>NC_133659.1:31328537-32012611 GCF_037893015.1 Macrotis lagotis | reverse complement strand
ATTTTCAATTGGGTCATAGAGCAAGGTCAATCCTGCTTTTATGCCAAAGCCCTTTAGACCCTGGAGGGGCCTCTCTCCTGCTCTCTGCTCCAGGCAGACCCTCTCCCCATCTTTTCAGCCCCCTTTTAATGGTTCCTCCCTAGATAGTCACCTGGCTCCCCCTCTGCTACTTTCCCCAAGGTTTCTGTCATGACTCAGTCACCAAATTCAGTGACCTTTGCTGAATGGTCCAGGCTTGGGACTTTTCCTGCAGGTTTTAACAGTGCTGCCCGCCTGCTCCTGCCCTTCCCCTCCCCTCCCCTCTCTAGACTTCCTTGACTTGGTGCCTTCCAGACTGGTTCCTGATGGTTCTGGGTGTGAGTCACCTGAGCTATTGCTCCTGTCCCCACGGACCTAGAGGCTGAGGGTGCTTGGAAGCAGACAGGTCAGGGCTTGCCATCACCCAGGGACATGGGCGGGGTGGGTGGGGGGGAGGTGGTGTTGGGGAAGTCTCTCAAGGTTGAGCAGGTGGATGACCTGGGGGGTGGGGTTGGCGTGGAAGTGGGTAGCAGCTGCTGATCACCTGTGGCTGCTTCCCCTCTTCTCACTACAGCCAGCCGGGGGATGTTGTCTGTCCCTCCTGCCCAGAGGGCCAACCTCACACCTTCCTCCCAGCAGCCCCCTGGTGGACAGTCCTTCTCTTGAGAGAAGCCAAGCACAAACCGAACAGAAAAGACCTCAGGACCAGGAAAGACCTCAGAACAGAACCGTTTACTTGGGAGGAGGTAGAGTGTGCAGTCAGAGAACTGAGACCCAGAAGGGCCTGGGTTCAAATCCAGCCTCAGACATCTACTACCTGGGTGACCCTGGGCAAATCACTTGACCCTGTTTGCCTCAGTTTCCTCATCAGTAAAATGAGCTGGAGTAGGAAATGGCAAACACTCCAGTATCTTTGCCAAGAGGGGTGGCTAATAGGCATAGTGGATAGAGCTCTGGTCCTGGAGTCAGGAGGACCTGAGTTCAAATGTGACCTGATAATACTTAGCTGTGTGACCTTGGGCAAGTCACCTAACCCCGTTGCCTTGCAAAAACCAAAATAAATAGATAATCTTTGCCAAAAAAAATCCCAAATGATTTGCTCTTAGCAGTTCAGTAATCCAAGACAATTCTAAAGGAGTTGTGATAGAAAATATCATCTACATTCAGAGAAGGAACTATGGAGTCTGAATGAAGAACGAAGCTTACTTTTTTCAATTTTTAAAATTTGTTTTATTATGGGGTTTCCCCCTCTCTCTTTTTTCTCCTTTTTGATTTGATTCATTATTCACAACATAATTAATATGATAGTATTAATTTTAAATAAATATAATTGAAATAAAAATTAATATTAAAAATATTAATACTTTAACATAGTTACATGGGTATAATCTGTATTAGACTGTTTTCTATCGGGGCTGAAGGAAAAAGAAGGGAGAAAAATGTGCAACCTTACTAAAAATGACTGTTGAAAACTATTTTTGTATTTTAATACAAAATACCAACTCTAAATTCCTAGGTCCCTTATCATATTGCCAACTATGCCCAGCTAAGCCTCAATTTAGGATCACTCTCACAATAATTTAATTATTAATTATTAATGTTTAATTAAAATAAAAAAAAAAAGAAAACCCCAAATGGGGTTAAGGGAAATTGGACAGGTGCCACACTAAGTGGGCTCATAGTTAAGGGGAGGAAATAACATGCAAACAGCTTCACACAAACAACCTATATACAGGACAAACAGAGAAATAATCTAATATTAAGGGGACTGCAGAAGGCAGTATTCTAGCTGGGATTCAGTGGAAGGACTTCAAATGCTGAGCAAGGATTTTCTATTTGATCCTGGAGGCAAGAGAGAGCTGGTGGTTTATGGAGTGAGGGAGGTGATGTTGTCAGAGCTGACTTGTAGTTTGATGGAAGATGGATTGGAGGGAGAGGAAGGGAGACCTGACAGGCCAACCCACCAGCAGCTACTGCGATGATGCAGTCATAAGGGTAAAGATGAGGGTGAAGATGGCAGCATCAAAGTAGTTCAGTAGGCCTAGTCCAGAGACGGTTAAATCTGTAGGCCTTGGCAACAGATGGGATGGGGGAGGAGGAGCTGAAGGGAGGAGAGAGGGAGAGAGAGAGAGAGAGAGAGAGAGAGAGAGAGAGAGAGAGAGAGAGAGAGAGAGAGAGAGAGAGAGCAGTTGAAGGTAACGTCTAGGTTGTGAGCCTGAGGGATGCTAAAGGGGTGCCCTTGAAGCCAAAAGAGACATTTGATAATAGTGGAGGGTTTGGGAAAAAGATGGCGAGTTCAGTTTGAGACATGTTGAACTTAAAAAGTCTACTGGACATCCATTTCAAGATTTCTGAAAGGCAATTGGAGATATGCAACTGGAGGTCAGCAAAGGGGTTGGGGCAGGATAGGAAGATTTGAGAATCATCAACATAGAGATGGCCATTAATCCTTAGGGGCTGAGATCACCAAATGAAAGGGTTCAGAGGGAGGGAAGAGGACCCAGGATGGACCTGAGGGACATCTCTGTGAGAAGGCATGATCTAGGGGAGAATCCAGCAAAGGAAATAGAAGGAGCAGCCAGAGAGGTAGGAGAACTAAGAAAGAGAAAGGGCATTCATTAAGAGGTGATGGATTATGTCAAAAATTGCAGTGAACATTGGGAAAAGATCATTGGATCTGGAAACTAAAAGATCATTGATGACTTATAGAGAGACCAAGTCAGAAACCAATTTTAAGAAAGTGAAAGGTGAGAAAGCATAGGCATCAACAGGGCCTTAATAAAGCCCTCTCTTTAAGATGGGGCAAAGGAGACAGTGGCAGAGAGCACCTGAGTGATGGGAGAAGAGGAAGAAGGGATTTTCTGCCAATGGCCTCATATTTTATTTAAGTAAAATATGAGAGTAAGTTCTCAGCTGTGAGAAAAGGGGAGGGGAGGGGGGCCAAGGTAAGTTTGAGAAGGCATGCAAAGAGTGGGAAGGAGAGGGGGAATGGGAATTGATAAGGGAGGCAGAGGAAGATTGCCAAGCATTGATGGTCCAATGAGGATTCTGTCACATATATTTAAGTGCCCCTAGTCAGAGTGGTTGTGTGATTTTCTCCAGTTTTGTTACACCAGTATATGTGAGGGAGTGAGGCAGTGGATGGTGAGAGTGATCCTAAGTTGAGGCTTAGCTGGGCACAGTTGGCAATATGATAAGGGACCCAGGAATTTAGAGTTGGTAAGTAGAGTTGAACTGATTAACCAAGGGGTTGAGATGGGGAGGAGGGAATAGCTGGTGAAGGGGTGATGACCCGGGAGAGAAGTGAGGGGGTGAGAGATTGGAGGTTATACTGCGGACACAAAGAAGTAGAAAGTCAATAGAATATGGCTTTTGGATAAGGGATTTCAGAATTATTGAACATGGAGGTGGTGCTTTTGTGGGCAATGGTATGACCATGTTTGTGTGTGGCTGAGGTGGGGTGGAGGAAGTAGGTCATGGGAAATGAGTAGGTTAAGGAAGTGAGTGGTGAAGGTGTTTGAGATAGGGTCAGTATGGAGGCTGAGCACCCCAAATATGAAGGCAGGAGTTGGAGTGAAAAATTGTGATCCAGGTACTGAACTGGCTGAGAAAGGGGAGTGGCAGTGAGGTGGTGCTCTATCACTGCCCTGGAGGCAGAGTTCAAATATGACCTCAGACACTTACTAGCTGTGTGACCTTGGGTAAGTCATTTAACTCAGATGGCCTCCCCAAAAAGACAGGGGTGTATCCTAGAGGTGTGTGATCAGTACACTCAAAGAGAAAGTTACTGAGGAGTGATGGAGTTAGCAATGGGGGGGGGGGGGCAAGGAGCACAGTTAGCCCTACAAAAGGAGCTGGGGAAGCCATAATACAGGAGTAAGAGGGATTAGAGCTCAGGAGTGGGACAGGAAAAGATTTAAGATGAAAGCAAGTTTAGAGAGGATGAAAAACCAGAATCCTTAGACATGGTTTACAAGAAACATTTGAAGCAGAGAGATGCACATAGGGTAAAGGTAAAAGGCTGGAGCAGAATATATGATGCTTCAGAGAAGTAAAAAAAAAAAAGCAGGGCTAACAATTCTGATCTCAGACAAAGCAAAAGCAAAAATTAATTAAAAAGGACAAGAGAGGAGACATTGTAAAGCTATGGATAACCACTAGACATATTTGGGAAATTACGTGAAATACTCTAAAATATCCATCAACTGGGGAATGATTGAACAAGTTATGGTATATGGAGGTTAGGGAGTACTATTAATCTGTAAGAAATCATGAATGAATGACTGGACTTTAGAGAAGCATGGAAACTTGAATGAACTGATGCTGAGCAAAGGGAGCAGAACCAAGAGAACAGTGTACCCGTCAACAGCAACACTGTGAGATGCTCACCTATAATGGTTGCAGCTCCTCCCAGCAGTTCAGACAGCTAACATCCCTGAGAGGCCGGTTATGGACAATGCCATCCACATCCAGAGATGAAACTAAGGAGTCCAAATGCAGCAAAGCCCACTATTGTTCACTTTTAAAAACTTGTTTTGTTTTTCTTTCTCATGAACTTTTCCCCTCAGTTTTAGTCTTTTTCCCAACATGACTAATAAGGAATATGTTCAACACAATTGTATGTGTACAACTTTTACTAGCTGGTTTGTTGCCATGGGGAGGGAGGAGGGAAAGGAAGATGGGAGAAAAATGTGGAACTCAAAAGCTTGCAAAAGAATGAATGTTGAAAACTCTTTGCATGTAACTGAAAAATAAATAAAAATAGCAAAAATAAAATAAAATAAAATAAAATAAAATAAAATAAAATAAAATAAAATAAAAGCAAGTTTGTTGCCCCTGGAGCATATGTTCCTGTGGGCACAGTGGAAGAAGCTGGTTGGGACTTTGGGTGGATGGGGTTGAAGGGCACAGGAATAAGGAACTGGGTGGTGGGGGATGGGCAGTGGGGTTCAAAATCACCCAGTGGGAGTTTGTTCCTTGCTAAGTGAAAGGCCCCCCGATTGTTGAGCTCAGGAAGGTCTCCACTCCCCTCAGCTGTTTATATTGTAGCTCAGTGGTTAAAGCTGGATTGGGACCCTAGGTTGAAGTTTTGGTTCCATAATACTCTTTGACTCAGTTTCTTCACTTGAAAAAGGAGGGGACTGAACCAAGTGAGCCCCTGAGGTCCCTTGCACTGCCTATGATCCCATTAACAGATGGTGTCAGGCTTCAGATGCCCACAGGAGCCCATTTAGGCAGCTCTTTTCTCGGTGAGAAACTGGTCATTCACCTCCTTTCCATGGCTCCCAGCCAAGCAGACACACAAAGGGGATGCACACACATACACACACAGCTGTTTTCTTCTTTTTTAATCAATCAATGATCAGTTTATCCAACTGGACACCAGGCTTGTGGCCCCAGAGCAGAGGCTATCTGTATCCATTCAGGGAGGTCAGTTCCTGAGTATGAGCCGAGAGCTAAGGACCTCTCCACCCTCAGCAGAGGGTAGCAACCTGCCCAGACACAAGTCTCACAGGGATAAGCAGAATCCCCCCCATTCTTTCCTTCACTGCTGCCTCAGTTTCCCCAACAGCCTCAGCTGGGGAAAGGGAAGAAAGAAAGGAGGATGTATCCTGGGACATTCAATAAATAAGTTAAGACTCTGCACCCCACACACCTCCCATAAGGCCTAGCCCTGGCTCCAATTCCATGGCCCCAAGTGGGAGGGCACAGCTGTGGAAGGAAGTTTCCTCTGCTGCATGACATCTTAACCCCCCAGAGCCACCTCCTTGGAGAACCCCCAGGAAGTAAATAAATAACAACCCACCCTCCAGCTAGGGGTGGGACTTGGGGCCAGGACTACTGGAGCATTTCCTCGCTTCCCCCTCCCTGGGGAGTTAGTAAACAGTCTTGGGTTAGAAGCAGATGGGGTTCCAGTCCTCAGGAGAGGCTTCCAGGAGGGTGAGCCTAGCAGGGAGCCCCTCACGTCTGCTCCATGGCTCCTGCAGGTCCCCCACCCTCCTCCTTTGCTGGTGGCTCCAGGAAGATGGGGGTCACTGATGGTGGCTTCTTCACCCTTAGGGAAGAGAGGAGATAGACAGGACTCAGAGAGGCCTCATAACTGAATCTAGATCCAAGCCATGTGGTAATAAAATTCCCTTCTCCCATCAAGCCTCTGCCTTGAGATAAAGATAGGGAACTCATCATGGCAGGTAGGGCAGGCCATACTGGGGCAACTCCCAAGTCCTGCTGTTAGGGTGCTCTTCTGGAAGTCCCAGACTCCATCTACCTTTGCACCTATCCCTCTGTGCTCCTGGGCCTCTCCTCAACCTAGACCCTCCTCCTGACCCTTCTAATATTTAAGGCAGATACTATGACAACCTGTGCTCCTGACTGATGAACCTTCTCTGGACTGAAGACTCTAAGGTGTCAGGGTATAGGGTCAAGAACTACTCACGAGTACGGGGAGGCCGGGACACCAACCACCAGAAAGTGATTCTTCTTTCGGAAGAGTCTCCATAGGCCCCGGTGGTTGCCTCGGACATCCAGGTCCCAGATGTGCAGGCACTGGAGGGGGGGTGCAGGGAAGGAGGGTAGAGAGAGTTTGGATGAGAGGCTACTGCACCCCTGCCCACATGAACCCTAGCCCTGTCTTCTTCCAGCCTGGGAGGGAATGTCTTAGGAAACTAATCTGGGGGAGACAGGAAGGTCCAAGGGACAGCTGGGGAGGCCACATGAGTGGGCACCTTGGCAAGCTGGGTCCACGTGGTGAAGTCATTGTCCTGTTCCATGCGAATGAAGGCCACATATGTGCGGCCCTCGGTATCTGGCACGAACGAGTCCTCACAAGGATCCTTGCTGTGGTCTAGGACCTCAGCCTCACTGGGGAGCAGAGTGAAGATCAGGGCCGAGTCCTGGCCCCTCCTCCTCCCCCTCCCAGTTCATACCCCCCTTCCCTTCCCACCCCCAAACCCCCAGGGGTCATACCTGAGCAGTCGAAGGACCTCTACCTCATAAGCATCCTTCTTTAGGCTAGAGGGTGGGAGACAACATGGTGAGGGACCACACTGGACTATTTAGAGGATCAGGAGGCTTAGACAAGAGTGAGGGAAAACCCAATTCCCAGGAACAGAAGGATGAACTCCCCCCTCCCCCACCACATCCCAGTCCCCACCTGTCCACATTCCGGAGCTGGACGCTGGGGACGGTATTGAATTTGTGCTTCTTAAAGTAGGCCTCCTGTGGGACAAAGGTCAGGAATAGAATGAACTGTCCCCCACTGGTGGGTTTCCAAGCAACTTTTCCCTTCCCCCTGAAAGAGCCACCTTGGGGACCTTGAGGTAATGGAAGAATCACTGGATGTGTACCCAACTCTACTCAAAGACAGCTGAGAAAGTGAGTAGTGGGGGACAGCCACATTGGATAATGCTTCCCCCATCAGGGGAAGGGGAGATGGAACCAGCCAGCAGAGCTACCTAGGAGGCTAGCAAAGGAGGGAGGATCTTGCTTCCAGCAGGGATCTGGGACAGAGAAGACTTCTTAGAAAGAGCACATTCTATAACTGTTTCTGCTGGTGACAAATCACAATGATGCTTGAGCGGTTTGGTCCCTATCCCAGAGGAAAAGAATTTCTCTCTATTCTCTTGGTTACCAGAGGGAATGGAGAAAGGAAGAATTCCTTGATAAAACAGAAACAGTCTCTCAAATAAAGGGGTCTTATAAAAAGCAGAGGAGGAAGGCAGGCAAGTCCATGTCAGGAGGCCAGAGTCTAGAAGAATGGGACTCAGAGAACACCCAGGGCTGATCAAGAAGGAAGCCTGAGGTTCTTCCTAGAGGGAGGAGGAAGGAAGGGCTTAGACTATCTTGGGAGGAAGCTGCTTCTTGCACTCCAAGGAAGGAGCATTTGGATCAACTAGAAGTGGCCAGGAAGGGTTAGAAGCAGAAGAAACAGGTGTGGGGGGAGGGATTTTAGGAAGGAGGGCAGGGTGATCCTAAACAAGTTCAAGGCTCCTCCCCTCACCCCCTCACCCATAGACCTTAAGGCCTGTGAAAATTTCACTATTCCAGATTCACATGGGAACCATGGAGGACCTAAACCCTCACTACTGCCCACAAAGACTTCCAACTTTATGAACAGCTAGTTGCCCCAAAATATGATGTCTGAGAATGGCATTGGGATTTCTGGGTCACAGCTTAAAGTCCTGAATTTCTGGGTCCTGGCCCAGGGACAGAGTTCACCTACCCAAGGCTAGTAAAAGTAGATCTGTCTGGGTCAAAGATGGTCTCAAAGAGAAGAGGGAGGGGAATGAAAGAGGGAGCATTTCTCAAACTTTTACCATATACTAAGAACCAGGAAACAAATATAGTCATGTACCACACCACCAGATCATCCTGTTTACCCTGCACCTGAACTCTCCTGTGTTCTTTTCAAATTAAAGGTGAGAGCAGAGAAAAATGTGTGGAAGTCAGGGAGCCAAGAAAACAATGTGGGCAATGACAACAGCCACAGAACAATCCTGGCTCCAAAGACACCCTCACCTCATACCTCTCTGCAGAGGCAGAAGGTTCATGGTCACAGGATGTCCATATGTATAGACTTTTTAATGTACAATCATTGCTAAAAGATAGCACAGACAATGAAGAAATATCAATGGCAAATCATCCAAGTTCCTAAAAGTTAAAAGAATTATAGGAAGAAATAGACAGTAAAACTATCCTTGTGGGAAACCTCAACTCTCCCCTCTCAGAATTAAATAAATCTAATCATAAAATAAGATAAATCAAGGAGTTGAAGAAATTAAGGAGAATTTTAGAAAATTCAGACATTATAGACCTTTGGAGAAAACTGAATGGAGATAAAAAAAGGAGCATATCAGTGCCATGAAAATTGATCATGTATTAAAATATTAAAAAACTTCACAATCTATGTGATCAGTTTTGCTGGCTCTTTTTTCTTCCTCTTCTTTAAAAATATTATTTGCTCTATGGGATGGCTCTCTGAGAAGAAGAGGGAAGGAAGTAGGAATACTGAGGGAAAGCTTAATATATATATATATATATATATATATATATATATATATATATATATATATACATATATATGTATATATACATATATATATATATGTTTAGGTTTTTGCAAGGCAAATGGGGTTAAGTAGCTTGCCCAAGGCCACACAGCTAGGTGATTATTAAGTGTCTGAGACCAGATTTGAACCCAGGTACTCCTGACTCCAGGGCTGGTGCTTTATCCACTGCACCACCTAGCCTCCCCGAGATGATATATTTTTAAAAAACAAAGATAAATCTTGTTTTAATTTAAGAAAAAATAAAAAGAAAGGCCGGGTGATCCTTGGAATGCAGTAGCTAGGTGAGGAGTAAGACCCTGAGGTCTGGAGGGTTCAGAAGCAAGGCATAGAGCCAGGTGCTGGGGGAGCAGCAACAGGGCCAATGGACAGCCAGTGCATCCCTTTGCCCATCACAGAGTGGACATCATTCAGCTCTTCCCTGAAAAGGACTATGAAACACTCACTCTTCTTAAGCCTTTTCACCCACAAACTGTAGAAGGCTCTTGTGTAGGACCACTGTCATGGTCAGTCTGCTGAGCAGCCACCAGTGACCCAGGGGCAGCAGTTGCAGCTACTGAGGAGGAAGTGGGGCAGCTGTTTCACCACTAGAGCCACACCCCACCAAGGGTGTATGTGATGAGAGGCCAAGATATTCAGACCAGCTGCTGTTTGAAACATCCTCTGTGAAGGGTAACTGCCTATTGTCCAATGGAGCCCTGATCAGCTGCTATAACTCAAGCCCTGGTTGTGGCTAGTTCATGGTCCCATGGGTAGGATGGGGCAGTCACTGACTCTGCTAGCCACTACCCAACCACCCCTTGTTACATGACAATTGCCCTGGCATCTGTCGTAGCTTCGACCAGCTGCTGAGAAGCACCACAAAGTTTCCTTGGAGGCCCAAGCCATGGATGGCCCTCTGCTGCTGCATTGGCGGCCATTCCCCTCACACCAGGAGCCAGTTTGTTAAGAGGGGAAGGGTGGAAACAGTGGCTCTCCCTACTCCTAATAGATCTGCCAAATCTGGGACTCTATGGAAAAAAGGTTGGCAGAAACAAGGTCCGGCAATTCCTAGGAGACAATCCCAAGAAGAAAGCTAGTGATAAAGCAGTTTTGGATGTCTCTGTACAAACCCAGTTGATTTGAGATGTGTCTTCCAAAAGATGGAAGAAATGTGGGTGGGAGTCCCTGCTCTGGATCTGATCACAGCCAAAAGAAGAAACAAGGGAAAATGAGAGGAAAACCCAGTAGAGTCTGACAAAGGCCTGAGATTGTGGGGGAGATGGTTTAAAAGCATGTCCAGACAAACAAAGATTGTATAAGATCTCACACCCTAAAATTAGCTCAAGAGAGAAGAGGCAAAATGATTGTGCCAAGAAAAGGTAAGAGCTAAGCTGACGGGAGCCTTAGGAAGGTGGGGGGGGGTGGCGGCTAGGTGGCACAGTGGATAAAAGCACTGGCCCTGGAGTCAGGAGTACCTGGGTTCAAATCTGGGCTCAGACACTTAATAATCACCTAGCTGTGTGGCCTTGGGCAAGCCACTTAACCCCATCTGCCTTGCAAAAATAAATAAATAAATAAATAAAAATAAAAATTTAAAGGAAGGCAGAGAGCACTCAATGACCAACTCATTTCTCTATGGAAGCTGGAAGGACAGAAGGTGGAGGACAAATAGAAAACTGAGGCCCAGTTGAGGTCAGGCTTGAATGGGGTGTGGAACCTTCTGTCTGGAAATGACTATTAGGTGAAAAACAAGGCTCAGTAAATCTGTAGAAAAAGAAAAAAGAACTGAATCTCACAGCATGAAAGCCCTCAGGAAGCTCAGGTTGAGGAAGGATGCCAAGGACTTCTTGAATGAGATGGGAAAAAGACTGAAGGCAAGGGATGCCTAACTGGGGTGGGTGGGACAAAAACCATGGAGGGTGGAAGGAAGACAGAGCTGGGGCATGCCCATGTCTCCCCCACACTGAAAACCCTCCCTTGATCCTTCCATCTCTTCGAAAAGGCATCCACCACTGAGTCCTCCTCTTTCTCTCATTTTCCTTTCAGCCCCTAACAAAGAGACAGGTCATCACTGTGCAAGGCCACAGCACTCCCAGCCCAGGTTGACTCGGGGTTGTGAGGACAAGTGCACGTTTCACTCACATGGAAATAGCCATTCATGTTGAGGCCCACGATTCCAAAGTGGTAAGATCGGGAAACATCAGGGATGATGCACTCGCGGCCTCGGCGTTGCTCGGGCATCCGCATCCACATGTCCCAGTCCCAGAGCTGGCAGGGAAAGCACCAAGTCATAACTCATCCTTGCCCCTTCCTAGCACCCAGCCCATCCCTGCCCAGAGAGGTGTTGTAGAGAAACTGAGGTACAGTGAGGAAGCTGAGGCACAATGGGGAAAGCACCAAGGCAGGGGGCATGGCGATAGATGTGGCCATCTGAGTGGCAGGGAAGAGAGCTGGGCAGCAACAGGCTGGAGGACCAGATTACTCAGAGCAGGGAGCTCACCTTCTCTGGTGTAGGCCAGCGTGGCTCTAGTTCATCCTTGTAGAGGGATTTCCTGAGCACCCAGCCCAGGCCGGGCATGGTCTCTACCCGATACAGCAGAGCTGGGTCTTCGGCCGTGTGCTCATAGCCCTGGGGGCCAGGCCAGACTGTCAGTCCCTCCCCAAGATATCAAGTCTTCCCCTGGTGCCCCCTTTTCCCCCCAATCCTCTACCTAGGCTGGGCCCCACCTGATCATTCCAAGCAGAGATACAGTAGACAGACTCATCTTCCTCCAGCAGGTGGATGGACTGACTGAGGAAGCTGTAGGGGATGGAGGGAAGGAGGTCTGAGCCTCAGAGGTTCTGCCCTGTCTCCAGCCTAGCCTCTTTCCCCACCTGAGATGCCCTCATCTGGGAGGCCTGGGCTCTGGGCAGGAGATGGACCAGTATGGCCTAGCCCAGCCCCTAGCTTGGACCAATACAGAAGGGAGAGAGAGGAATGGAGGGCTGGCTGGGCACACTTCCAGGGGGCAGCTCAGGTCCTCTCCTCCCTCCTGGGGCCCAGGAAGCCTTCCTTCCTTGCCCACCACAGCTTGCTCTCCTCCCTCCTAAAGCAGTTGGAACTATGCCCAAGACTTCATCCTGTCCTGGCCCTATCCTAAGGCTCCACGCTAACCTGAGGAGGCAGGTTCCATGCCAGGTCAGTCCATCAGGGCCATGTCCAGAAACCCCTAAGCCCTTACCTGAAGAAATCAACAGCAATGTCCAAGTCTTCTTCAAGAACCACAGCAAACTTTGCCTCCTGAAGACAAGAAAGGAGATGCAATGAGCCATTCCCTTGCCCTACTCACCAGGTGTTAGGGGCCCCATCCTGGCCCCAGGCAACAAGCAGCCCCATTGTCTCTAGTTCCCCAGCACCCTCAGGTCTGATGAACCAGGAATCCAGGGGGATCCTCCCCTCCCTTCCTGGGAACTGCCCATACTCACAGGGTAGAGGTTGAAGGTGGCGGTGAGACTGGCCTTGTAGTGCTGGAGAAAGAGGAAGGGGAGAAGTATATGAGGGAAAACCTGGACTCCTCTACCCCTGCCCCCCACTACACTCCTTTCTCAAGTCATACCTGGGATACTCGGGCATTCTTGATACTGATGGGGGTATGCTGGATCCCCTTCAAACCAAACAGGGCAACCACATCCATGGGCTCCTGGTGGGGGAGAGACCACAGGCACTCTGCTGAGAAGACTTCCCATCCCTGGACCCTTGCCTCTAATCTAACTTCAATCATCCCAGACCCAAGGACTCTAAACTGACAGAAACTGGAGCTCTCCAAAGGGATGGACATCCATTCCTCTGACATCTCCAACCTCCAATACAGCCTCAGGAGCATCTTCCCTCCCTTCTCCCTTGGGTCCCACACAATATCAAGTCTTACTCATTTAACATCCACATTTCCCATTTTCAATAGGAGGTCCCCACACCCACAGACACTTCCTCTCATTAACACTCATTCACACAGCTGCAAAGGATTCCTAATTGAGTCTCCCCTCTCCTCCACCTCCTACCCTGTTCTCTACCCAAAAGTCAAAAATAATCTTCCTATAGCAACCTTCTGCCCAGGTCACTCCTGTACTCAAGAAACTTTGCAGTTCCCTACTGAGAAAAGTTGACTGAAATTAGATTCATTTGGAACCGACTACACCCCTAGGAGTGGTCACAGGGCGGGGGGGGGGGGGGGGGGGTGTTCTATGTCAGTTGAGGTGGATTCTCTAAGGTTGGTGCTGGGCCCTGTGGCTCAATGATCTATCGATGACTTGGTTACAAGTGCAAGGAGCTCTGATCTGATTCTCAAACTTAAAGATGACCCAGGCTGGGAGGGACAGGGGAGATGCTCCAGGCATCAGAATCAGGATCCAAAAGGACCTTAACAGGCTAGAGCACGGGTTCTTAATCTAGGGGTCATGAGCTTTTTAAAAAAAACGCTATTGTGAAAACTATATTCCAATAGAATTGGTTTCCTTTCTAAGGGTATGCAGTTATCTCATGTATTTAACAACATGGATCTGACAATAAGGTCTAGAGGTTTTGCTTCAGACTGCGCACCCCCCCACCCCAGGATCATGGCACCAAACAGGTAGGAACCCGTCACACTCTAGAACATTGCACTGAACTGAACAGGATGAAATTCACTGGGGATAAATGTCAAATCTTATACTTGATTCAAAATAAAAATTAGCTTCATAAGTACAAGGGAAGGCTTAGACAGATAGCCTCTTGTTTTGTTTTTGTGAGGCAATGGGGTTAAGTGACTTGCCCAATGACCCACAGCTAGGTAATTATTAATTGTCTGAGGCTGGATTTGAACTCAGGTCCTCCTGACTCCAGGGCTGGTGCTCTAACCACTGCACCACCTAGCTGCCCCCAGCCTCTGTTTCGAGATGGATCTGGGGGTCTGAGTGGACCAGAAGCTCCCAATGAATCACTTGGGTGATGAGGCTTCCAAGCAAGCAAATGTGGGGCTAATTCCAAATTCCTCTCCTCTTCACAATGTCCCTCTTACTGCCCAGGGCACCACCCTCCTCTTAGTCCTCCAGGGCCTAAACCTTGGTGTCATCCTTGACATTCCCAACATCTCCAATATGCCTCCACTCTGGTGCTAATCAACCTTACAATTGGACCATTGTCCAGCTACTGAGGAGATCTTCCTGCTCTCCCAATCTGGTCCATCCTCCACTCTGCCATCAAAGTGATTTTTCTGAAGCAAAGGGTCGCCTGCCCCCCCCTTAGTAAATTCGAGTAGCTCCCTATGGCCTCTGGGATCAAACAACAATGCCCTTTCCTGAGTCTGGCCACTTATTACTCCCTTCTTCCCAATCAGCAGTCCAGTCAAACTGGCCTTCTCATTATTCCTCATACAAGGTACCCCATCTCCCATCTCGTGGTCTTTGCCCTGTCTGAAATGCCCCTTCCTCTCTGAATCCCTGGTTTCCATGGCTCTGAGCTCTTCCTCCTGCAGGAGCTGCCACTGCCTCCTTCTAAGACAATCTGGCCTCTACATATATGTGCATGCTTGCTGTCTCCCCTGCCTTCCCTGCCTCATGTTCTTTGAGGGTAGGCACTGTGTCGCCAGTGCCAAGCCAAAGGCAGCTGTGGACCTGTCAGCTGTATAGGTGTCTGGGTCCATCTTCTCAGGGGGATGAGGACAATGCAACTCCAGGACCCAGCTCCTGCCTCTCATGAATTCCAGGGCTCTCCAATAGTGCCAGGAGAGAAAATGCCCATTTTATAGACAGAGAACCTGAATCTGAAAGCTGGGATTCTAAGCTTCCACACCTAGCATCTTTCTACAAGGTAAGGAAAGAGGGTTGGACTGTTTCTGGTGCCGGCGACATGGCCAGTCCAGTCTCCAGAAGAGAAGGGGTCAGGGCTGAGCTGCAAGGTCCCAGATGCCTATGGGAAGGACCACTGAAGAGAAGCTATTCTCTTTTACCATTGGGAATATGACTTGTCCAAGGTCACACAGCTAATAAAGAGCAGCCTCTCTGACCAGGACAGGCTGCTGGGGGGGGGGGGCAGGGTGGTGGTGTCAGATAATTGGCTCCACCCTAGGACCTACCTCATAGTAGCCGTCGATGAAGACCGTTATCATGTGGGGGTTCACACCCTGAGCAGAAAGGAGAGACCGCAGCATCCTAGGGGAACCAGGTATATGGGAAGCAGATATCAAGGCTCCACCCAACATATTTCTAGATCACCTGTACTAATAGATAGGCCTGATCCCTCCCAGGATTCACCTGTACAATAATGTGAGCAATCTCCCTCCCTCTAGGCTCCCCTTTATAGACAGGTGGGCCTCATCTCCCTTCCCTAGGCTCATCTATACAGGTAAACGGACTCATCTTCCTAAGGTTTTATTTATATAGGTAAAGTGAGCCATGACCTCACCCTGAGCTGTCTCCCTTCCCTAGGCTTAACCTGTACTGGTAAAGCAGGACATTCCTTCACTCTGCTCTCAAGTATACAGATAGGTGGGCCAATTTCCCTTCCAGGAGTCACCTGTATAGTTAAGGAGAGTCATCGCCTCAATCTGAGCTCAGCTGTATAGGTAGGTAAGTCTAGCTTCTTTCCTAAGACTCACTTGTACAGGCAGCAGGTGAGTCTCATCTCCCTTCCTAGGCTTAACCTATCCAGGTAAGATAGGTCATTCTCTCACTCTGGGCTTAGGTATACAGGTAGGTGGGCCCATTCCCCTCCCAGAATTCACCTATATAGTTAAGAAGGGCCATAACATCACCCTGGGCTTTCCTGTATCAGGGTGAGGTTAATGGTGGACCCATCTCCTTACCCAGGGCTCACCTGTACAGGTAGTTAGGCCGGTTCCCTGCAATGACTGCCACAGGCACATCAGCAACCTTGTTGTTGGGAAGCTGGGGGGTTGGGAGCAAAGAAAGGATAGAATTCGACTCCCACTGAGTCTCTCCTTCCTGAGGGAAAGGCCTCAGGGAGTCTCATGTGAACCTTGGATGTGTCTCAGGTCCTAGGGTGAACTAGTCTTATCTCAGAGGTGAGGGGAAACACAGTTAACACTTTTCGAAAGTCAGAGTATGGTCTAGCAGCTACAATGTAGGACCCGGAGTCTAGAAGACCTGATTTTAAACCCCGACTCTGGCTATGTGACCCCTGACAAGTCACTTTGCCCTTATAGGCCTCAGTTTCCATTTCTGTAAGATGGGCATAATTATAATACCCATAATTCCAAGTCACTGGGCTTCTTGTGACTCTCTAGAACCAATTCCCTACTTCTTCACCCGTGGTCACCATAGCGGACTCTACAAGTATCACACAAAGGGATAGCTAGCCAACACAGAAGTGATGACAGTGCCCAAACCAGGTGGGAGTATGTAGAAACTGGAGAAATCAAGGCGGATCTCCTTGTGAAGAGGCCCCTGGAAGGCTCTGGGGAGGGCCTGGGCAAGAGCAGCCTAGGTTGGGCAGGCATAAACAGGGTGAGATCTGCAGTGTCGAAGGGGAAGTCCACAGCAGGAAGGGCCCAGACCCACACTCAAATCTCCATAGACCCCATGTCTGGCACTTGTTTTCCTCTGGCCTTGTTGGACTTGGTGTGTTTCTCTGGCCCTGGCCTATCTGTGTTCCCCCACTCCACCCCCAACTTCCTCCCTGAACAGCAAGATTTGGTTCAGACTCCATCTCCTGAGATACTCCCCCCAGCCCTTGCTCCTGTCACAAGGCTCAGCCCAGTCCAAATTCTCTGCTCACTCACCGGGTCAGGGTTGAACTCAATGGGGGTGGGGTCCCCACAGCTGCACACGCTCCCATAACCCTCCACTTTGCTGCAGAAGCGCTTTCGACGACGGTTCAGCTCAGTGTCTGCCCAGTGACACTCTGCCTCTGGGAGGGGGTACACAGAAGGGATTTAGCCTGGACCCTCCCCACCTCCTCTTCCCATTCCTCAGGTCAGAGCCTCTCTCTACCTCCAGGTCCCAACCCCCTTCCCAGTCCTACTACCCCTTGGGGTTCATGTCCAAAATGTCGTGGACACGGGTAACGCTCCTGACCCTCAGGCCCCCAACAGCCCTCTAGACAAAATCATTCCCCATCATCCTCTTCCATCTCCTAGGCCCCAGCTTCCAACACCCCACTCTTGGCCCAAGCCCAGCTGGCCCCCTTAGGTCCCACCTTCAGCAGAGCTCAATGGGACATCTGTCTTCAGTAGGATGGGCTCCCCCCAAGAAGACAAAGTAGGTGATTTGGAGTGTTTCTCGCCAAGGACAGCACCTGGTGGGAGCAAGGAATGTGGCCTGGGGCCCAGCTCTTGGACCCAGACATCCTGGACCCTCCTTCCTGGTTGGTCCCCCTACCCCTGGTCCCTTGCCCTGTTTCAGGCCACCCCAATGCTTCTCATAGCCTTAATTGCCCCAGCTCTCAGCTAAGGCCCCAGCTGGTCCTTTGGGTGGGTGGGTGAGGTATAGTAGGAGCTGCTGCCTTACCTCCTTTCCGGCCAACAAAGGCCCAAGTGTCCCGCCAGCCCAGCACTGGCCCTGCTTGGCTGCCCAGGCTTCGAAGGAGGGCCTTGGCGGTATCCTTGAGGTGGAACGAGCCCTCGTCCTAGGGGTCAGATTGGGTCAGCCAGGAATTCCGAACCTTCAGAGTTAACCTGATCCTGACCCCTTCCCTGCTCCCAGCCTAGCAGAGGTCTGGGACCACGAGGACCAAGGGCAGGGTCATCACACTGACCTTGACAGTACAGATGATCACCCGGCCAGGGGCCACCATGTTGAGGAAGAGAACCATGGCCTCATCTTCATGGGGGGAGTAGGTATCAAATACTCGCTTTGCCATCACGTGGCCCTGAGGGATTAGAGGATAAGAGAGTAGAGCACCCAGCTCCAGGGCCTCCCACCCCCCCAGCGGGACCCAGGACTCACCGTGGCCTGGTTGAGAACAATGACATGGATGCCTCTTCCCTGCTCCCGAGCCTCATCTTCCAGGACCTGGGGGTAGAAACCAATGAGAAGAACCAGGCAGAGGTGGCTGAGGCTGAAGGACCTCAGGGGTCATCCAGTCTGCCTTCCTTACTTTACAAAGGGAGAAACTAAGTCCAAAAAGACTGAAGCAAGCTGCATAAGAGTCAGGATCTGAATCCAGTTCTTCTGCCCCCAGGTCTATGCCCTTTATTACTTCACCACCTTGCCGGGCATCACTGTCCTCTGAAGCCAGGGAGCTCCACAAGGACCCTCTGCTGACTAAGCATTAGAAGTATCTAGACAGGGAGTCCTGCTGCTGCTGAATGCCAAGGCCCCAAGGGCCAGTGAAGATGAAGAGCAAGACTTGGCCAGGGTCACACAGCTAAGAAGGAGCAGAGTCACAACTGGAACCCAGACTCTGAGCAGCTGAGCTCACTATCTGCTCCCACCTTGCCTTGGCAGATAAATGTAACAAAAAAAGCAAAGATGGATGCAGAGAAGCGTGAGGTGACTCATTGGGACTGATGCAGAGTGGGTCTGCAGGACCCCTCAAACGTAATCAGGTAAATTGAACACCAGGCGGGGCCAGTTAGGACAGCCAGGCTGGGACAAAGCACCTGCCTCCCCCTTCCCTCCCTTCCAGAGGTGGGGGATCATGGGTGAGGAGCACTACAGATACCACCAGACTTCTCTAAAGTTTGCTTAGCTGGGCCAGACAGTGGGGTTGCTCCCATTTCCCTCCTGAGGGTTCTCAATCTCAGAGACAGCCCCAGGCAGGACACAGTGGCTCAATAGTTCCATCTGTGAAGCCCCCCTCCCCTCTGTGCCCTCTTCTCCAATCTTGCTGCCCCCTTCCCTGGACTACTGCAACAGCCTCCTCATTGTCTGCCAGCTTCTGCTGTCTCCCCCCAACGCTGATCATTTCCATCCTCCCAGCTACCAAAGCAATCTTCTCCCTGGAGAGTCCGTGGCCACCTCACTCTCTTGCTCAAGAAGCTTCTGTGGCTCCCTGCTGCCTGAAGTTCCTGTTGCTGAGATCTCGGCTCCGGACCACCTTCGCAGACCTGGCCCAGTACTACTCTCCCCCTCCAGCCCCCCCCCCCCAAGACTCCAAGTTCCCTCCAAAGAGGCTTCTCGGCTGCCCCCAGATGGGACACTCCACTCCCCTGCCTGGGTCTTTGCCAGGCCACGTTCTATTCCTGGAATAAGCTTCCTTCTCTTCCTTCTGTCTCAGTCCTTGGTAATGACCATAGCACCACCTCTTGTTCAACCTTCCCTCCTTAGAGGAAGAAACTGAGGTTCCCAGCAGGAAAGGCCTTGCTTGGAGTTATGAAGCCAGTGGTCAGAACTGACTCCCAGGCTTTCCTGGGGCTATCTTGTCCTCTTCTTCACTGGGCCTAGGACCTTCTCCCCATCTAGCCCCCCCCAAAGTGCTGCAGGAATGACCCCCTGGCCCTTCATTCCTTGAGGCTACCAGCAGCCCCTGCCACCCAGCCCTCTGGGAAGGTCTGCCCCGAGGCTCCCCTTCCTCCTCCTGCAGCTGCTAACAAGGTGACTTCACTGGTTTTTAGAGGCTTCCTCAACCAGACTGGGGACACCCCCAGGACCCGGCCCTCTTGGACTCCCCAGGACCAGGGTCTGACCTGGATCTATTTCCCAGCAGCCAGGTGACCTTTCTGGGAAGGATCCGCTGGCCCCAGCCTAGGACCTGGAGGGGCACAAGAAGAGACCCCCACTCACCGTGGTGCCATCCACAGCTACGTACACTTTGCTCCGACTGGAGTAAACTTCAACGTCCAGCACCCTGTGGGGGCCGGAGGCGCCCCTCCTGGGGGGCTCCTGGTGCTGCAGGATCTCTTCTAGGGGACGAGACAAGGCTGGTCAGGCCCCTCTGGCCCAGGGCCCCCCATCCCCCCACCCGGCCGTCCCCTCAAACCGTAGTCCTGCTCTGCCTCCAGGTCCTCGCCATCCTCGCCGATCCCTCGCCGCGTGTCCAGGATCAGCTTGATGTTGACCAGGACGGTCACCAGCAGGAACAACACGGCCCCTGTCTGCGGAGAGGGCAGGCGGGGGCTGGCGTGGCCCGTGGGTGCTAGTCTTGCAGGGAGCCCCCCGGGGGCCACACGGAGACCTCCCAAGGTCTGGGGGCCGGGACTGGGCCTGGTAGACAGTCTCCCCCATATGGTTTTCCTGGGGAGCCCCCAGGGGCCGGGCATGGGGAGCCCCGTGAGCACCGGGTCCCCACTGGGCCCGTGTGGGGGCGGCAGCGGGGTCCCGAGGCGGGGGCTGGGGGGGCCCGTGAGGAGGGGGGCTGGGGGCCCCGTGAGGAGGGGGGCCGGGGGGCACGTGGGGGGGGCCCCCGTGAGGAGGGGGGCCGGGGGGCACGTGAGGAGGGGGGCTGGGGGGGGCCGAGGCGGGGGGGCTGGGGGCCCCGGGGCCGGGGCTGGGGGCGGCGGGGCCCCACCTGGCAGAGGCGCCGCAGCAGGCGCTGGTGGCTCAGCCGGTACTTCCAGGCCGGGCAGCGGCCCCGCTTCGCCCGGGCCCCGAAGGGCTTCCCGCCGGCCTGCCGCTCCTCCATGCCCGGCTCCTCACTGGGGCGGCCCGGGGGCCCCTGTCATGGCACCTGGGACACGGGGGGGGGGGCTGGACGGCGGCTGCGGCCGGGCCCCGCGAGCACCCCCGTCGGCGAGGCCCCCCAGTCCCTCCCGCCCCCCAGCGCCGCCCGGCCTCCGCCCCCCGCCCCGCGCACTCACGGCCGTCAGGGGGCGCCGCGGCGCCGCGGGCTCGGGGCCGGCATTAGCGGCGGCAGCGGCGGCCCGGCCCGGGCAGGCGCCTCCTCCATGCCGCCTCTCGGCGCCGCCCCGCCCCGCCCCGGCTCGTCGCTTCCGGTCTCCGCCGGGTCAGAGGGCGGGGGGGCGGGGCCTCGGGGCGGCCGGGCGGGGGAGGAGCCCCGGAGCAGGCCGGGAGGGCGGCGGCGCCGTTGGTCTCCATGGCAACCGAGCGGCCCGGGGGCGGGCCGGAGCTGGGGGCCGAGACTAGAGGGGGCGGGAGAGAAGGGAGCGGGTCCGAGGGGAAGGGCTTAGGAGTGCGGCGCGGCGCATAGAGCCGCGGCCCTGGAGGCGGGAGGACCCGAGTTCAAATGCGGCCTCAGACGCGGCTGTGTGGCCCTGGACGAGTGTCTCCGACTGTAAAATGGCGATCACAAGGTCACCCGGAAGCCGAGCCGCGGGCCCTCAAGCAGGAAGCCCAGAGGCCGGAGGCTCGAACCCGGGCTGCGGGGGTCGGGGCTGCGCAGGGGAGGCCTGAGCCCCGCCCCGCCCGCCGGCAGCCGGGGAGGCGGAGCTTCATCCGGCCCCGCCCCCAGGCTCCGCGGGTTGGGCTGCTGGGGGCGGGGAGGGGCGGGGTTCGTTGAGGCCCCGCCCCGGCCAGCAGCAGTAGCTGGGGGGCGGAGCTTCATCCGGCCCCGCCTCCACCCCGCCCCGCCCGGCAGCAGCTGGGGGCGGAGCTTCATCCGGCCCCGCCCTAGGCTCCGCGGGTTGGGCTGCTGGGGGCGGGGAGGGGCGGGGTTCGCTCAGGCCCCGCCCCGCCCGGCCCGGACGACCCGAGCTGCGCCGCGCGGCCTCCGGGGCCCAGGCAGGGTGGTCGCGGGGCGGCGGGCGGCCCGGCCCCGGGGGCAGGGGCCGGGCAGCGGGGCGTCCTCCCGCCCCCGCATGGAGGGGCCCCCGGAGTGCTGGGCGCCCGACCTGCGGGACGTGGAGGGCAAGGTGGGCCGCAAGACCCCCGCGGGGCTGCTGCGCAGCTGGCGGGGTGACGGAGGCTCCGCGGCCGCGCCGCCCCCTCCCCGGGGGCCGCCCGACGCCCGGGGCCCGGGCCTGGGAGACAAGGTCACGGCGCTCAAGGTGGAGCTGGTAAGCGGCCCCCGCCCCCGCCGGGGTCTCCCCGCGGAGGGGTGAAGGAAAGCGCCGGCCCCCCAGCCCGGGCAGGGTCGGGCTCAGCCCCTCCCCAGGGCCCCCCTTCCCGATCAAAGGTCACAGTGTCGGGGGCCTTGGCCACACCCCGGCCCCCCGCCCCGGGCCGCAGCGCCCACCCCCGACAGGACCTTCCGAGCCGGCCCGAGGGGCCAGCGGGGTGCTGGGGCGCCTCCCGCCGCCTCTTCTCACCCCGCGCCCCCTCCGCAGGCCCCCGCCCCTAGAAGCCCCCCCCCCCGTCTGTCGCACCCCACTCCGGTGCTGGCGGGGCCGGGGGGCTCGGGGGCAGCGGCCCGGGCCTGCTCCGTGACCTTGGACTTGTCCAGCCCTCCCGCCTCAGCCCCCCACTCTGGAGCTGGGGGAGCAGTGAGGTGACGGCTTCTGCTGCCCCCCGGTGGCTGTGGGTGCCCCGGGGGCCGCCTGACCCGATCTGGGGTGAGAGCGGGCAGCGGGCAGCGGGCACAGGCCACCCAGTCTCCTCTCCTCCCCTCCAGCCCATAGACCAGGGGGTCTGCTGCCCAAGGCCAAGGGCAGGAAGACTGGGTTCTCCACGGGGCTTTAATGAAAGCTCTAATCCCCATTTCTATCAAAAAGTTTGTGAAGCACTCCCCCGCTCAGCCCCCTAAGAGCCCGCTTTACAGATGGGCAAACCGAGGCCCAACGGTGGCAGGAATTGTCTGAAATGTGAGGCCTAGAAATGCGTGTCCTAAGCTCTTTCTTCACCATGAACACTTCTTCTTTCAGCTAAAACGGAGGGTTCAGATCCTCCAGAAGAGTACTGTTGGAGGAAGGAGTATGTTCTTTTTTCTCTTTTTTTAAGGAGTATTTTCGCAATTTGAATTTTCTTCTCCCATGAGGAAGCTGCTGGTCGGATGAGGAGTGCAGTGGGAAGCTGTTTCTCCTAGAGCTCTCCTTTAGTTTCTCCTAAAATTCCCAAACTAGCTTTTTAGGGCCCCAGCTGACAGTGAGACCCAGGCATCCTGATGTCCAGTCTCATATAATCATCTCCTTTCCCCTGGGGAATTAGTCTGCTATGCCGTAAACTGTGAAGTGGATGGCAGAGGGCCCACATTTTAATGCCTGCTCTGTCCCTGCCTGGCTGTGGGTATGGGCAGTTCCCCTCTCTCCAGGTCGCAGTTTCCTCCTGGCCAAGGAGCCTGGATGGTTTGACATACCGGCTTGGAGACTTTGTGATTTTGGGGCACTGGCCCTTTAAGGTTCCCTATTTACCTCTCCGAAATCTGTGTGTGGGAAGAGTCTGGCTCTGCCCTTCATGTCTCCATCTGCCAACCCAGCTGTCCCATGCAAGATGGGCTGGCACCGGGTCCTCCTCATGCCAAAGCCCCAGTCTTTTCCTGTCTTCCTGACCACCCCCAGATGAGTATGAGCATTGTTGCCTGAGTGGGCCCATGGTGGGCCGGAGCATTTCTCTCCCTTCCCCTTCCAGCAGTCCTCCCACTCGGGTTGCTGTCGCCTTGGTAACCAGAGCCCCTGGATCTATACTAGCCCAGGCAGCTGGCTGTCCTAGCTCTGCCCCTTCCAAGCTGAGTAACCTTTCCCTCCTCAGGGTCTCAATTTCCTTCTCTGTAAAATGATGGGATCAGCCTAGGTGATTTACAAGGTTCCTCTGAGCTTGGACATTCCAGGCTTCCACATTCTCTGAGAATCCCCAAATGCCTCTGGGTAGCGGATGAGGGAAAAAGAAAGGGGGAAGGCTGGGCGCCCGGAAGCATAGAGTTCCCTGCCTTTTCCTTTGGGGCCCGGACAGTGATGTCACTCTCACTCTCCATCCCCCACATCTATACAGATCATACCTATTCTCTGGTTCAGGTTCCTTCTTCTTGGGGCTGCAGGGGCTGTTGTTTGGTTCTTAGAAATCTATAGGGGCTGTGTTCTTTCTCTAGCAGTTGGGAACAGTGGAAAGGGAGCACTCATCTAATAGATGTGAGTTCAGATCTGACCTCAGGTACTTCCTAGTTGCATGACTCTGGGCAAGTAAGCTTATGTGCCTCAGTTTCCTCATCTGTAAAATGAGCTGGAGAAGGAAACAGCAAACTACTCCAGTATCTGCCAAGAAACCCCCCCAAAACAAGTGTTCTCTTTCACCTCACCTTTTCAGGCAGAACCTTGGCAGCTGGCTGGTCCAGAATTCAAGAAACATGGTTGTTGTAGGATCCCCTGTGGAGACTCAAGTCCAATGAAGTTCAATGAAGTATTGGTTTTTGCTGATTTTTTTTGCAAAGCAAAGTAATCAGAGTTAAGTGACTTGTCCAGGGTCACATAGCTAATAAATATCAAATTTCTGAGCAGGATTTGAACTCGAGTCCTCTTAACTCCAAGGCCAGTATTCTATCCACTGTGCCACTCTGTCCCTACACCAGAATTCCTTTTCTACTGGTCCTGTCAAGACTTGGAAACTCTGGTGAGGGGGAACTCATTTGTGTTCCTTGTCAGCCAGTTCCCCTTTGGGACCAAGGAAGTCCCTTCTAAGCTATCTGAAATCTTGTCAATATTGTCTTCATAGCTTGACCACCCTGGCTGCCCTTGCGAGTCTAGGGTTCCCAAATAGACAGGAAGGACTACTAGAGAAGTTGGTTCAATTGAATTGATCTTGAAACTGCCCTGACAGTCTCAGAGTCATGCCCAAGGCCCTTGGGGCATCACAAAGGTTACTTCTCTGTAGTCATTTCCTCCCCACTTAACCCTTGACAAAACCCTAGTCTTAGGGGTACCAGGAGAATGGTCACATCAAAGCACCTCCTCCTATCCAGCCCGCCTTGGGCATCACCCATCCTGTTGTGAATGACAGACTCTTCTGGGACCTCCTTGAAGCTTCTAACCCACAGGCCATCACTCTCCAGCTCTCCCTCAAAGATGCCCAGGCCCTGGCAGTATCTTCCGCAGGTGTCCAATATTCCTATCGCCCTACCCCTGATGAAACTTGAGGACCTCTCCCCACCTCTGTCCAGAGAGCTGAGATCCCACTCGGAGAACCACAGGCTCCTGGCCTTTGCCCCTCACACATATCCCAATCCTCTTCATGAGGTTATCATGACTTCTGGTGCCCAGGTCCATCTCTATCTTCCTCCCTCTGCCTTTCCCTGGCCACACATCCAACCTTTTTGTTTTTTAAAAATGTTTTTCCCAATTACATGCAAAGATAATTTTCAACATTTATCCTTTTGCAAGCTTTTGAGTTTCATGTTTTTCTACTAACACCTTCCGTCCCTATGGCAGTGAACAATCGGATTTGGTTGTACATGTATCACCATGCTTAACCTATTTCCATATTGGATATGTTGTGAACGAGGGAGTAAAACTAAGGGGGAAACAATCATAAGAAACAAAGGAAAAACATAAAAGAAGTCTTAAAAAGTGAACATAAGATTCTTTGATCTGCATTCAGACTCTGTAGTTTTTTCTCAAGATGTGGATGGCATTTTCCATAGCAGGTCTCTCAGGATTGTCCTTATCATTGAATTGCTGAGAGGAACTACATCCATCATAGCTGATCATCTCCCAATATTACTGTTACTGTATACAATGTTTTCCTGGTTCTACTCACTTCACTCAGCAAGTTCTTGCAAGTCTTTCCAGGTTTTTCTAAAGTCCAGTCACTCAAGATTTCTTACAGAATAATAGTACTCCATAAACTATTGCCCAATTGACAGACATTCCCTCAATTTCCAAGTCTTTGCCATCACAAAAATTGCTGCTGGGGCAGCTAGGTGGTGTAAATGGATAGAACATCTGCCTTGGAGACAGGAGGACCTGAGTTCAAATCTGGCCTTAGACACTTAAAATTGCCTAAGTGTGTGACCTTGGGCAAGTCATTTTACCCCATTGCTTTGCAAAAAAAACAAATAAAAAAATTGCTGCAATAAATATTTTGAACTCCCCACATCCAACCTTTACCTAGTGGATAGATACTAAAGCTTCCCTAGCTTCTCGGATGCACTGGCCTGATGCAGAGTGACCTGTTTTAGCTGCTGATATTGGCATTTGGAGGGTCTGCCAAGAGCAGGATGGGGCACTTCTTTATCCATCCTTTCAAACCAGCATTAGCCATTTGTGTGATATTGTTAGGAGAGCTGTCTTCAAATATATAGAGGGTTGTCCAATGAAACAAAGATCTACTTGACCCTGACTGACCCTAGATCCCATGGAGGAATGTCCCAAGTAGGCCATCTGAGGCAGGATGGTAGGAAGAACTGTCCCAAAGTGACTGATCTCGAGAATTCTCCCATAGTGGTTGCCTTTAGAAGTGGCTTTTGGTGGTGAGCTTCCCTAATGTAGGGGTGCCCAGGAAGAGCCTGGCTGACCACCTATAGGGGCTGATGTTTACATTGGACTCAGTGCCACATGCCTTCTCTCTCTCAGTGGCTGTGCTTCTATGATTAGATTCATGAAATGTCAGGTCGTAGGGAACTAGGACTATCTAGTTGGAGATGAGGAAACTGAGTCTTGGGTTGGGGGGGAGAACGGGGAAGTGACTTGTTCAAAGGTTGCACAACTAGCATATAGCTCAGACCTCTCAACTTGTGATTCTGACTCCAGACCTGCCCTATGGGGTAGCTTTCACTACATTTTTTTTTTTTTTTTTTTGGTTTTTGCAAGGCAATGGGGTTAAGTGATTTATCCAAGGCCACACAGCTAGGTAATAAGTGTCTGAGGTCAAATTTGAACTCAGGTCCTCCTGACTCCAGGACCACTGCACCACCTAGCTGCCTGGACTCAGTCTACAGCCCTCTTCCTCTCTTTCCCTCCCTCTCCAGGCTTACCTGCGAGCCATCGATGTGAAGATCCTGCAGCAGCTTGTCACGGTGAATGAGGGCATTGAGGCGGTCCGCTGGCTGCTGGAGGAACGAGGAGCCTTGGCTAGCCGCTGCAGCAGCCTCACCAGCAGCCAGTACAGCTTGACAGGTGGCAGCCCAGGAGTCTGCTCCCACAGGGGTAGCTGGGAGAGCCTACCGGATCCCACCCCTACCACCACCACAGGTGCAGCAGTGGACCGGCTGGACAGCGTCTCCATCGGCAGCTACCTGGACACCCTGGCCTCGGGGGCTGAGCCTGATGATGAGGGGCTCTCTGAGGCTAGCACCCAGCATCCTTTGCCAGGCATGACCTGGGCAAAGTCTCCTCCCTTAGAGGAGAAGCCCTGGACAGAGGCCTATGTGGCGACAGGGGCCAGATCTGGGCAAAAGGCTCCTGGAGAAGAGGTCTCTGATGATGCCACGTCTGGCCTCGGCTATGGGGCCCACTGGTACTGGGGACAGTGTCAGGATGATGTGACATTCTTGTAGCAGCCCCAGGCCTCTCATCTCCTCCAGTCTCTCCCCTTTCTTTCATCCTCTGAAATAAGGAGACAGCCTGGTCTCAAAGATCCCTTTTAACTTTAAATTTAAATTTAAGATCTGAAGGCTTGAGGAAAAGATTGGAAATTAGACCCCAAGGTGCTCTTCAGGCCAGCTTCCCACCTCCCCAACTCTTCCCTCACAAGAGGTCCTGTCTCCTATGTCCTGTGCCCCCCCTTCATGAAGTCAGCCAGATGGCAGCACTGGCCTAGTGAGGCCCCCTGATTTAGAGGAGGCTGGTGGGATGGGCACCAGAGATGGGTTGATGTTACCCCCCCTTCCACTTGTTGGGGGGAGGGGGGAGGAGGAGGCAGTGTGGAAGCTCCTCTCCATCCTCTGCAAAGTCACCTAGATTGCTGGATGGTGACTCACCCCTTCCCTGCATCAGGGATGGCATCATTGTCTATGGAGGAGGCGGGAGGCCACCTTCCAAACCCATCATCCGGGGCTACCTCTTCCCATTGACTGTAGGACTGGGGCACCTGACTGGGTCAACATCACTTCCTGGTGGTCAGGCTTCTCTTTGTCCCTCCCAAGGAGGGACCGGCCCCTACTTCCCAGAGCTTCCTTTTCTGGAACTTTCTGTCAGTGGGGGTTTCAGTTACTCTTGAGGTTAGAGGGGAACCTTGTGCTGGTGTTCCTCTCTTTGTGCTGATGGTGGGAGAAGGTGCAGGATTCTGTCTCAATGGCTGAGCCTGGCCGAACCCAACCCTCCTCTTCTCCTGCCGCCCTCCTCCCCCTACCCCATATATATGCCAATTCATGACCCTTGGTCTCTGTCCAGAGTCTGTGCCATGGATCTTGAGCCTTAGGGTGGGGGTAGGGAGGGGGAGGTTATCTGAGGAGAGTGGGGTGGGAGAAAGTCTGATAATACTCAGTTTCAATAAAGCCCATTGTTTCCTGAGTCCATTCTGCCCACATGCACCAGCTGACCACTGCCCAGTCTGTCTTCTGTGCGCCTCCAACTCTGTCTCCTTTGTCTTAGCTGCCAAGTTGAAGATTCTTTGCTTTGTCTCAGCCGAGGCTGATGGGGTGTCTTGATCTCTGTGATTCTGGTCCATTTCACACATGTCTCTTTTTTTATTCTCTGATTTGTGTGTGTCTCTGTCTCTGATTTGTGTGTCCATCTGTCTCCGTCTTTATAATGGGTGAGGGATGCAGAGTCCCCTCCTCAGGATAGTAGGGTGTCTGGGAGGGTACTGCAGACTGGAGAAAGAACCTCTGCTAGAGTGACCTGGTAAAAAGTAAATTAAGGCAGGGGGAAGAAGCCAAAGTCGCAGTGCCCAAGGGAGGATGGGAAACCAGTTCTCAAAGACCTAGATCCCCCTCCTCCTTTCCTTTTGTGGTCACAGATGGGGCTAATTCTGAGTAGAGCTGAGCTTGGTGCCCATGCGTAAGGTTGGCACTATGGAAAGGGGGAGTGACCCAGACAAATCAACTTGTCTGCACGATGGTGGGGAGAGAATAAAGGAGACTCCTCTGGCCATTGGGTCCAGTTCAGCTCCTGTAAAGCCCCAACTAGCAAGACCCAGACAAGAGCTTCATCTCATAGCAGAGACATCCTGGTGGCTCAGTGGCTACAGTGCTGCTCCTGGACTCTGTAAGACAAGTTCAAATCCAGCCTCAGACACTAGCTGTGGGACCCTAGGCAAGTCATTTCACTTCAACTGTAAAATGGGCATAAAATTTGCACCTGCTGCCCGGAGCTGTTATGACGATCCAATGAGAAAATAGCTATCGGAAGCATTCAGCGCCGTGTCCGATAAGCCCTAGCTGCCGCTCCTCTCCTGCCTACCTGCCACAGTAGCTCAGGGGAGTTTCCCTTTCCCAGATTTTGAATTCTACCCTCCACATGTCTCAGTCTGGCCACCAGGGGGCAGGCGCCATTTGCTATCTTTTCTGAGAAATAGCTCGGGGTCAGAGACTGGCAGACAGCTTGTGGTATGGGGCCACTCCCCACCCCCCAACAACTGGTCATCTCTCCCGACTCTTCCGCTGCCTGCCTTCCCCTCCTCCTTAAACTGCTCTCCAGTAGAGTCCAGCCTCCACATTTTAGGAAAGCCTTTGTTAAACCCAAGAGTAGCATGAGGCCGGTCAGGATGGTGAGGGACCTGGAGCCCAGGCCATGTGAGAGGAGGGGACTAGGGACATTCCGCCTCAAGGCCCTTCTGGGGACACACCAGATCATCAGCATCTTCCCGAAACTTTGTGGCACTCCAGCTGTGTTCTGAGCTTATAGGGTAGAACAGGAGAATTAGATTTGGGGGCACCTTGTCTGAGAGGGAAAGGAGGAGTTCTGCCTAAACCAGACCTCTGTCCACTCTCATGGAAGAGACAATGTCTTTTGAAATCACACACATACCCTATTTCTGCCACTTTGCACTCATGTGCTCCAATTTTTCCTCCAATATCCCCAGCGTCCCTGAACCTGATAACCATGTCTAAGAACCCTCTTGGGTGAGACCAGGATGGGGAAAGGGAACATGGAGTCCAAGCAGGGGGGAAGGGGCAGCCCTGAGTCTAGGAGCCAGCAGAGAAAAGAGGGACCTTAATCAGGGGGATTTCAGGGACCACTAGAAGCCTGGGAGTAGCATCTGGCTCCTTGGGTCATAGCTCCAGATATTGTTCCCGGGCCTGTCCCCACCCTCGTTCCTGGGCAGCTATGGTTGCTTACCCTTACATGACCCTCCAGCAGCTCTAGGGAAGGAGACCAGTCACTAGGGTCTGGGGAATCTCCCTCTGGGCTCCCTGAAGATCAAGCCCCCAGCATGAGACTGGTTACAATGGGGATCAATGATGGGAAAGATCTAGGGTGAGTGAGGGAAAGAAAGAAAGAGGGAAGGAGGAAAAGAAGTGGGATCTTGGGCTTCTGGATCAAGATATGGAAAGAATCTGAATGTAACTCATCTAACCCTTTATGAGTAAGCTAAGGCCCAGTAATTTGAAGTGACTTGGCCAAGGTCATACAGGCAGCAAGTGTCACAGGGTGTGATAGGTGAGGGACTCTCACCCTGAGCCAGTATGTCTCAGAGCGTATGCTGTGTGTAGCAGTGATTGATCAAGGGGTCCAATCCTTAGGAGCAGGTACAGTGTTCAGCTGTGTCTGATAAGAAATAAAGCCCTAAGGGCGGCTAGGTGGCGCAGTGGATAAAGCACCTGCCTAGGAGTCAGGAGTACCTGGGTTCAAATCCAGCCTCAGACAATAATTACCTAGCTGTGAGGCCTTGGGTAAGCCACTTAACCCCATTTGCCTTGCAAAAAAAAAACAACCCTAAAAAAAAGCAATAGAGCCCAGGGGCAGTCAGGAGGACCTGAGTTCAAATGCGACCTCAGACATATAATAATTACCTAGCTGTATGACTTTGGGCAACTCACTTAATCCCATTCTTTGTAAAAACAAAACAAAAAAGAAGTCCAGCCTCTACCTGAACAGGAATTTCAGTCTCTGTTGAAAGATCTTCATTGAGGGGAACCTATAACCTTTCATCATATTCTTCCATCAAGCTGAAACCTCTCTGTCTAGCCCCCTCATTCCTCCTAGTTCTGCTTTCTAGTAAGAAAAAGCCTAGTCTTTTATCTCCAAGGTAGTTTTTCTAATACAGCTGGCATTCTTCATCATTGCCCCTCTTCTGCAGCTAAACCTGGGGCATCAAACACAAGTAGAAACAGGAGTCACTAAATTGTACATAAGGAAATTACCTTTATATTCTTTTCTATTTTTAATTATTTTCTTAAATATTACTCAATTACTCACCCAATTGGAAGTGTTGTTCAATCTTTCCCTAATTTTTTCCCTTTTTTCAGTCATATACTTCTGTGACAAGGTCCTTTTCACTATCTCTTCATTCCAAATTTAGAATGTATTTCAGCCAGTTCATGCCCACTATGTGCCTCTCTGTTGCTCTTTGAGTGATTCTCAATTTTAGTACTTTGGAGACTGTAGCATTCCATGAATGGATAAATGAATGAATGACTGAAGAGTTTTCACGCTTACTTTGAATAAAGTATAAAGTTCTAATAGCTGAAGATATAAGTAGAAAAGTAGGCCAGGTCCTGTTCTCAGGGTACAGGTAGGGAGGTAAGGGAATTCTTATTCTTTTGGGGAAACAACACAAAAGTTAGATGGAAAGATCCCATGGTCCTTTGGAACAGAGTGACCAAGTAAATGGTCCTAATTTCCCTGGTAAAATCATATCAGTTTCTGTTGTGGAACCATTTGACAGGATCAAGGACACTGAAGATAGGAACTCTCATGTCTGAGTCTGAAGGAGCCAATGTCCACCTAGGTTTCATCTTCACAGGGGTTGCTTCCCAGGAGGGTGGCTGAGGGCATGGGCTGGAAGCAATGATCCTTCCAAGGCTCTTGGGTTTGAAGGTCCTGAGCTATCTCTGAGGGTCTGGGAGAGATGGTGATCACAGTGGTGGTGGGGGTTTGATTTCCTCTCCTTCATGGTGCTTTGCTGCTTCCTCCTTTTTGTATTGACATTGCCATCCATGACTCATAGCCATTAGAAATATAGGCACGAGGTCTCTCAATTCAGGCTCTAAGATTATGTTAGTATTTTTAATTGCTACTGTTAATTTTTGAGTTTCTAGTCCATGAAAATCATCAGGTTTTTTTTTTCAAGTAAACTTTGAGCTATGATTCTCTCATTTATTTGTGAAATTTTTTTTTTTGAACTTTGAATATGGGACTTTACATTAATAGCACCTGGGATGGATCTTCTAGAAAAGATGATCTCAGGTTCAGATATGGTGTCCATATTTACTCAGAACCATAGTTCTTGAGCTCCCAGTGATGCATTTACTCCTCTTTTCTCACCTGACTGTACTACTTTGGGACATCTAGGACTTCTCCCCCATGCCCTATTATTGGGGTAATCTCAACATCCTGGCAAGATTCCATCAGTTACACCCTCTTCCTCTCTGATTAAAGGTGGAACCATGAACTCCCCAAACTTCCTTTAAGGAGGGAACTCCACTCAGATGTCTCCTCTCTTCTCATCTGGTTGTCCTCCCCTAGGACTTCTCTGCCTTCTCTACCATATATCCGCCCCCCCCCCCCCTTAGTACTTCTCTCACCTTTTGCTTTTTTTAAATGTATCTTCCCTTATTAGACTGTAAGGTTTTTTTTTAGATTTTTGCAAGGCAATGGGGTTAAGTGGCTTGCCCAAGGTCACACAGCTAGGTAATTATTAAGTGTCTGAGGTTGGATTTGAACCCAGGTACTCCTGACTCTAAGGCCGGTGCTCTATCCACTGTGCTACCTAGGTGCCCCCAGACTGTAAGTTTCTTGTGAACAGGGACTGTCTTTTTCCCTCAATACCTAGCATAATGCCTGTCACATATTAGGTGCTTATTAAATATTCACTATTTTCTAGCATCTAGAGAACATGTAAGAAATGAAGGGGAAAGAAATAGATTCAGCAACTGATTGGCTAAGTGGAATGAGGAAGAGTGAGGCAATAATTCTGAGGGTCTGAAACTGGGAGATGGAAATGCCCTTGACAAAAACAAGGACAATCAACAAAAGGGTGAGTTTCAGGGGATGGGGAGACATAGTGATTTCTGTTTTCAATACAGTATTGAATTTGAGATCTCTCCAAGCTGTCCAGTATGAACTATTCGATAGGATAGGATGTTGATGATGTGGGACTAGAGCTTAGGAGAAAGACCGAAACTAGGTGCAGTTGGGGGTGGGGAGAGGGTTAGACTTTATGTTAGAAAGACCTAAGTTCAAATCCTGCCTCAGGTACTTCCTAGCTGTGTGAGCCTGGGCAAGTTATCTTCACCTCTATTTCAGTTTTCTCATTTCTAGAAAGAAATTAATGGCAGCACCTACGTCAGAAAATTCACAGAAGATCTAAATAAGATGGCATATTTATATACTTGGTAAACTTTAAAGTGCTCTGTAATTTCTAGCTTTTGTTATACATGGATGGCTTGGTGGTACCATAGTGCATAGATTCATCTTCCTGAGTTGAAATCTGATCTCAGAGTTACTAGCTGTGTGACCCTGGGTAAGTCACTTAACCTTGCTTGCCTTAGTTTTCTGTAAAATGAGATAGAGGAGGAAATGGCAAACCATTCCAGTATTTTTGCCAAGAAAACCCCAAATGGTGTTATAAAAAGTCAGATATAACTGAATGAATAACAATATCATACCTATTTATGAGACATCTGCATAGATTTGATAATTAAACTCATGTATCAGATGAGATAACTAAGAAAAAGAAAATATACAAAAGCACAGGGCCTATGACAGAGCCATGAAGTATATACAGACAGACAGTTGGGATATCATATGAAAGATGATCTAGCAAAAGAGACTTAGAAGGAGTCAGATAGGTAGGACAACCAAGAAAGAATGAAAATTACTATGAAAATTTAGAGAAAAGAAAGAGTTCCTAGGAGAAGAGACTGGTTAAGAATACAAATACAGCAGAGAGGAAAAGAAGGTTGAAGGTTGAGGGAAAAAACAACCATAAGATTTAATAACAATTTACTAATATTATTTAATGATAAGGTATTATTATATAATAAGGTAAAATTATTCAATAATAAGGTATTATTATATAATAAGGTAATATTATTTAATAATAAGGTATTATTGGTGCCCAATAGAGATACGCCAGAGGATATGAACAAACAGTTCTCAAAAGACAAAAATTTCAAATTGTCAAAAACTACAGCAGAAAATACTCCAGAAAGACTGCTCAAATAACTGAGAAATGAAAATCAAAACAGTCTTGAGGTTTCACTTCACATTCAGAAAACTGTGGAAAGATGCCAAAATGATCAGCATTGGAGAAATTGAAATGAGCAGCACAGAAATGCACAGTCAGTAGAGCAATGTGAGGAACATGGGGGTGTTATTGGTCTCCACAGGTTGAAGGATCCCCATGAAATCCACTACCAAGGGGGGAATGGCCCCAGACAATCACAAAACTGGGAGAGTTCTCCTAATCCTATTCCAAAAATGATAAACCCAAGATCAAAGTCAGGGGTGACTTTGCACAATTAGGTCCCACACACCCCCTGGGACAATTGAGGTTCATTAGCATAACATGCCTTGTATGATGGGGGGGATCACATTAGGGGTGTTATAGGATGGGTGAACCTCTTTAACTCAAATTCTTAGAGCCTATGAAAATCTGGGGGGGAGGGGAAAGGGTTTCTAGAGCTATATGGCAACAGATGGCATCGTACCCCGTTGTCCCCACACTGCAAGATCTGAGTAAAGTGTCCGATTCTTCTGCCTCCAGCAGACCTGTTTCTTTTATAGCTACAATTTCGTCCATTCCCTCTACAGAGCAAACTGAATCTATGCAGAGAAAGTTAACTTAAGGGGGCGGCTAGGTGGCGCAGTGGACAAAGCACCTGGAGTCAGGAGGACCTGGGTTCAAATCCGACCTCAGACACTTAATAATGACCTAGCTGTGTGGCCTTGGGCAAGTCACTTAACCCCATTGCCTTGCAAAAACCTAAAAAAAAAAAGTGAAGTAACTTTGACCTAAAGATTCCACTGCTAAGATGGCTGATTGATGCATGGGCCCAGGGCTGGCCTTGGGTTCAAATCCGACCTCAGGTATTTACTAGCTGGGTGACTCTGGGCCAGTCGCTTCACCCTGACCTCTGTCCACGGGTGGTGCGAACTGACAGGCCGGTCCGCTGGCCCAGCCGGCGACTGAGGCCATGGCAAGGCCTCCCTCCTGGCACAAACGCCAGGCTCCTGCTTGGGCCAGCGACCCGCGTCAGTTTCCATCTGCGCCTGCGCATGGCGGCTCCCGCAGCTCCACCCTCCGCCCCGCTCCTACCCGGCGCGCCTTTAGCTCCGCCCCCAGCTCCGCCCCCGGCCGGGGACGCTCGGCGGGGACGCGGCCAATGGGCAGCCGCGCTGAGTGCGCCGCGATCCGATTGGCCGAGCCCGGCGGGGCGGGCTCTCGGGCTCCCGGCGGGTGCTGCGAAGGGTGAGAAGCGGTGGCCGGGGGCTGCGCGGGCGCGGGGGCCGGAAGTGCGGGGCGTGGCGACCCCGGGACCGGAAGCGGGTCTGGAGCGGATCCTGCGCGGGAGCGGGGAGGGGGCGCGAGCGGGAGCGGGCGGGGAGCGGGCCGCGGCTGGGTGAGGGGAGGCGGGGGCTGCGGGAGGGAGCCCCACAGGTCGTGGAGACATCCTGACAGCTGGGTAAACTGAGGCCCGGAGAGGGGAGAGCCCGACGCCCGGCTGGTTAGTGGCGGAGGCAGGATTTGAACCCAGACCCCCCCCCCCACACCACCCACCCCCAGGGCCGGGCAGGACCCTCTTCCCAGCCCATGTGCATTGATTAGCCACCTACTGTATGCCCGCGGGACTCCAATGGAGACAACTTTCGAACACCTTTGTACCTATAGTGCAGGGAGGCACTAAAACTGGGGGGGGGGGGGTAGCCCAGACTGTGTGGACAGTGAGGGGGGTCCAGACTGCGAGCGCCCAAAATGCAGCCTTTCCCTACTTTGGAAGTGGTAGGGCACCCCCGGGCTCACTGAGTAGGGGGTGACATGAGCTGTAGGGAAATCACTGGTGGCAGAATGGAGGTTGGCGTGGATGGGGGAGGAGATGCAAGCCAGGGAGGGCCCCCCGGCCTCTTCCCTGCCCCCCCAGCAGCTATCACACAAGTCCTGGTGGGAGGTGAGGAGGGCTCGTACCAGGGTGGGGGCACTCAGAGGAAAGGAAGGGGCATCAAGAGATGCTGTAGAAGTGAAACGGAGGTGAGAGGAAGTGGAGGACCTGGATGACTCCTAGGTTGTTGGGAGGGATTTGGGGGCAACGATATTCAGGTGTTTGAGATGTCTTCAGGACACCCTGTCTGAGATTCTCAGGAGGCAGCTGGAGATGGGAGACATCGGAGTCATGAGAAAACTTAGGACTGGATAAGTAGACCCTAGAATCCTGTGCATAAATAAGGCAAATGATGGATCACCGAGTGATAGATAGTATAGAGGGAAGAAGCCCCAAGACAGAACTTTGGGGGCCACCCACTGGTAGTCACTGTGACTTGGAAACTCATCCCAGTATTTCCAGAGTCTGGGGTAGAGTGGGTGTGGAAGAGCATTGTATTGTAGTCAGAAAACTGGAGTTCAAGTGTTGCCTTCAAGACTGGTTGATCTTGAGGAAGTCCTTTAGTTGATCAACTAGCAAATATTAAATGTCTTTGATACCAAAATGCCAAGCAGTTTGCATTCTATCAGGTAACCTGTCTAGTTACTGTTTCCTTCTCTGTAAACTAAAGTAGGTCACTTCTGAGGTTTCTTTTAGCTCTGAATAGGTTAATAGTTGGGAGCCCCAATGCCTATTGGTTAAATGTTTGCTATTGGGTTTGCTAATCACTCAGCAGCCAGCTATTCTCATCTACATCTTTCTTTCCACTTCTCTTTGTCTGCTCTTGCCCGAATACACATCTCCTTGGTGGGACGTGCCCCTTGCCAACCACCGTTGTCATCCCTTTTTGTAGGCCCAGCTCTCCTAGCACCTAGACATCTCAAGGCTATCAGATCCATGGGGACCTAAGGGTCCCCCTCACCTGGAGTCAGGATGGTGAGTATTGATCAAGCAGGGGGCTGCTGAGTCTTCCTTGGGGCACCTGGAGTCACCCTGGTGAACTTGGGCAGATGTGCCAGCCCATCACAGACTGCTCTCCTTTTTCTCCTGCAGAGGAGGAGCCTGGCTCCAAGTCAGCTTGCCAAGAGGAAGTCGGAGGGCAGTACCTCGGATGAGGAAGACTGGCACCCAGAGTCGGAGGTAAGACTTGGCTCCTTTATACCACTCTCACATATTATGCCATGGGGACCTATGAACATTAACAGGCTGTGCCCCCTTGTGCTACAGACTCAGAAGATCCAATCATTCTTCCTTTCTGTCTGGTACCTTGTTCAGCCCTGGGTGGACAAAGGAAGCCTGAAGGCGGGCTGTGTCTTCAGGGAGCCCACAATCTAATATGTACAAACCCATATGACTTCTTAGATTGAAGGCCCTGAGATTAAGGAGGAATAAAGACGGCTCCTTGGAGATGGGAGGGAGGAGTTTAACTGAGAGGAAGCTGAGAAAGTGGGGAGGCAGTTGATGGAGCGGGGCATTCCAGGCATGGGCACTGCCAGAGAAAAAATTCCTGGAGTTGGGTGCTAGGAACAATGAGATTTTGTTTCTGAAAAGCCTTGTGGTGAGGTGAAAGAAGAACTGGACTTAAATCTTGGTTCTCAGTTGGTTAGCATTTACTTAGCACCTACTGTTTGCCAGGGAGGGTAAAACCATTCCCTCCTCTTGAGGAACCCTGCCCACTGCACAACAACCACCGCTTGGGTTGACTTGATTCTGGGCAGTTGGAGATTCTAGACCTTCTCCTCTGAAAAGATCCTGGCTCCTCAAGGCCTAGAGCCTTCTCTGGGTTGTGCAGGGAGAGGGGTGGCTTCTGGCACTCAAGAGAGGTGCATTAATGAGAAATCCTATGGGCAAGTATTCTTCCTGTACTTCCAGTGGTGGTGGCAGCCTCTGCAGAACTTCATAAAGGGGATAAACCAATAAAGGACCATGGGTCTGTTGTCTCCTCTTAAATCCAGGAGTCAGAGCCTTTTTGAAGGCTGAGGTCCCAATTAGGGACCTTGTGTTATGGCCATCGGGGATCAAGGCAGCCCTAAAAAGAGAAGTGTCTCCCCCCCCCCCAACCAGTTTAACCACTCAAGGCAGCTGAGTCCCATCGGCTCGAACAAAATGGCTATGTGTAGAGGATGACTAGAATCAAGGCCCTTTGCTCTTATTTTCCTAAATGAAGTCTCGTTCATCTTGATTGATGTCACTGCCCCAGCAGAGTTGACACTGACAGACAGGAAATCCCAGGGCACACCCCAACTCTTGTCCCCCATTCCAGATGGCTCTGACCCTTTGTCACCTTCCTGTCAGAAGCTCCACTTCCCCACTTGCTAGTTATTGAACATCACAATCATTCACTGGGCCCATTTGGGCCTGGATTCTCTCTTCTAGACTCCCAAGAGACGGAAACGGAGCAATGAGGAGAATAACCGGGACTGTTTCTTGTCACCTTTTCGGAAACCCCTGACTCAGCTGACAAATAGACCACAGTGCCTGGACAGTAACCAACATGTAAGCCCCCTCATTTGGGGAAGGAGAAGGAACAGGAGGATCTTGGTTATGGTTTTACTTGATTTTTCTGTGGTATGAGTGTGTATGGAGAGAGAGAGAGAGAGAGAGAGAGAGAGAATGTATGTGTGTGTGTATGCTTACATGCATACTATTGTTGTGGGATGGTTGTGGGGGTGTAGAGTGTATGATATAGCCTCCAGATATCCCAAACAGAAGTGTCTCTTTCAGGGTTAAGACAAAATGTTCAAATGAATGGCTGCTCATGTGCCTTAGTGATCCTGTTACAGGCCCCTGACTTTTGTCTAGCAGCCTGGCTGGCAGCTGGCAGGATCTAACATTGACTGGCATTTTCATGAGACTTGTGGCCCGTCATGGCTTTTGAGCCCTGGGGACTTGGCCTTCTCTGCTTTGACTCTGTGAAAAGGACAGCAAGCAAGACTGGAGATGCACATGGGGCATGTCAGGGTTAGATGGTATGTTCAGGTTCTCCATTGGGAGCTGGAGGAATGCTGATCTGGCTCCCACATAGCTTGATACAGCATCAAGCCTGAGAGAGGGGCTCTGTGGGAGTCCCAGAGCCACAAGAGCTGCACCTCCAGGACCCAGAGCTACTCCTTCATCCATCTCCATCTTCCATCTTTCCCAAAGCTATCCCCCTCATTAGTCCTAGCACCATGCCCTCCTTTTCTCCTGTTACTGTGCTGCTGAAGAAGGAAGAGTGTTGTTCTCCAGTTTCCCCTGGACACTCCTGCTATATGATGTGCCCTGAACTCCTCCCTGATCAATTCGCAATTGCGTTTCCCCCTCAGCAGTTCCAGCCCTTCTCCTGTTGTCATGGCTCAAGTATGATCAAACCCTCTTGGTCAGCCGACCTCCTCCCACTTGCCCCTCCCCATCCTTGATCCTCATCTTCCATGGAGCATCTCTAGGCAGATGGTTTCTACTCCTGGTTCTCATTCTTTTGATTGCCCGTGTTCCTGTCCTAGAAATTGCCTTGGATACTTCCCTCTCCCTTACTATCCCTCCAGAACCAAACTCTTCTTGTGTCTTCTCCTCAAACCATTCCCTTCTCTCCTACCATGATGATCCTACCTCAACCCCTCCTCTTGGGCCTCTCTCTGGCCCATCTTTCCTTTCTGCAGGCTGATCATGTCACCTCTCCTTTCAAGGCCCTCAGTCAGAGCTTGCCATCCTAGGTTAGGTGTATTCCCAAGGGGCACAGGAAAGATTAGGAAATAATTCTTTTATCTCACTGAAATCAATCTGTTTCTTTTGTGCATAGGTATGGTAAACTGAAGGGTTTTCTTCCTCTCACTGAACAGAGAGGAAGTTGGGGGGGGGAGTACTGAGAACCAAAGAGGGTTGGGATCCCCTGCCTTAAGATCAAGTGCAGGGGCAGCTAGGTGGCACAGTGGGTAGAACACCAGCCCTGGAGACAGAAGGACCTAAGTTCAAAACTCACCTCAGACCATTAATAATTACCTAGTTGTAGGACCTTGGGCAAGTCTTTTAGCCCTACTGCCTTGCATAACCAAAAAAATGAAACAAGACCAAATGCAAATTTCTGCTTGGTGTGTAAATCCCTTCTCTTTCTAGGCTGATGCTCCAGCCAGACTGACCTCTGCTGATATTCTCAGCACAGGACATCCTCTTTCCCACCTCTTTGCTTTTGCCTAGACTATTCCTCTTGCCTAGAATAATCTCCCTTTTCATTTTTGCCTTTTGGGATTCCTGCCTCCCTTTGAAACTCATCTCCTTTCTCCAGTCTCACCCTGGCAACTACATTTATTGTGTTTCCTCATCTGTAAATGCAGAACGTAGGCCTCTTCAGGGCAGGGTCTGCTTCACTCTTGCACCAAATGCACCTTGCTTGCATCGTTTACTGATGGCTTGCTGCTGGTGCTCAGGATCCCCAGTGGGACACCAAAGGCCTTCAGCACTGCCTGCCCCTCCCAGGTTGGTGAATTTGGGGATTAGGCCTTTTAAGAGCACCTAGAAGTGATAGAGGGCTCCAAATCTCTGTTGGGATGGGGGTGTAGGACAGGGGAGCCCCCTTCCCAGGCCTTGGCAGGCCTGCAGTCAGGAAAGTGAATATGCAGCTTCTGAACCAGAAGCGGGAACTGGGAATCCGGTGGTGACCAGACTGCAAGACTCTGCCCCCCCCAATTGCTATTCATACATAATCTTAGCAATCATGTTAATTTCCAGAGCCACGCTTCACGGCCCCCCCACTATGCTGCCATCTCTTTAGCGAAATATATTCATGACTTTGCAGCAACCGTTTAAAATGCATTAGCTTACTAGAAATTCATGAAAATCATTGCCTGTCTGCGGAAAGGAGGGCTGCAGTACAATGGCAGGAATTCCTCTGTGACATGGCTCACTTTGCTGTTCCTGAACTTCCCTCTAGCAGAGAGGAAGGTTTCCCCCCTATTACCACTCCCGACCATACTTCATTCTCCTTAAAAATCTCTCTCAGGGCTTCTGCTCCCCATTCTCCCATTACTGTCTGGCTTACAGGGCTCCGCTTCATTGAATATTGTAATTACCCCGGGGGGTCAGGGTGGGCCCAGAGCCAAGCACTCATTTGGAGCTGCTGCTCCTGGAGAGGCTCCGCCTAGTCCCAGTGAAAAATCTGTGTCTTGGGGCTAAAGGTAGTAATTGATGTGCCGAAGTCTGGCCCATCAGGAATGGAGTACTTTTAGATGGGGAGCCAGCAGGGGAATCCGTGTTAAACCAGCCATGCATGCTGTTTAAGAAGGTTTATGGGCCAACCCCTGCCTGGCTTGCTCTTCCCTCAGAGGGTCCTTGACTGGGAGCTGAGAACTTGGTGTGGGGGACAAGGGTGGGGTTTGAAGATGTGCCTTTCTCTTCCCAAACTACTGTTGTTCCCCTCTCCTGCAAATGGAGCAGGACGAGATGTCAGACAAAGACACATTCTATTTCCATTGTACACATGGGAAAAATGTGGCCTTGATCTTCATGGCTTTGGGTTTGGGTAGAGCCTTGAGGAATTGTGGAGGCAGGGTAGAGCTACAAGCTCTGAAATTGGATGAAATCATGCAGCCTGGGAAGGCACACTGTGGAAGTGAGCACTGAGGCCCAGCCCTTCTGAGGCCATATCAGATTATAGAGTCCAGCTTCTGTAGAGGTCCTCTACAGGAGGTTGACAATGGATGATTGCCCATTTCTTGCAGAAGAAGTTGGAGGTGTTGATGGATGGTTTCCTGCAGAAAAGTTTGGGTGTCTGATGGACAATGCCCATCTCATCCTGAAGAGGTTGGAAGTACTGATGAATGGTGCCCATTTCCTGCAAAAAAGGAAAGGCTGAGTGTACCAATGGATGGTACCCATCTTCTGCAGGAGAGGAAGAAGTGTCTGATGGACAGTGATCATCCAAAAGAGGTTGGGATGCTGATGAATGGTGATCATCTGCAGAAGAAGTTGGGATGCTGATGGACAGTTCTCATATCTTACAGAAGAAATTGGGGTGCTGATGGTCAGTTTTTCATCATCTGTAGAAGTTGGGTACTGATGGATGGTGTTCATCTCTTGCAGAAGAGGTTGGGGTGCTGATGGACAGTTCTCATCTCTGGCAGAAGAGGTCAGAGGTGCCAGTGGATGGTTCCTATCTCCTGCAGGAAAGGTCAGAGATGCCAGTGAATAGTGCCCATATCCTGCAGAAGAGATCAGGGTATTGATGGATGGTGCTCATCTCCTGCAGAAGAAGTTGGAGTGCTGATGGACGGTGCCCATTTCTTGTAGAAGAGGTTTCAACCAGGGTTGTGCCAGTTCAGGAATTCCTCAAGTATCTACTGGTGTGAGAGTCTGTGTAAAGGGCAGGCAACTCTTGTTACTTCCGGGTCCCAGGGCTGTGCTTTTGTAATCTCTTGAGAGGTGATGCCATCCAGATGTGGCTTGGAAAAGGGGACCCAGTTCAGCAGGATTGACTACCTCCCAGGAAAGAGCAGAGGCAAAGAAAAGCTGGCCTGGGCTCTGTGATGGCCCTCGTGCCGCCTGGGGGTCCTGGGCACATCACCTCCCCTCTATCAGAGGAGAGGACTGAGGTCACTTCTACTGTCACTTCTAGAGGGATACAGGGACAGTGACTGATAAGTCGAAGCAACCTCTGGAACATCCAGTTACTTGGTTGAGTATTATAAATAGGAACATGAGCTAGTGTTTACATGGCACTTCGTTGTTGTTGTTGTTGTTGTTTGTCCTTCTTGAAGAAGCCCGGGACATCAGGGAGCTGATGCCGTGATATGCAAGTGAGCTGGATTTAAGAGGGAAGGGCTGTGCTAAGTCATCAGCCTCACTCTCTCCTTTGGAGCTATCTGGGTCCAGTGGCCAGAAAAAGGAAGATGATGATTGTCCTTCATTCTTGAAGAAAACCAATGACATCAGGGAGATGATACCATGGCATGCAGGTGAAGTGGATTTGAGTGAGGTGGGGGCTATGCTAAGTCCCCAGCCTCACTTTCTCCTCTGGAACCATCTGGATCCTGTGATCAGATATGGATCAAGACAACTGGAGATGGCCCTGGATGACCTGGCCCTTTAAGGTTTTGCCAAATGTTTAACAAATCTCTCTTTCAAACTTTCAGCAACCCTTCGAGGGAGGTGTTGATATCTCCATTTTACAGATGAGGCAGACAGCGGTAAGGTGACTTGCCTAGGGTCATACTGCAAGTAAATGTCTGAGACTAATTGTGAGCTCAGGTTTTCCTGACTCCAAACTTCTTCCCCCCCTCCCCTGTCCCTTGCACCATCTAGCTGAAATATGTAATGCACTTGTCTACCTTTTCCTGATGTGCTTGGAAGGCAGTGGCTCTGGTCAAATGTGCCTGACCTTATGCCCTTCCCTGCCCCCTTTTAGGAGATAGTTGTGACCGACTGCTCACATGTTGTCCGCTCCTCTTCCCCTTTCAGGAGGCGTTTATTCGGAGTATCTTGTCGAAGCCCTTCAAAGTCCCGATCCCCAACTACCAAGGTAAACTAGAGAGTGTGTCGTGTGTGTGGTGTCCTCCATGTGTGGCTATCACAGACACAGAGGTGTGGGGACTCTGCCTTCATGGGAGGGTTTTAGTAAGGCTGCTCACTGGTGGTGCAGCTGCCTTTACATGTGCATCCCCCAGCTTCTATCTATGCTCTAATCTGCTGGGAGCTTTACTCCCTCCTCCCCATTGAAGGCAAGATTTTGTAGGAAAGGGCTTGGGCTCACAAAGACCTGGGTTCAGATCCTGCCCCAGATACTTGCTAACCATGTGACCCTAGGCAGATGGTAGTGTTGGCATGGGAGAACAATGGGACCATCCTCCTGTGGCCCTTGGGTTTGTCCTCTCCCACTCTGGGGTACATCCCTAACTCAGACCTCATTTTGTTGCCACATTTTGTGGTAACAGGAGGCAGGAAATGGAGGAGGACCAGTCAATGGACAATGGCAGACTGAGGTATGATAGGGGCTGTGGGAGCATGCTCCTGTTAGAAGATGGTGAATACTGAGAGTAACTTGGGAAGGGAAACCTTGGGAAACCAGAAAAAGGGAGATGTTTATTGTCCTTCATTCTTGAAGAAAACCAATGACATCAGGGAGATGATGCCATGACATGCAGGTGAGCTGAATATGAGTGAGGTGGGAAAACACCAAGAACATAAATACAAGCATCATGAAAGCATAGCTAATCCCTACTGTTTGTGCTGACCAGGGAGGTCACACACTTCTTCTCTCTGTTGAGTGGTTGGGACTGTGGCTGCTGAATGTTGCATACACTTTAGGTCTTATGTGGATTTGTTGGTTATAATTATTAAAAGGAACAAGGACAACTTGATGAGGGGAAGGGTGTGTGCAAAATTGCAGAAGTAACTGATCCTAAAGCAAAAGGCACCCATGAAATGTTGAAGGAGAGTGCTGGCCCTGAAGCCTGTGAGAAGTCCCTAAAAGGTGACTATGATCTGTGATTGCTTGCAGGTCCTTTGGGCCTCCGGGCCTTGGGCATCAAGCGGGTGGGGTTCCGTCATGCCCTTCATGACCCATTGGAGGAAGGAGCCCTGGTTCTTTATGAGCCACCACCTCTGAGTGCCCATGACCAGCTGAAGCTTGACCGGTGAGTGACCAGGTGGAGTGGGGTGCGGGTGGGGAGGGGGAGGGGAGGAGCTCATGGCCAGAGTCATGGTATGGGTTGACCATACAGAGGAGGCCAGGGCATTGATGCTTGAGGTCTTTGGGTGACTTCAGGGTTTTCCTGTTCCAGGATCTGTCAATTCCTTTTCTGTCATCTTAGTCAATGACTGGCTTAAGAGCTGATCCAGAACCCTCCTTGGGGGTCTTATGCCCACTCCAGTGTGTGCTGTCCTTGACTGGACTGCAGGGTCTTTGTGTTGATACTTCATTGCTGACTGGGAGCTCCAGCAGTGTGGGGACCACAACCTCCCTCTGCTTTCCCCCAGCACTCAGCTCAGCCCACTGCTCTGTATGGAATAGGCAGAGACAGAATCAGGGGATGAATGATCTGGGTGGTGCCCAGGACTTGGGAGGACTTCTCTCCAGAGGCACCCCTGAGGGATCTTTGGGTTTGGTTCTGGGCAGCATATTTCAGAAATTCCATTGATGAGTTGGAGGGTGTCCAGAGGAGTTCCGGCTGCATGAGGATCACTGAGGGAACTGGGGATAGTTAGCCTTGGAGATAAGAAGGGGTGTGTCTGGAGGCCCATGCCTGTTTCTGCAGGTGTCAGGAAGGGCTTGGCTATGGAGGAGGACTCAGATTTGACCTCTGGTTGTCCTGACTCCAGGCCAGCTGTCCTACCCACTGGACCACCTAGTGGCCAAGTGGCATCAGCTCATCTAAATCCTAAGGTTTCTCTGAAGCCATCCCCTTCCTCATTTGTTACAGCACATTCATAGATCATCGTTGTTCAGTCATTTGAAGGGCAGCCCCTCAGTTTTTAACCTTTTGACTACCATGAAAAGAGCTACTGTCAATATTTTTATGCATTTGGATCCTTTTCCTCTTTAATCTTTTTGGGCCTAGATGATATCCATTAAACACTTTCCACAACAACTGGACCACTTTCCACTTTCCAGCAGTGTGTCAGTGTGCCTGTTTGCCCATAGGCCCTCCAGCATTTTCCTTGTCTGTCCTCTTAGCCAACCTAATGGATGAGAGATGGTACCTCTGAGTTGCTTTAATGTGTATTTCTATAAATATTAGTGATTTAGAGCATTTTTTTTCACATGGTCATGTATAGCTTGGATTTTAAGAAAGCTTTGTTAGAGATAGGGTATTAGATGATGCCAGTGTCAAGTACAGAAGAGAAAGTATTAATTGGGCTTAGGTGGGGAGACCTGACATGGATAAGGAGGAGAGAACCAAGAATTTTATTTTTTATTTTTTCAATATTTTATTTTTTCGAATACATGTTATGAAAGTTTTTTCAACTTTCATCCATATGTATATGTATATTTTTCAGTTACAAAATTTCCTTCCACCCTTCCTTCTGACCCCCTCTCCCCTCAGCAGCGAACAGTCAGGTTAATATTGTCCATACACATTTGTGTTAAACATGTTTACAGATTAGTCATTTTCAGTATGAGGAATTAGGATTAAGGGAAAGAAGTACATAAGAGATGATTTTTAAAAAGCAAATGAATGTAGGGGCGGCTAGGTGGGGCAGTGGGAGTCAAGACTACCGGAGTTAAAATCCAGCCTCAGACACTTAATAATTACCTAGCTGTGTGGCCTTGGGCAAGCCACTTAACCCCATTGCCTTGCAAAAACCTAAAAAAAAATAAAAGCAAATATAGTGTTCATCAGATTCTGAATGGTTTTTTTTGTTTTTTGTTTTTTGTTTTTCTTTCTCTGGATGGGAATAGCATTGTCCATAGCTGATCTTCTAAGGTTATCCTAGCTCTCTGAACTGCTTAGAGGATCTTCATCCACCAAGGTTGATTAACACTCAATGATATTAATGTGTAGAATGTTCTTTTGGTTCTGCTCCCTTCACTCAGCATCAGATCCTGTAATTCATTCCATGCTTCTTTGGAGTCTGACCATTCATGGTTTCTTATAGAACAGTAGTATTCCAGGGCAGCTAGGTGGCCCAGTGGATAGAGCACCAGCCCTGGAGTCAGGAGAATCTGAGTTCAAATTCCACCTCAGACAATAATAGCCTAGCAGTTGTGTTTGTGTGTGTGTGTGTGTGTGTGTGTGTGTGTGTGACCTTGGGCAAGTCAATAAATCCCAGCACCTTAAATAAAATTAAAAGAACAATAGCATTCCATAATATTTATGTGCCATAACTTGTCCAACCACTCCCCAGTTGGTGGACACCCCTTCAGTTTCCAATTTTTTGCCACTACAAAAAGAACTGCAATGAATATTTTGGAACATGTGGGACTTTTCCAGGTTTTTTTATGATTTCTTCTGGATTTAGGCCTAGTATTGGAATTGCTGACTCAAAGGGTATGATCAGTTTTGTTGCTCTTTGGGCATAGTTCCATGTTGCTCTCCAGAATGGGAGAGTCAGGAGTTTTAGTGAGAGAAAGATTTTTCCTTGTTAGAAGGGTATTTGAAAACACAGGTATGTATTAAGGAAGGAGGAGATGAAGGGTGCTGATCATTTGAAAACAATGCCAGGAGACCACACCAAGAACAGGTTTTAGCAGAGTCATATAGAGAGTGTGTTTTAGGTGAGATGTGGCCAGGGGCTGACTGATCCCAGTCCATGGAGCCCTGGAGTCAAATTGAGAGAAGCCTTGATCACTGGGTCATGTCATCTGAAGTTTATTCTGCCTTATAGGCAGCAACCAAAAGCTTACTTAGTATTCAAGCAAGGGAGTGATGGTGGTCAGAGCCTGTCTGAGGGAAATGAATTTGCCAGCAGTGGGATCAACGACTAAGGGAGGTGGGAGGGAGGCTTTGGGGAAGCAGTGAAGGTCTTTAGCTCTGCGAGGGCATGGGAGGAAAGGGGAAAAATGAAAGGAAAGGGATGTGGGGGTATGGACAGTGGTGTGAGCTTGATCCCCCTTGTCTCCTGCAGAGGTAGTCACTGGGGAGGTTGACGGGTGCTGGGAAGAGGCAGTGGGTGGGTTAACATCAGAGCTTGTAAGTCTGCTCAATTTTCTGATACAACCTGTCATATGGTAGTGACCAGCCTTCCTCCATCCTGTGTGAGGGGACCTTGGATAGGCCATGGTCAGTGACCAGGGTATCAAGCAGCCTTGCTTGGGGCCGCTGGAGCAGCACCCATAAAAATTCATAGAGGCTCATGGCCCTGGTTGATTCTTTTCCTTCATTACTGAAGAAGACCCAAATGACATCACTGTGTTTGAAACAAATTATGATGTGTCTTACTTTGGCTGATAAGATTAATACCAATCGTAATGCTCTGCCACAGGTTGGGCACAAATAGTCCTTGTGATCATCTGGGGTGCTTACTTTAAACCTATTTCACCTTCGTTTTGAGCTGCTTCAATTCTGCCTTCCACATAGAGTTCAGAATGGCCCTACTCACATTCTCACTCTGTATTTCCTTTGACCTGTTTTCTCAGGGAGAAGCTCCCTGTCCATGTGGTGGTCGATCCCATTCTCAGTAAGATCTTACGGCCCCATCAGAGAGAGGTGAGTAAGGGGAGGCTGCCTGGGCCCAGGAGTGGTGCCAGGGAGGCTTGCTGGGATGCTTGGGGGGTGATGTCCCCATTGCAGTATTGTTTCTGGGCCCTGGCTCTCACTTTGAGCAGTCCTGGGACAGGGTGCCCTTCTTCTTCCTCAGGGTGTCAAGTTTCTCTGGGAATGTGTGACCAGCCGGCGCATCCCTGGCAGCCATGGCTGCATCATGGCGGATGAGATGGGCCTGGGCAAGACTCTGCAGTGCATCACGCTGATGTGGACGCTCTTGCGCCAAAGTCCCGAGGGCAAGCCTGAAATTGACAAGGTCGTGGTGGTCTCCCCCTCCAGTCTGGTCAGGAACTGGTCCAATGAAGTGCACAAGTGGCTGGGGGGCCGGGTCCAGCCCCTCGCCATTGATGGGGGCTCCAAGGAGGAGATCGACCAGAAATTGGGTACTGACTAAACACCTTCACAGCTTTCCACATATGCTCTTTGGCTGAATTTCCCATCCCTCTTGTTTGCAAAGTGGGGATAGCTGCATTGAAGGTGGGGAAGACAGTACATGGGAAATGGAAAGAAATTCTAGAAACAACATTCTCATCCTTAACGATCTTTAGATTAAACAGTTTGACATGAGGACAATGAATCTCCATGAATCTTCTAGAATTCATGATATGCTCATCCTCTAATTAATCTCTCTCTCACTCTCTCTTTTCCTTTTCCTCTCCTCTACCCCCAACTCCTACCCCCAGCCAGCTTTATGAACCAGCGGGGCTCCAGGGTCCCATCTCCCATCCTCATCATCTCCTATGAAACATTCCGCCTCCATGCTGAAGCTTTGCAGCGAGGAAGTGTGGGGCTGGTGATCTGTGATGAGGTAGGCAACTCTTCTGGGTGGTAGTGAACTTTCTAAGACATCAGCAAACTAGGGTCTAGGGCCAGGGATACCCTCAAAGAATTTTGGGAGATAGGGGCGGCTAGGTGGTGTAGTGGATAGAGCACCGGCCCTGGAGTCAGGAGTGTCTGGGTTCAAATCTGGTCTCAGACACTTAGTAATTACCTAGCTGTGTGGCCTTGGGCAAGCCACTTAACCCTGACCCTGTTTGCCTTGCAAAAACCTAAAAAAAAAACCCAAACAAAAAAAAAGAATTTTGGGAGAAGATGAGGGACAGAGTAGGAAAGTTCATTCTTAAGTAGACATGGCCATGCCTAAGGGACATCAGTTTGAGAGCTAGGTGGTTTGGAGGCAGGTGATGAGAGATATCGAGATGACAACTGGTTGGATCTGATCTCTAACCTGGGGGTGGCAGAAGCCAAAGCAGGCCAGACAGACAGAAATTTAATTTCAAAGGGAGAAAAATGATGACTCCCATTCCTAAGAAGGAGGGCTTAATGCTACTAAGGCCAGGACCTATATACGTGAAAGAGGTTGGCCTACAGCACAATCATTCTTTGATCTTGAGATAGTTCTCATGGTTAGTATTTCTTGAGAAAATATAGTCATTGTCTCAAGTCTTGGGGGATCATGGCCAACTTGTGGGGTGCAGATCCTGAGTTCTGTGATGGCAACAGGAGTGCAGTATCTTTCAGTGACAAGAAATAGGGATTGTGAACATGGGAAATAAGGGGTCGAGCAATATGTTTTTTTGTTATTTTTTTTTAGTTTTTTTTTTGCAAGGCAGTGGGGTTAAGTGGCTTGCACAAGGCTACACAACTAGGTAGTTGTTATTAAGTGTCTGAGGCTGGATTTGAACCCAGGTACTCCCTGACTCCAGGACTGATGCTCTATCCACTGTGCCACCTAGCTGCCCCCTCAAGCAATATGTTTTGCCAGAGGTTGAGTGCAAAGGATTATTGTTATGCCAAGTTCGGTTATGCCAAGCCTACCTGCTGCATCTTAGCTCTGGAAAGCAGGGTATCTCCACAATATTTTGATAAAGATGACTCCTGCCCAGGTTTGAACCTGGGTGATGGGGAAAATAGTGTCTTTGGAAGACTGGAGGATTGCAGAGAAAGCTGATAATACCTGCTTTGGATATCTATGTGCCAGCTGGGCAATGTGGGGATGGATTTGGGAGGCATTTGAGAGGTCAATGTGTAGATCTGGGAGTCTTCCTCAGAGCTGAGACTTGAATCCACAGGAGCTAAGGAGTCCCACCTTGGTGAGGAGAGGGCAGGGTAACACAGCTCCTGAAGACGGAACTGTGTCCATCTTGGTTTTCCTTCAGGCCCTGAAAAGCAGATTCATAAGAGACCCTGGCATGGGTCATTATCCTCCATTGTTTAGAATGTTTTTTCCCCTCAGTAAAAATCCTACCAGAATAACTTAGCAACTCCACTTTTCCAGTCTCATTCTCCCCAGACCTGGGATTTCTCTGTTTGCTCAACAATCTTGAAGGTGCAGGGGAGGAACCAGATTGAATTTGGTGGGGGGGGGGGGGTTAATGGGAGGTTCTTGAGGCAGTTATTGATTCCAGGGCTCCCTTCCGATTGTCTCACTGAGCTTGTGGACTTCTTGGGTCCTCCACTCTAATTTTCTATTGAATTAAAACTTCTCCCATCTCATGAAGCTGGGTTTTTTTTAAGACCCAATATAAGACTTTCCATTTGCCCCATTCCTTGTTTTTTCTTGGATCTGGCCCAGGTTGAGAGTCATCCACTTGTTTTTCAGGGCCACAGACTCAAGAACTCAGAGAACCAGACTTACCAGGCCCTGAACAGCTTAAACACCAGTCGGCGAGTGCTTATCTCAGGGACCCCGATTCAGAATGACCTGCTGGAGTACTTCAGTTTGGTGCATTTTGTGAATTCTGGCATCCTAGGTAAGAGACTTGAGCCCTCCCCTAGTTCCCAGCCAGCTCTTTGGTCCTTTCTGCCCCCCTCTAGGGACACCTTTGGCTTGGGTGGTGCCCCCCATCTTGCACTCAACTTGGGAGCAGATGGCTGGATTTTCATGGGCTTTGTCTCGAGGGCCTGGGCTATCACCATTGTCTTGGGCTCTCTGTGGCTGTTTCATCTCAGAGGAAGGCTGGCCGCCTCTAACTTGCTGGGTCCTAGGCCCCTGGGCTGACCTTGAAGCAGGAGGGGGATAGTGGCCTTCCCATAGTTGTGAAACCTGACCAGTTCACTGTGTGTTAGAAAGAAATGGCCTCAGAGGAGCTGAACTTGAATCCTGACCTGTAAAATGAGGGGTTGGGCAAGCTCTTGGGCTTCCGCTAGTCCTCTGGGCCTAAGACAAGGAAGGACACAAGTAAATTCCCAAAGGGTCATGGTGCTGTTTCAATGGGGTCCCAGAACTTGTGGCTGCTCTTCATGGGTCTCCTGGACTGTGCACTGATGGTGGGGAGGGAGGAAGGGGCTGGGGTCTTGGCCAGTCCCATCTGTCTATCTTCTCAGAAGCCTGGGGTGAGGTACTTGTCTAGAAGTCCCCTCGGGGTCGCTAGCCTACTGGGTTCATCCCACTCTCCCGTCATCAGGGACAGCCCAGGAATTCAAAAAGCACTTTGAGCTGCCGATTTTAAAGGGCAGAGACGCTGATGCGAATGAAGAGGCCAGGCAGAAGGGAGAGGAGCGCCTCCGTGAGCTCGTCAGCATCGTGAACAGGTAATGCCCCTGGGCCTGTCCCAGAAGGAGCCTCCACTTTGGAATGCTGAGACCTTCCCCACCCAGGCACACTCTCTTTCCTGGCCATATGTTTCCCCAGAGAAGTGGAGATTTTAGCTAGGTGACCCAGTGGATAGAGCACTGGTCTAAGAGTCAGGAGGACAGGAGTTCAAATTCAGCCTCAGACACTTGACTTACTAGCTGTGTGACCTTGGGCAAGTCACTTAATCCTGATTGCTTCGCATCCAGGACCATTTCCGGTCATCCTGATTCATATCTGGACCACTGGGCCCAGATGGTTCTGCAGGAGAAAGTGAGGCTGATGACTTAGAACAATGCCCCTCACTCAAATCCAGGTCACCTGTTTGTCATGGCACCTCTCTGATGTCATGGTCTTCAAAAATGAAAGACCACCATTCCCTCCCTGTCTGGAGGAAGCTGTTCTGGGTCTTTAACAAAGTGGTATAGTGGGGGTGTTTGGGGTGTTCAGGGAGGACCAGACCTTTTGCTATGAGGACTGCTGTCCATCTTTAGTGTCCACCTGGCACCCAATGCTTACCTGTGGCTCTAAGAAGCTATAGCTTGTGCAGCAGCCACCCCCTGATAAACCATCGTGGTGGACAGGCTAAGCCAGGTGAATTAAGGAGGTGTCCCCAAGCATGTGAAGAAAGGACCCCCCCCCCCCCCCCCCCGAATGGACAGATAACCACTTGGCCCAGGAAGGCAGCTATAGCAGGCTCTGTGGAGCACTGTGGAGTGGGGTTAGACCCCAAAGACTGGGTCCTGGGCCATTGCCAGTCTTTTGGACCTTTATCCTGGACTCTGAATGAATAACAGTGTTCTGTCTCAGGCCTCCTTGAAGGATGACCAGGGCAGTGGGAAGAAGGGTGGGTCTCATCTGCATCCTGCCTCTTCTCTGAATAAAATCGGAGGCCTGGGCCTTGGTTTTCTCCTCTGTGTCTCAACTGGCCTTGGATGGCTCTTCCAGCTCCAGGTCTGTGAGACCCATGAGGCCTCCCCTCACCCTGGTGGCATTAGGTTAGAGTTTTCATTGCAAACAGTCCAGGTCAGTGGCTCCTTTTTGGGCAACAGTGATGGCAATGCTTCCCACTAGAACTGTCTTAAGAACCTTGAAGGGAGGTGCCTTTTGGACCTGGGCATAGCAGGAGTAGATGCCCCTTGAGGGCTGGGCTGAGCCATGGCGCCATCCTCCCTGGGGAAGAGATGCTCCTAGAGCTGTCTGGGCCCTGACCCCTCCAGCCCCTACTGCCTTCACTGCCAAAGCACCATCTCAAGCTGGCCAGGCCCCCTCATTTTACAAGGAAGGAAACTGAGGCTCAGTCCACAGGATTTATTGAGTGTCTGCTACGTGCCAGACCAAACAGTCCCGGTCCAGTCTAGTGGGGAGACAACATGGAACTACCTGGTTGTGTCCAGGTGCATGCCTCAGAGGGCTAATCTCAGAGAGGAGTTACTGGAGCTCTAATGGGGCAGCTCCCCGGCCTGCAGATGAGGTTTTGGGGGAGCTTAGTTGGGGAGTGGGGGGAAGTGAGTAGTGCACTGAATCTCATATTGGGCCCCGCCTCAGTGACCTCAGAGCCTTGGGCTGTGATCTCTCTGAGCTTCTGCTTCCTCATGTATAAGCTGGGGAGATCAAGAACAGTCTCATCATCACCTCTGAGGCTGTAGGGAAGTCCTCCCCACCCTGCCTTTCTCTGAAGCTCCTGATGGCTTCACTGTAGGTGTCTGATCCGGAGAACCTCGGACATCCTCTCCAAGTACCTGCCTGTGAAGATTGAGCAGGTGGTCTGCTGCAGGTAAGCTACAAGTCAGGCCCCCAGTCCAGGCCTGCCCTTCTAGGGGGCTCCCTGAGAAGCTGCTGGGCCAGAATACTGACCATGGTGGACTGGGTGCCATCCTTGGCCTCTGCTCTCCATCCCATGGCCCAAGACTATCTCAGGGTCTAAACAGACACAAGGCTCAATGGGTGTGAGCAGTTCTCATACTGTGCTTCATCAGGACATCTTGGTGGCCCCTCCCGCTTGCCAACCCTGGTGTCAGGCCCATGGGCAAGAAAGTCCTCAACTGTCCCTGTTCGTTTGGGCTAGGCTGTCTTGGGGGGGGACCAGGACCCCACTTGGGGCCCTCCCCCACTGCAGGCTCTTGTGGACCTCAGGCTGACGCCACTGCAGACAGAGCTGTACAAGCGATTTCTCCAACAAGCCAAGCCTGTGGAGGAGCTGAGAGCGGGCAAGATGAGTGTGTCATCCTTATCCTCCATCACGTCCCTGAAGAAGCTGTGTAACCGTGAGTGGGCCTTCCTCCAGCTGCCCTTGCCTCTCTCCTACATTCCTGGGTCCTCGTGCTCACCCCCTATATCCACCTCCTCTCTGTCTACTATAACCCTTGACAAAGGCACCCCCAGTGAGGCAACCATATGACTCAAGGTCCCTTGAGGCAAGCAGGTAGGGCGGTGGTGGAGGTGAAGCCAAAGGGCTTGTGGAATGCCTGCCTTGTGCCAGCTCTGTGCTCAGACACTAGGGATGAGCCTATTTGGGGGCCACCCCCTACAAAGGGGATACTGAAAGCTCCTCATTCAGCCCCAGCATTTGTTCCTGGGCTCCTGGCCCGTGTCCTCCATTGCCTTTCCGGCATCTCAGACTGGATGGGGGGGACCCTGCCCTCAGCTTGTCCTTCCCTGAAGCCCTCCCCTCTGCTGGAGTCCACTGGCAGCCCACCAGCCTCCAGGCTCCCAAATCCTCCCCCATCAGAGTCAGATCACAGCTCTGGCTCCCATCACCTCCAGCCTCCGAGCTTCCTCTCCTCCAGACCATCCTGCACACAGCTGCCAGGTCTGACCATGGCCTTCCCCTGCCCCCTACTCAGTCAAAAAGTGCTCTTGGAGGAACTTCTGTATTGGGGAGACAAATTTGATCCACAGAAATTCCCTCTGGTGGTGCCAGCTAGGGTCTGGGCATTCTGATAGAGCTGGCACCTTCCTGTTAGACCTTCTCGAGGGGGCAGGGGGCTGTGCCTGGGGGCACCAGCTGAGGGGGTCGATTCCAAACCCTGAAATGGGGTCTGGCCTTTCAGACCCGGGTCTGATCTATGAGAAGTGTGTGGAGGAGGAAGAAGGCTTTGCAGGAGCCCTCGACTTGTTTCCCCCCGGCTACAGCTGCAAGTCAGTGGAGCCTCAGCTCTCAGGTAAGTGCTGCCCTTGTCCCATCCTCCTGGGGAGCCTGAGGAGGCAGGGAGGCCTGGCCTGGCCTGCTGAGCAGGAAACGAAGAGGGCTGAGGCCTGGAAACCATGTGGAGCCTAGATGGGGCGGCAGCTGGGCAGAGTCCCTGAGGATTCTGGGGACCTGGGTTCAATTTCCAGCTGTTCTCTGTATGGCCTTCCTCCGTTACATTGCCCTTGGAGTTCAGGTCCTTTTCTGTAAAATGGGAGGCTGGAGAGGATGACTTAGAGAAGGCTCAGCCAGCTCTGAGTCCAAGCCTATTTCTTGGCCTCCTCGGCCTTGCTTTTTTGTGAAAGCTTCTGAGTTTCTGAGTGAAAAGTCCCTGGATTTTGTAATGCTCATGTGGCATGAACCAAGGTCCCAGCAGAGCGGAGGCTGGTGCAGGCCCAGAGCCAAGGTGGAGGAGGACAGGATGGAGGTTGACTCTGGAGATTGCCCCAGGAGCTCGGAGCGGGGGTGAAGGGGTCCCTGAAGCAGCTCCTTCTGTGGGCAGCTGGTCTGAAGGTCCCCGACACACGACTGTGGCCTGACCCCTCTGGTTCAGACCTCCCTCCTCTCACACTGCTCTCCCAACCCCCATTCTCTCCCTCTCCAACTCAGCCTCTGCTTAGGCCCTTCAGCACAGCTCTGCCTCTACCAGCCCCCCAGAGCTCCTCTTCTGGATCAACTACAAGGTCCCCAGTTTAGCATCCAAGGCCCTTCCCAGCCTCCTTACAGCCTCTTCCCTCTCTGCCCCCTTGGCTTCTCCTGGAGGGAGGCCTGTCTTTTCCACTGTGGTTTCTTGAATGCAGTTATTTGGTAACCTTGGGTCTGGGGGCTGGGCTCCTCCACTCTGGGATTTGGCTGTGCTGGTGCCTTTGCAAGGTTCCCCCAGTTTGGGTCTTTCCCCAGGGAAGATGCTGGTCTTGGACTATATTCTGGCAGTGACACGAAGGACCAGCAGTGACAAGGTTGTCCTGGTGTCCAACTACACGCAGACTCTGGACCTGTTTGAGAAGCTTTGCCGGCTCAGGAGGTGTGTCCTGGAGCCCCGCTGGGCCCGACCTGTCCCGGGGGCCAAGCCTCATCCTAGTCAGCCTGGGTTGGGCACCTCCGACTTCTGGTCCTTCTGCTGGGCAGAGCCTGCTAGTGGCTGTCTCATAGAACCTGTGACTGGACAGAGTAACATCCCTGTGGTCCCCTTTTGCCTTGAGCTGGGCAGAGGGTCAGGGTCCTGTGATGCAAGGGCTCTGGGACCCTTCCCTGTCGGTGGTCAGGTGGGGTCTTGTGACTGGCCTGGAGCCAGGGCTGGAATCTCAGGACCTTGTGGATGTCAGAATCAGTGTCCAAGCCAAGAGGAACGTGTTATTCCATCTCCTTCCAGCCTCCCAAATTTAGGCCTGACTGTGTGAGCACGTTCCACCAGCATTTTGCTTGCTCTGTGCCTGCTTCAGAGGCTTCAGAACAGCCTTCATTTCCAATCTTCATCAGTGGCTGTTCCTATGGCCCCTCCCTGACATTACCACCCTCCTCTCCTTTGTTTTCCTTGTGTCCTCCCAGTGAAGAAATTGGGACCAGTGTTTGTTGTGACCTGGGAGAGCTGGGATTGTTTACACCCTTCCAGCATATGGGAAGGAACTGTCCACTACAACATGATCCCCACCTCACCCCCATGGGATTACTGCCGGGGAGAGCTTGCCAGCCCTGGGCCAAGACTCTGGCTTGGGCTGACCTTTGTCCTTTCCCCTGCCCTTGGCACAGGTATCTCTATGTCCGGCTCGATGGCACCATGTCCATCAAGAAACGAGCCAAGGTCGTGGAGCGATTCAACAACCCCTCGGTGAGTGGGCAGGCCAGGCCCCCGGTCAGATAAGGGTGGGGATGGGGGGTTGTGCTGCTTCCCCAGCAGGGTGCTAGAAGGGAGGACAGATGTATTCACTGGAGGCTCCTGAGCATGGAACCTAGGCTCAGGGACTGAGACATCTCGGGCCAGGCCCAGTCCCAATAATTCCAGGCTGGGGCCACCCTGAGAGGCCAGGACCGGGGTCATCTTGTGACTTTGTTAACAAGGCTGCAGGTGGTCTCCCCAGCTACTGGAACCTCTCCTCTAATCCCCTGGTCAGAAAAGGATGAAAACACTTGAGAAAAGGGAGGTGGGGGGCATGCACTGTCTTCCAAAGGGATGTCAAGGGGCAAGAGAAATTATACATGTTCTCCCTGTGAGGTTTTAGAGCACTGTTTTGTGAGGTAATGAGCTCCAGGTACTAAGGAGACTAGATGGGGTTCCTTCAAGCCAGGGTTTGGCATGAGCCCTTCCTGCCAGACTCAGTGGGGCCAAGACTACTGTGTTGGTTCTTCTGTGCCTTGGTCCTTTGGGGTGGGGGGCTTGCAGGCTGTCAGTACCCCTGCCTCCAGGCCTCTCTCCTCCTGTCTCTCCCAGAGTCCAGACTTCATCTTCATGCTGAGTAGCAAGGCTGGCGGCTGTGGTCTTAACCTTATTGGGGCCAACAGGCTTGTCATGTTTGACCCCGACTGGAATCCTGCTAATGATGAGCAGGCCATGGCCCGTGTATGGCGTGATGGCCAGAAGAAGACCTGCTACATCTACCGCTTACTCTCGGTAAGTTCTGCCTGGCCTTCAAGGCCTCGGTCCTAAAATGGGAAGAGCTCTGAGCTAGGAGTCTAGAGACCCCTTGGGTCAGTGTCTTCTTCCTCGGTGCCATCTATCATATTCTTTGCTGCTGACCTGTGGAGGTCACCCTTCAGCCTCCTGCTGCCCTGTGGCCCAGTCAGATGAGACCCCCACACGGGTGGGGATGGATGATAAGGCTGGACCTGGACTGGGGTCAGTCCTCCAGACTGAAGCTGATCCCCTGGTCCCCTCTCCTCCCAGGCTGGGACAATTGAGGAAAAGATCTTTCAGCGGCAGACTCACAAGAAGGCTCTGAGCAGTTGTGTGGTGGATGAAGAGCAGGATGTGGAGCGTCACTTCTCCCTGGGGGAGCTGCGGGAGCTGTTCACCCTCAATGAGGCGACTCCCAGTGACACCCATGACAAGTAAGGAGGAGAGGGGAGAGCCTACTGCCTCCTGGGCAGCAAGGTCAGAGTATGGAGTGGGCACACCCCCAGCTGGGCCTGAGCAGCAGGGATGTACTCCTGGGGGGTTCTCCATAGTTTGCCATAGGCCTGGACTCAGATCCAGGGTATCGTGAGCTTAGGGGCCAGAGCCCAGTTGGTTGCATTGTCTGCAGATTGCGCTGTCGCCGGTGCGTGAATGGGCGCCAGGTCCGGCCACCTGCTGAGGGCTCCGACTGCACCTCTGACTTAGCCCAGTGGCACCACAATGCAGACAAGAGGGGGCTCCCAGACGCCGTGTTGCTGGCAGCCTGGGATGCTGCTGTCACCTTTGCCTTCTATCAGCGCTCTCATGAGGAACAGCGTGGGGTCCTTTGAGGCCTGAGATTGGGCCTGGGCCAGACTGGCCTGGATTGGGGCTGGGTGGAGTGTGGGGAGATTGGGCCAGGCAGCTGGGGCTGAGGCCAGGGCCAAGCAGGGCCAGGCCATGGTCTGGGCAGAACTGTGCATGCTGCCCCAGGAGCCAGAGCTGCCCAGCCTGGACCACATTAAGTTAGAGAGATGCAGAATAGATTTTTTTTATTTTTAAAAATGTAAAAAAGGCACAGAGGAATAATAAAGGCGTTAAAAACTCTCTGGTGGCAGTCAAGAGCATGATGTGGGCTTTGGGTGGATCCAGGTCAGTCAGGTAGAGGGGAGGAAGGGGGTTTTGGGGGCTCCTTCTGCCCTTGATCCCTGAGGGCCTCTAGCCCTGAGTGCAGCAGGGCCAGCTGCAGCCCATCAGTTCAGGTGAGATGGGGAGCCAAGACCTGCCTGCTTTCTCTTTTCCTGCTGAGCACGAGGTCAATCTCCCGGGCCAGAACTTGGGCCTCTGGTGTCATACTCTACCCCATGAGCTCCGGTGTGAACAGGGTTGGAAGAAAGCAGTGCCAGAATCCTCCGGATCTCAGCCCAGGATAAAGGTCTTTGTAGCCCAGGAAGGCCCATCACATCATACTAACATAGTCGGCAAAGGCCTGGGAGGAATCCCATGTGTCACTGACCACACTGAATGTGGTCCGCAGCCGGTCGATGGCCTCCTGAGCCATGCTGGGGTCCTGGTCCAGCCAGTTCTGGAAGAGGCAGAGGTGGCCGAAAGTCCCGCGGCTTGGGTGACTCTGCTCCAGCTGCTTGGCAAATTCGAGAAGTCCATCTGGTTTGATGCAGTTGGAACTGGGATGGGAGAGAGGCCTGGAGTCAGGAAAGGGAGCCCTGAAGGAGGGGAAGGTGGGGCCTCCCCCCTCCCCCAACCATGTACCTGATGTCTAGCTGGCAGAGGGAGGAGGAGGAGTCGCTGGAGAAGATCTCAGCCAGGGCCACAAGGCCTGAGCTCCCTGCAGAAGAAGAAAGGTCAGGTCTCCCAGGAGGCTGAGCCGCCCGACCCTTCTCGGGTCAGCCCTGGCCAGCCCCCTGCCACTCACCAAGGCGGTTCCCTGGCAGCCGGAAGCTCTTCAGAGTAGAATTGCTCTTCATGGCTGTGACCAGCTTGGGCAGGAAGTGGGTCCGGCGCTTCTCCAGCAGGCGGCAGAAGGACAGGGTGAGCTCTGTGGGAGGCCCAGAAGGGAATTAGGGTAAGCCTGCTCCCAGGCCACAAATTGGCAGCTAGACAGGCCATCAGAGAGGCCAGGATCCAATCCACTCCTTTTCCAGATGGGTAAACTGAGTTAGGTGACTTGCCCACAGTCACACAGCCATAGGAAGCACTGGAGGTGGGATTTGAGCCCACAGCTTCTTGACTGGAGGCCCTATTCCCAGTTCTCACTCACCTCGGAGGGTGGGATCCTGGAGCAGCAAGAGCACCTCCTTCTGGCAGTCTGCAAGGTTCATGTCGTGAAAGCTCAGCTTCTGCAGGGTGGGGTTGCATTCTGGGGGTGGAAGGAAAGGGCAGGCAGCTCATGGGGCTGAGTGGGGTGACCCCCCCCCCAGGCCTCTCCACCCCTGCCTGTTCCCTCCCCCATACCTCGCAGCGTCTGGAGCACCAGCCCCAGCTCCTTGGGAGAGGTGAAGGTGGCACTGTCCAGGGCTAGCTGCTGCAAGGCAGGCGACGCCTCTAGGACACGACACAGACACTTGCTGGCCTGCGGCCTTCGCGGAAAGGCCAACTCCAGCTGCTGCAGGCAGTTCTCTGCCAGAGAGAGGAGGGGTGCCAGGCTGCTGTCATCTGCCTTGACTGTGGCCCAGGACCTCCTCACATGTATGATGTGCCCCCCCCATGGTCATGAAGCATGGGCCCTGCATAGTAGGGCAGAAATGATCACTGCATTGAGGCTGCTCCCCAGCCCCTGCCCCCTCACCACTGTCTCAGTTTTCTTATCTGCCAGGGGTCTTGCATGGACAGTCTTTGGGGTCCCATGAAGATCTCACTGTTTATCAAGGACTTGCCAGGCGCACCCAGCAGAGGACACAATGCCTCACCTTCCTTGTCCCAGGCAGCAGGGGTGCCCAGGGCCAGAGGCTCCCCCCATTCCACAGCCCTCTCACCTGGAATGTCCTCGTGCTCTGTCCCAGGACGAGAGGTCCCAGGAGTTCTGGGGCTGTCGTCCGGGCTCAGATGGTCAATCCGGATGGCCAGGGTATGCAGCCTGGGCAGGACCCTCAGGGTGCTGTGGGCCAGCTCCAGCACAGAGAGAGGGGAGAAGAGGTCAGTGAAGTGCAGGGAGCGGAGGCAGCATTCGGCCTGGGCTGAGAGGGATTGCAGCCCCTCCAGCAGGTGGAAGATATTGGAGCCCAACCCTGCAGTGGAAGGAAGCAAGTGTCAAGTAAGCAGCTCCCATGTGGGGTCAGGCCACATAGGACTTGACAAAGATCACCTTATTTAATCCTCTCAACCATCCTAGAAGTAGATCCTGTTATCACCAAGGCAGTGAAGTGATTTTCTCAGGGTCACTCGGCTCATTCCAGGCCCAAAGCTCTGGCTACTGCCCCACTAAGTTGCCCTAGAGAGAGGATTATAGTGCAGCCGGGCAGGGGTCCCCACAGGGTTTCTCTCCAGGTCCCTAGGGCTGCTATTTCCAGATCATTCCCCTTCACTCCCCCACCTGCAGCCTGATAAGCACAAATAAACAACTCAATTTATCTAGCACTTGGAAGTTTACCAAGTACTCTGCTCCAAACAGCCCTGTGAGGCAGGTGGTGCAATTGCCCCCATTGTACAGGTGAGGAAGCTTGAGACTCAGATCTTCCCAAAGTCCACATTCTGAAAGCTCCTCCCTCCAGATCCACAGAATAACCCCAAGAAGCTTTGCAGCCCTGCTTGAGCCCTTCCCAGGACCTCTCTCCAGATCAGTAAGTCACTGGCCCCCCAGCTCCCTGGGGGTCAGCATCCCCTCCCTCCTTCCTCAGTGATGCTGTGTGTCTGGGTTTTACCCACCCCAAGCAGAATGCAAACTCCCTGAAGACCGAGAAGTTTTTTCTTGTGGAGTTTTTTTTTTTTATGGGGGGGTATGCCCAAAGCCTATAGTGTTCTGTCCTCCTCTAGCCAGTTTGGAGAACCCCACACAAGAACCACAGGAACCTCCAAAGCTTTCCTGGCCTGCAGCTGGGTGCATGCAGGGAGACCATGAGGACCCACTGGAAGCTGGACCCTGGGAAGACTGGTACAAAATTCAGGCAACCTGGGAAACTTGCATTCTAGCAGGGGGAGGGGGCTGGCAGGTAGCCGTGACAGCTACCGGCCAGAAGTCCTAAGGTCTGAGCAGGAGGACGTGTTTGCCAAGGGGCTGCTGCCTGTGCATGAAGGGTAGGCCTACATTCCTACAAGAGAAGGGAAGGGCCTTGAGGAATGCCTCTCCCCACCCAGGGACTCAAGGACAATGAACAAAAGGGATGGAGGATGGGGCAGAGAAGCAGAGGCAGCTCAGCTCCCCAGCCAAAGTGTAGGGCTGAGATCATTAGACCAAGGGTGAACAAGAAAATCCAAGAATTAGTCACAAATCACCTTTCTCTGGGTCGGCAGTGGAAGGCCAGCCTATGGACTCCAGGGTCAGAGTCTGGCCAGAGTGGGCATCCAGTGTGTAAAAACTGAACAGGGGGAAACTTGAGTGGCTATAGGAACAGGGACCAACTGGTGGCTGTTGTATTTGCTCCTCAGTTCCAGGTCCAGACTCTAAGTGGACTGAGGGAGAAGGAGAGTGTCCCAGGGTGAGGAGGGGTCCTGGGCCATGCTAGGACCTGAGCTAGAAGCAAGTTCAGTAGCTGACTGGCCAGGGGCCTCCCAGCCTGCAGCTCAGACCCAGTGACCTGGCAGGGCTTTCTAATCAGCTGTAAGTGGTTGAATCCACCCAGGTCTAGTGGAAGTTCCAACGAGGGACAAGCCCACAGGAGGATGAGGATGAGGGGGAGGATGTGACTCGACTCCTAAAGTGACCACTGTTCTGAGAGCTCCCCAGCTTGAGCCAACCCTGAGACCCTGGAGCAATGGGAGACTCAGAATCCCAAGAAAGAAGTAGCAGAACGGTCTGGGGGGCAGAGCCCAGGCCAGACATGAGGAACAGGGTGAAGAGGGACTGTATATCACGTCTCACTCATCAAGGGATGAGATCCACAACCTGTATGGGGCTTTGGATGGGCAAATCTTAGTCCAAAGGCACCAAACAGGTAGTGGGGTCAGCCCTGGCCAGTCTCATTCATTTTCACAAACATTCATTAATCATCTATTGTGACCAGTAGCCATCATGTCAGGGGTCGTGTGGACTATTTGGTCAGTCATCCAGACCCCGACTGGGTGACCCTGCCTAGATCCCTTCAGCTCTCAGGTTCCTGGCAATCCAGTGAGGCTGTAAGTTTCAGATAAGGTGCAAATATGATTACTTAGTGGGGGGGGGGTGTCTCTTCCCTCAAAGTTCCCTAAGGTAGTGAAATAACAAGACAAGGAGGGGCTTGTTCTCAGGAACTCCTCCTGCTGGGAACTACAACCTGGACACAGATCAGCTTTATTTCCAGAGGTAGTGTGAAGGGGATTCTCCTTGAACCAAGAGAAGAAAACAAGTTTGCTTCTGAGAGGCAGCCTAGCCTGGTGCAGTTGGCAGCTCTGACACTCCTTCCCCTCCCCCACCACTTTCTTTCTCCAAGGAGGATGACTATCTGCTTCTCCCCCTCTCTAGCCTCAGGGCCACAGCCAGGGGAAAGTCAGCCCACTCAGGACCTGGAGGGAGTGGGGAAGGCAGGAGGTCAGAGCTGGTCCCCCAGCAGGTCCCAGAATCTGGCAGAAACAAGGTCTGAGGGACGGCTAGGTGGCACAGTGGACAGAGCACTGGTCCTGGAGTCAGGAGGACCTGAGTTCAAATATTGCCTCAGACACTTAATATAATTACCTAGTTGTGTGACCCTGGGCAAGTCACAATCCCACTGTCCCACAAAAAAAAAAGAAAGAAAGAAAAGAAGGTCCAGATCTGCATGTAGGGGATGTGGAGACTTGGGTCTAAGGAGGAGGCGCTTTGAGACCAAACAGGATGGAGTGGGTCACCTGGGGCTGACCCTAACCTCATCTGACCAAGTGTTCCTCTTCCTCACTGACTGGGGGTGGGGGTGGGGGAATGGGACAGGAGCCAAACTCTGGCCCTGGCCCTGTCATCCAACAACTCTTTCTGACCTGACTGTGAGCAAGTAAAGACAGGAAGGGGGATCCCAGGGAAAGAACTGGGTATTCCTGGGACCTGGGGAATGTGGGGGTCCTCAGTGTCCTTTCTGCCTGAGTTTGTGCCTGGGATGGGAACTGCCACGAGCGCTCTCTAGAGCACAGGCCGCTGGAGGACACCTTACCATTATAGGAGAGGGTGAGCTTCTCCAAGGACACCCAGGAGCGCAGCAGGTGGCAAAGGACAAGCGTTGACTCTGTGGACAGTGGGATGGTGAACAGCTCCAGAGTTGAGATGCTGCGGAACTGCCGGGCACCTTCTAGAAAAGAAAGGTTCCTGTAGTGGGGATGCCATATGCTGGAGGCCAGGCGGCTCTGCCTCTTCTCTTCTGGCTCCTCCTTTTCACTGGCAATGAGGAAGACAAAGTCAAAGAGGTCATCCGGCTCTGCACTGGGCCCTTGCCAGGGAGCGGGACAGGGACTTTCTCTGGTGGGAGATGCCTGAGGCTGCAGGGTCGAGCTGGCTGGTGTCTCTGGGTCCGAGGACGGGGCAGGACTACTCTCAGGGCCGGCTTCGGCCTCCAGCGTATGGCTCTCCTGCACAAGCATGGCCTGTTCTTGAGCCTCCCTGGCCTCAGTCTCCCACCGTGTGGTCATCAGGGCAGCCGCTGACCGCTCTGTGGTGTCCCGGCATGGCCAGCCAGGTCCGAGCAGGAAAGAAGGCTCACTGCGGACTGGGGCTCGCACTGGAGCTGGCATTGAGGCTTCCGCCCCACACAGACGGCAAATCCCATCACATGGGGCTGGCTGCCAGAGCCCCGCACTCATGGTGAGAATGAGGATGAACAGAGCAGTCTCGGGCACAGGCCAGGAATACATGGACACCTGCCGGATGACACCATGGTGAATGAGCCGGTGCAGCAGCTTCCGCAGACCACGGTGAGCCGCGCCATCTGAGAAGAGCAGATGCCGGAACTTGAGTGTATGCAGGGAGCCGGCCAAGGTGTCCAGCGCCTTGCGCTGCACCTCGGCCACCAGCTCCTCCACACCGTGCAGAGCATTACAGAGCGTGAGCTGGGTGACATAGGGTGCGCTGTGCTCCAGGGCCGAGAAGCGGCTGTCCTGGAGGCGCCAGTCACATGTTGGGTCTAGGGTCCCTCGCAGCACATGACAGAAGAAGGTCTCCATGAACTTGGAGCGCCAACAAGAAACATTCTAGAATCAGAGAAGAGACAGGCCGGTGAGGCCAAGCTCCTGGAGCCCGGGCTGTGCTAGTCACCTCCAGTCTGCCCATCCAGCCTGGGGCCTGTCTCTTCCATCCCACTCCCGGTTTCCAGGGTTGTGCACCCCAGTGACGTCCTAGGCCCTAGCCCTGGTCTGGACCCAGCTTTGAACCCTAGTCTAACATATGCTTTCTGGATGACCTGGGCCAGGGACCTCACTTCCTTGAGCCTTGGTTTCTTCATCTGTAAAATGAAGAAAACTACTTCAATACTGTCCCTAGGCACAGGATTTTTTGAGTTACTTTCACTGTCATCATCCCGTCCTTGGACTCTGCTGGTCTGTACAGTGGCTGTCAGTTAAAGGCCTTCCTCTGCCCAGATCAGCCCAAGCCCAGGAGTCCATCCTGATGCCATGAAGCAATGCCAACCTGAAGGGTTTGGAGTCGTTTGTCCTGGCCAGGGACTCCAGCAAGCTTCATCTTCCAGCCTGAACCTGCATTCTAAAAGATACCGTGGGCCCCTCAGGTCTTTCCTGGCCCCACCAAGTTCCCAGCCCTTTGAGCAGATGATTTGTGCAGGGGTGTATGAGGCCGGCATACCTTTGGGCATTGCCCCAGCAGGGCTGCTTTGCTCTCTCAGGGATGACTCCATCAGTGCCCAGGCCTGCAGCAAAAGTGTGTGGAGGAGGGGGTCTGTGCTCCCCCAGAAACTGCTTTTTGGATGCTTCCCTGCCCTGCCCTTGGCTGTCTCTTTCCCTTAACCACTGAATGAGTCGAGGGGCCCTGGCAGCCAGGCTCTGTACCACAGGAGGGGCTGGTGGAAGAGCCTCCCCTCACCTCAGAACGGGGTGGCCTTGTCCTCATCACCTCGTCCCAGAGCTGCTGCCAGATGGCCTGGGTGGAAAGGCCTGTGGGGAGCAGAAATGCAGCCTGTCATTCCTAGGGGCTCCTTGGGCTCAGGACAAGCAGTGACCCCTGTCATCCAGGGCTACTCTCTGCCCACCCCACAGCCCTGCTGTGATCTCCTGGGATACCTAGGCCTGCCCCATCTGAATCAGGCACCACCCAGGGGCAAACCCAGCCTCTGGATTCAGGCTGACGGGGACGACTCACCTTTCTTCTGGGCTACTTGCTCAGCCCTCTCCAGGTAATAGATATTGAGCAGAGGTAAGATGCCTTGAAGGATGGGAGCTGGAAGAGCTGGGGAAAAAACAGACAAAATGCTGGGCTTGGTGGCAGGGAGATGGAGATGAGGGAGGGGGGTCCTCCACACACTGTTTCCATAGTTGCCCTTTGGCCAGCAGTCACCTCTGTCCTAAGGAAGCACCTTCAGCAGCGTCAAAGGGAGATGCTGGGCCAGAGGCCCTGGCCCCTCTGAGGTGCTGCCAGAAAGAGACTCTGCTGAGCCCAGCCTCATCTGTGCCAGCATTTGGAGCACCTTCTGTGGGCCAGACCCTGCTGGTGCCAGGGACAGTGAGGCCAAAAGGAAAAGGGGCCTCAGCCTCAGCTCTCAAGGTGCTGCTCCTATGACACATAAACAGATGAGCCAAAACAGCCTTTCTGCTTTTTCTGAGCCTGGAATGTCCCAACTCTCAGAATTTCTGGTTTTCTTTAAAACTCAGCTCTAACCCACCTCCTCTATGAGGTCTCCCCGATCCTGCCAGTCCCAGATCCCCTCCTCCCCAAGACTGTTATGAAGAATTAGGGAAGAGCGCATCCAGAAGACGGGGAGCAGCAATGTCACAGGCCGCAGGCAGGTCAAGAAGGATGGGGAGGAGATCCTCGATTTTCAGATTTGTCACTTCATTAGTGACTTTGAGTGTTGAAGGAAGAAAACAGAAAGAAGACTGAAAGGAAAGAGTGAAAAGCAGTTGAGGATGATGGAGAGATACAGTGAGTGGGGATGGAAAAAAAGGAGTAGGGAAGTAGTCAGTAGACAGGGAGAGAGGGGATTAAAGAGGAGACAATCTGCTGGAGGAGATGGCCTCTTGTGCATGTGGGCTCGTCTTGGCCAGGAGAAGGGCCTAATTTATACCCCAAGGGCGATAAGATTGTGCCTACCCTTTGATCTGGCAACACCACTACTGGGTCTGTATACTGATGAGACCATGAAAAAGGGTATAAACCCCCCACTTACAAAAAGATTCATAGCAGCTTTGTCTGTGGTGACAAAGAACTGGAAATCGAGATGTCCATCAACTGGGGAATGGCTGAACAGTGGGATGTGGAATACTCTAGCTTTATTGGAAACCAAGAGGGATGGGATTTCAGAGAAGCCTGTATTAACTGATATTGAGTGAGATGAGCAGAACCAGAAGAACACTGTACACCTTAGTAGTAACATGGGGCGAGGATCCACTTTGATGGACATGCTCATTCCATCAGTGCAATAATCAGGGATAATTTTAGGGGATCTTTCATAAAAAAAATACCATCTGTAAGAGCTGTGGAGTTTAAACAAAGACCAGAGATTATTATCTTTAGTTTTCAAAAAAGTTGTCTCATGTACTATGTAATTTTGTTATCTCTAATATTTTCTTTCTTCCTTAAGGATATTTTTTTTTCCCCACGCATAGCATGGAAACAACAAATGTAAAGACTATCAGATTGCCTTCTGTTGGGGGGAGTGGAGAGGGAGGAAAAAAAATTGTAAAATTCAAAATCTTCCCAAAAGAGATTAGTAGAAACTACTATTATGTTATAATTGAAAAAGAAATATTTATATTTTAAAAGAAAAAGCCTTAATCTCTGAGATAGTAGTGAAGGAAGAATAGAAAGTGCCAGAAAGCATTTGAGGGGCCTAAGAAAAAGAGTGGGGGAAAATATGTCAAGGCTCTCAGGAGGATGAGGGGAAGGGGGAGTGCCAAAGGAGCTTGAGGAGGAATGATTGGGTTTGGAAGAGCTGCTGGGCAGCGGGGGAGAGGGAGTGATTAGGGACGTGTGAAAAGTTTGCTGAGCAGCCGTGAGGCTCAGCTGGGGTTCCAGAACAAGACTGTGCTGGGCCTAGTCACTTCAGTTTAATGATTTTCTCCAGCTTTGTGAAAAAAAAAACAAACCCCAAAACCATGTGAGCTGCAATAAAGGCAATGGATGGTGGGAATAACAGGTTTAGGATCTCCAAAAGAATAAAGGAGCAAGGAAGGAACCCAAAAGGCCGCTGAAGCGCCAAGGGGTCAGGAGAGGGCCAGGAGGCAAGCGCAACCAGTGCCAGGGGGTGGTTTGAGGAGGGCACGGTGAGGACAAGGCGCAGGGCTTGGCACGGGGGCACCGAGCGCGGCGCAGTCACACCCGCCTGGGGACACCCAGGCGGGCTTCTCCGCACTGCTGAGCCGGGGGCAGGGCAGGGGCAGGAGGGGGCAAGGCCAGAGGCTGGGGGCCGCGAGCCAGGCTCGGGGGGTGCTGGGGGGCAGGGCGGGCTCGGACTCGCAGGCGCCCCTTTGTCAGGGGTCCCCCGGGCGGCTCCCTTCCCGGGGATGACGTCACCCCGCCCCCCCCCCGCAGCTCCTCCCCTCCCCCTCCCGGATGGCGCCCTGCAAGGGCCGGGAGCCCGGGCTCCGTCGCCATGGCGACCGTGCCCGTCCTCGATCCGGATGCCAATTGGGCCGCCTCCGGTTTCCATGGGAGCCGCTTCCAGCCCCGCGGAGGTCCCCGGTTACCATGGCAACGGGCCGGCCGTTGCCCCTCCCCCCTGCCCGGTCCCCACTCACCCCACACCCCGCTCTCCAGGACCCCCATGTGGGCGCTCACGGCCCAGCCGCACAGCACGAACAGCGCCGGGGGCCCGCTGGGCTCCGGCTCCGCCGCCAGGCTCCTTTTCCTGAAAGAGGCCTCCATGACAGCCGCCGCAATGAAGTCACGCGGGGCCGGGCTGACGCAGACGTCGCGGAGCCCGGGGGGCCGCCATATTGGGCCGTGGCTCGCGCCTGCGCAGGTGCGGAGCTGCCGGCCGCCATCTTGGTGGAAGTCGGAGCGTACCACCGGGCGCGCCCCGCGGGGGGGAGCGGAGAGGTCGGTTCCGCCGTTCGGGCGGCCGCCAGCCTCGGGGCCCGCGCCTGGGCAGCCTGACCCCTTCGGCTCTCCGTTGGGCGTTAGGGCCACCCTCCTGCCGCGCGGGGACCCCCCAGAAGCAGCACCGGGAGCGCCGTCCCCCCCTTGAGCGGCGCCGTTGGGAAAGGCCGCTCGGCTTCCGGTGGAGGCGTGGATTTCCGGCCCGTGACCCTGGCCAGTCCTTCTCGGGCCGCAGGGAGGAGCCGCGCTCGCGGGAGCTAAGCGGACGGCAGACATGGTGTTCGGGGGCGCCAAGGGCTCGCACGACGGCGGGGACCCCAAGAAGGTGAGGGCACGCGGCGCCCCGGGCCCGCCGCCGAGGGCCCAGGATCGCAGCGGCGCCGGCGCGCTGGGAGGGCCCCCGGCTCCGCCGTCTGCCGCAGGAGGGACCGCCGAGGAGGGGCTCCGGGGGGCCCCTGCGGGGTGGGGGGGCGCGTGCTTGGGGCCCCCCGCGCCGGGAGGCCGCCCGAAGCGGCGCGCGTGGCAGCGGCGGGACGTGGATCCAGGGCCCGCGGAGGGGCAGGAGGGCGTCCGCCGGCCCGAAGAAGACTCGGGGGTCCCGGCAGACTGCAAGCTCAGCAGCGGGAGTGTGAGCCTTCACCTGTCCCTCCCCCTCTGCAGCTTTTGACCCTGCTGACCCCGCTCTCCTCGGGGCTCCCCGCGGACCTTCTCCAAGGATCGGCACCCGGGCCTCCCCCTGGAAGCGCCGCCGCTCCCGCAGCCCCTGCGCCATCCGGGCATTGGGACCCCGCCCGCAGCCCCTGCGCCATCCGGGCGCTGGGACCCCGCCCGCAGCCCCTGCGCCATCCGGGCACTGGGACCCCCGCCCGCAGCCCCTGCGCCATCCGGGCGCTGGGACCCCGCCCGCAGCCCCTGCGCCATCCGGGCGCTGGGACCCCCGCCCGCAGCCCCTGCGCCATCCGGGCGCTGGGACCCCGCCCGCAGCCCCTGCGCCATCCGGGCGCTGGGACCCGGCCCGCAGCCCCTGCGCCATCCGGGCACTGGGGCCCCGCCTGACCTTGGCCTCCCGCCACCCCTCCCCCAGCACTCTCCCACCTTTCATTTCTTTCCACCGCGGCTGGGTTTGGGATAATAGAAGTGATCATGCCGCTTCCCTGTAAGGCTGCAGATGGCTGGTGCCCAGCCCCCTAGCCCGGCCGCTGTCATTGATCCTCATTCCCACTCCACCCCTTCACGCTCCACTCAAAAATCCCAGAGTGATCATCCGGATCTCCTCTTCTCCACGTCATTTCCCATTCACCCCACGTTGAGGTGACCTTTCTTGTCCAGGTCACTCTCAAATCCCCCTTGAGTCCATCCCTTTCTTCTCCATGCTTCCACCCTCATCTATTCCTTTTCATTCCCTTAAGCTTCAGTTACATTGACTCGTTCTTTGCTGCCTATAAACATGCTTAATCCTTTCCAGATTCCATTGGAGATCCCTCAGAATGATTACCCTCAAAAAAGCTGCCTGGGCTTGCTGACCAACCCCTTGTGGTCTGTCTCTGATCTCTTCAGTGGACGGCTCTCTCCAAGGTTCACATTTTTTAAGTTAAGGATCTCTAAGGATCCTCAATTTGACTCAGTAGAGCACCAGCCCTGGAGTCAGGAGTACCTGAGTTCAACTCCCTCCTCCGACACTTACTAATTACTTAGCTGTGTAGCCTTGGGCAAGCTATTGAACTCCATTTGCCTTGCAACAAACTAAAAAAGAAAAATTTGACTCAGTATGGTTTATAGCAGGAAGTGCAATGGAGACAGTCTACAGGCACTGATTTAGGGCTCCCCTTCACCCCCACTCTCTGTGCTGGAGGCAGTGCTAAATGCTGGAGATACAACAGCTAGAAAAGGAAAGCCCTTGCTTTCAAGCTTACATCCTAATGGGAAGAAATCCTATGAAAAGGGATTAGTTGGGGAAGGTACCTGAGTAGCTCCCGCAGGAGGGTGTCACAGAATGAGAAGGTGGCACTAATCTGAGACAGTCAAAGCTGAGCTCCTATAAAGTGAGAGATTGGCTTATGGTATCCCTTTTAGGTCTAAGTCTGTGGCCCAGAAGTCACTGCCAAGATCGTGAGAGCTGTTTTAGGAAGCCTGAACTTGAGTGCCAGGGGCCTCTCAGTTGGACTGTGCACCAGGGCTTTGGGGAAGCTTGGGAAACTGGCCCCAGTGGGGTTGGGAAGTCCAAGATAAGGCACTGGAGTGAGAGCCCCACATGGAGAGATTGTAGCCATGTCAGGCACTGCTAGATGTGGGATGGAGGTTGTCCCATTTCTGAAATGTCAGCTGCACCTGGAAAGTTATTCTCAAGGGGTTGGTGCAGGTTCCAGTGTCTCCCCTCATGATATGTGTTCTGTATGCCACATGCCTGCCAACATCATTGTAAGACCTTCCAGCTGTTCAGGAAAATTTAGTGAGAAAAGACTTCCAAAAGGCTTGACTTTTTAAATTGGTGTCTTGTTTCTGCTTCACATTGATTTCTAAATATATCTCTCCCCTTCCCATAAGTCTTTCCTCATTAAAAAAAGGCAGGGAGGGAGTGGCAATCAACATCTGTCAGATTATTTTTGTAATATTTTCTAACTTTCCCTTTTCCAGTGAATGGGGAAGGAGGTTCATTTTCCCAGTTCTTTGGACTAGATTTAGCCTTAAAAACAATAGCACATGTAGTTCTTATCAGCATTTTGCCGTTTTTTGGTTTTTGCACAGCAGTGGGGTTAAGTAGCTTGCCCAAGGCCACACAGCTAGGTAATTATTAAGTGTCTGAGGCTGGATTTGAACTTGGGTCTTCCTGACTCCAGGGCTGGTGTTTTATCTACTGTGGCATCTAACCACCCCAATTTTGCCACTTTTAAATTTTTATTGATATCTTTTGTTTTGCTATCACTTTCCTATCTTTCCCCTCTCTCCCTAGCGAGCCATCCCTTGTAATTTAAAGGGAAACAAAGCAGTTCAGTGCAGCTAACGCACCTATCAGCCAAGTCTATATCATTTTCCCAGATTTGAAGGTAAGGCACTGTGGTCTGGTCCATCCCCCACCCCCTACACCCCATAGAAATAGCAGCAAACGCTGAGTTTCCAGGCCCTTCTCCATGACAGCCTCTAAGGAGAGCCCAGCTTACTTAGGAACATTTTTGCCTATTTGTTTGGAATTCCTCCCCTGGCTCCTGGTTCTGCCCTCTGGAGCCAAAGATCCTTCTCTATCTGATGGTCTTTCCCGTACTAGAAGATAGTTGTCATGGTTTCCGAAAGTGGTTTCTCCATTTCCTTCTGCTTGACCTCATGTGTCATAGGTCCTGGTTGTCTTGCAGGACTCTAGGTGAGATCTGACCAGGACAGGACTTCTCTGACCCTCCTCTCTTTGGTAGCTCAATCCCTCTTCTTGCAACTCAAGATACTTGCTCATCACAGTTACTTCATTGAGCTTTCAGTTCCCCCAGACCCCCAGCTTATTTTCAGAACTGCCATCTAAACATGCCTCCCCATCTTGTTTGAAATTGATTTTCATTTGTACCCAGGTGCAAGAATTTACTTTCATCTTACTAGATTTAAGCCTATACTGTGGCTTCTTATCTAGCTCTTCCAACTTTAGGTCATCTGCAAGTCTGAGGGGCACATCACGAAGGCCTTGATCCAAGTCACTGATGAAAGTGAACCTATAGCAGGGACAAATTGCTCTGGATTTGATCATATTGTCTAATCCTTTGTACTTCGTGTATTTGATGGATACTTTATAGAAAGCTTTGCTAAAATGTAGGCAAAGCATTCTCCTTATCTCCTTGTTCAGTAATATTGTCAAATGAGATAAGTCCTTTAGGACTCCTGGTGTCCCTTAGCCTCATTGGAAACAAGCTCATTTTTACAGAGTTCCCTTGGCTCCTCTTCTATTTTATGTTGTTGGAGGCACTACGTAGGCTTGTATTTGCTTCTCTCTGCCTTAGTTTAGGTCGCCTTGTGCTCTCTCATTTGATCATCACAACAGCCCTGGAAGGAAAGTGCTGTTATTTCTATTTTGCAGATGAGGCAACAGGGTGAAGTGACTGGCTCAGGGTCACACAGAGAGTACCTGAGGTCAGGTTTGAACTCAGGAAGATGTCTCTTCCTGATCTTGGGCCTGTATGTCAACCTTGTCATCCTGAACCCTTCTTTGTTCTGGCAGTCAGGGCCAGGGTCAGCTCTGCTTTGGGATCAGGGCTCCCTCATGACTTTCCTGCCCTCTCTCCTCCGTCTGACTTTGGGGCTGCACTTCTCTATTCTCCCACTGTCCTCAGGAGAGCCTCCGTGAAGGCTGGAATGGTTTCATTCTTGTCTATAGCCCCTCTGAAATATTCTGGACTTGGTGTCACTTCCACGAGCTCATCCATTCGTCCATTCATCAGTGTGGTTGTCTGTCTATCTCTTAGCCATCCTTTTTTCTACATTACCCATCTGTTTTCTCTTCACCTGACAGACCTGCTTGGTCTGGTTTTAGGAACATCTGACTTGAGATATTACTAAGAGTATTTGCCGGCTGTGTGACCCTGGGCTAGTCACTTCACCACCCCTGCTTGCTTCAGCTTCCTCATCTGTAAAATGTGGGTAACAACCACATCTGTCTTCCAGGATCAAATGAAATGATTAGGAAGCACACCACAGTGTCTGCACATAAGGGGCTATATGGAAATGGAGGCGGCAGCCAGGACTTTCTGCTCTTGCCTTGGGTGATGACTGGCTTTTGTAAATGAATGCTCACATTTCTGATTCTCTTAACTTCTGCCTTTTGGAACATTCATGTTCATGTCTGACATGGAAGCCATCATGGCATGTGGCATCATGCTTTGTGTAGGCAAAAACATGAGGTGGAGTGTCAGAATCTGAGGCTAGGAGCCCTTTTTTATCTCTGATTTGGTAACAAAGGATGGTGATCCATGGTTGTGGGGAGAGTGATTTGTAAATATTAGGGTGCTATTGGACCAGGAACTTGGATCTCTGTTGAACTGATTGTCACTGATGACTCTCTTTTCTTTTGTAGGAAGAAGAAGAAGAGGAGGAGGAAGAATTAGTGGTAAGAAACATTTTCCATTTGAAACCATCCCTGTAAAAGCTAAAGATTCAAGCTGTGATAAATACATTTTAGGGAGGGGATCCCTTCTGTCAATGGGGCTGTAGGGGAGATTACTGGGAAGAAACATGAGGCCTTGGGAGCTTCAAAAAGAAGAGATGGGGTACTTGGTGTGGGAGGAGGCACCCAGAGCTGGAGAATATTTGACCAGCTGGTCCAGGCCAAGGGGCATCGTCCCATGCTTGACAGCTGCTAGTGCAGCTGGCTGAGGCTCCACAGCCCACCCTGGTTAAAGAGAGCCAAGAATCCAGAATCTGGGAGGTAGCAGCAACTCCACTCCTTCTGTTAGTGCCAGTTCTGTACAACAGACTTTAGAAGTGGGCGCTGCTCAGATGGTGCTGCCCTGCTTTCGTGGGTCCCATTAAGCAAAGTCTCCCAACCCTGTCGTCCAGGTGAGACCTGGGAGTGAGGGGTGGTGAAGGGAGTTGGCCCTGGGTAGTAAGGGAATGTTTCCTAGACCCCTGACTCTGTCTCTTGTATCTCTCAAGGACCCCCTGAACACAGTGAGGGAGTACTGTGAGCAAATAGAGAAATGCGTGAAGGCTCGTGAACGGCTGGAGACGTGCACAGAACGTGTGTCTGGGCGTCCCAACACTGAGGAGGACTGTACTGAGGAGCTCTTTGACTTCCTGCATGCCCGTGACCACTGTGTGAGTCAGTGAGCCAGACCCTAGAATTTAGGACTTCCCTGCAATTTTGGGGTACCAGGAGCAGCTGGAATAAGTGGGAGCCTAGAACCCACCTACCCAGGGTTCACCTGGGGAGCAGAGGACTCAGATCACACCTAGGGAGGTGTTCTTAGATGCTAGGTTTGGTACTGCTCAGTGGTTAGAGCTCGGGATTTGGAGCCAGTTCAGCCTACCGAAGTTCAAATGTGACCTCAAGACACTTCTAATTGTGTGATCTTTGGCTGATTCCCTGCCCTCTCTGAGTTTTGGTGTTCTCACCCTTAAAATGGCAGCCCCTATCACAGGCACATGCTGAAGGTCAACCAGGCTTGCGTTAGCTGCCATTGTGTGTGTCACTGTGTCATTCTGCAGAGGGGCGCTACCTGTCTTTTCTCTAGAGCCATGTTCATCTTTCCCTTTTCCTTCCCCCAGGTGGCTCACTCACTCTTTGAGAGTGTGAAATAAACATCCGCAGTCTTACCAGCTGTCCAGGCTCTGCCCTGCTGGGGGAACGTCTCAGCGGCATCATTTCATGGCACGTCACCTTGGACCTCAGTGCACTGTTGTTCCCTATGTCCTTTTATTCTGCTATGAGGCCTTCTGGCCTTAGGCTTGGGCCTGGAGCCCCTGTGACCCCCGGCAGCTCCATTGGAATAAAACCCAATCATTTGTGGCAGTGTCTCCTGTTGTCTCTGAAAATGGTCACTCAGACCCAGGCAGAAGCTGTCTTTCCCAAAGAGTGTCCCACAGCCTCAGTGCCAGCAGAGGGGGGAGGGGACACAATTTCCCATAGAAATGAGAGGTCATAGAAGCATGAGGTGGCCAAGATCCCCAAATCCGGCCTCGGGGGCGGGGGGAGCAGCCACCCCAGGTCGCCAATCTTTGGCTTCTCTTGATTTTTCCTGTGGTTGGGCCAGCCTGCCCTGACTCATCTCTGGGGCTGCCAGCTCCTTCCTCCTCAGGGGCGCCCCTCGGCCTCTCGGCCCTCCTTTGGACTCTGATGTCCAGGTCTAGTCCCCCAAACGCAGCTTGGGCCTGTTTAGCCTCCTATTATGCAGGTTCACAAGTTCAGCCCTCCTTGACCCTCCCCTGTCTGCCCAGCCCCGTCCAAGGCCACTGGGAAGTCCGGCCGGACTGTAGAATGAGGGTGGTGAGGACCCGGTGACCAGTGGGAGCACTTGGGCATTCCTGTCAGCTGCACGCCGGCCCCCCAGAACCCTGCACTTGGGGGACAGCGGGAAGCCTGCCCGGGCTCAGGCACCCGGGGGTCCCCGCAGCCCTGCCCGCCGGCTCCCCACGTGCAGCCAGGCCGGAATCGGGACGAGGCGGCCCCGGGTGCCGGGTGCCAGGGCCACACAGCGGGCATCGAGGCCCGCGGCTGGGGGGACGCGCCCAGGCGGGGCCCGGGGAGGACAAAGAAGTCCCCCCGAGGCCTGACGTCATCGCCGAAAGCGCGCCCCTCCCACCACTGAGCGTCACGTGATCGTGGTCCCGCTCCCCATTAAGCCCTAACTTCCGGCGTGGCGGCCGCCATCTTGAGGAAAGCCCTTGGTTCCGGAAGCGGCCGCGCGCACGCGTAGCCGACATGGAGGCGTCCCGGCGCCTTGTGGCGGGGGCGCGCCGGCTGCTGCGGCGGCCCGGGCCTGCGCTGGTTCCGCGGAGGCTGCGGCACAAGACCAAGTGGGTGAGTGACGGGCCCCGCCGGAAGCGGCCCCCGCCCCGGAGCGCCGAGTGGGGCGGTGTGCGCGTGCCTGGGCGGGGTACGGGCTCCAGGGCCCCGAGGGAGCCGCCCCCCCCGCAGGGTCACGTGCTGCCCCTCACGTGACCGGCGCCCCGCCCTGTTGTTTTTCCAAGGTCACCTTGGCTGAAGTTGGGTCCCGTGCCGGGGCCCCCTCCTCTCCCTCCGCCCCGTGGGTTGTCCCCAGCTTTCTGCAGGGCTCCCCCTCAGCAGCCCCCCCAGGGGCACACAGGCAGCGTCTGAGCGCGGATTCGAACTCAGGACTGGCTGGGGCAGCCGCCTAGCTGCCTGAACCCCCGCAGAGCCCTGTGTGGGGCCCGAGACACCCCCAAGGGGCCTGTTCTGTCAGCGGAGCCCGGCAACATTCAGCAAGCAGTGGGGGGATGGGGAGGCATCTGCCGCAGCCAGCCTCCTTGTGTGTGCGAGCTCCCTGAGGCCCGGCCCGGTCCGTGAGGTCCGGCCCGGCTCCCTGAGGCCCCGGCCCGGCTCCCTGAGCCCCCGGCCCGTGAGGCCCCGCCCGGCTCCGTGAGGTCCGGCCCGCTCCCTGAGGCCCGGCCCGGTCCGTGAGGTCCGGCCCGCTCCCTGAGCCCCCTGCCCGGCTCCCTGAGCCCCCGGCCCGTGAGGCCCCGCCCGGCTCCGTGAGGTCCGGCCCGCTCCCTGAGCCCCCTGCCCGGCTCCCTGAGCCCCCGGCCCGTGAGGCCCCGCCCGGCTCCGTGAGCCCCCGGCCCGGCTCCGTGAGGCCCGGCCCGGCTCCCTGAGCCCCCGGCCCGGCTCCCTGAGCCCCCGGCCCGGCTCCCTGAGCCCCCGGCCCGTGAGGCCCCGCCCGGCTCCGTGAGGTCCGGCCCGCTCCCTGAGTCCCCGGCCCGTGAGGCCCAGCCCGGCTCCCTGAGCCCCCGGCCCGGCTCCGTGAGGCCCCGGCCCGGCTCCCTGAGCCCCCGGCCCGGCTCCCTGAGCCCCAGGCCCGGCTCCGTGAGCCCCCGGCCCGGCCCGTGAGGCCCCGCCCGGCTCCGTGAGGTCCGGCCCGCTCCCTGAGTCCCCGGCCCGTGAGGCCCGGCCCGGCTCCCTGAGCCCCCGGCCCGGCTCCGTGAGGCCCCGCCCGGCTCCGTGAGGTCCGGCCCGCTCCCTGAGTCCCCGGCCCGGTCCGTGAGGCCCGGCCCGGCTCCCTGAGCCCCCGGCCCGGCTCCCTGAGCCCCCGGCCCGGCTCCCTGAGCCCCCGGCCCGGCTCCGTGAGCCCCCGGCCCGGCTCCGTGAGGCCCGGCCCGGCTCCCTGAGCCCCCGGCCCGGCTCCCTGAGCCCCCGGCCCGCTCCCTGAGCCCCAGGCCCCTGCTGAATGCTAGCGGTGCCATCAGAAGGAAGCCAGCCGTCCCTGCTGCCCGTCACATCCCAACTGGGGGAGACACAAAAGAAGGGTGGGGAGAGGGAGCCCGGGGGCTCATGGCACAGGAGGCCAAGGGTAGGATCTGGGCTGGTTTTCATTGGGCTCACCCGTCTCTTAATCTTCCATCTGCTCTTAAGGGATTGCCCAGGGAGCTGTTACCCAGATTTTGACCGAGCCGCCTCTAACCTGGCCATGACCAGCAAGACAGAGCGCCCCTAAGTAATGATCAGTTCCTCAATTTCTTCCTTGGTGAGAACTGATTTGTAGGTCACTGGATTGCTCCACCTTGGAGGTCCACTTGCTGTTGTAGAACTGGCTATTCTGTACGTGCTCATACAAGTGGGCAGATGGATCACAGAACAGCCGGCTTTGGGGCTTGAGTTTCCTTCCCAGGACGAGCCCACCCTTAGGAAAGCACAAGGGTCACACACTTGTGGTGATCCCAGTAGGAGTCCAGTGAGAGCACCTGGGTTGACCGCATAGTTTGGGGTTATGGTTCAGCACGGGTTATGCTGATATACCCCACTTAATACAGGCAAGCCCAGACAGGACCTGTCAGGATAGTTCTTACTTTGTTTTTTCAGGCCCATATCCTGCCCCTGAATAGGATCTCTAGAAACCAAATTATCGTAAAATTTGTTATACATGTCATATTAGTCAGTATCAAAATCATGACTTTTTTTAGGATTTTGCAAGGCAAATGGGGTTAAGTGGCTTGCCCAAGGCCACACAGCTAGGTAATTATTAAGTGTCCAAGGCTGGATTTGAACTCAGGTATTCCTGACTCCAGGGCCTGTGCTCTATCCACTGCGCCACCTAGCGTCCCCTAAAATCACAACTTTTGATAGCACTAAGATTTTTTTTTTCAAGGTCACAAAGCTTGGACTGGGACCCAGGTTTTTCTGGCTTCATGCTTTAGTGAGTAAACAAAAATACTTGCCAAGTTGAATTAAACATCTCAGATTACTTTACTTACAGGATTAGGATTTAGCACAAAAGGCAAAATTCAACAGCTGTGACTACTGTGCATGGAAATTGTAAAGTGAGAATGGGCAGGCCCAGCATAGACCCAGTCCATCTGCAGGGAGAGTTTGAGGACCCTCTCTCATCTTTGCAGGCCTCCACGGAGCCAAAATTCTCTTCTATCAGGCTGGCCCTGCAGAATTTTGATATGAACTACAAAGTACAGTTTGGAGACCTGTGGCCCTCTATCCGGGTCAGCCTCCTCTCGGAACAGAAGTATGGGGCCCTGGTCAACACCTTCTCCACTTGGGACCAAACCACTCATGAGTTAGAGCAACTTGAAGCCAAAGATTTTGTGATGGAGGCACAGAGGAGGGGGCAGCAGAAGGTCTTCCCTGAAGAAGCTGTTACTCCAGTCCTTCCTCCAGAGCTTGAGACACACCCACACCTAGCAGCCCCCTGGCCCTGCAGCCCTAACCTCCGATGCTACACATTCACCAGAGGGGACATCAGCCGCTTCCATCCATCTAGGTAGGACATTTGTCCAGTGCCATGAGGGAGGGCAGGCATGAGGGCTTTAGAGTTGTAACTGGCCAGTAGATAGTGGTGGTGGGGGGGCATCATTGTCCCCATTTTCCAGTTCAGGAAACAGACTAGGAGGGGGAAGATGCCTTATGACTACTAAAGCCCCCTCCTCCGTGTACTATCATGGAGGGAAAATGGCGCCAGGTAAATGTTGTTTATGGAGCAATACAAGGGCTAGAGGAGGGACTCTGACTGAGAAACCAACAGGTAAATTCTCAAGGTTTCTGAAAGAGGGGAATATGTTGAGAACAAGGACATGGCCTTTGTTACTGCCAGATGGTGCATGGGACTCAGAGCTGGAAGAGATGTCAGCCTCCATCTAGTTCAGTCCCTCTCATTTCTTTTGTTTGGAAACCCAAGGCCAGATGGAGAATGACTTGCTTAAGACCCCACATATATTAGGTGACAGGACCTCTGATATCTAGACATCTCTTGTTCTCATCCCTGCCCTTTCAGGAGAACCCCTCCCTATATTCTCAGCTCAAGGCTCCACATCCCCCACCTTCCTGAGATTCCCACAACCCACCTGCTGGTCCTGATTTTGGTGGATCTGAGATTACACACCTGAAGATGCTTCAGGGTTTCCAAGTGCAGTCCATTCTAGCTGAACTGCAGACCTCCTGACACCATTCTCATCTCTTAATCTTAAAGGCATGACCTGCACGTGTGATGGGGACAGGCAAGTTTTCACAGATGATCAACCTCCCTGAAGCAGCAGACAGGGCATAGCACAGGCCAGACTACTGAAGACCCCCGACTACTAGAGCTGTTTACAGCTCTATTCCCTTTGGAGGGGAGAAGTCACTGTAGAGAAGGGACCTGACTCATCACCAGGAGCAGCAACAACCACTGACCTGCTGCCACCAACAGTCAGATGAGAACAGGAGCCTGGGGGAGTAGCAGCATCTCCCAGATCATTGTAATGTGGAAAGTAACTCACGAAGAAGGGGTCAGCCATAAAGACCGACTGCCCCCCAAATGCTTCAGAGCAGCCTGACTGAAGCAGGAAGCCTCTTCAGAGAGACACGGGGCAGCATAGGGTCAGGCAAGTCAGCTCACTGCCTACACCACCATCTTGATCCCAAGATTCAAGAGCCCAGGGAGTAGCCAGGCATCCAGCCCAGGGCTTTCTGCTACCCTCGTGGGGTGATGCAGTCTGGGGTGCTACTCCTGCAAGGGCTGTGGGCTTAGTTCCTGAAGACCTAGAATAAAACAAAGTCTTAATTCTGCCCAAAGGCTCTGGGATCATTTTCAGTGGAGGTCTGACTGTCTTCTACACTTCTGACCCTCAGGACCAGGGGACACTTTCATCTGTTGTGCAGCTGAAACCTTCTTCAGGGGCATCTCCCCATTAGTCTGTGAGCTCCTAGAGGGCAGGGTCTGTCTTCTCTGTATGTAACCCAGGTATTTTTCACTTAGGAAATACTGAAAAAATGCCCCTCTATGTTCCTTCCACATCTGTTATGTAACATGGAAAACAGGAGAAGTGTCAAACAAGGAGAAAACATTTGGTCCCCTGGATTATAACACTGCCCTGAAACCTTGGACATGTTGAATTGTCAAGGAGTCTTCCCCTTAATGTCCCAGCAGGCTCTTCTCAACGTTGTTTGCTCCTGTCATGGAGAAGACCCAGGCCAGAATGCTGGGCCTGTAGAAAGTGGGGTCTCCCAGGTCCCTGTTGGTAGAATGACAGTTTGATGGCATCACAGCCCATAAGCTTGCAGAGTCAGTGTCTCTTCAGGGAGGTTACCTGTGCTGGTGGTCCCCACCAGCAGGTGGGCAGCCTGGTAAGCAGGCCCATAGACTGGAGTGATGCTGCTGCAGGGCTGATGTCCAGGAGGCTAAGAAGAGGAGCAGCAGAGGGATCCCAGGCTAATCTCACCAAGGAAACCACATTTTTCCAGTCTGAGTGGTAGCTGCTTGCTTCTGGATTGTGGACCCCCATAGACTCTGAATAATCACTTGCCCCAAAGGTCCATGAAGATTGGCTTGGGGGGCAACCCAGAGGATACCAAAGGTTAGTTCAAGAGGAACTAACCCTAGAGAGCAGCTTTTGACGTTGCTATGAGCCCCCTGCCCAAGCCTTTATCTCTGTGTTAGTTCAAGGTCATTTGAATTTGAGACATTGGTGGCCCACCCTTTGGTGCTCTGAGCCTCTTGGCAGCCCAGGTCTGGTGGTCCCTGCTCCAGAAAGCTTGCCAACACCCAGTCATCACTCTAGTCCTGCAAGTGTCTGCAGAGAGAGAGCAGAGCTACCTGTCCCCCAAAGCAGGAAGGAGGCCTGAAATCCCAGGCTTGGTGTGTCTTGCTGGACCTCCGAGTCTCACTCTAGAAGCCAAGTACAGCTATCTGGCCCAGCCCAGAGGACTTCACCCACAAGTGCCAGATGATCCCAGGGGTGTCCACACTGCCCTGACCAGCTAGTCTGTGCTAGAAGACCTCAGGGAGGGGAGTTTTCCCACCAGCTGTCTTCACCTGTCTCAGGGTACTGCCTGTCTCTGGAGAGTGGAGCTGTGGCCTCTTGTCTTGGTCTTGGCCTCAGGCTCCCATTCCTACTCCTGAACCCTCGGCTCTGTTTTCCAGGGTAGGCAGCCTGGGTCTTCTCGACTATTACCTCATGGATGCCTCTTCCTTGCTGCCCGTGTTGGCTCTGGATGTGCAGCCAGGTGACAGCGTCTTGGACCTGTGTGCTGGGCCCGGTGGGAAGACGCTGGCACTGCTTCTGACCGGCTGTTGCCGTAAGTAGAGACACAGACAACTCGAGGGCTCCTTGGTTCCCACTTGCCTTGGGAGCATTGAGTCCCCTTGGGAAGGTGGGGAGCAGGTGCCTCCCCTCCTTGCCCTAGCAGTGATGCCCCATGGTCTCCCACCACCCCCACCACCACTATCTACTTTCCATGTCTCCTTTTCTCTTTCTGGACCAGACAAGATTGGGAAAGATTGGTGAGTGACAGCCCTTAAGCTTCAGATCAGTGGTACTGTACCCCCAAAGCAAGGAGCACTTCTTTCCTAGGGAACAGAGGAGATTCCAAAGGGCATGATGGACTACCTGAGGCCTCAGAGTTAACCAGAGGCAGTCTTTTGTGGTGGGGGGAGAGCTCTGGGAAGACCAGGTGCAAATGCTGCCCTGCCTCTGTAACTTGTACCACAGAACCTCAGTGTTCTTGTGTTGTGAAGATCCGTAGAGATCATGTGTAGGAAGTGCTTGGACAGTCTAAACTTGGAACGAATGCAGTGTGATTGAGGGGGACAGGGGCAGGGGTCCTGGTCTGACCACACCTGAATGCCTCGGTTTGGCTCTGGGCAGTTGAGCTAAAGGGCCTCAAGATTGTGAGGGAAGTGAAGAGGCACTTCAGGGGTTCACATGAGATCCTCTTTCTGCTTGGCCTCAGAGCAGGGATGGAGGAAATGGAGAGGATGGGGGCAACTAGGAGAGTCGTCCCAGAGTGGAGCAGACCACCTCAGGAGGTGGTTGCATCCCTCTCAGCTGCTCTTTAGGAATGATAGGGGATTCCAGTCAAGGGGTGCGCTAGGCCAGAGACTCTGGGATGCCCACTGATGTGAGGATTCTCTGATTTTGTGGTCAGGTTTGAAGCCCTTTTCTGCTGCTTATCTGCTGAAGTCTTGGAGAAGTCACCAGTCCTCCAGGAAGCTCAGTAGTCTCATTTTCACTACCTTTCCCCCCAGCCCCCCTGCCCTGGTGTGGGAGACAGTCACAACGAGGGAAGGAACTGGAGGGTTCTTAGAAACCTTTTGGAGTCACTTGGATGTCAGGGGTTTGAAGGGTGACCTTGGTGGGAGGAGGAGGGGGGAAGAAAAGGTAAGATCCCCTTCCCCTCTACACCCCACCATGAGATATGTTGATCTGAGATTAGGAAGCCCTTCCAAGATAAGGACTACTTTTCCCAGAGAACCTGGGACTGTGCTGACCCCATATAACAGGTGAAAACACAGGTTCCAAAAGTTTTTCCATGGCATATCATGTGACTCATAAGGACCAAGCCAGGCTCTTCCCTTGCTGTGTGTTCACGAGTCTAAATGGAACCCAGAATTTCTGCTTGATCTGGGGTGGAGGGGGTGGGGGGTCTTGGCTTTGCCTCAGTTATCTGTGTCTTTGGTGAGGCCCAGCCTAGCACCTTCTCCTCCGGCCCTCTTCAGTCCACTCTCCTTCCCCCAGGTCACCTGTCAGCTAATGACATCTCTGGTTCCCGAACCAGGAGACTGAAGCAGGTTCTGCATAGCTATGTCCCCCAGGACAGGAGCCAGGTGCGAGTCACATCCCAGGATGGTAGGAAGTGGGGAGACCTGGAGAGGAGTACCTATGACCGGGTGAGTGACTGGCTCCTGGGGTTGGGACACAGCTGTCCTGGGTGTTCCTCCAGACCCTAGAATCCCAGGATTCCCAGAGTAAGTGTAGGGGCCCATACTGGAGCTGGCCCAACTGAGCCCTGATGGAATAGCTTCCTCTGCTCCTCTGGGGTGTCTTGGTCAGAATCGGCTCAGAGCCCTGGACCTGCTCAGAGTCTGAACTCCTCTCCTGCAAGTCGTAGGTGGGAAGCACGTGCTGTATTAACTGGCTTAGCTCTCGAACCACAGGGGCCTTAGGAGCAGCCAGGCCAAGCCCCTGCCTGTCATAGAGGAGCAAGACGGGGGGGCCGTGAGGAGAGGAGGGAGAGAAATATCAAGTGACCTCACAGTTACTGTGTTATTCTTACAGAAGTGGGTGATGTGACTTGTCCGCCGTCACTCTCCACCGAGCCCTTAGGCTGCCTGTCTTTTTTTGTCATTGCTTCGTCCTTTGTCAGGGGGATGGGGGCGCTGCAGGTCCAACTGCTTTCTAAGGCCTTTTCTCCTTGGAGCAGGTGCTAGTGGATGTGCCCTGCACAACTGACCGGCATTCTGTTCTTGAAGAAGACAATAACATCTTCAAGCGTTCTCGGAAGACTGAACGTCAGATGCTGCCTATGCTGCAGATGCAGCTCCTGGTGTAAGTGGGGTGGGGTCGTGAGCCACCTGAGGGTGAGCTGGGTCTATTGGGAGGCAGAGAGATGATGGAGGCTGATGTCCAGCCAGGTCCAGAGGACTATGAGCAGGGAGTCCCCTGACGTGCTCCCATGTATTTGAATCTGCCCTCTGAAAGAATCGTTGTGTTCTACCCTTGGACATAGGCAGGACAAATTGGAATGATGTGACCACATCTGGGCCTTGGCTTATTCCCATTCCTCAGGCCCCAACTGTCTTATTAGGGGCTCCCTGGGCAGCGGATGAGGCAATCTGAAACCCACCAGATTTCCGCCATTGTGTGAACTCGTTTTTTCTGATCCCACAGTAGGAACTGGGTTCTCTGTAGTGGGGATGAGACTATCAGGTTTAGGGTCTGGAACAGAGCAGCCACTGCTCTTCCTGGGGAAAGAACAAAGAAGACAAGATCCCCTCTGAGGGTCCCTCTGAGCCTGCCTAGCCATCTTCCAGTTTGTCCTGATTGGGTAGAATGTGACTTGAGGTTGGAGCCAGACTGCAGAGGCCTTGATTGCTGATGTGGTCATCCTTAAGTCTTAGCACAATTCTTTTGGCAGAGCTGTAAAGAGCAGGGGCGTAGGGAGGTGGTTCAGTGGATAGAATCAGGAAGACCTAAGTTCATCTCTGGCCTCAGGCACTGACTGTTGTGTGATCTTGGACAAGTCACTTTCACCCTGTTTGCCTCAGTTTCCTTATCTGTTCCTTAGCTGCAGAAGGAAATGGCAAACCACTCCATTATCTCTGCCTGGAAAATCCCGCATGGGATCATAAAGAGTCAGGCATGTTTGAAACAAAGAGCATAGGAGGAAGCTGGGATTCGGGAGACTGATTAGAAGGGGGTACAGTAGAGTCAGGGAAGAGTTAGGCAAGAATTGTGTGATTGATATAGGCAGGAATGGCCTAGGTTGAGTCTCAGGTCTTTGCACTTACTGGATATGAGGGTGCACAGGCCTTAACTGTGGACAGGATCCTGCTCCTGACTGAGCTGCCACTTGAGCTCTCCACACTGGCCAGAGTCTAGGAGAGACTGAGGATGCCCCAGCCCTCCTTGGGAAGGGGGAAGCTGGCCGCTGGTCCTGAATCAGTGAGAACTATCAGGAGAGCTGCTTGGGACCCTCCCTGCCAGGACTGGCCCTTCATCCTTTCTTTCTTTGCTTTCAGGGCTGGCCTCCTTGCCACCAAACCTGGTGGGGTGGCTGTCTACTCCACCTGCACCCTCTCCCACCTACAAAACGAGTATGTTGTAGGTGGGGCCATTGACGTACTGGCCAATCAGTACCAAACTGATGTCCAGGTGGAAGACCTGAGCTGCTTCCGGCATCTCTTCCAGGACACCTTCTCCTTCTTCCCATCGTGCCGCATGGGGGAGCTGGTTCTCCCCGTCCTTTGGGCCAACTTTGGGCCCATGTACTTCTGCAGGCTACGTAGGCTAACTTAGCAGCAAAGTTTCCTTTGGAGTTCCAGCCCAGAGTCCCGGGTAGGACGTTGGGAGACTTCAGGAATTGGGAGAGCTTTGCCCCCACCCCAGGGACCCAGAGTGTGATTTGTTTTGTCCAGTAGCTGTGGGATCAGAGGACGGGAGGTCTCCCTGGGCAGAAGGAGCAGCTACAGGCCGAGTCCGGGACCTGTCTGCTTCTCAGTGCAGACTCCTTAACCTTCCTGGCCCACTGCAGAGGGTCGGGGTGGAGGCACCTTCAGAGCAAGGCTTCCCTAAAGTCCAGCAGAGTATCTAGCCTACAATAGGCACTTAATAAAACGATATTTCAATCGACTTGTTTGAGGTTTTTATTTTTTTACTTCATCTTCTTCAGCCTGTGGGTACTGAACAAACAGCATGGAGTATAGGAGCCCACTCCTCCAAAGACTTGGGGAGTGCTAGCCCTGTTATGATGTAGACAGGTGGGGGTGGGGTTCTACCTTTTCCTTCTTTTAGGTAAGGATGAGGGAGTCTAATCTCTACCCCTACCTGAATAAGAATCCCCCAGCAGCATCTGGGACAGTGGCTGTGCACCTGGACACTCCCAGGAATGGGAAACTTCATCTCAAAACTTTGGGGGAAATTTCCTTCTGCCCTCTGGGACCAGCCCAATCCCTCTTTCCTTGTTCACATTTCCACAAGAGAAACATTTTTGATTGTCCCTGGTAGAAAATATATATAGTTTGTTCTCACCAAAATATTATTAACAATGATATTTTTAGGAAGAGAAATGTGATTGAATAGGCTTCATTGTCAACTCAGAGGTGTGGTCCTAAGTTCCTTTTAGACCCGTCTTTGTTCTTCATGGCTCTTGGCTCCAAATGGAAGAAGTAAGACTGTACTAATGGCCCATGAAGCTTACTTTTCAATCCTGTTCTCTACTAGTTGGGTAAAGAGTTTTGTTGAATTGGGCCAGTAAGTTTCCAGCTTCCATGATGTCAATCAGGTGTTCCTGTAAACTAATTGGATATTTTCATATTTTTCACAAATGGGTTCCAAATGCACTGCAACTCTTTTTGGGAAACATTTTAAAAGGGGTCAGAGAACTTGGTTTCCAAATTTTCTAAGTATACGGGTGTGTTTTTAATTGCTGACACAGACTGTTTGCAGCACTCAGGACCGAGTGGGTCATGTGTCAGAGGTCAAGGATACAGGCTTAAAAAAATGGCAGCAATTCAGCTGCCTCAGAAAAGGACTCAACAATTAGAGATCACAATTTTGAACAGATCTAAGGAGTCGAGGATGATGAGGAAGTTGTGAACCTAGCAGACTGGAAAGGTGATGTGAACTCTAATGTAGACTACAACCCATGCTTGCACATCCCATGCTATGCTACTACTGAGAAAAAAAAGTGTTGGGTGGGGGTCTTAGTCTCTCTCCCTTCCCTCCCCTTGGGATTACACAGAGCTCATTGATTGATGGATTCTCCAATCTTTAACATAGTACCTTTCCCTTGTTTTTTACCTATAGCCACTCTTCCTGTTGATGCTTTGTGTATTCATGGGGGAATGACCCTGGTCTTTTTACTTTTTTTCATTTTGCTGTTTTTTTCCCCCATTTTTAAATTTAATATTTATTCTCATTTTGTATAATTTTTTTTATACATTAATAAAATATTCTTGTAAATGAGTAAACAAGGGCTGGCTAGGTGGCATAGTGGATAAAGCACCGGTTTTGGAGTCAGGAGTACCTGGGTTCAAATCCAGTCTCAGACACTTAATAATTACCTAGCTGTGTGGCCTTGGGCAAGCCGCTTAACCCCGTTTGCCTTGCAAAAAACCCCCCAAAAACCTAAGAGTAAACAAAATGCCCCCTCCCCCCATAAATATAGACTTGCTTGAGCGATAAAGGGGAGAGAAAAAATTAAAAGAAAAAAATAAAAGTAATAATTGTAGGTATGGCCAGGTGTCGCAATGGACGGAGCACCAGCCCTGGAGCCACAAGCACCAGAGCCCATATCCAGCCTAGTAAACCCAACAATCACCCAGCCATGTGACATGCAAGCTCCCCGATCCCCACTGCCCTGCAGAAACCAAAAAGAAGGGAAAAAAAAAAGACCCAAAATAAAATAAAATAGTAATAATAGTAGGGGTGGCTGGGTGGCAGACAGAGCATTGGCCCTTGAGCCAGGAGCACCCAGGTCAAAATGTGGCCTCAGACACCCAACGATCACCCTGCTATGCGGCCCCAGGCAGGCCCCCCAGCCCCACTTGCCCTGCACCCCCAAAACAACAACAAACAACAACAACAACAATAATAATAATAATAATAAACGTGCTTCAGTCTGTGTTCCAACACCACCAGCTCTGTCGCGGGTGGATCACATTCTTTATGGTAAGTCCATCACAGAAGTTACTTCCATATTTTTCCAACGTTGCCATTGCTGATCGCAACTCCCTCTTTTTGTATTTCTCCACTACCATGTAGTATATTTTCTCTCTCCTTTCACCCTGACTCTGCTGTAGGGTAGTTGAGTGGCGCAGCAGACAGATCCCGGGCCCTGGGGCCAAGAGGCCCTGAGTCCCCATACCACCCCTTAGGCCCAGAATCCACCTGGCCCTATGGTCCTGGACAGGTCTTCCAATCCCAGCCCCTTGCAAGAAGTAAAAAAGAAAATGTGTTATATCTGACCACTCTCCCCCCATGGTCCATCCTCTCCTCCATCACTCACATCACCCCTTGTCTCCCCCCTTCTTACTCCAGATACCTATACTCTATTGAGTATATATGCTGTTTCCTCTCCTAGCTACCTCTGATGAGAGTGAAAATTCCCTCATTCCCCCTTGCCTTCCCCCCCTTCCATATCATTGCAATAGCTCATTGTAATAAAGAAAAATCTTATTATATGAAATATCTTGGCCTATTCCCCTTCTCCTTTTTCTTTCTCCCATCACATTTCCCTTTTTTCTATTGACTCCATTTTTACCCCATATTTTATCTTCAAATTCAGCTTTCTCCTGTGCTTCAACTATAAAAGCTCCCTCTACCTGCTCTATTAACTGAGAAGGTTCATATGAGTATTATCAGTGTCATTTTTCTATGCAGGAATACATGCAGTTCATCATCAAGTCCCTCATATTCACCCTTCTCCACTCTCTATGCTTCACCCGAGTCCTGTATCTGAAGATCAAACCTTCTGTTCAGCTCTGGCTGTTCCAGCAGGAACATCTGAAATTCCCCTGGTTCATTGAAAGTCCATCTTTTTTCCCTGGAAGAGGACATTCAGCCTTGCTGGGTAGTTGATTCTCAGTTGCATTCTAAGCTCTTTTGCCTTCTGGTATATTATATTCCAAGCCCTACGAGCTTCCAATGTAGTTGCTTCTAAGTCCTGTGTGATTCTGACTGCAGCTCCATGATATTTGAACTGTGTCCTTCTGGCTGCTTGTAATATTTTCTCTTTGACTTGGGAGTTCTGGAACTTAGCTATATATTCCTAGGGGCTAGTTTTTGGGATCTCTTTCTTGGGGGGATCGGTGGATTCTCTCCATTTCTATTTTGCCCTCTGCTTCTAGAATATCAGGGCAATTTTCCTGTAGTAATTCTTTGAAAATGATGTCAAGGCTCTTTTCCTGATCATGACTTTCAGGTATTCCAATAATTTTTAAATTATCTTTCCTAAGTCTGTTTTCCATATCAGTTGTTTTTTTCAATGAGATGTTTCACATTTTCTTCTAATTTTTCATTTTTTTGGTTTTGAAGTATTGAGTCCTGGTTTCTTGTAAATTCCTCAGTCTCCCTGAGTTCTATTCTTTGAAGGATTTGTTTTCCTCAGAGAGTTTTCTTATCTCTTTTTCCATCTGGCCAATTTTGCTTTTTTAAAGCATTCTTCTCCTCAATAACTTTTTTTTAACAGTTTTATCCATTTGACCTAAACTAGTTTTTATCATGCTATTTTCTTCAGCATTTTTTTGGATTTCCTTGACTAGGCTACTGACTTCATTTTCATGTTTTTCCTGCATCTCTCTCATTTCTTTTCCCAGTTTTTTCTTCTAACTCCCTCATTTGCTTTTCAAAGTCTTTTTTTGAGTTCTGTCATAGCCTGAGCCCAATTTCTGTTTTTCTTGGAGTCTTTAGATGCAGCGCTTTTGCTTCCTCATCTTCAGACTGAGTATTTTGATCCTTCTTGGGCTCACAGGCAAAATATTTCTCAATAGTCTTCCTCTTGTTTCTCTGCTTGCTCGTTTTCCCAGCCTGAGCCTGGTTTTGGGGTGCTTCCTGAGCTTTTGGGACACTCCCACAAGGGTCTCAGTGTGTGAGGCTCTGTCCTCCCTCCTGGTCTGTGAATGAACATAAGTGCCCCCCTCTGCCACGGGGCTGAGGTGGGGGGGGCCTGCTGTTCTTGGGGGGCCTAGACTGCGATCAGGATCTGAATGTGGTCAGAGCCCTAGAATCCTGTTCCAGGGGCAGAGGTCTGCAGTCTCTCTTCACTCCCCTCCCTAGGTTCAATGGGCTCATGCCCTGGGGGCTCCTGCTTAAGGACTCTCTGCCTGCTTCTGTTCCTGGATCTGGGCTGCCAAAAGACCACATTGCTCTGGCAGAGGTTCCCCCCCCCCCCCGTTCCCCCAATTTGTGCCTGGTGCTCCCCGGGGCATAGCTCAGGAAACTCCTCTGCTGCTGTGAGCCGTGTCTCCCAGTGCTCTGGGACTGCCTCCAGGAGGCTGAAATTCTTTTGCTCTGGTGCGCCACCCCTCTGGCAGACCGCTCTTCCAACCCAGGGGGAGCAGAGCCTTTCTGCTCTTTTCCAGGTTACCTTGAGTAGGAACACTGCTTCACTGGGTCCCTCTGTGGATTCTGTCTCTGGAAAATTTAGTTAGAGTCCTTAGCTTATAAGTTTTATGAGAGAGCACCTAAGACATGATCGGTTCTTGTTGCCATCTTGGCTCTGCCCCCGGCTCAGGTCTTTTGAAGGAATGTTTGGTTGTGACTTTGCTTACTATACCATTTCTTCAAATGGCCCTATTTTGTACAAATTCTGTCCTGTCTAACTATTAAAGATAAATGCATCTGATAAATCAACAAACATTGAGGTGACTTGGTGCTCAGCCTTGAGTATTCAAATGCAAAGAAGGACTCATTGTCTATAAGGAGTTTACTCTCCAATGGGGGAGACTGACCAGGACATATATATGATAATTCTAAGAGTGCCTCCCATCTGGGACAGCCAGGCAACCAACCTGCCCTGGAATAGGGAGGACCTCAAGTGCTATGAGATTGACCAACCAGATTCTAACATCCTTGTTTAAGGGGAGATAGAGACTTCTAGCAAAGGCAACCTGCAAGTCAAGTGTGCCCAAGCCACCTCAGGGATTAGCATCAGTGAGAACCTCCTCATCCAGAGGAGCTAGGATACAATAGAGAACTTTTCAGTATTTCTATGGTGAAAAACTAGACTTGGGGAGAATCTTTGAAATTCAAGCTCAGGATATGAGAAGGCCAAATAAGCATATATTAGCTCTTTGAAGGGGTTAAATAATCAATTGCTTTCTAACAGAGAAAGAAGAGACCATTGTTCCTTCAGAATCCAACTGTTTCCAAGGAAGAAGGGAAGGGAATGGAAGGGGAAGGGAATAAGGATTTATATAAGGATGATATATCCACTGTGTGCCTGATTTTCATGTTGGAGGTCTGGACTGCACCAGAGAAAGGCCCAGTTCATTGTGACCTATAATCCTGGAGCTATGCTCAGAGAAAAGCCTTGGCAAGCACAACTTCCATCTTATAAGCAATAGGGGAGCCAGAAGCAGGACCTTGTCCTCGAACCACAGCAAGGCAGTGGCATCCAGCCTGAAGGGGAGTAGTGCCAAACTCGGGATCATGGCAGCAAGTGTCTCCCTCTGGAGCTGCAGAAAGGGATGGAGTCTTGGTCTAGCTACTTACCAGTTAAGCAACAAAGGCAGAATGAATGAATAAATATATTATCAGTGGCTTGTAATTATAAATACTTAGTCCAGAGTAATTAAAATGGCTTTTATTAAGACATCTTTTTTTGTTGCTGGGTTTTTTTTTTTGGCAAGGCAATAGGGTTAAGTGACTTGCCCAAGACCACACAGCTAAGGTGATTATTAAGTGTCTGAGCCCAGATTTCAACTCAGGTACTCCTGACTCCAGGCCGTTGTTCTATCCACTGTGCCACCTAGCTGCCCCTTGTTAAGACACCTTTTATTATTATTATTTTTTATTATTTTTATGCAAGGCAATGGGGTTAAGTGACTTAACCAAGGCCACACAGCTAGGTAATTATGAAGTGTCTGAGGCTGGATTTGAACTCAGGCACATCTAACTCCAGTGCCAGTGCTCTAGCCACTGTACCACTTAGCCACCCCCACTGCACCACCTAGCTGCCCCAAGACATCTTAAAAAAAGGACCACCTCTTTCTAGGAAAGGGGCTTTGAATCACAGCAAAACTGGGCCTTATATTCAGTTTGAAAGGCTTGTTCCTCCCTTTTCATGCCAATCTTTGGCCAGGTTCACAATCTAATTGAAACAAAAAGCTCCATACTTTTCCCCACCCTGCTCATTATACTACTGAACATAGGGGAGTGAACAGCAACCTCCAGGAGCAGGTGCAAAGGACAATTAACACAGACCCTCATTCAACCTCTGCCTAGTTGCAGGGTTATTTCTTACTTCACCTTTCCTTTTGTCTAACTCTTCCCCTTTTCCACAAAGACCAGACATCCTGGCTTTTGTAATGTATTATTCTCACAGACATCTGTGAGATTCTAGCAATACCCTTTCTCATCTTTGTGAAAACACTACTTGATTCTTTCCCACAAACAGAAGAAAACTCAAACTGGAGAAATAAAATGAGCCAAGGGAATCACAGGATGAAATTCCAGAAGCTTATTCTGTACTAAAAACATAGGATCCCAGAAAAATGAATGGATTGGCTACAAGGACTCAATAGTGGAGTTTGAATGCTGACCAAAGCATACTATTTTCACTTTTTAAAACTTGCTATGGGGGAGGCTAGCACAGACCCTGAAGTCAGGAGTACCTGAGTTCAGATCCAGCCTCAGACACTTAGCGATTGCCTGGCTGTGTGGCCTTGGGCAAGCCACTTAACCCCATTGCCTTGCAAAAAAATCTAAAAAAATTTTTTTTTAATTTAAAAAGACTTGCTATAGGCTTTTTTCTTTCTCACAGTTCCCCCCCCCTTTTATTCTGATTCTTCTTTCCCAACATAACTAATATTGAAATCTGTTAAGCATGATTGTACAGCCTGTATCAGATTACTCACTGTCATAGGAAGGGGGTGGGAAAGGAGAGTGATAGGAAAATGTGGAACTCAATATAAAGATGAATGTTGAAAACTATCTCTGCATGTAATTGGAAAAAATAAAATAATGTAAAAAACAAAACAAGGACTCAATAGTGCACTGAAGAAATAAGGAAAAAATTTAAGTGAGAAAAGGAATGATGTAAACACTGGAAAGAAGGAAAAAAACGGTGAAAAACCTTAGATACTTTGAAAACTATAATATAGAAAATAGAAGTTCATTAATAAAACAAGAATATTAGAACAAAGCAAAACACTAAACATTTAGAATACATGAGCTATCTACTATCATAGACAACTAATCTGGGAAAGAACTAGAAAAAATAATTTAATAATCACTGAACACCCTGAAAACCACCACAGCAAAACATGGATATCATATTTCAAAAACATCATAAAAGGGAACTTCCCAGAGGTATTAGAAGGTAAAGTGAAAAATAGAAAGAATGCACAGATCACCACTTGAAATTCCCAGTTCAGCAGCCCCAGGAACACTATAATCAAAGTCGAGAACTTCCAACTTAAAAAACAAATGCAACACCAGAAAGAAATAAAAGACTGGGGCGGGGGGGGGGGGGGGGACTAGGTGGCGCAGTGGATAAAGCACTGGCCCTGGAGTCAGGAGTACCTGGGTTCAAATCCAAGCTCAGACACTTAATAATTACCTAGCTGTTTGGCCTTGGGCAAGTCACTTAACCCCAATTGCCTTGCAAAAACCTAAAGAAAAAAAAAGAAATAAAAGACCAAGAAACTATCATCAGGTCATCCAAGATTATGTAACAATGAAGAAAAAAGAAACAAATAGCCAAGTGGAAAAAATGTATAACTATGATTGTGGTTGTTCAATTGTATCTGTGATCCTATGGAGTTTTCTTGGGAAAGGTACTGGAGTGAGTTACCATTTCCTTCTCCAGCTCATTTTACATATGTGGGAACTAAGGCAAATGGGGTGAAGTGACTTGCCCAGGGTCAAACATCTAATAAGAGTCAGAGGTCAGATTTGAATTCACAAAGATGAGTCTCCCTGACTCCAGGCCTGACACTATCCACTGTACTACAGAGCTTCCCTAATAACCAAGATTAACTTCCAGTAAAATTGAGTATGATCCTATGGGGGGCGGAATAGACTATTTATATTAGAATAGCTAACTTTCAAGCATTTCTATTGTGAAAATTATAATTTAATAGACTCATTGAAATACAAAGGAATGAGAAAACAAGAAAGTTAAATAAATTTATTTGTGCTTTTTGAAGGGGTTAATATATATGTATATAAAATATATAACATTATATTTATGTATAATAGTAATAATAATTGCTGGCTTCCTAACAGGGAAAGAAGACTTTTCCCTTCAGAATTCAACTGTTTCCCAGGGAAAAGGAATGGGAATAAGCATTTATATATCATTCCCTGAGACAATGTTTTACACATTATTTCATTTAGTCCTTACAACAAATCTTCAAGCTATTATCCTCATTTTACAGTGATTTAGGGTCATACAGTGAGCAAGAGTCTGAGGTCAAATTTGAACTCGGCTCCTCCTGACTCCTAGACCAGTACTTTATCCACTACAAACACGTAACTGCCCAGAGGTCTAAGGGAGACCAAAGAAGAATGCACCTAAGACCTGAAAAAGATTTTGTTCTTTTTTCCTACAAGAATAAAAAATAAAAGGAGGAACAGAATGCAATAGAGAATAAACAAGGAAGAATGACAAAGTTGCTATTTCTCACAACTGAGGCAGAAGACGACAAGGATTATACAGACAGGAAGGTGCTGGGATCATGGGGAGCAGCATTGTGGAGCCTTATTCTTTTTTTTAAATGATATTTTATTTTTCCGATTACAGGTTATGAAAGTTTTTCAACATTCATTACATGCATATGCATACTTTTTAAATTCCATAATTTCCTTCCATCTTCCCTTACCACCCCCCCCCAATGGCAAACAATCTGGTAGACATTGCAATTACACATTTGTGTTTAACATATTTACAGCTGAGTAATTTTCTGTATGGAGAATTAGGAATAAGGGGAAGAAAAGAAAGAAAACTTTGAGATAGGAAAGAAAAGCAAGACAAATTTTTAAGAAGTGAATGCAGTGTTCATTCTAATTCTGAAGGATGTTTTCCTTGTGTTCTGTTCTGTTCTGTTTTGTTTTTTCTTCCTCCAGATGGGGATCACATTGTCCCTAGCCAGTCTCCTAGGGCTGTTGGAGCCTTACTCTTATCCAAACTTGGAAAAGGAAGGCTGAGCAAACATACTAAAGACGTGTGTGTTGAATCCATTAAATAGGTAGGGAGAGAGAAGACGGAGGTTTCAGAAAAGATAGAGCTGGAAAAGGAGTAGTCACAAGCAAAATATTTTCAATTACAAAAGACTGATTATATTGTTTCATCATCATTTTCTTTAACATAGTTATTCGTTGTTTCTGATTTGGTCTGGCTCACTCATTATTTAAGATTTAGAAGACTGATGATAAAGTGCTAAGCTTTAAAAGGGGAGAGAGAAAGGGTAATAACTATTGATCTGTGTGTGCTTGGTGAAATAAGGAAAAGCAGAATACTGCTAGATCACTCAATTATAGATTACCAATATTGATCTCATTTCCTTTCTTTCCATATCTTTTTCCTTGTGAAGAGAGGAGAGGAAGGGCAAAGAGAGGAAATGTACTATGTTATAATAGAGGAAAGCGCTGACTACCTCTGTGAGTTTGACCCTAAAAAATAATTAAAGTTAATTTAATTATTGTGTGAACCTTCAGACTTGGGTCTCAAGAAAGAATAAAACAGAATTAGATGAATATACACATTTATTGATATTTCTCTAAGCTTGTTGATTATGAAGGCCTGTATGGGGACCTGGGTAGAAAACCAGACCCCAAAATGGAGTTCTGGAGAAGGATTCTTATACCTTTCCACTTTCAGAAGACAGGATCTGAAAAGCTGCTTTTTGACTTTGTCCATCAAGGGAGCAGCCCTCAACTCAGGCAACTTAGGATGGGACAAGGGATCTGGATATCAGATATTCCATTAAAAGGAATGCCTTGAGGGAAGCTAGGTGATACAGTCCTGGAGTTCAAATGCAGCTTCTGGCATTTAACAATTACCTAGCTGTGTGACCTTGGGCAAGTCACTTAACCCCATTGTCTTAAGTAAGTAAATTTTTTTTAAAAAAAGTGCCTTACCAGTTATGCTAAACACCTACACAAAGCAATGTAAGTCTCCCCACTCCCAGATGTCAACTGTTATCAACAATACTCAATCATAACCATGGATGCTAATGATGTAATTCATTCATAAAAGGTAGAGATTTGCCCAAATCTGTTAGAAAGCATCCATCTCTCTACTCCAATCCATCTTCCATTCAGTATCAGAGATTTTCCTAAAGTGGAGGTCACTCACAGACACATTCAGTGTCAGTGGCACCCTATTATTTCCAGGATCTAATTATAAAGTCTTCTGATGGACATTTCAAGCTTTTTTTTTTTTTTGCAAGTCTTCCTGACTCCAGGGCCAGTGCTCTATCTACTGCACCACTTAGCTGCCCCATTTCAAGCTTTTAACCTGGTCCCTTTCTGCCTTCTCAGACTTCATAATCCCTTCTCCCAGGTACTCTGATCCAGCTTTATTGACCTTCCTGTTCCTCTCCTGCAACACACTGGCTTTGTGCAGCTGGCCTCCATCCTGAGAATGCTCTCCCTCCTCATCTCCAACTGCTAACTTCAAGTTCTCCCTCCTGCCCGAGGCCTCTCCTGTTCCCCTTCCTCTGCCTTGCTCTGGAGGTGTCTTCTAGATAACATTTATTTACACGTTGTCTCCCCCATTAGAATCAAGCTTCACGAGGGCAAGGCTGTTTTACTTCAATGTCAGAAACATTAGTAAGTGCTTAATAGGTGTTTTTTGAATGATTAAGATACAAACTACAAACAACCATAGGAAAGAATGTTCCGAATCACTAATAACTAGAGAAATGGAAGCTAAAATAGATTTAAAGTTCCCCCTCATGACAATCAGATTTGCAAAGATGGCAAAAGATGAAAGTGACCATTGTGAGAAACAGTGACTCTAAATAAAAGCAAAGAAAAAGACAGTCCCCAGATCTGTGGAAAGGGAAGCAGTTTATGACCAAGGAAAAGATGGAGAACATCACTAAAAACAAACTAGATGATTTTGATTACATTAAATCAAAAAGACAAAACCACTGTAACCAAGATTAAAAGAAATGTAGTAAATTGGGAAACAATTTTTACAACTAGTATTTCTGACAAAGGACTCATTTCTAAAATATACAGAGAACTGAGTCAAATTTATTAAAAAAAAACAACAAACCATTTCCCAATTGACAAATGGTCACAGCATATGCAAAGGCAATTTACAGATGAGGAAATCAAAGGAATCCATCGTCATAAGAAAAATTGCTCTAAATAACTACTTATTAGAGAAATACAAATTAAAGCATCTCTGAGGTACCACCTCACACCTCTCAGACTGGCCAATATGACCAGAAAGGACAATGATCAATGTTGGAAGGGATGCAGGAAATCTGGGACACTAATACATTGTTGGTGGAGCTGTGAACTCATCCAACTGTTCTGGAAAGCAATTTGGGATTGTGCCCAAAGTGCAACAAAAATGTGCATACCCTTTGACTCAGCAATACCACTACTGGGTCTATACCCTGAAGAGATGATGAAAAATGGTAAAAACATCACTTGTACAAAAATATTTATAGCAGCCCTGTTTGTGGTGGCAAAGAATTGGAAATCCAGTAAATGTCCTTCAATTGGGGAATGGCTTAGCAAACTGTGGTATACATATGCCATGGAACACTATTGTTCTATTAGAAACCAGGAGGGACCAGATTTCAGGGAAACCTGGAGGGTTTTGCATGAACTGATGCTGAACGAGATGAGCAGAACCAGAAGAACATTATTCATCCTAACAGCAACATGGGGGTGATGTTCAGCCTTGATGGACCTGCTCATGCCATCAGTGCAGCAATCAGGGACAATTTTAGGGGATCCATGACAGAGAATACCATCTGTATCCAAAGAAAGAATTGTAGACAAAGAATTGTGAACAAAGACCAAGGACTATTACCTTCAATTTAAAAAAAAAATTATCTTATTTTGTAATTTTGCTATCTCTTATTACTTTATTTTTTTCCTTGAGGATATGATTTCTCTCTCATCATATTCAACGTAGATCAATGCATACCATGGAAACAATGTAAAGACTAACAGAATGCCTTCTGTGGGGGTGAGGGAGGGAAGCAAGGTTAGGGGGAAAATTGTAAAATTCAAAATAAATAAAATCTTTCTTTTATTTAAAAAAAAGAAAAAGACGTCCCTACTCTTACATCCCAATGGGGGAAGACTTACACACAAAAGGAAAATGAAAATTTGGGGTGGGGCTTATGTCCCACTGGTCCAGGGGACACAGTGTTGAAGTACAGTCTGAAGCACATCCAGAAATGAAGTGAATTGACTGGTTTGGGACCCTCCCCCAAATTGGAAGCTCCTGAAGGAAACATCAATGGGAGAAGGGGGCCAACATAGCAGAGGGGTGTTCCAGAGTGACAATGCCACAATGGAAGATAAATGAGAGGAAGGTGAGGGTGAAAAGGACCAATTGCTGAGGGAAGTCCCAGGGTAAGTAAGGCATGGTGTTGAAATCCAGAAAGAAGCACAGCTAGCAGGGGAATAAAGCTTGGCAGGCCAAAAATGGAGACTCCAGGACTGGCATTCTAATAGACTATTGGTGTCAGCAGAGGAATTTGGAACTACTCCCCAAAACTCATTAAACTGTGAATTCTTTAATTCTGTGATGCTACTCAAAGACAGAAGGAAATGACCTTTAAGCATAAAAAATTTGGCAACATTTTTCTTAGGGCTGTTGATCTCTAATGATTAATCTCACTGGATCAAAGGTCATTGATTGTGTTGACATCCTGGAGGAGAGAGTTGGCATATTGATGAGGCACAAAGATCCTGGGTTTTGAGAGCAGCCATCCCTCCTGGCATGTCCCCCTGTATTAGAATGACAAGCCCGAAATAACTTTTCAGATCCTGCCTTCTGATAACAGAAAGTAACCCCCCCCCAACATCTTTCAAAGTTGTATCTTTGGGAGTTTGGCACTCTAGTCAGACAGACGCACCCCCCTCCCCCTGCTTAACTGCATCAACAAGCATAGAAAAATATTAATGAATGTGTGTGTTAATCTAATTCTGTTTTACTCTCGCTTAAGGTCAAACCCTGGCGGTTAACATTCAGCCCTTCTGAGGACAAATTCTGAAGGTTAATACTTATTTAAGCTAATTATTATTTTTAAGGCCAAAGTTTTTCCTCTGAGCAAAGAACTGGATACTAAGGGACTGTATATCAGTTGGAGAATGGAGAAACAAATTGTGATAAAGAAATCCAGAACTCAAGTGACCTCTCCCGACAATACGGATTTTTTTGATTGGGGGTTGTCCTTAAGGTCTCTTCCAGAATTGGTGAAGATGAGTTTTCTCCCCTGCTGACATCACAGGACAGGACCGACATACACAAAAAGAGTAAGAGGGAGGTATTCTTGCACAGCAAAACCTTGTTCAGTTCTCTGGACACCTGAATGAGTCTGAATAGCGGAGGGTTAACTGGAGGGAGGCCTACAGCCAAGAGGGACACATACTGCATTAGAAGTCAGGAGTCAGGAGTTTTGGCTTTGGAAAGCAGCTGTGGGTCACTGGTCATCTCCAAGCTTCTGCTTCTTCCTCTATTCAAGAAAAATAATGACAGTTATACTCCTCAGTGTGGCATTGGGAGGAAAGTTCATGAAACTGGATTCTCCTCAGCTCTGCCCCCTGAGGTTATCTCTGAGGAATGCTGTCTTTATCTTATTTTACCAAAGTTATTTGCCCCCCCCCCCATTAGACTGTGAGCTCTTTGAAGCCAGGGTATCTCTTTTTACCTTTCTTTTTATCCCTAGTTCCAAATGTAGACACTATCTAGTGCCAGACAGACAATAGACTCTTCTCTTTTTCTTTCTTTTCTTTTTTTTTTCAGTTTTTGCAAGGCAGTGGGGTTGTCACACAGGTAATTATTAAGTGTTTGAGGTCACATTTGAACTCAGGTCCTCCTGACTCTAGGGCCGGTGCTCTATCCACTGCACCACCTAGCTGCTCTGACAAGAGGCTTTTAATAAATGCTGGTTAGGGGGCAGCTAGGTGGCACAGTGGATAAAGCACCAGCCTTGGAGTCAGGAGTACCTGGGTTCAAATCCAGTCTCAGACACTTAATAATGACCTAGCTGTGTGGCCTTGGGTGAGCCACTTAACCCCATTTGCCTTGCAGGAAAAAAAACCCTAAAAACCCCCCAAACAAACATAATATTCCACTTAATCATTATAACATGACACTGTCTTCTTTGCCTGGGTCTCTCGTCCTGCCCACGCTCAATCACTAATCCAATTCATTGGCATGCCATGACATCACCTTTCTGATGTCGTGGTCCTCTTTGAGAATGAAGGACAAATAACAGCTGTCCTGCCTTCATTTGCTCACGACTTGTCACATTCCAACCTTGATTTATTCTCCCCACCTCCATCCCAGCTGCCTTTTTTGCACTCCATGTGCCATTGAATGAGCAAGGCAATCCTTTTCCTCATCCTAAATTAATTCTTTATCCCCCTCCTCCTCTACCCAGTGGCTGCTCCAGATCTTTTCTCTTCAACCCTCCCACACCAATCCTTCCTAGCCTTCTTGGCAGAAGACTTCCACTTGACTGAGAAAATAGAGGTCATTTATTATATAGTTCTTATTTTATATCTTAGAACCCTTCCTTTGTTCCAATCATCCCAACACAGCTGTCAAAATGATACTCTAAAGCCCACATCGCCCCCTACTCAGTAAGTGCTTGGGGCTACCTATTGTCAGTGTTGGGTAATTCCTCAACTTTTATCCAAGGAATTCTGCTGTTGCCTCATAGCCAGCCTTCTCAGTATGTCCCCTGAGGAAAGGCCTCTAGGGGCTGAGCCAGGTGTCACCCATCTGCCCCCCTACCACTTTCATCTGTGCCAGCAGTCTCCATCTCCCCCTTCCAGTCCATTGTCCTGATGGGCATGTAGAGAACTTCCCAAAGAAGAGCTACCACCATCTCTTTGCATCTCCTCTCTCCTGCTTCTCCTGCCTCTGAGGGTAGAAGATGGTGCCCCTCTACTCAATGATGAACATTCTCATAACTGGTCATACCCTTCCTATCTCAAAGTCCCTGGACTCCCATAAAGCATCACCAATTCCTCATTCTTATCCTCTTCAGCCCTCCCACACCAAAATTTCAAATCAGAGGCAGCCAAGATGGGCTCCAGTCATTATAAAATTCTTCAAGGAAGGAGTTATTATTTTTTTTTTGTTTTTTGAGGTTTTGCAAGGCAAATGGGGTTAAGTGACTTGCCCAAGGCCACACAGGTAGGTCATTATTTGGTGTCTGAGGCTGGATTTGAACCCAGCTACTCCTGACTCCAGGGTCCATGTCCTATTCCTTCCATCTACCTGTAACCTGACTCACCTCTGGTGACAGTGTCCCAGGCCGCCTTTTCCATACTGGCTGAACCTTCACTCAATCTCCTTATCTCACCGATTGAGGTAGAAAAGTTGGAGTGTTCCTTGCTACTTCCAGGTCTTCCCCCTTCCTCTATTACATGGTAGCCTCTTTTTTCTTTGAGGTTCATACTATTCTACATCTACAGATACCTAGGTCATACCCTCTCCTTTTATACCTGGTTCACTCCCCCCCCACCATGACAAAACATTCTTTATATAAAGGCAGATCTAAATAATTGCTCATTGATAGAACCAATATAATAAAAATGACAATGCTACCTAAATCAATTTATTTTTTCAGCGCCATACCAATCAAACAACCCAGAGGTCTATGTTTCAGAGCTAGAAATAACAACAAAATACATCTGGAAGAAAAAAGGTCAGAATATCAAGAGAATCAATTTTTCAAATTAGGAATAGAAGGGAGCCTAGCAGCACTTGATTGTAAACTATAATCGAAATCTATAATCACCAATATGGTGATGAATAAGAAACAGGTTGATCAATGGAAGAGATTAAACATATATAAATATATATATATATATATATATATATATATATATATATATATATATATATATAATGAACAGAAACAAATGAGCACCATAACGTAGTGTTTGATAAATCTTAAGAGCATAGCTAACTGGGATAAGAACTCACTATTCAACAAAAACTTGAGAAAACTGGAAAAAGTCTGCTAGATGCTAATTATAGAAGAGGGCCCTGGCTTTGGAATCAGGAAGATTCTTTAATGCATTCAAATCCGACTCAATAATATGCACTCAGATCTGACTATAATAACTGGGTGACCCTGGGCAAGTCATTTCACCCTCTTTCCCTCTTTGTAAAATGAACTGGAGAAGGAAATGGTAAATGACTCCAGCATCTCTGCCAAGAAAACTGTTGGACACAACTGAAATTATTTAAGAACCTAGGTATAGATTAACATCTCACACATATATCGACATAAGCTCCAAATGGGCATGTGACTGAGACATAAAGGGTGACATGTAAGTAAATTAGAAGAACATACCTGTCAGATTTATAGACTGGGAAAAGTTCATGACTAAATCAGAGATAGAGAGGTTCATTTGAGTAAAATAGATAATTTTGATTTATAAATCAAAAGTTTCTGTATAATCAATGCAGTTAAAATTAGAAGAGAAGGCAATATGGAAAATTACATATATAGATATACACATACATGCAGAATAGGAACAACGATGGATAAGAGCAATAGACTTGAAGTCATGAAGACTTGAGTTTAAATCCAGTTTCAGACACTTACTAGGTATGTGACCAAGTCACTTAACCAATGTTTGCCTCAGTTTCTACATCCATAACATGGGAATGGTAATAATAGCTCCTTCCAGGAGCAGCTAGGTGATGCAGTGGATAGATAGAGCACCAGCCCTGGAGTCAGGAGTACCTGAGTTCAAATCCAGCCTCAGACACTTAATCATTACCTAGCTGTGTGGCCTTGGGCAAGCCACTTAACCCCATTTGCCTTGCAAAATCTCAAAAAACAAACAAACAAAAAATAATAACTCCTTTCTTGAAGAGTTTTATAATGACTGGAGCCGTCTTGGCCGCCTCTGATGCCCACACTTTGCAAGCAACCAGCACCTAGCAGACTTCCCAGCACTCAAAGACTCTATCTCCTTCTTCCCCTTCCCCAGCCCCAAAGTGTCTCAGGAAAAACATCCAGGACTTTAGGTCAGACCACGCAGGAATCTTCTTCTGTCCCTTGGAAGGGATTTTCTTCCTCCTCTGCCCCACACACCCAAACTCTGGTCTTTGCAGTCTCCCCTTCTCAAATCTCATTTTCTAGGAGAGGAAAAAGAAATCATTTAAATGAATTTACTTAGCAAGTTACAGGAAACCCTTCTCACTCAGGACTCAAGCCTTGACAACTCAAGCCCCCCCAAACTGGCTGGTGTTCATCGCAAGGACTCCATTTGTAACCTTGGTCTAGGGGTCCTTTTAGCTCTAACTCTTTCCTCTGGCTATCAGTGGGTGCATTTTTAGCTCTCCGGTCCATCTTCTCTGATTTCTCCCCACCAGCCCAATGAAGACCATTAAGCTGCTTGCCAAGCCTTGTCAGCTTCCCAGATTTCTACAGGGCCAACCTGTTTTCCCACAAGATTAGTTATTTCACTTGTTTCTTGATGGGCTACAAGTCATCCCAGACACAAACTCAATTGTTCCTCTGCTAGTTGAGATTCTCATGGACCCCTGGGGAGGGGAAAGGGAGATAGAACTGAGTCTGAGCTCTGCCCCACTTTAGAGCTGCCAACAGTAGGGTAAGACTGTGGTACAGTGAAGACAGCCTAGGAACCGAGGATCTGAGACCTGCATCCCAAGTCAGCCCCACGTCCCTCCCTAGGTCTCTATGTAATCCTAAAACAAGTGGCAGGGACCTCAGCCCTGAGGTCTGTGCCAGCCCTAACATTCTAGGATGCCCAGGCCTCCAAGGCCACACCAGCTGGGCCTCTTTGTCTTCTTCCTACCTAGTATATTTGTCTGTGAACACTGTATCACAAAAGCAGAGGTTGCTTTCTTTTTTTTTTTACAGTATGCCAGAAGTCTTCACCATTCCTGGAACTTCAAAGCAGGTGCTCAATAATTGCACGTAGGTGGAGCGACCCCAGTTATTAGGTTCTCCTTAAATCCCCCAGGAGAGGAACCTTCCCATCCCCCTGCTCAGCTGCTCCAGCTCAGTGACCCTGGTAGCTAGATGGCTCATCCTGGCCCAGAATCAGTTTTGCCTCCAAGGCTGGGAAGAGGGAGGACCCGGGGGAAGAGAAGATGGATGTTCATAAAGATGGTGATTCTTGACTTACAGGAGCAGAGTTTTATGGGACCCTGGGGACTGAAAGAACTGGAAAATCTATCAGGCCTTAGAGACCATGTGAGACATCAGGGATACAAAAAAACCCCAGCCAATATGCATTTATTATGCACCTACTGTATGACATACTGTGCAGAAAGTGAGGATCCAAAGAAGGTAACAACAGAAGCCCTGTCCTCGAGAAGGTCACATGCTAAGATAGAAAATGAAAGTCTCTGCCCTGCAGTGGCTGCATTATTAGCCAAGTTTGGAGGGGCAGAAGTGTTTATGAAAGAGCAATTGTTCCATCCCCCCCTTCTTCCCTCCTTGTTCCCCATCATCCTCTTATTGTTAAAGGCAAAGCTATTTAAGCTGGTTGGGCTGGCTTATTTTTATCTACTGATAAACTGAGCAGCTCTCAAGATAGATAAATATATGGCTGTATATTTGTTCTATGGAGAATAATATGCTATATATTTAAATGTATATGTTATATATAAGCTATATGTAAAATTTATATCCTGTGTAAGATGTATTTATATATAATTTTATGGTATATATGGTATATAATGTTTAATTATGTGTAAGATATAGAACAAATTTATTTGGTGATTACAAGATATATAAATTATATATAAATATATGGGTATATACTTGTTCTATGGAAAATAATATGCTATATATTTAAATGTATATGTTATATATAAGCTATATATAAAATGTATGTCCTATATAAGAGATATTTGTATATAATGTTATGTTATATATGGTATATAATCTTTAATTATGTGTAAGATACATAACAAATTTATTTGGTGATTACAAGATATATAAATTATACATAAATATAACATATTTATTATATTCTATAACAATATAACAAATTTGTATGTTTCATGTAATGTATAAGTTTGATAGATAAATTTTATGTGATATAGATTTAATATATTTATATATTAAATACATAAATTATATATTAAATACAAGGTGATTGGCAATGGGGCAATCACAAAAGACCTTGAGTAGAAAGTAAGACTTGAGTTGAGCTTTGAAGAAAACAAAGGGGGGGTGGAGTGAGAAGGAAGATTATTCCAAAATGTGGGCAGATCCAGTTCAAAGGAATGACAAGGAAATGGAATAGATTGAATAAGGAAAGCAAGAATGCCAGTTTGTAGCCTGGCGTGCAAGAAGGACCATGGGATTCAGCCATATATAATAAAGCTGGGAAAGTAGGTTAGAGCTAGGTTGTGAGCAGACTGAAACCAGAGAAATTTGTATTAATGCTAGAGGAATAAGAATAATAATATTTATATAGTGTTTTAATTTTGCAGAGTGCATTATAATTGTTATTTCCTTTGCTCCTCATACTAACCCTGGGAGGTAAGAAGGAAAGAAGGAAGGAAGGAAGGAAGGAAGGAAGGAAGGAAGGAAGGAAGGAAGGAAGGAAGGAAGGAAGGAGGGAGAGAAGGAGGGAGGGAGGAAGAAAGGAAGGAAGGAAGGAAGGAAAGAGAAAGAGAAAAGAAGGAAGAAAGGGAAGGAGAAAAGGAGGAAAGAAAGAAGAAGGAAAAAAACTATTCTCCAATATAATACCAAGTCACTTAACCCATTGCCTTGCCAAAAAAAAGTGTGTAAACATACAACAGGAAAGCAAGAAAACATAGCATTAAAATGTTAGATGAATTAATGAATAAACTGGCTCCAGTCTGATTGTCAGATTCATATATCTGTGTTATTCATCTTAAGGGCCTGGTCACCAAATTGTGGGGTTTGATAAAGAATAGGGACCCATTGGGGCAGCTAGGTGGCGCAGTGCATAGAGCACTGGCCCTCCAGTCAGGAGGACCTGAGTTCAAATCCAACCTCAGACACTTGTGTGACCTTGGGCAAGTCACTTAACCCCATTGCCTTAAATAAATAAAAATAGTTTAAAAAAAAGAATGAAGGAAAATGCCATTAGATCTAATAATTAAGATATCATAGGCAACTTTGATGAGAACAGTTTCAATTGAATGAAGAGATTGAAAGTACAGGGTTTAAAAGGAAAGGGGAGAAGGTATCAAGGAAACATTAGAGTAAATGATTAAAATCAGCTAAGTGTGTATGCATATATGCAAATAATAAGCAAGTTGAATTCAAAGGTCTTGGTGCAAAGAAGGTAATTTGATTTCATAGTTATCATGAGACTTGCTGAGATAAAACACATGACTATATCAAAAGGAGCAGGATCAATCAAAAGGAAGAGGAGTGTGAGGCAGAGTAGCATTATATATTAAGGAGATGTTCACATGGGAGGGCGAGCAGAAACCAGGAGGAAGAAGTATCATTGGATAGAGGCAGAAATTCAAGTGATGTCATCTTGGACTCTACCACAGACAGAAAGGAGAAATGGATAAATAGTTTAAGAAGCATCTCACAAGAGGCAAGATAGGACACTGATGATTGATAGGTCAGTGAATGCTAATAAATAATGATGGATGAAAAAAAAAACTGAAGAAGAGACTGTGTCTTTAAGGATATGATTTCTCTCTCATCACACCCAGTTTGGATCAAGGTACAACATGGAAACAAAGTAAAGACTGACAGATCGCTTTCAGTGTGGGTGGGGTGGGGTGGGGGAGGGAAGTAAGACTGGGGTGGGGGGAGGGAATTGTACAACTCAAATAATGTCTTTAATAAAAATAAATTTAAAAAAAAAGAGACTGTGGCAATACATTCAAGTCAGTTATAATCTAGCTATATGTCCTAATTTGGGGCAGAGAAAATTTCAAAGAAACTAGAGAAATCACAAGTAGAATGTTATCTAAAACACTCATGTTCAACTGCGACCAACTGCAAGCTGCCTCAAATCCCGTTCTTGCAATCTGTATCATGTAAAGGAAAAATGAAGGAATGGGTGAATACATACATTAATATTGCAACATCACAGACTAACTCAACCCTTAACTCAATTTAATGGCTCATTTTTTCATGTAACTAAAATTGTGTAGTCTTGCAGACCGCAGAAAATTTTTTGGTTTTTACAAAAGCTAGGCAAATAGGGGCGGCTAGGTGGCCACAGTGGATAGAGCACCGACCCTGAAGTCAGGAGTACCTGAGTTCAAATTCAGCCTCAAACACTTAATAATTACCTAGTCGTGTGGCCTTGGGTAAGCCACTTAACCCCATTTGCCCTGCCCCCCAAAAAACCCTATAAAAAAGAGAATGGGGACCCATGTGGGCAGAGAATTAAGCACTTTGGATAGACCTTTGATCTCTGCAATACCCAGCCATTGGGGACATGGGAGGGACTTGTATTTCTAGATAGAGCATAAAAAACTGTTTTTTTGTTCCAGGTTTTGGGGGGGGTCACCCATTCTTGAGAATGTTACAATAAAAGATTCTCTTTGCTTCCTTAAAGCCTGTTTGAGGAGCTTATTTCTTACACACTGAAAAGAACCAATTCATTTCCTTTGATCATTTGGTAACTGGAAAATAACAAAACTAATAATTATATAGCACTTCACTGTGTGCTAAACACTTTGCTAAACATTTTATAATGATTGTCTCAAGCATAGTAAATTTCTCAGAAAAGTCCATTTCTAAACTAGATAAATGATCTATGTTTCCTCTCCTAGAAAATGAGATTTGAGGAGGGGAAATTGCAGAGCAGAAGGTATATGAAGTCTGATCTGAGGCCTGGACGTTTTTCCTGTGACACTTTGGGGGTGCGCTGGGCTGGGGGCAGAGGGGCACATGCTGGGTGCTTGGGGAGTCTGGATATTGGAGCCCCTGGCATCAAGGAAGAGGCTCCTGTCTCTTTCCCAGGTCAGTCTCCAAGGTTCTAGAGCTAAGGCAGCTCAGACATTTCTTTAATCATCCCGGGCTGGACCCTGGGTCTTCTGGGCTGAACCAGCCCATGGTCCTTGGCGACAGAGTAAAAAGTCTTTGGTTCAACCCCAGTTCTTCAGGTAACCTCCAAGGAGGTTAAGGGTTTCCTTTATCCTTTATTTTTGGCTAAATACTACTTCTCTCTCAGTTTGGGTGGTGTGTGGTTTCAGTTTCCTTCTCTGTAAAGGATGGTGAACCAGAGAAGATGCCTGTCAACTCTCACATGCTTTGATTCTTGACCCCCTTGGTCAAGGGAGATCCCTCTTCACTGGCAAAATTCTGCCCAACTCCCCCTTCCAGGATGTCTTCTCTGATTCCTCAACCCCCTGCCTTTCATTCAGAAATAACAAATTCTATTTCTTTTTTTAAAAAATAGATTTTTATGGGGCAGCTAGGTGATGCAGTAGATAAAGCACCCGGAGTCAGGAGTACCTGAGTTCAAATCTGACCTCGGACACTTAATAATTACCTAGCTGTGTGACCTTGGGCAAGCCACTTAACCCCATTGCCTCGCAAAAGCCAAAAAGATAGTTTTTTTATTGTTATTTTTATATCATCTAGACTTCTCCCTGTATCCCTCCCTCTCTCCCTCCCAGAGTGCTATCCCTTATAACAAAGATATTTTTTTTAACAAGAAAAAAATCAACATCATCTGAATGGAGCAGATCAAGTCTCTGCCCTTCAGACCATCTTCCCCTTAGCTGTTTGCTCTCTTTGAGGCTGCTTTCTCCTCTCTATGTGAGCCATGAATACAGGGGGTCTTTGGAGGCCTCTGCCAGCTGAACCCCCCTTTTAGTTTCATGTTTTTCCTCTCGTTTTTCCCTCTTTATTCTGATTCTTCTTTCACAATGTGATTAATATAGAAATATGTTTAGCATAGTTATACATGTATAACTCGTATTAGTTTGCTTTCTGTCAAGGGGAGGGAGGAGGGCAGAAAGTGAGGGAAGGAGAAAAAATGTAGAGCTCAAAACCTTATAAAAAAAGATTGATGAAAACTGTCTTAAAAAAAAGATCTCCCGTGGAATACAGGTTCCTAGCTGTCTGTCTTTGCCTTCCTAACATGGTCTAGGGGCTTAATAAATGGATTAAATTGTCTTCAGTACTAGTCAGGGAATGATAACAGACTTTTCTTTCAGCAGGTGGTTGGGAAGACATTTTGTGGCAGGGGCCATGTGAGGCTTTCTGGACTTTGGTTGCTCTGGCAAGCCCTGGTTTGGTGGGTCCTTTTTTGTATTGTTTTTGGGGGTTGTGGGGGGGCAATGGGATTAAAAGACTTGCCCAAGGGCACATAGCTAGTATGTGAATGAGCCCAGACTTGAACTCAGGTCCTCCTGTCTCTGAGGCCAGTGCTCTATCCAGTGCTCCACCTATCTGCCCCATGGTGGGTCCCTTCCCTTAGCTCAGGGTCTCCCTGAGGCCCATCAGTGCTGATCCTGCCTAACCAGGCCGCTGCTCGGACCTCCAGACTGGGCACAGACCAGACAAGTTACCTCTGACACTCACTGCCCCCTCCCTCTCCAGGAAGAGGTGGCATTGGGAATCTTTGTTCCCAAAGCCCCTGGAGTCATGCTTCTATTTAGAGCAGCTCCTTGTGTTCATTTTCTCCATCCTGTTTAGTCCAGGAAGTCCACTGGGGGTCTGGGCTTCTTTCTCCATTCATCTGGCCCAATGTTGTGGAAGATCCCTGGATTGCGAATCAGAGGATCTGAGTTTGAATCTCGATTCTGCCCCTGACTTGCTATGGGACACTTGCCCTGAGCTCTTCTCTGTCCAGTATCTTTAAAGTTCCCTTAGACTTGTGATTCTGCTGCTCCTCTGGCCCTCCATGGTCTTCTGGGCACCCCTGTGAGATAGCCAGGGTAGGGTTGTGCCCCCATCTTATGGAGGAGAAAACTGAGGCCCCCCCAGAGGGGAAAGGACTTACCCAAGGTCATCTGGACAAGTCAGGACTAGGAACAGCTCCTAGCTCACACAACTGCCATAGTGGGCTCCAAAGTTCTTCCCATCTCCTGCTATTTGCTGGGGGAGTGACCCTTTGACCTCATCCCCCCTTAATTTCCCCATCTCTTTCTATCTCTTCCTGCTGGACTTTTTTGGGTCTTATATAGAAATGCTGATTATTTATGTGTTTAATTGTTATCCTGCAACTTTGCTAAAGTTGTTCATTGTTTCCCTATGTTTTAGTTGGTTCTCTAAGCACACCATCCTATCATCCGCAACGTGTGATAGTTTAGTTTCTTCATCACCTCTTCCAATTCCTTCAATTTCCTTTTTTTAATTGCTCTAGTGAGCATTTCTAGTATAATATTGAATAATAGTGGTGATAATGGGCATCTGTGCTTCATTCCCAATCATATTGGGAAGGTTTTTAACTTGTCTCCAGTACCGATAATACTTGCTGATTGTAGATAGATATGATTGATCTTTTTAAGTAAAGTTCTATTTATTCCTATGCTATCTAGGGATATAAAAATAACAATAAAATCTATTTTTGTTTAAATATTTTATTTATTTTGAGTTTTACAATTCCCCCCCATTCTTGCTTCCTTCCCTCCACTGCCCCCCCCCCCAGAAGGCAGTCTGTTAGTCTTTACATTGTTTCCATGGTGTACATTGATCTAAGTTGAATCTGATGAGAGGGAAATCATATATTTAAGGAAGAAAAATAAAGTATGAGAATAGTAAAATTACATAATAATAATATAACATTTTTTTTCCCAAATTTGAAGGTAATAGTCCTTGATCTTTGTTCAAACTCCACAGTTCTTTTTCTGGATACAGATGGTATTCTCCCCTGCAGAGAGCCCCCAATTTTTCCTGATTGTTGCACTGATGGAATGAGCAAGTCCTTCAAGGTTGAATATCACCCCCATGTTGCTGTTAGGGTGTGCAATGCTTTTCTGGTTCTGCTCATCTCACTCAGCATCAGTTCATGCAAATCTTTCCAGGCTTTCTTGAATTCCTGTCCCTCTTGGTTTCTAATAGAACAGTAGTGTTCTATGACATACATATACCACAGTTTGTTAAGCCATTCCCCAATTGAAGGACATTCACTTAATTTCCACTTTTTTTTGCCACCACAAACAGGTCTGCCATGAATATTTTTGTACAAGTGATGTTTTTACCCTTTTTCATCATCTCTTCAGGGTGTAGACCCAGTAGTGGCATTGCTGAGTCAAAGGTTATGCACATTTTTGTTCCACTTTGGGCATAATCTCAAATTGCTGTCCAGAAAGGTTGGATAAGTTCACAGCTCCACCAACAACACTTTAGTGTCCCAGATTTCCCACATCCCTTCCAACATTGATCATTGTCCTTTCCGGTCATATTGGCCAATCTGAGAGGTGTGAGATGGTACCTCAGAGATGCTTTAATTTGCATTTCTCTAATAAGTAGTGATTTAGAGCAATTCTTCATATGATGATGGATCCCTTTGATTTCCTCAGCTGTAAATTGCCTTGCATATCCTTTGACCATTTGTCAATTGGGGAATAGCTTGGTTTTTTTTTTTTATACATTTGACTCAATTCTCTGTATATTTTAGAAATGAGTCCTTTGTCAGAAATACTAGTTGTAAAAATTGTTTCCCAGTTTACTACATTTCTTTTCATCTTGGTTACAGTGGTTTTGTCTGTGCAGAAGCTTTTTAATTTAATGTACTCAAAATCATCTAGTTTGTTTTAGTGATATTCTCCACCTCTTCCTTAGTCATAAACTGCTCCCCTTTCCATAGATCTGACAGATAAACTACTCCTTGATTTTCTAGTTTGCTTATTATTTTTTATGCCTCAATCCTGTATCCCTTTGGATGTTATCTTGGTGTAGGGTGTGAGGTGTTGGTCTAATCTAAGTTTCTGCCATACTAACTTCCAATTTTCCTAACAGTTTTTTTTATCAAGGAGAGAGTTTTTATCCCAATAGCTGAACTCTTTGGGTTTATCAAACAGCAGATTACTATAATCATTTCCTGCTAATTGCACCTAGTCTGTTCCACTGATCCACCACTCTATTTCTTAGCCCATATCAGACAGTTTTGAGGATTGATGCTTTATAATATAATTTTAGATCTGGTAAGGCTAAGTTGCCTTCTTTTGCACTTTTTTTCCCTAAAAATCTATTTTTTTAAAAAAGAAATAGACTCTAGATGGTCTTGTTCTATAAATTACTTATCCTAAATTAGCTGTCAAGCTCCTGCTCCCACCCAGGAAGCATCTGCACTGCCCCCAGCCTGGGTCTGGTCAGGCTCCTTCCTACCTCTGGGAACCCCTACCCTCCTTCCACCCCACTAGCCAGACTGTTTCCTCCGTTGGACTAGGGAACCTCAGGTCTCACAGTCTGGCTTCATGATGCAGACATCTCAGTAGCCTCCCCGGCTCTGAATGACAGCCATTTCTTCTGGGTTGCTGTTGAGTCTTTGCCCTTGGCCTCAAGGGGAAAAATTTCCCTTGATCTCTGCCACCTGGGGCATGGGGGGTGCTCTGAGCCCAGGGACCCTCCTGCTCCTGAGCCTGCCTGGGCTCAGAAACTGACCACCCATGACCCCTCATCACCTCCCCGCTTCTGCAGCTGCTTCCCATCTCTGAATCCCCAGAGATCTCATTTCTTGTTGGCCTCACCTGTCCAAGCCCTCTGGGCAACGAGCTGGGTTAAAATTTATAAAGGAACAAAGAGTACTCATTCAGAGATAATTGGGGGGGTGAGACTGAGTGGGGTGCCTGTGGAGCCCAGCCAGGGAACCAGGCCCAGGCCCAGGGAGGATCACACCGATCCTTAAGGAGACTGGAAATGCCCCTAGGACATGGCCAAGCAGGGGAGCGGTTTGGCCCTCTTGCTACAAGGGAAGGATGGTAGACAGTCTGTGCTTGGCTAACAGCCCAGGTATGGGGCATTATTTGAGGAAATGACTTGTTCTCATGTACCTGGCTGGAACACTGCCAGGCAAGGAGCTTCATCAGGGCTTTTCTGCTACTGGCCTTCCTTCCTTTCCTTCCTTCTTTGCTCTCTCTCTTTCTCTCTCTCCCTCTTTTTGCTCCTGGGTAATCTGATATAAGATACTTACACCTTGTCACACACACACACACACACACACACACACACACACACACACACACAACACTCTCACCTCTCCACCCCTGACCTCGAACTACAAGTTGCTGGCCCTCAGAGAGCCCTGGAGGACCTCTCTGGTTGGCCAGAGCAGAGCGCTGCCAGGCCAGCTGCTCTCCAGATAAGCTCATTCAAACTCCCAGATTGATGATCTCCGGCTCACCATTGCAGGGTCCAACTTGGACAAGGAGCCATGGGCGACAGTTGCAAAGATACATATTTAGGCTTAATAAGTCCTAAAGGACCTTAGAGGCCACTTTAAAGGTGAGGAAACAGGCCCAAAGAGATGAAGTGATTTGAGGCAAATCATTTCATTTTCTTGCACCTTAGTTTCTTCACACATAAAATGAGGGTGTTGGACTCAATGGCCTCTGAGATCCCTACTTGATTTAGATCTAGACTCCTAGGACTTTTCTAAGGTTCATATATAGGGGGGGAAAACGTCAGGATTTAAACCCAGGATCTCTGACTCCAAATATAAGCAGTCTTTCTCCACTCACCATTCCATCTTTCATCAAAATAATTTTAAATCTTACAAATTATAATTCAAGACTGCTTACTGGCCAGGAGTGGAGCTTCCTGGGCACTGGTGGACTTTGGATTTTCCACTCATCACTCACCAGACTTTTCTCCAGAAGCAACCTTCTCACCTGGGTCTACCTGTGCCCTGTGGCCCGCTCTTCTCATTGGCAAGTCCCTGGCCTCGATCAGGTGCCCAGGCCATACTCACTTCATTTCTGGCTCTTCATTCTCTGGTCTTCTCCATATCCTTGCCCCCTTCTCAGCTCCCATCTATGTGTTCTCTTCTCCCATTAGAATGTAAGCTTTCTGAGGGTAAAGACTATATTTCCTTTGATGGTGAGGCATCCTAGGCTTCTATAGCTAAAGGTCAAAGAGATCCCAGTTCATGTACAAGCACCCAAGGTACTAAATACATTGTTGAGTAGAGGGGGGACCTTAATGTCATCCAATAGAAAAGGTGCAAAAGATTTCTGGGAGCCCGTCAACGGTTACAGAAAAGCATTCCAAGGATTCACAGGCCCCCCATTTGAATGAAGAGAATCTTCCCTGAAGGCAGGGGCTGCTTTTGCCTTCCTGTTCCTTGCATACAGCAATGCCTCTCTCAAATCCCTTGAGTGAGCACCCCTCTGCCTCTGCCGTGTCCTTCTGCAGGATCTCCCCAAAACAGAACCCACTCTTCCAAGAGCAGGGCAGCCCAGTCAGGGGTGCGAGAAACTCCTGCAAGCCCATGAAAGAGAGGAGAGAGTTTCCGATTATATGATTTTTCCAAAGGTCAGTGGATGGAGACTTCTTATCAGCATCCTCAGTCCTGAGCCAATGAGAGGATCTGTATGGGGAGCCACAGGGAAAGGCAGTCTCAGAGATCTACAAAGGCAAGGAATGGCCCTCAGAACCTACCCCAAGGGGAAACTTCTTGAGGATTCCTCAAAGAGAGAAAAGAACCACCAGAAATCACTATGAAGGACCCCTTTGCCACTTGTCTCTCTAAGACTGAGCCACCTCCCCAGGTCTCTGTGTGTATTTGTGGGGGGTGGTGGCCCTGAACTTGGGAGGGGGTTTGTTTCTGTAATAACTGCTCCTGCTATTCCTGCTTAGTAATTTCATTGTCTAAAATTTTACGAACTCTAACTGGCTAAATGATAATCAATGAAGTAGACCACCCTGGTTGGGGAATTCATGAGGGATGATACTAAATATTATTAGATAATATTAGATAACCCTTCCCCATAATCCCACATAGTGGAAAAAGAAGTCTTTGTTTTATGGGGCCCAACCTGCTAGTACAGTTTGAATTGGGCAAATGAGCTAAGAATGGGTGCTATATAATTAACTCAGCAAGTTGCTTTTAAATCTGCTCTGCTTGTTGCTATTTCCTTTTGGACTTCCTTCTGCTCTTCTCTGTGCATTTAAAAATACTTGAGTCATCTTTTCACCTTCCTCCCTCCCTCCTTTCCTTCCTTCCTTCCTTCCTTCCTTCCTTCCTTCCTTCCTTCCTTCCTTCCTTCCTTCCTTCCTTCCTTCCTTCCTTCCTTTTTTGTTTCTTTCCTACATTATTTATTTATTTGTTTCTTCCTTCCTTTCTGCAAAATCGTTTTCACTTTCTGACAAATTTCCTTCCCCTCCCCACACTGAAAACCATGAATAATCAAGTAAATATGTATATGCATAAGCAAGCAAAGCAAATAAATTCATACATAGGTCATGGCACCCACATGCATGTCTTTACCTTGAGTCCATCACCTCTCCATGCCGAGATGTGTAGCCGGATTCATCACTGGTCCTTCGGAATTGTGTTTGATCATTGAATTGATCAGAATTCTTAAACCCCTCCAAATTGTTTATCTTTGCCACTGTTTTGCCAATGTACAAATTATTCTTCTGACTTTGCTTACTTTACTACCTCACTTCAAACAAACTTTTTAAATGTTTTCTGAAACCATTCCCTTCTCATTTTTTTTGGCACATGATGTTTCATCATATTCATACACTGGAATTTGTTCACCAATGGGCGAGCACCTTCTTAATTTCCAGTTATTTGCTAGAATTAAACAAACTAAGCATATGAGTCCTTTGAGAAATGTGTGTTCATACCCTTTTATCATTTATCTTTTGCTGAATAGTTTTTGTCCTTACAAATTTGAATCAATTCCTCACATAGCTTGGATATGATACATTTACGAGAGAAATTTGCTGCAAAGATTTTTCTCTCCTATTATAATATATGTATTATGTAGCATATGATATATAATAAAGGCTTCATTGCTTTTGTTTGGATATTCTTGACCTTTGGTTCTTCCAAATAAATTTTGTTTCTATTTTCTCTACTTCTATAAAATAATTTTTTGTTAGTTTGGTTGGTATGGCATTGAATAAGTAAATTAATTAGGCAAAACTGTCATTTTTTAAAATTATATACTATATTTCTCTAATTGTTTAAATCTGTCTCGGGGAAGCTAGGTGGCGCAGTGGATAGAGCACCGGCCCTGGAGTCAGGAGTACCTGAGTTCAAATCCAACCTCAGACACTTCATAATTACCGAGCTGTGGGGCCTTGGGCAAGCCATTTAACCCCATTTGCCCTGCAAAAACAAAATCTGTCTTGTGTGAAAAGTATTTTGTAATTGTGATCATATAGCTTCTGGGTTTGTCTTGGCAGGTAGATGTCTTCAGTAATTTTAGATGGAATTTCTCTTTCTATCTCTTCCTGCTGGACTTTTTTGGGTCTTATATAGAAATGCTGATTATTTATGTGTTTAATTGTTATCCTGCAACTTTGCTAAAGTTGTTCATTGTTTCCCTATGTTTTAGTTGGTTCTCTAAGCACACCATCCTATCGTCTGCAACGTGTGATAGTTTAGTTTCTTCATCACCTCTTCCAATTCCTTCAATTTCCTTTTTTTAATTGCTCTAGTGAGCATTTCTAGTATAATATTGAATAATAGTGGTGATAATGGGCATCTGTGCTTCATTCCCAATCATACTGGGAAGGTTTTTAACTTGTCTCCAGTACTGATATAATACTCGCTGATTGTAGATGGATATTGTTGATCTTTTTAGGTAAAGTTCTATTTACTCCTATGCTACCTAGTGTTTTTAATAGGAATGAATCTTGTATTTTGTTAAGTTTTTTCTGCATCTTTTGAAATAATCATATGATTTTTGTTGTTTTTGTTACTGACATGGTCAATTATGCTGATAGTTTTCCTCAAATTGAACCAGCCCTGCATTTCTGCTATAACTCCCTCCTGATCATAGTGTAGATCTTTGTGATATATTGTGGGGTAACCTCCTTGGTATTCTTTTATTTAAATTTTTTGCATCAATATTCATCAGGGAAATTGGTCTATAATTTTCTTTTTCTGTTTTTGCTTTTCCTGACTTAGTTATCAGCACCATATTTATACCATAAAAGGAATTTTGTGGGACTCCTTCATTGCCTATTTTTCCAAATAGATTAGATACATTTTTTTTTTAGATTTTTTGCAAGGCAAATGGGGTTAAGTGGCTTGCCTAAGGCCACACAGCTAGGTAATTATGAAGTGTCTGAGGCCAGATTTGAACTCAGGGACTTCTGACTGCAGGGCCGGTGCTCTATCCACTGTGCCACCTAGCCACCCTGATTAGGTACATTTTAAATGCATGTAACCCAATTCCACCTAGGCCCCACTGCAGCAAAACTGGCCAATTTTATTTCTCTCTAATTGATTCCCTATCTTACTTTCCACAAAACTTCCATCCCTCCCACTATCCCTCCTTAGCTTGCTTCCTTTGTGACTCAAAAAATTAAGACGATTTAATGTGAGCCCTGTCTTTCCCCTTCTTTTCATCTCAGACGCCCAAGATACTATCTCTCACTCTCTCCTTTCCCCAGGGCTCTCCCAGAGAAGTGACCCTTCTTGCCAAGACCAACCCCTCTCTGCAGATGTCCTCCATCCCATCTCCTCCCAAGTGGACACCTCATTCGTTACCTCTCCCTCTCTTAAGTCTTCACCCTCTTCCCTCTCTACTGTGATGAGAAAACCAGCCATTATTTATTACTTGGATTTATTTTTGGTTAGATTTTAGGATTAAATTCCCTTAGAAAGCCGTAAGCCGGGGCAACTAGGTGGCACAGCGGGGGGGGGGGCAGCTAGGTGGTGCAGTGGATAGAGCACCAGCCCTGGAGTCAGGAGGACCTGAGTTCAAATCCAGCCTCAGACACTTGCTAATGCCCTAGCTGTGTGACCTTGGGCAAGTCACTTAACCCCATTTGCCTTGCAAAAAAAAAAGAAAAAAAAAGAAAGCCGTAAGCCTAAAAATAAGTCAGACTAATCTAGTTTCTTCAGTCTAGATTAGCTATAGATTTAGTGAAAAGACCTATTGCTAAGACTTTGCCATTTAGTAGCAGATAATATAAAAGAATAAAATAATCACAAGATCATCAGGTTTTTCTTTTTTTAATTACAGGCAAAGATAGTTTTCCACATTCATATTTTTGTAGACTTCTGAGTTTCTACATTTTTCTTTTTCCCTTCCATCCCTCTCCTTTCCCTCTGATAGCGAGTAATCTGTACAATAATGTTTTACATATTTCCATATTGCGAAAGAAAATTCAGAACTAAAAGGAAAAAACAATACACTTTGCTCTGCATTCAGACACCATGGTTTTTCCTCTGGATGTGGATGGCATTTTTCCATTAGTCCCTTGGGAGCTGGTCCATCTTAGCTGATCATCTCACAGTGTTGCTCTTAAGATCATAAGGGGTTTTAAAAGACTGCATCCTTCTTTCTAGCAGAAGGAGATTGGCCAGAGGTTAAGTTCCCCTTTTCTGGCAGCTGGAGAAAGGTAAGCCAGAGGTTGTTATTCCCCCCCCCCCCCCCCCCAGTGTACAAGCTCCCTTTTTCCTTGAAATGCAGTCTAAGCGTCAAGGATTCTACAAAGGAAAAGTGGGGATAGGGTGACAGTTAACTACTGACCACAGGTTCCTCTTTCATAGTATACTTTCTGGTTACCCAAGGTACCCCCAAAAGAAAGGGCAGAGGATTAAGCAAGTTTCGAAGAAGCTAAACCAGTCAGGTGGCTTGCCTTGCTCAACAGAATTATGTTTAAAAGTTTCTGTCATTTTTTTCCACCTTTACTTTTTTAGTAAAACCATCTCTTGTCTCTGACCTCTGAGGAGTCAGATGACTTGAAATGTGAACTTTGCACATTAGATCATGGATGGTTGGAGAATTTGCTCCTCAGTTCCTTTTTATGTTGAATAAACAATTTTAGCAACTAGACTCTCTTCATCTATGCCTAAGACTCCCTGTCCTTTAGAAGTCTTCCTTATACCCTCAAACTATTCCAAATACATTGGGAGATCTCTCTTCCTTTTTTCCAAACTCCTAGAGAAAGCAAGAATTCATTTTCTCCCTCTTCTTTCTCTCATGTCACCCATTCTTTTCTGCCAAGTTATCAGTGATCTCATAATTGCAGAATTTGATGATCTTTCAACCTTATCCTTCTTCATCAATGAATAAGCAGACATAAAGGTCCTACTATGTGGCAGTCACTGAGGTGCCCCTCTGGGAATATGAAGACAGGGAAAAATATGGACCCTGCTTTCATATTCTCTGTAAATAACCCATCCATACAAAAATAGTGTAACTAGAAGGCCTCCTCAGAGGTTGTGGAGGAGGACCTAAGAATTCTCTTGAAAAGAGATAGGATTTGAGCTAAGGCTTAAAGGATGTTGGCAAAGGTTGGCAGCTGAGGTGAGGAGGGGAGAGTATCCCAGGGAATATGGTAGGACAGATACATGGCGATGGGAGATGGACTTTGGCAGAGTCATAGCATACATGATGGGCCGTAAAAAGAAAAAAGACTGAAAAAGTAGGAGAGGACTGAATTGTAAATTCCAGAATGCCTCTCACCTCTCATCTATATTACTGCAGTGACCTATTCTTAGCTTCAAGTCTCTCCTCAATCTAATCCATCCTCCAAAGAGTGACCAAGGTGACTTTTCTAAAGTCCAAGTCTGAACAGGGTCACTTCTCTATTCTTTAAACTTCAAGGGCTCCTGTTGCCTCAAGGGTAATATGAAGTTTCTGTTTGGTACCACCCTAACCTTTCCAGCCTAGGAGGACACTGCTCACCCTCCCATATTCTTCCATTCTGTCAAACTGGTTTTCTTTCTTGGTCCACAAAAGTTACTCCATTGCCTGCCTCAGTGGGGAATCTTCATTTCCCCATTTCTGAAAGGTATTCCCTTGGAAATTCCCTCTTCTCCAAGAAGCAGCTGAAACCCCCCTCCCCACCTTCTGCTGAAGTCTTTCTTAATTTCCCCACTTTTTAGTATTCTTCCTTCCAAAACACCTTGTTCTTCTTCCCTTTGTAATGTAAAAGTATAATAATTTCTCAAAACTAAATATTGTAGGGGTGGCTAGGTGGTGTAGTGGATAAAGCACCGGCCCTGGAGTCAGGAGTACCTAGGTTCAAATCCGGTCTCAGACATTTAATAATTACCTAGCTGTGTGGCCTTGGGCAAGCCACTTAACCCCATTGCCTTGCAAAAACCTAAAAAAAACAAAAAAAAAGAAACCAAAACTAAATATTGTGCAACTTTCATGATTAGGCCCAAAGGAGATTTTGTGATGACTTTTCCTATTCTCTGTTTCTGTATAAAAATCAACTTTTTCCCTATCCAAAGTGTGGTTATTTCCTTAATGGCCTCCACCTTAAGGTTTAAAATCCCAGGAAATAAAACTTCTTGTCTAATCTATACTTTCTGTCAATTTTGTTTTAACCCTACTTAAAGGTTTTGACAGTTTGAGGGTTCACAGTATTTATGTCTTTCTATAGTTTTTGATGCACTTGGTTTCTCCCCAATTAGAATGTCAGCTCTTGTGAATAGAGAGGGTTTCATTTTTAGTTCTTGCATCTCCAGAGTCTGACACAGGGTTGGTGCTTCTTGTATGCTGCTGTTGGGTTGATGGATTAATAATGATAATGGCCCTATGGGTGTCTTAGGGGCCTATGAATGAATGAAGCACTTGATACAGAAGAGGGTGGTTCTGATATCTGTATATTCAGGCCTGGTTGAACCCAATTGTCCTAAGGCCTGAGGGGTGGCCCACTCCTCCCCCTCTCTTGACTGGCCCAGGGGGGATGAATTTTCAGGCAGTCCCCCACTGACTCCTAAGGGCCTCTCCCATTGGCATTAGCTGTCAGACCCTTGATTGCTCCCCTCTAGGCCCAACCATGGCTTCTTCAGTCAGGGAAGGATGCTGGCAGTGATCTTTAGTGATCCCAGAACCCTTCACTGACTGCCTGCTCCAGACCCCTCATTTTACAGAGGAGGAAATTGAGGCCCAGGGAGATAAAGGCCTTCTTAGAGGTTGTGGAGGGGATCTAGGAATACTCTTGAAAAAGATCGGATTGGGGCGGCTAGGTGGCCAGTGGATAGAGCACCGGCCCTGGAGTCAGGAGGACCTGAGTTCAAATCCAGCCTCAGTCATTTAATAATTACCTAGCTGTGTGACCTCGGGCAAGCCGCTTAACCCCATTGCCTTGGAAAAAAACTAAAAAAAAAAAGATAGGATTTGAGTTGAGGCTTAAAGAAAGTCAAGGAAGGTTGGTGGCTGAGCAGAGCCCAGAGTACAGTAGATGATTAATATTGCATATTGACTTTATTTGAGACTTTATCGTGTGTGTGTGTGTGTGTGTGGGGGGATCGGGAAAGGCTTCGGGAAAGAATGGGATGCTTGAAGTGTGTATGAAAGAAGTTAGACTCCCTATGAGGCAGAGGTAAGGAAGGAGGGGGTGCCAGGTTTGGGGGAAGAACAATACAGATGCAGGATGACGGGAGATGCTGGGTCTGGGTCTGGGTTTGACTGAATTGTCCGGAGAGGCTGTAAATAAAGAGAGGTTGATTTTTACACTCTAAATGTAATAGTTTAAAGAGAAGGAGAAAGGCAGGGTTGGTGCGAAGGCATGGTTAGTGCAGATATGGGAAAGACTGAGGCAGGGCCCAGTTGGGAGGCCACTGGGATAATCCAGGTGGGAGGTGATGAGGCGCTCCACTAAGGTGGTAGTCACAGGAATAGAATTAGGAGAGTGGTCAAAATAGAAGGGTAAGATTTGGTGACTAGTATGGATATGTGGGGTGAGGGAGAAGGAGGGGGCAGGATGATGCTGAGATCATCCACACGGGAGAACAGAAAGGTGGCGATGATGCTTTTGATGGGCATTGGGAAGAGGGGAGGGCTTTTTTGGGGGAATAACAGGTCCTGCTCTGGACTCATTGAGTCTGAGAACCCGAGAGCAGGAAACGGCTAAAGACAACCGCGGATACAGACTTGGGGGCCGGGAGAGAGGCAAAGGCTGGATCACAGATCTGGGGGGCTGGGGGTTAACTGTGCGATGCCGGTTAAACCTCTGCTTTGCAAGGACATCAGAGAAGGCAGCGAACCTCTGGGGACACCCGCACTTGGGGAGCGTTCATGAAATGGAGGAGTGGCGACCCCGGGCCCGGGGCGTTGAAATCCCAATGCCCATCCTTGCTCCCTTGGTGCTTTGCTCCCTTCTACCGATACCTGGATGGACTTGGTTATTTGCCGCCTCCCCGGGGGCTGTGAAGCCCTGGAGCACACGGGCTATTTTGCTCTGCTTTGGATCCCCGGGGCCCGGCGGCCCTCAGCCCCAACTGGGCCGTGGCTGGGCCCCTCGGGGCCCCTTCCCAAGAGACCCCCGGCCCTCTCGGGCTCCCAGGTGGCGAGCTCCGGCGCGCTTGGCGCGGCCTTGCGTCCACCCAAGCCTGCCAGCCCTGGGCTCCGGCCGAGCTCGCGCCTTCGGAGCCCCCGGGGGCGCTCGCGAGTGGGCGGTGACGTCATGGGGCGCCACGCGGGCGTGGGAATGGGGCCGGGCCCCGGGAGGGCGGGGGCAGGGGGCTGGCGCCGAGAAGGCGGAGAAGGCACGCTCTCTGGAACGTTCCGCGGGCCGATGGGCAGCTTCCCGAGCTTCTGCGCCACCTGGCAGGTGGCACTGGCCCGAGGGTGGGCACGGACAGTCCTCGCGGCAGGGCGGGGGGCCCAAACGTGTTGGCGCGGGGCCCGCGGCTGTGGGGGAGGGGAGGCGGGGGGGCGCCTCGCCGGGCCTCGCTTCCCCGCAGTCACATGGCCGAGGCCCCGCCCAGGCCGGAGGCGGGGCCGCCTGGAGGCGCCGAGGGGGGGCCCGGAAGTGGGCCGTGCCCCCGGCGGGCGGCCTGGGAGACCCCGGCGGGCGGCCTCAGTGCGGGCGCGGCGGCGGCGGAGGCGGAGCGGCGGAGCGCAGCGGGGTCGCGTCGAGGACCCAGAGCCACAGCCCTGGAGGCCCGCGGGGACCTCGGGGGGCGGAGTGGTGAGGGCAGGGGGCGCGTGGGCCCGGGGCTGGGGGGCAGCGAGGGAGGGGCGCAGTGGGAGGGCGGTGGGAACGGGGCGGGGTGGGGGAGGGGCGAGGAGCGGGAGCTGCGGAGGGGGGCAGCGTGAACCCCGGGACTGTGACCTCGGGGGCCGTGAGAACGCAGGGGGAGGGGCGCGAGCCCGGCTGGGGGCGGGGCGGGTGTGAAGGGAAGGGAGGGTGTGAACTTGTGGAGGCGAGAGAGTGAGGCCCGGGCCCCTGCACGTGCTCGGAGGCTGAGTGCGCCTGCGTGCACGTGCCTCTCCCGGCTCCGTGGGCGTGTGCGCGCGTGCGCGCCGCGGCCGGGCCTGGCTCCCGCCTCCTCGTTGTTGCCGGGGCAACCCAGGCCGCGGGGGGCGGGCGCGGGGCGGGGCCTGGCCGGGGGCGGGGCCCGCCGCTAAGCGGTGGCTCCCGCCCCTCCCTCCCGCGCTGGGGCCGGTCCCTGGCCCCGGTCCCCTTCCCTCTCTCTCCCTCGGGACTCTCCGCTCCTGCCTCGGGGCCTTCCGCCCGCCCGTGCCCGCGGCCCGCCCGTGCCCCTGCGCCCGCCCGTGCCCGCGGCCCGCCCGTGCCCCTGCGCCCGCCCGTGCCCGCGGCCCGCCCGTGCCCCTGCGCCCGCCCGTGCCCGCGGCCCGCGGGGCAGAGCGCGCTTATGGCGCGGGAGCAGCTGCAGCAGCTCGGGGGTTCGGTGCTGGCGGGGGCAGCCCTGGCCTGCTGCCTGGTGGCGGCGGCCGTGGCGCTCCGTTCCTGGGCCGAGCGGGACCGCCGGCGGCTCCACCTGCGGGCCATCCGCCAGCGAGAGGCGGCCCTGGAGGCCGTGGGCTCCACGGTGCAAGCTTTCCGCAGCCAGGTGAGCGCGCCCCCCCCGCCCCGCCCCTCCCGGGGGCCCGGGCGGCTCGTCCAGGTCGTGACCTTGACCGTGATCGCCGCGGGCCCCTCCCCTGGCGGCGGCTATCGAGGCCCTGCCCAACCCCCCTGACCTTTGGTCTCTTGACAGAAGGGGGGGTGATCTCCAGCTCCGTTTGAGCCTGGCGTCTCCCCTGACCCGGACTAGGACTGGGTGCAGGGGGTGGATGGAGCCGGGTTGGGGCAGGCAAAGGGCCGATTCCCTTCCATCGTGCCAAGCAGGGCGGCCCCCCAGTAGAATGCCCTCCCGGGGAGGTGGGGAGCTCCCCACCTGAAGTGCATCTCTGAGGGGCGAGCGAGTAGGTGAGAAGCCGCTGCCTGGGTGAGCAGCCGGGCTCACGCAGCCGGGAATGTTCAAGCCTGAGTGTGGACAGAGCCCTAGGCTTGGGTTTGAGTCCTGCCCCTTCCACCTAGCAGCCCTGTGACCCAGCTCCCTCATCTATAAAATGACTCTAAAACCAGAACTCCTTATTCTCCACGCCCCGGGCACTTCCATCCTCCTCAGCCAGTCTGGTCCAAGGGACCCACGTTGTCCTCCACCAGGGAGGCATCAGTAGGTCCCTCCACCGCGGCATAGGCGAGGGACCGGGGCCCGCCAGGCTGCACAGCTCAAGCCTCTTCTTCCCTTGGCATCCTCAGAACCCGAAGTTAGACGAAGAGAGTATTCTAGCTCTGCCCCTGGCCCAGCTGGTGGAGAAGCTCAGGATCCAAGAGCTGTCTCCAGAAGCCGTCCTGTGCAGTTACCTGGGCAAGGTGAGGGGGCCAGGCTGAACCTGGGTGGGGCCTCCCAAAGTGTCTGCCAGTCAGCAGTGCCAGAGGGAGGTGGGCACTGATCACTTCTGGATCCACAGGGACTAGGTTAAGTGGGTGGCAGTGCCAGAGGGAGATGAGCGCCCTTGAATCCTCAATCACTACATTTGGACAGACCACTGGTCTTTGACTGAACTTGGGCACTCCCCAGCACCCACCAGGATGAGGTCCTGCAGGCGTTTGTAGGTCCTGGTTAGTTATGGCTTGCCTTTGAAAATGCAGATGAATCCCATGAGTTCTGGACTGAGCCCTCCTCCTGGTCTTGGCTTGTGTGTCCCATTTCCACAGCTAGATTGGCGCTCCCTGAAGGCAGGCTCCATCTGGACCCAGAGCCAAATCTTTGGTGGGGGGTGGTGTTCTTCACTCCCAGAACCTCAGTTTTCCCTTTTCGCTTTGACGGGGTTGACTTACAGTCTCTGAAGTTCCGGGTTTTAAGGACTGACAGTGCAATGGTCAGGCCACGGTCAGGAACTGACTTGGTTGCCCTGCCCTTGGCCAGGCATTGGAGCTAACCACAGAGATCAACTGTATAACCAACTACCTGGGCGACAGCAAGGTGCAGCTGGAAGAGGTGGCCCGGCAGCCCAAGGCGGCTGGCCTGCTCTATGGGGTCCCCATCAGCCTCAAGGAATGTTTCCAGTACAAGGTAAGCTACTTCTGCCCCCAGTCCACTCTTAAATGGAAGTAGCGGGTGTAACTGTCCCGATCCTGAAGAGCCATTTTGGGGCAGGGAGGGAAGGGTCGGGCCACATGGGGGTGAGCACTGGCTCTCCCCTCCACCCCCTCTCTCTCTGGTCCCAGGACCAGGATTCCACTTTGGGCCTAGGCCGGAACATTGGATCCCCTGCCACGGAGGATTCCGTGGTGGTCCAGGTTTTGAAGAAGCAGGGCGCCATCCCTTTTGTGCATACCAACGTGCCCCAGTCCATGTTCAGGTCAGTGGCCATCAGCTGGCTTGGACTAGGCAGGAGTCAGGGTGGGCCTGGGGATAAGAAGGATAGCCTGGGGGTGGGGAGGGTGGGATGGGGGACAGGATCTAGGTGAGGTGGTAGGCTAGGGCCAGGATCAGGGCAAGGAGTCACCAGTGGTGAGGGCCTGAGCCATGGGGATGGAGAGGGAGAACCTCCAGAACCTGGTGACCTGTCAGGTCTGTGGGGAAGACATTGGGATCTGCGTCCTCTCTGGAGTCCCAGCTCTGAATTTCTTGTCATAGCTTCGACTGCAGCAACCCCATATTTGGCCGTACCCTGAACCCCCTGAACCCTGCCAAGACCCCTGGTGGTTCTTCAGGTGGGGAAGGTGCCCTCATAGCGGCCGGTGGATCCATCTTGGGCTTGGGCACAGACATTGGGGGCAGCATCCGCTTCCCATCTGCTTTCTGTGGCATATGTGGCCTCAAGCCTACTTCAGGCAGGATCAGGTATGGGCTTGGGGCAGGGGGGATTGGGGGAGGGGCAGTCTACCCCATCCCTTAGATGCTGAATCCCTAACTGTTTTTCCTGGCAGTGGGTTTGAAGCTGGGGGACTTGCAACTCCCATGCCCCATCCCAATGGCTCTGCTTTATCCCTGTCCCCCCCCTCCACATTCTCTCTTCACCGGGGGCACAGATGACTTAGTTTCTTATCTTATCTTCTAGCAAGCGTGGCCTGAAGAACTGTGTCAATGGGCAGCTCGCAGGTGAGGGAAGCCCAGTGGGTGGTCTCAGGATATGGGGTCTGGACTGGAGCTTTCTCACTGTAGACAGAAGGGTGGGGGCAGCCCTGAGGCATTGAGGTGCTTAGGAGCTCAGTTTCCCTATCTGGGGGCCATGGTTAGAGGGTGGAAAGGGGTGATGGGAGAACTCTGCTCATTCTGCTGCAGCTTGAGGTGGAAGGGCGGTCAAGACCGGTTGGACAGAGACTCATACACTGCCCTCAGGGTCCCAGGCCAGACTCAAGGGGAGAGAGAACTCAGAACCTGACTCGGGACTCTGAGCAAGGTGGCTCACTGACATGGAGCCTTCTCTCCCCAGTCATGCTATCTGTGGGGCCCATGGCCAGGGATGTGGACAGCCTTGCTTTGTGCTTACGGGCATTGCTATGTGAGGACATGTTCAGATTAGACCCCACGGTGCCCCCTTTGCCCTTCAGGGAGGAGGTGAGTTGGCCCTTAGCCCCTGAATGGCTGCTGGGGGGGCAAGGAATTAGGGAAGGCTTCCCCCCCGACCCTTCCAACCTCCCCCACCCTGGGGGCTAGGAGAAGAGGAGGTGGATCCTATGGTTAGATATCTCCAGGGCCCAGCCCACTCTGGGCTTGGATGCATCAATGTGGGAAGTATCAGTCCTTGATTTCTGCAGGGCTCTTGGCGGGGGAACGGGTAGTTCAGGGAGGCTGGGGGCGGGGGACTCGGAGAGAGTCTGGGGCCGGTTGCTTCCTCCAGATCTTTGCCAGCACAAAGCCCCTACGGATTGGCTACTATGAGTCCGATGCCTACACCATGCCGAGCCCCTCTATGAACCGGGCAGTGCTGGAGACCAAGGAGCTCCTGGAGGCAGCTGGCCACACGGTATGTCTCCCTCACTGGTGCGCCCTGAGTGTCAGCCCTGCCCATGGCATCCCCGTCTTGTTTCAGTTGCACTTTGAGATTTCCAGAGCAGGAGTTGGAGCTGCTGGGAAGGAGGGTGTTGAGGTGTTTACCCCCCATTTTCAAGAGGAAGGCACTGAGCCTCCTAGTGACGAAGGGACTTTTCCAGGGTCCCACTGCTTAGAGGGGAGGTCATGTTGCTGCTCTCACCCTGGGGCCCTGGGCCCTCTCCAACCCTTACTCATTACCCTCAGGAGTTAGGGGAAGGAAGAGGAAGGAAGCAAACCTGCCCCCGAGCTTCTGGTCTAGAGCTTGCCTGTGGAGCTTCTTAGGTGAATGCACTGCCCACAGGAGGCTGGTCAGGTCAGCATGGCCAGTCAGGGGGCTGCCAGCTGTTGGCAGTCCCTGGAAATGGACTGACGATTTGTGAAATCCTTAGGCCAGGGTCTGGTATGCAGTAGGTGCTCAATGAGTGCTTGCTCCTTCTCTTTCTCCTCCTCATGCCTCATTTTCCTCCCCTGCAAATGAGGGATTGGAGTCATTTATCTCAAAGGGCATTTTTTTCATTGCCATTTGACTTTTCCAGATATGTTAAGAAAGTTTTTCAACATTCATCCACAGAAATATTTCTATTTTTAAGTTAGATAATTTCCTTTCCATTCCACCCCCCCCCCCCCCCCAGCAGCAAACCGTTTGTGTCTAATGTGTTTAGGGATCAGTCATCTTTGGTAAGAGGAAATAGGACTGGGGAAGAAATGCATAAGAGAGACTTGTAAAAAGTGAATGTATTGTGCATTCAGCCTCCGGAGGCTTCTTGTTTGGTCCTGTTTTTCTTTGTCTGGCTGAGGATGGCATAGTCCACAGCTGGTCTCCCAGGGTTGGCCTGGCTTTCCGTCAAAGTTGATCCATACAGTGTTGTTGTTGATGTGTGCAATGTTCTTTTGGTTCTGCTCCCTTTACTCAGCTTCAGTTCCTATCATTCATTCCCTCCTCTTGAGTCCGATCCTAGGACACTAGGACCCCATAACGTTCACGTACCCTAACTTGTTCAGTCATTCCCCCCCAATGGGTGTCCCTTCAATTTCCAATTTTTGCCACCACAAAAAAGAGCTGCTATGGATATTTTGGAACATGGGGGACATTTCCCATTTTTTATGATTTCTTCTGGATATAGGCCTAGTGTTGTGTTGGTCTTGCTGGGTAAAAGGAAATGATCAGTTCTATTGCTCTTTGGGCATAGTTTCCATATTGCTCTCCAGAACAGTTGGATGCATTCACAACTCCACCAACAGAGCATTCATATCCCAATCCTCCCACAACCTCTCCAACCTTGATTGTTTTCCCTTTTTGTCATCTCTAAGGGCATTTCTTAAATGAACACCTTTTGGTTTTTTATGCCACCTTTATTTCTGAACAGATTTCTCTCCTCAGCCTTCCCGCAGAACAACATTTTTTTAAAAACCAGCCAATATATGAGAGTATGGCCCACTCTCCTAGCCCCCCCCCCCCCAGAGTGATGGGAGGACGTACATTTCTCAAGTCTTCACCATATCCCTGCTTGGTGAAACCTTGACTTCTCAGGAGCCCTCTGGAGACAGCACATGCCCTGCTTTTGTTGGTGACTTGGGGTAGACAGACAGGGCCTGGGCAGGGGCTGCTCAGGGACCACTTTGCTCAGGGCCTCTTCTGTTTCCATCAGCTCGTCCCATTCATGCCCTCCAACATTGGTTTTGTCTTGGAAAACCTGGCCGCCAGTGGGCTCTTCAGTGATGGAGGCAAGACCTTCCTGGACAACTTGTGAGTATCACCTCCTGCCCTGGGGCCTGGCGGTATTCAGTGAGAAAAGTCCTACCCATGATGTAGAAAGGCCCTGGATCTCAACCCTGTGCAAAGGGACAGATAGTTACTAGGAATAGAGAGGGACTGAGATTTCTCCTGAGTCACTCAGCAAAGGAAAGATCAGAATTGAAACCAGACCTCTCTCTCCTGTACCCCAACCCTTTGCAACCTGGGGGGAGGGGGAAGATAAACTGAGGGAGTGGACCTGAGGGAGTCTGGAGCCTATTTCCTGGTGCAGAGAATTCTGGGCTATGTGATCAAAGATAAGTAAGTCCCTCCTCTCTGGGCCTGAGCTTGTCCTCCTTTGAGATTAGGAAGATCTGCGTTTGAATCTTGGCTCTGATGCTTTATGAGCTGTGTGACTGAGCGAGTCCTTAACCCCCATTCCATCATTATTGTCCCCACAGCGCTTTAAGGTTAGCAGAGCACTTTGGGTACATTCCCTCAGCTCCTTACTATAATATGGTGAGGCAGGTGCTGTTCCGACACCTATTTTACAGATAGGGAAACTGAGGCCGGGGTCTTGCTACTTCCCCCCCCGGCTATTGTGGGGCTCCGTCAAGATTTTGTCTGTGAAGAGCTTTGTCAGTTTTCAAATAACTCCAGAGATTCCAGCTGCTCCCTCCCATGTTGCTTGGTCAGCTGCTGAAGCACAAAGGCCCTGGTGTGCCCAACCCTGGGCCTGGTACCAGTTTGCCTCTCTGTCTCCCTAGGGGCTGAGTGGGCAACTCTCTCAGCCCCTGGTCTTGGGGGAGACCAAACGCTTTCAGGAAGTCTGACTCCGGTGGAGCTCCCTGCTGCCACCTGTGTTCTATAGGGGCCTTGGGGGTGTCCCTGGTGCAAGGAGTCTCAACCCTGCCCTGTCACCTCTCTACCCCTTCAGCAAAGGTGAGGCTGTTGATCCTTGCCTGGGGGACCTGACCACCATTCTCAGGATGCCCAACTGGTTCAAAGGACTAGTGTCCATTCTCCTCAAGCCTTTGGTGAGCTGGGGTTGGGGGGTGCGTGGTCCCCAAGGCCTTGTTCCTGACTCCTCCCCCACCTCCTCTTCCCCATCCTGGACCCTGATGTATTCTGGCGATGGACCAGCCTGTCCTGCCCTGGAGGAGTGGGCGGGGGAATGGGAAGGGCTTATCTGTCCATCTTCTCTCCCTGTGGCCAGTGGGAGGGTGCTGGCCTGCACCTATAAGGTAGGTATGTTTTTTTTTTCCCTTTGCAGCTCCCAAGACTGGCCTCCTTCCTCAACAGCATGAGGACCCAGTAAGTAGGCTGCCCCTGCCCCAGCTTCAGCCCCATCGGGGGCTCCCCATCAGGGAAGTTGGCCCAGAAAGTAGTGAGTTGCCTGTCACTGCAGGCCTCCTATCAGGGCTGCTCTGACCTTGGCAAACTGAGCAGAGCCTGGACAGTTCCTAGAAGGAAGTGACCCCTCCTGCCCCACCCTGCCCCCTTTCCAGGCCCATGGGGACTGCCTGAGGACCCCTTTGGTCTGAACCTGTCTGCCCAGGTTGGGCTGGGCCTGGCTTTGGCTGCCCCCTGGTGGCCCAAGCCAGTTCTGCCTGGGCTGGGCTAGGCTGTCCCTGGTGGCCCAAGCCAGTTGAGTCAGGCTGGGAAATTTGACTGGACTTTGTAGGGGGAGTGCAGAGATGTGCTTACATCTCTGCCAGGGGCTCTGCCAGGCTGAGGTACTGCTGGGGGCTCCTTCAGTGTGGGGAATAGGCACAGCAGCAAGGGGACCGCAAAGGCTCTGGGAGAGGAGTGACAGGGGACATGGTGGGGCAGCATCCTCTAAGCTCCCCAGGGTCATGGGGCCAACTAAATTCTTCAGACTCTGGGAACTGAGTTCTGTCCTTAACTTGACTCAGCTGTCCATTTTAGGTTTCTCCACCCCTGGTTTGCCTATGTCTTGAGCCCAAGAATGGGGCAGCAAGAAGCGTTCCCCATAATTGATACCTCAGGCTCCACACATATGAAATGGCAGCAAAGTCATTTGGGAGGGCAGAGTCTCAGATTCATAGTTGGAGACCAGGAAGTTTCCTCGTTCCTCAAAGGGAATCTCATCCTAACATATCCAGCCTCCTAGGGAGGGGTGCCCACCTCCTCCAAGAGCAGCAGTTCCACTGTGGGACAACTCTTGTTGCTCAGTTGAAGCCTGAATTTGCTTTGCTGTGACTTTTCCTGTGGAAGGGTTCCCTTCTAGCTCTTGAGTCTTCAGTGTTTTGTCCCTGGAGACCTCTGTGAGGGAATCCATCCCTTCAAGTGCTCTGAGAGAGGTAAACTGAGGTAGACAGAGGCCAGATTGGGAGGGGGTCAACTCCAGTCTAACCCAGCCGGAGTAGGTAACAGGCCTAGAGAAGAAAGGGTAAGGAAGTGTCATTTTTCTGGGTGGGGTTTCTTCCTTCCTTTCTCTATCTCTTTCTCTCTCACTCTCTCTCTCTCTCTCTCTTTTAGTTCGGCTGAGGAACTTTGGAACTTACATCACAAGATTGAGGTGAGGAAGGCCCAGTGCCCCAGCATTGGCTGGTTGATCTCTGAGGTACAAGGTGGCTCAGTGCTTGGCACAGTGCAGAGACAGTAGGCTGCCTTGCCAGAGCCACCCACAGCAGGGTTAGACAGGGTTGACTTAGGAATCATTTTGCCTTAAAACTTAAGGGGGGGTGGTGGCTAGAGCACTGGCCCTGGAATCAGGAGGACCTGAGTTCAAATCCGGTCTTAGACGCTTGATAATGACCTAGTTGTGTGGCCTTGGGCAAGCCACTTAACTCCATTTGCCTTGCAAAAACCTAAAAAACCCCAAATCCCCCCAAAACTTAAGGGATGATTGAAACTGAACAAGACTGGCAAGTCTTCCACTTGCCTGAGTCTGTCCACCTCCTGGGATGCCCTGATGGGGGTGGCTATGACCCCTGGATGGTGGGGCCACCTCCATCCTGAACCCCTGTCTGTCTGTCTCAGCCCAGAGGATATCTGTCCTTGCCTGTTCCTCCCCCCACCTCCCTGCTTCAGCCCTGGGTATGGGCCAGCTGGGAGGAAACCAAGATGTCTCAGTTCAGAGATTCTCTCTGGGAACTCCTCATTAGATTTGGGACTCAGGATGTAGCCCCAGGGATGAGATCTGTGGCAGGACTGCAGAGTTGTGGGTGGGGAGGAGGGCTTCTATTCCTGCCAGCTTGGTCCAGATCTGCCAACTTCTTGCTTCTGACTCACTCATGTCTCCTCTTCTAACACTGCCTCCACCTTCTAGCTGGCCAGTCCTGCCTTTTGTTCTCTGTTCAGATTTCCCTTCCCACCCCCAGCATAAGTTGTTTCCAAGATGACAAGGGAGAGGATGCCGGCTACCATGCCATACCTCCTGGTGCTAACACAGACTGTGACCTTGGCCAGGTCTCTCCTTCTGGGGCCTCAGCTTCCTCTCCTGTTAAATGGGGAGCTATATAATACTAACCTTGTAGGGTTTGCAAACTTGAAAGCCCCCTCGGTCTGCCACCTTCTCTTCTTCCCCATTCCCCATTTCTCCCCCTAGGAATATCGTCACACTGTCATCACCCAGTGGCAAAAGGAGAATTTGGATGTGCTGCTGACCCCTATGCTGAGCCCTGCCTTGACCATCAACTATCCAGGCAAAATTCCAGGTGAGATTTCGAAGTCCTGGCCTGCCCTGGCTGCCTTCCTCCCCCCTGCCAGGGATTGAACTGGCCCCACCATCTACACAGGCTTCCAGGATCTTAGGGCGAGGGGAGAGGGACAAGCAGCTCCTGCTTGGAGCTTGGAGACTGGGCAGAATGTCCCTGGGGAACAGCTGGGCATGGACAGGCCGGCATCAGGAACCCTCCCTGTTCCCCAAGTTCATCTGATCATCATGAGCCAGAGGGTCAGATCTGTAGACACAAAAATCTGGAACTGCAGTTTTCAAAGATTCCCCAATACTTGACCACGAGGTCAAGATTATTGTCATAATATTACTTTGTTGTGTTTAGTCGTGTCTATCTCTTTATGTTGTGACCCCATAGACCACACTGTTTGTACAAAGATACTGGAGGGATTCACCATTTTCTTCTCTAGTAGATTTAGTGTCTTACTCAAGGTCACATATCTATCAAGTGTCTAAAGCCAAATTTGAACTAAGGTCTTCCTGATTCCAGGCCCAGAGCTCTCTGCACAGTGGTGTCACTTAAGCTGTCTTAGAATACTACCAAGATGGATGATTATAAGACACACCAACAAAAGGTCTTGGGTGGGAGATCCTTAATCACTTTTAAGAGTGGAAGGAGATCCTGAGACCAAAAATCTTGAGAACTGCTCATCTAGGAGGCCCAGGATGGGGATAGACCTGACACAGGTCCCACAGCAAACAGGCCAAGGGTCAGAGGAGGGAGCAGCGCTGGCCCTTCTTCCTCCAGTACAGGGTACAAGAGCTGGACCTCATCTTCACCTCCTCTGACCCCAGCTCTAGGCATTGTGGGGCCCGATGTTCTCAGCAGGAGTCTGAGGATCCGTGGGTAAACTGCCTGTGCTTGGGCCTGTGTAGTCCCCACCTGGAGGAGGAAGGTGACATGGTCCAAACAGGTGACACGACTGACCGCCTGCCTGCCTGTTTCAGCGGCCGTCAGTTACACCATGCTCTATAACTGCCTGGATTTCCCTGCCGGGGTGGTCCCTGTCTCCACGGTGACCGAGCAGGATGAGAAGGGACTGCGCAAGTATCGGGGCTGCTTTGGGGACATTTGGGACATGAGACTCCACAAGGTGAGTCTCCACAGGTCCCAGTCCCCTCATCTTGTTGAGACAGTGGAGTCCAGAGAGCTCTGGGGAAGACTTGAAGTGGGCTCTGATCTAGCAGCCAGAACCCTGGTGGGTCCCCTCTAAGCAGCTGGTCTTTTCACGGCCTTTTGATACCCCAACCCCTGCAGCCCTTCCCCAAGAGAGTAGAAGTGTGGTCCAGTGGGTAGGACATTGGGTAGGTCTCCTCAGTTCTTTAGGGCTAGTGCTCAGGCTAAGAGTTAGGGAGGGGCATTGTTGGAAGCATCATGGCCCCGGCCTGGGACAGGGGCCAGCCATGGAGAGCGAGCTCTGCTGTGGTCAGGTCTTGTGGGCTGGTGGGGTGGGATGGCCTGCTCTTTCTCTGGGGCACTAGGTGGTACCACTTCTCTTTACCCACAGGCCCTGAAGAATAGTGTGGGGATGCCTGTGGCAGTCCAGTGTGTGGCTCTACCATGGCAGGAAGAGCTTTGTCTCCGATTTATGCGAGAGGTGGAGAGATTGAGCCAGGAGGCCAATAAGCCAGCACCAAGGCATTCGAAGCCTTAGGGAGGGCCCAGCAGCCCCCCAGTTCTCAGCCTTTGGGGGGGCATCATTAGCCCCCCACCCCCATAAAGCCATAATTTGAAATATTCCTTGCCCTCAGGCATTCCCAGTTCAGTTCTCAGGGACAAGCCCTTTTCCCTCCCCATCCTCCCCTAGTCCCCCATGAGTGTTGCAGACCAGGAATGGTCCCAGGTGGGAGTGATGGGAAGTTGTTACGCTCAATTTTCACAATATTAATAAAAATTCCAGGGAACAATCTGGGAGTCCTTGTCTTCATTTGGACATTTAGGTCGGTGCTGATGGGGCCTGGGTGGGATGGGGATGAGACAAAAGGGGGGGCAAGAGCCCCTTGGAGCACTGGACCTGGGAAGGGTGTGGGGTCCCAGAGGACCTGGAGGGAAGTCACCTTGCCTTAACCAGTCGGCACCAATTAGGCATCTAAGGTGTGCCAGGTGTTAAGGATTAGGTACCTAAGGTGAGTTGGGGGACAAGGTAAGGGAGTGGTCCCTGCCCTGTAAGCTAGAGCTTACATCCTATCAGCATTTTCAGCACCTTCAAAACTCCCCAGAATAAATACAGCAAAAATAAATGATGGGGAGAGGGGAATGGCCACTAGCCATGGAGGGGGCCATCCTGGAGAAGAGAGGTATTCCAAAGGATGACCACAAGGAATCCAAGCATCCAGGATGGCCTGCAAAGAGATGGGAGATGGGGTCGGTTTGCCTAGGAGGATGGGAGGACAGTGATGAGGCTGGAGAGAGGAGGGTGTTAAAAGCTGACCCTCAGCCTGGATTAGGTTGTTGGAAGTCAAAGGGTGATGGACTGGCAACTTCCTTGCTTCCTGCCCCCCCCCCCCCCACATCAACCTGGACAGCTTTCCTGAAATGGAGAGTCCTGAGGAAGAACCCATCCCCCCACTCTCCTTGGGAGGGCCTGTCCTTTTGCATTGTACCTTCTGGTACAGGGGTTGGAAACAGCACCTGTGTGTGGCCAGGGTCCCCCCATCTGGGGAGGCGGGGAAGGCTTGTCTCTTCTGACTGCATCCTCCTCCCCCCATGTTTCTGGCTTTTTTCTTATTTCTGCTTTGCGGGCCCAATCCCTGCTGGCCCTCTGGACCTCTCCCCAGCACCAGCTAACTCAGATGGACATTTCCTTCCTCCTGCCTCCTTGACTCTACTTTTCTCCTAAGGTTTATTTGAAAGGGGAGGAGACTGTAGAGCAAAGAGGAGATCTGGGTGAGGTTCTCCCTCCCCAGCTTCATGACCAAGGGCCATTTATGGGATCAAAGACTTGTGAGCTGGGGGGACTTTGGAGGTCATCCAGCCCAATCCCTTGGTCTTGTTTTATTAATTTCATTTCAAATTTTAAAACACCAAATAAGAGAAGTGCTTTCGTTTACAAAATAAATCAGAAATAGAATTATACATGAAAAAAATAGAATTGTCTATGAGTAAAACTTACTTTTCCTTATTAGGGTAATTCAATATGTAACCCCCAAAGTCTTATTTCCTTCTCTTTTGGCTAGGGAAAAATGCATCATTTGCCTTCTTTTTTCCTTTTTGTCCCTCTTCCCCTTTCCCTCCCCTCATTGGAAAAAGTACTAATAGTTAGCATTGATGCTGTGTTTTGAGGCTTCCAAAAAACTACCAATATCTTATTTATCCTCACAACAACTCTGGAAAGTAGATGTTATCTTTTATTTAGGATTTTATTTTTTTAATTTTAGAAAGGTTTTATTTATTTTTTGAGTTTTACAATTTTTCCCTCAATCTCGCTTCCCTCCCCCCACCCCCCACAGAAGGCAGTTTGCTAGTCTTTACATCATTCCCATAGTATGCATTGATTTAAGCTGAATGTGGTGAGAGAGAAATCATATCCTTAAGGAAGAAACATAGTATGAGATATAGCAGAATTATATAATGAGAAAGCATTTTTTTTTAATTTAAAGATAATAGTCCTTGGTCTTTGTTCAAACTTCACAGTTCTTTTTTTGTATACAGATGGAATTCTCCATTGCACACGGCCCCAAATTGTACCTGATTGGAATGAGCGAGTCCATCAAGGTTGATCATCACCCCCATGTTGCTGTTAGGGTGTACAGTGTTTTTCTGGTCCTGCTCATCTCACTCAGCATCAGTTCTTGCAACTCCCTCCAGGGTTCCCTGAATTCTCATCCCTCCTGGTTTCTAATAGGACAATAGTGTTCCATGATATACATATACCACAGTTTGTTCAGCCATTCCCCAATTGATGGACATTCCTTTGGTTTTCATTTCTTTGCCAGCTCAAACACGGCTGCTATGAATATTTTTGTACAAGTGATGTTTTTACCCTTTTCCATTATCTCTTCAGGGTATAGACCCAGTAGTGGTATTGCTGAGTCAAAGGGTATGCACATTTTTGTTGCACTTTGGGCACAATCCCAAATTGCTTTCCAGAAAGGTTGGATGAGTTCACAGCTCCACCAACAATGTATTAGTGTCCCAGATTTCCTGCATCCCTTCCAACATTGATCATTGTCCTTTCTGGTCATATTGGCCAGTCTGAGAGGTGTGAGGTGGTACCTCAGAGATGCTTTAATTTGCATTTCTCTAATAATTAGTGATTTAGAGCAATTTTTCATAAGATTATGGATTGCTTTGATTTCCTCATCTGTAAATTGGCTTTGCAATATCCTTTGACCATTTGTCTGTTGGGGAATGGCTTGTCTTTTTTTTTTTAATTTGATTCAGTTCTCTGTATATTTTAGAAATGAGTCCTTTGTCAAAAATACCAGTTGTAAAAATTGTTTCCCAGTTTACTACATTTCTTTTGATTGGATGTTAGCTTCTTTATGTTTGTTTTTGTTTTGTTTTTGCAAGACAATTGGGTTAAGTGACTTACTCAAGGTCACACAGCTAGATAATTATTACAGGTCTGAGTCTGGATTTGAACTTGGGTCTTCCAACTCCAGGGCCGGTGCTCTATCCACTGCACCACCTAGCTGCCCCTGTAATCTTCTTTATGGATGAGGAAACCAAGGCAGAGATTAAGTGACTTGCCCAGGGTCACATAACTAGTAAGTATTTGAGACTGGATTTGAATTCAGGACTTACTGACTCAAGGTCAGGACACTGTACCACCTGCTTTCTGGTACCAGATTTGTGTAGTTAAGTAAAGCAGATTCTCACATTGCCCAATCAGGCCCTCCCCTTCGCCCCAAGCATATCTATAACTTGAGTCTACTAGCCCCCCATCATCACTGGAATCATGGTTAATCATTTCATTGATCAGAGACCTTAAGTCTGTGGTTGTACAAATTGTTCTGGCTTTGCTCACTTGGCTCTGGATCAGATCATACAAATCTTCCTGAAATGATCCCCTTTGACCTTTTTCATCTTAACATTTTAATTTGAACCAAGCAAACTTTTTTTTTTTTGGAGTGCAGAACCTGATACCTATCCTCCCTCCCTCCCTCCTCCCCACTCCCCTAAAAAAAGAAAATTGAAACCTAATAGTCCAACAAAATAAATTCCCATTAGTTGGCCATATCCAAAATGATGGGTCTCATTCAGTAACTTGAGTTGTATCAGGTGGCGGGCAATATAGGTTTAACCATGGCTTCTCTTGAAATGTTTTTTCTTTACCAAAATATTGTTATTGCATAATTTTTTCTGTCTCTGCTCGCTTCATTGCATCAGTGCATTCTTCCTTGGTTTCTCTGAAACCATTTCCCTCATTTCTTACAGTACAATAATGTTCCATCATTTTCAGATACTATAACTTATTCAGCCATACCCAATTGATGGGCATCCCCTCAGTGTCCCGTTCTTTGTGATCACAAAAATATATATTTTTGTACATATTCTTTTGGCCTAGAGACCCAAATAGCGGTCATACTGAGTCAAAGAGTACACGCACACACGGTTTAATAGCTTTGGAGACATACCAGTATGGTTGGACAAGCATGCAGTTCCACCAACAGAGTAAAACTATGCCAACTTTTTTCTTCTTCTTTTCCCCTTATTTTGGTCAACTCTGCCAATCTGATGAATGTGAGGTGATGTTTCAGAGTTGCTTGAATATGCATTTCTCTGTTAGTGATTCCAAGCATTTTTTCATATAGTTTTTGATAGGTTGGATTTCTTTCTCTGTTTATACCTTTTAACCACTCATCTATAGGGTAATGGTTTTTATTATAAATTTGAATCAGTTCCCTATATGTTTTAGAAATGAGACCTTTTAACAGATAAATTTGTTACAGGCCTCACCATCCCACAATTTATTGGCTTCTGTTCTAATTTTAGATGCATTGTTTTTTGGGTAAAACCTAAAATTTTATATAATCAAAACTGGTCATTTTATCTTCTGTAATTCCTGAAATTATGCCTTTCATAATTTTTTATGGAGTGATAATCCATTCTGTTCACATACTATGATTTGTGATCTGCTATTTCCCCATTAGTGGGGCATCCCTTACTTTGTTCTTTGAAAATGCCTTCATTTTACAGGGAACCAAAATCCAAAGAGGTTGTGACTTACCCAAGGTCACAGTAATTAGCAAACCTGGGATGCCATCACCAAACATGGGTAACTGTGGGTGACTAGAGGACAGGGAGAATTCAAGTTTGACTGCAATGCCAAAGGAAAGCAGAAGGCATAGCAGGAAGAAAGGCTGGAATGGGAGCATGGGGCCATCCAGGGAAACCATGGAGTAGATCCTCCATGAAGATGCTCGGAGGTAGCATGTTCCCAGTGCTACTATGCTGATCTTTATCACTCCATAACACTGGAATCTGACTTGGACACAATTATCTAAACATGTGACAGTTCCTACACTGAAGGACCTCTTAAAGGATAACTTAGACTGGGGTGGGGGTTCATGGAGTCCTGTTCATGGATCAGTGGGACCAGATCCTCTCTGAGGGCTGTCCCTCTTGTGTGGAGTGGATACTGTGGTTTGCTCAGGCAGAAGGGAGATGGGAAGGGGATATTCCAAGCTAGAGAAGTAGCCCAAAAAAGCAATAGACATTGCTTACAAAGGAAGGTACAAAACCAGTTTAAGGAGTGTCAGAACTCCTGCTGGGAGGAACTGTATGGGGTCATATGTAGGAATGTTACGATTTACAGAGACCTTACATATATCATTTCTCCATCCATCCCTTCTTTCTTTTCCCAAAGCATCACCCTAGGCCAGATCAGATTGTACTGGAAGCACTATCCTGACCCTTTCCCCATTCTCCATGAGTTAAGATAAGTTAAGAAATATCACCTCGCATTTATCAGATTGGCTGAGTTGAGTTGGCCAAAAATAAGGGGAAAAGAAAAAATATAAAACTCTGGCATGGTTTACCCTGTTGGTGGAGCTGTGTGCTTGTCCAACCATACTAGTATGTCTAAGGGACAGCTAAGTGGTGCTTAAGAGTTAAGATTTCTTTGTTTTTTAAAAAAAATTATTTCTTTTTGGGGCAGCTAGGTGGCTCAGTGGATAGAGCACCCGCCCTGGAGTCAGGAGTACCTGAGTTCAAATGTGACCTCAGACACTACACCTAGCTGTGTAGCCTTGGGTAAGCCACTTGACCCCATCTGCCTTGCAAAAACCTAAAAATAATATTTATTTTGTTGAATATTTTAAATAATAATTTTTAAAAATATTTTTCAGTTTCATGTAAACTTTTTTAACATTCATTTAAAAAATTTGCATTTCAGATTCTCTCTCCTCGCCTGCCCCTTTCCTATCCCTTGAGAAAACAAGCATTTGATATCAGTTATACATGGGAAGTCATACCAAACATTTCCATATTAATATGGCTAGTTTTTTCTTAGAAAACAGAGATATTTTCCAGGACTGTTGACTCAGGGGACTAAGGCCTTGTGCACTTCCAGATCACCTGTGTCCTATAAAGACTTGGGAGGAGGGAGGGTTGGTGGCTCTTGAGGAGTGACTCAGTCAAGGGAGAATCACTTAGTTGAATTAACTGGAGACATCCACCAGTGTCTATTCTGCCAAGGTTAAACAGACCTCCTTTTGTTCATTGTTGAACATCTCCTTTTGTTCTAACATTGAACTAAACTTCCAGAGGACTGACTTGAGTCAGGCCCAGCCCAGAACAAAGGGGAGTCATGCAGAGAAATACATTTGAGGGCAGAGCCAGGTGGGAATTTGTTATGTTGCCCCACAACAAACGTCTTGTTTTTGTTTTACTCCATGGGAAGAGGAAGTGAGAAGAACAGATTATAAATGTACATAAACTAAATAAATTTATCTAAAAAAAAACTAGGGTTTTAAGAGATGAAAAGATTTTTCAATTTTTAGTAATAAAGAAATATCCAAATATACCTTTCTATCACCCACAGAAACTGGAATGATGGGAATTAGTATGGTTAGCAGCCAAGTTGGTTGACTTGTTGGTTAATCTACAAAGAGTGGTTGGTTCTCACGCTAAACCCCTGGGAACCCACCTGACATTTGAACCCTGGACCTCTCACAAAAGAATGGATTCCTTAGGCTGGTGTTTAAACTCTTTCACAGTGACTATCCAGCCTGCTTTCTCATTATGGCCATTGCAAACTGGTCTACTTACTGTTTCCTGATCTCATCTTGCCTTCTCTCTGTACCACTGACTTTATTTCTTTTATAAATAAATAATCAGGCCTACACTTTGGTTAGAATAAGCCAGGTTCTCCTACACCCTCCATGCCATCCTCCCCTCCCCCCCTCCCCAAGCTCAGCGGCATGGATCAGGGAGTTCTAGGAAGTCCAGCTAGCCTAGGCTGCTGGCATGGGGTGGCTTGGTAGTCAGTCAGCATTTATTAAGGGTTTATTGTGTACTAAGATGATACTTCTGAATTCGCACCCCAAAGTGCTATACAAACCTGCATTTAGTATTGTTTCATTCTTTGTACTTTTATCCTTGGCACCTAGCAATGCCTTGCCCATACTAGCAACGTTCTAATCGTTGATTAATTGATTTAGACAGTGAGGAAGTATTAGATGTGGAGATTAGATGTGTAGAAATGAGAGGTGGGGGGGAGAGAGAGAGAGAGAGAGAGAGAGAGAGAGAGAGAGAGAGAGAGAGAGAGAGATGCATGCCTCAGGGAGGTAACTTTTTTTTTTTTTTTTTTTTTTTTTTTAGTTTTTGCAAGGCATTGGGGTTAAGTGGCTTGCCCAAGGCCACATAACTAGGTAATTATTAAGTGTCTGAGGTCGGATTTGAAACCAGTACTCCTGACTCCAGGGCCAGTCCTCTATCCACTGTGCCACCTAGCCACCCCAAGGGAGGTAACTTCCTAAAAAAGGAGAGAAGATGTAGGATCATAGAAACCAGTCAAAGTATCCATCCTTAGCAAAGAGAAGTCTTATGCTTATTAATAGAGATCAGAACATATAGAAATAGGGATTTAGCCATTGGGCATGCTGAATGACCTCTACTGGTTCAGATGAAGAGGAGAAAAGGTTGTCCATCAAGAGAATGAGATGGGTTTGGGGACTTGACGATATCTCCTGTCCCTTGGGGAGATCATGATGCAATGTTCATTTCCTGATGTCTATCTTCACACCCCTGCCTCTCACAGCCTTCAAAAGCTCCCACCTGATCCATCCATCCAGCTCCACTAGCTATCACCTGAAGTCTCTCTTGTTTTGTGTCAAACACCTTGAAAGAAAGTGGTTTTCAATCTCTCTTCACTTGCTACTTTTCTAAACTTTCTACAATTTTTCTTCCTACCTCACCATTTACCTAAACTACTCTCCTCCAAATTTACTACTAATCCCATAATCCTCATCCCATTCCCCCTATTTTTTATTTTATTCGATGTTCACAATTCTCAAGGGTTCCAATGACCTCCATGACTTTGGCCTTAATACAGAATTAGATTGAACACGGTGTTACCCTCTAGAGTTTGTCCTAAGAAGGGACAAATATTAGCTTCCAGAATTTGGTTTCAAGAAAGAACAAACAGAATTAGGTTAACATATATGTTTATTAAAATTTCTCTAAGCAGGTTGATTTTTTAAAATCTTCATTGTTGTTTTACTTTAATAACTATAGCAATTCCCCCCTTGATCAGTCAGCAGCCATCAACATCCAGGCAGGAAGATATAACAGCAAAAAAGATTATAATTCAACGAAAGCTCAAATGATGGTTAACATTTTTTAGCAATAAAGTGTTTTTAATTAAGGTATGTTCGTTATTTTTTAGACATAATTCTATTATACACTTAATATACAACTTTTATGTGCACTCTGGAAAAGCAAAAAAAAATTGATGTGACTCATTTTATTGTGATATTCACCTAAGCAGGTTGATTATTGAAACATGTGTGGGAGCCTGGCTAGAAAACCAGACCCCCAAAATGAAATTGTACAATTTCATTATCAGAAGGCAGGATGGGGGAAAACCACTTCGAGCCTGTCCGTCAAGGGAGCAGCCCTCAATTCAGGATGGAGCTGGATATCAGACGTTCCTATTAGGAGAAATGTCCGAGAGGACATGCCAGGAGGACTGTCCCCATCCAACTCAGGACCTTTGGACCTTACCAATTATAAGACCTCCACAAAGCATGTGAATCTTTCCCCTTTAGAATGTTGATGCCATTCAGTGACTGTTGATACAATTGGGAGATTCAAATTTATTATTGAAGAGAGAAAAACAGACTACATTTTTATTTCTTTTTAGGTGATGTCAATAGTTCAATGATCATTTCTCTACACACGCCATCCCAGATCTATTTATCCTGTCCTAGCCTCTTTCCTGACCTCTCACATCTCCAGCTATCTTTGAGACATCTCAGACTAATTGTCCAGACATCTCAAGCTCAACATATCCAAAAACCAGAACTCATAATTCACCCCCACCCCAATCTCCCCTCTTCTAACCTTCCCTGTTAATAACTAGCATTAAAATGGGACTTTAGGGTTTGCAAAGTGCTTTAAAGTTAGTGGGTGCTATTATTAATATTACTATTAATTAATTTTACAGATGAGGAAACTGAGGCTGAAGGAATATATATATATATATATATATATATATATATATATGATTTGTTCAGATGGAGCAGTGCATAGAAGTTCAGAAGTTCAAATTTGGCCTCAGACACTTCCTAGTTGTGTGACTTTGGGCAAGTCACTTCACCCTGCTTACTTCAGTTTCCTCATGTGTCAATGAACTGGACAAGGAAATGACAAACCACTTTAGCATCTTTGCCAATAAAATCCCAAATGGGGGTCACAAAGGGTCAAACATGACTAGAATGACTGGATAACTCCAACTACCACAACAACGATGACAACAAAAACATCAGCTTTCACAATATCCTTTCTCCCACCCTGCCCCTCCTAGGGCAGAGCACATCACTTCAACCTAGGACTATTGCCCTAGCTGCTGGGAGGGGTGGGCTGCTTGCCCCAAGTCTCTCCCCATTTTAGACCATCCTCTACTCTGCTGTCAAAGTGATGTCCCTAAAGTGTAAGACTGACCATGTCATTTCCCCACTCATTAAACTCCAATGACTCCCTATCCCTTCTAGGATGCTTACCTTGTCAATGGGTGGGGGGGGGGGAGGAAAGGGAGAGAAATTGGAATGCAAAGTTTTTTTTTAGGGTTTTTTTTGCAAGGCAATGGGGTTAAGTGACTTGCCCAAGGCCACACAGCTAGGTAATTATTAAGTGTCTGAGATCAGATTTGAACTCAGGTACTCCTGACTCCAGGGCCGGTGCTCTATCCACTGTGCCACCTAGCCACCCCAGAACTCAAAGTTTTAAAAATGAATGTTAAAATTCTTTTACATGTAACTGAGGGAAAAAATAAAATACTAAACAAAAAGAAAAAAGACAGTTCAAATCCTACCTTTTTCAGGAGAGCTTCCTAGTTCCCCATCCCACTCCCCACCTCCATTTGCTGATGCCTTCCCCTCTGCCATTACCTTCTCCCATATTAACACCAGAGTGTATATATATATATATATATATACATATATATATATATATATATATGTATACCATCTTTTCAACTCAATTGCTGTATTTTGAAATTGAAATGTTTTCTGGATTTTATCTCTGCTTACTAAAATTCTTGCCTCTGATGAGACTTTCCTCTAGTTTATGGTCCCTAGTACCCCCCGATATTTTCAGGTGCCTTTGTTTTTTATGTTTGTTATTTGGGGTTGCTAGTACCCAATAATGTGAGACTTGATTTGGGTGCACCCCCCTCCCCATTTATTTGTTTTTGTCTCTGAGACTCTCTAGGGTGAGAGCAAAGTCAGATCCCCTCTTGTGTTGTCTGCATCTTTTGTTGTTTTAGGGGCTGTGCCTTTGGCACCCTGATATGTGAAACTTTGTTCAAGTAACCTCCTTTTGTTTATGTATCTGTACATTCAGGTACCTGCATTCATTTGTTGCTCTTCTTTTTTTAATTTTAATTTTTTTTTAAATTTTAAGGCAATGGGGTTAAGTGACTTGCCCAAGGTCACACAGCTAGGTAATTATTAGTTGTCTGATACTGGATTTGAACTCAAGTCTTCATGACTCCAGGGTTAGCACTCTATCCACTGTGCCACCTAGTTGCCCGACTGCTCTTAAATCTGTTATTTCTGCTATTAACAAGACTAGAATTTAGAAGGAGCTTAGAGATGGAATTTCTTCCCCTTTTCATAAGGCAAACATTGCTCTGACACCAACCTCCCTAGGGAACTCCCTAGGGAAGGCTTTTTCCCCTTGGACATTTTGATGGCTGGTGAATGGTGAGATTTTAAAAACAAAAAGCTTGTCTTTGTTCTCTTAAAAATCTGCTCCTACCTGGCTTGTTTTTGCGTTTTCTCTGTCCCTCCATTAGTTGTGGTAGTGGTCTACTGTATTTTCTCTGTCCTGATTGACCAAAATCTGATTCTGCTTTTATTTTCCCTCCTCTGCAGGAAAGTCATTTTACTTCTATATTTTTTTTTCAGCTGTAAAAATGGGGAAAATTAGAATTTCTTTCTTAAAATCTATACTTTAGGTACAAGAATTATTATTAATCCAGAAATTGTAATTTTGAAGAAAGAGAGTCTGTTTTTCCTGTTCCTAGACTGAGTAAAAACAACCATTCACTCTAAAATTTTGCCTCTGGCAATCATTCTGGGCATTTGCTTGGAGGTTGTCTTCCTCCCCTTCCTCTCTTTGACATAGGCTTCTATAAAAGAAAGTTTGTTTTAAGAAAATGGGACTGGGGTGGCTAGGTGGTGTAGTGGATAAAGCACCAGCCCTGGAATCAGGAGTACCTGGGTTCAAATCCAGTCTCAGACACTTAACAATTGCCTAGCTGTGTGGCCTTGGGCAAGCCACTTAACCCCATTTGCCTTGCAAAAACATAAAAAAAAAAAGAAACAAGAGAAAATGGGACTCAAAATAATAAAGAAGTTAGGTTTTGATTGGGAATTTTAAATATTATACAAGTTATAAATTAAGGATTATTTAATATCAAATACACTGGATTTTGTAAAAAAACGAATAATTTTTCTGAAAATTATAATTCCTATTTCTATATTTTAAATTTTAAAAGAAATGTCTTATGCCTCACCAAACAAGACAGGAAGAAATGTGAAAATGTTCCATTGCTACTTTTGTGAATAATTTGAATAAAGTCTGAAAGTTTTTGTAATTTTATTTTTAAGATTAACTTAAGATATATGTTTGTGTATATGTGTATATGTATTAGAACTGTAAATCAAAAGATAAGTTACAAAATTTTTCTGGGAGTATGGAACCCAGATTTGACATGGTTTAGAATGCGCTTGGCTGAAGCCTATCATCATGAGAGTGATGGTTGGGAGAGCTCTCAGGGAGTAATCAAATTTTTGGTTTCAGAATAAAGGATGAAAACTGAAAAACCCTATTATAATATCAACTGTTTTAAATATATATGTACATATATCTTTGTATCTAATTTAGAATGCTAAATTATTAATTAAAAAAACTCTTTTTGACATTTGGGAAAAATAAGATTCATGGGCAACTGAGTTCATTTCTAGCCCCTGTCTAAATGAAACAAAAGTCCAAAAATGTGAATTCCTCCTTTTATATTTGTTTGGGTTTTGGATTTAATTATTTAAAAAAGACAAATTTAACATTACTAAGAAATAGGTTATCATATAATTTAGAATGTTATCATTTTTAAGATTTTAGGACCTAGCTCCTTGCTAAAGCATTATTAATAGTATAAATGATTTGGTTTCGTTTAGACACTGCAAAGATAAACTTTCCCTTTAGAAATCAATTAGTCGGGTTTAATTTAGGAGGAAGGGTTCAAGAAAAATATCTGTAGAAAGCTTTTTTTTTTTTGCAAGGCAAATGAGGTTAAGTGGCTTGCCCAAGGCCACACAGCTAGGTAATTATTAAGTGTCTGAGGCTGGATTTGAACTCAGGTCCTCCTGACTCCAGGGCCAGTGTGCCACCTAGCCACCCCCTGTAGAAAACTTTCTGAAGCTAATCACACCTTGCTAGCAGCAAAGCAGTTTCCTAGTTCACCATGTACAGTCAAACTAGAGTTGGCTTGATTTCAGGATGAAAAGGAACAGGGAAGAGAAGGGAAGGGAAAAGGGACAGGACTACTTAAATTAAGAAATTTGAAGTTAAAGCTATATGATATCTTTTTATTGGATAACCTTTTATTTGGGTTGATTTTCTGTACAAGGTAATCTAACATTTTGTATTAAATTAAATTAAGACATTTTAAAGTTTCAAAATGCATAAAAATGATCATGGTGTTTTGAGTCTCCCAAATGTTCTAATATTAAGAAATATTGGTAAATAGTTGTAACAGGCTCTTTAGTATGGGCAGAATCTCTCATAATCTAAACATTTGGGAATGTAAAATTTCTCTGTTGACAACAAATAGAATGAATGAATGAAGAAAAATTAAGTGAAATAAATCTCTTATTTAGTATGTATGTTTTACTGCTTACTGTAACTCCAGTTACTGTAATTAAGCAACTAAATTAAGTAACTAATACAGTAGCTATATTGATGGCCTTAAGCTGTAATTAGTGACATTCTGCATGTGGGGATTGTAACTGACTTTATCTTTCTCTATATGAAATGATCAGGCCCCAGTTTTCTTCTCAGCTGGAGAAATGTATGCCAGCTTCCCCTCCTAAAATGAACAATCGATACCCAGGACAATTCTATCACCTGTTATTTCTATATTAAAGGAAGTTTACTTAACATTATTTTGGTTATGGTTTATAATGTTCTTATATAAGAAGTACAAAGAAAATTTTGTAATTCTGAAAAGGAATTTTTAGAAACATCTAGTTGTAAATCCTCATCAAAAATATTGTGAGTTAGGGCAGCTAGGTGGCGCAGTGGATAAAGCACCAGCTTTGGAGTCAGGAGTACTTGGGTTCAAATCGGAGCTCAGACACTTAATCGTTACCTAGCTGTGTGGCAAGCCACTTAACCCCAATGCCTTGAAAAAAAAACCTAAAAAAAATATTGTTAGTCTTTGTACAAAGTTGGGGTGTATTTCATAAATTTGTTCTTACCAAAAATGTTTATTTGTATAGAAATCAGTTTTATTTAAGAATATAATTATATAAATTAAGGTGACAGATATACAGCAAATTAATCAATGCTATTCAAATGCCATCTATTTCTAGTGATATACTAAAGAAAAGAATATATTAAGTAAATGTTTAAATGTCTATTAAATTTTGCTATAACGAGGGTAATTTAATCGGGCTTAAGCAAACAAATCCTTGGCCTTTTGAAGCATCATTTTATTTTTTTAAATTTTATTTCTTTTTTCTTTTAAAATTTATTTCTTTTATTTATTTACACATTACTAAAATATTCTTATTAGAATAAACACAACAATCCCCCTCCCCCCACAAAAATAAAAAAAACCTCATGAGAAATAGAGTGAAAGAAAGAGAAAAAAATGTGTTTCAGTCTGTGTTCTGACACCATCAGCTCTGTCTCTGGGGTGGATCACGCTCTTTATCATAAGTCCATTAGAGAAGTTACTTGTATATTTTCCCATAGTTGCTGTTGCTGATTGTAATTCCCTCCATCCATTCCTCCCCACTATCCTCTATTATATTTTCTCTCTCCTTTCACTCTGTCCCTCTTCAAAAATGTGCTATGGGGCAACTGAGTGGCACATAGGACAGAGCACTGGCCCTGGGGCCAGGAGGCCCCAAGCCTACATCCCACCCCAGAGACCCAGCAACCAACCAGCCCTGTGGTCCTGGATAGAACGCCTAATCCCACCACCTTACAAAAAATAAAGAAGAAAATGTGTTATGACTATCCTCTCCCATGATCTACTCTATCACCCACATCCCCCCTCCCCTCCCCCGTCCCCCTTCTTTCCTTTTTACTCTAGATGTCTATACTCTATTGAGTGTGTATGCTGTTTCCTCTCTGAGCCATTTCTGATGAGATTGAAGGTTCCCTCATTCCCCCTCGCCTTCACCTCTTCCATACCATTGCAAAAGCTAAATGCCAGAAAAAAAAATATCCTTTATATGAAATATCTCAGCCTATTCCACCTCTCCTTTCTCTTTCTCCTAGTACATTTCCCTTTCACCCATTGACTCCATTTCAAAAATATATTATACCTTCACATTCAGTTTTCTCCTCGTCTATAAAGGCTCCTTCTACCTGCTCTATTAGATAAGAAGGTTCATATGAGTATTATCGGTATCATTTTTCTATGCAGGAATACATGTGGTTTATCATCATTAAGTCCCTCATATTTTACCCTTCTCCTCCTCTCTCTACGCTTCACCTGAGTCCTGTATTTGAAGATCAAACTTTCTGTTCAGCTCTGGTCATTTCAACAGGAACATTTGAAATTCCTCTGGTTCATTGAAAGTCCATCTTTTCCCCTGGAAGAGAATGTTCAGTTTTGCTTGTACTTGATTCTCGGTTGCATTCCAAGTCTTTTGCCTTCAGGAATATTACATTCCAAGCCCTAAGAGCCCTTAATGTAGTTGCTGCTAAGTCCTGTGTGTTCCTGACTGCAGCTCCACGATATTTGAATTGTGTCTTTCTGGCTGCTTGTAATATTTTCTCTTTGACTTAGGAGTTCTGGAACTTGGCTATAATATTCCTGGGGGTTATAAAAATTTTGTATATCTAAGGACTTTTTGGAGGGGTGGGGTGTATGGATGTATAGTACTTAAAATACTTTACATCACTTTGGGTTCAAATTTTTTTTTAGCTTTTTTTTTTGCAAGGCAAATGGGGTTAAGTGGCTTGCCCAAAGTCCACACAGCTAGGAAATTATTAAGTGTCTGAAGTCGGATTTGAACTCAGGTACTACTGACTTCAGGGCCAATGCTCTATCCACCATGCCACCTAGCTGCCCCTGGGTTTAAATTTTAAGGATTTGTTTTTACTGTAAGACAGAATAAGAGCAGGAAAAATTTCCAGACTGGTTTAAGAGAAGTTGCACACGTGAGTCAATTTTTCCAGCCTGTGAATTAGTACAGTAATCTGATGTTTATAACTATTTGCCCAACTTATTTAATTAATGAGTTCTTTGAAGTTCCTCTTTTTTTTATTCTATTTTTTATTTTTTTTAGGTTTTTGCAAGGCAAATGGGGTTAAGTGGCTCGCCCAAGGCCACTCAGCTAGGTGATTAAGTGTCTGAGACCGGATTTGAACCCAGGTACTCCTGACTCCAAGGCCAATGCTTTATCCACTAGGACACCTAGCCACCCCAGATTTTGTTATTTTGTTGTAGAGTTTTGGTCTGGAGATAAATGTTTAGAGACCAAATGATAAGACCTACCCCCATGTTGATAGAAATACTTTAGCATAACTGATAACCTTAGGAAGAGGGCCTCAGCTGAAGAGCTATTAAGTAAATGTGACTCAAAACAACGAAATTCCCTTTTGATCCAAACTACTGTAATGAAGTAAGACTTTGAATGTTTTTGTTAGAGTTTTCCTAGGTCTTGTCTATCTCTGCTTATATCTCTCATAGAAAAGTTTCTATTTTTTTTTGCAAGGCAATGGGGTTAAGTGGCTTGCCCAAGGCCACACAGCTAGGTAATTATCAAGTGTCTGAGGATGGATCTGAATTCAGGTCCTCCTGACTCCAGGGCCGGTGCTTTATCCACTGCGCCACCTAACTGTCCCAAAAGTTTCTATTTTTCAAAGAAGTCAAAGTGGAAATTTATTATTGAGAAACATTTTGTTATCAGATAGAAGCATCTAAATTACTGTCATTAGAAAGAATTTTGCTGCTTTCGATCTGAATTTGTTGCCATTTCTATGGTATAGGTAAGAAGTATGTTAATGGGGATTTATCACAAATATAGTATTCAAATTCCTGAAGAATCTCATAATCATTTTGACAATTATATGAGGATATTTAGGTAAAAGTAAATAAACTTATAAAAACCAGATATGTAAATTCCATATGTTGAAGTTAAGAAAAGCTCTATCTTGTTTTGCTGTTGTGTTAAGAAATAAGATTTTTAGTAATAAAACATAATGTTTAGTGAAATATAATAATTTACATGTCATCCTGCTTGGAAATCTGACTTTTCTCATGATGGTTTTGTTTCATTTGGAAATAGAAACACCTGTTCAAATTATTTTAAAATCACCTAAGCTGTTATTATTTAAAAGGATATGGATCTGTTTCCAATGGCAATGTCACTTAATAATTGCCTAGCTGTGTGACCTTGGGCAAGTCATTCAACCCCAATGTCTTAAATAAAAAATAAAATAAAATTTTAAAAAAGAATACATCAAAAAGGGGCAGCTGGGTGACTCAGTGGATACAGCACCGGCCCTGGAGTCAGGAGGACCTGAATTCAGATCCGACTTCAGACATTTAATAATTGCCTAGCTGTGTGACCTTGGGCAAGTCACTCTTAACCCCATTGCCTTAAGTAAAAAATAAAAAAAATTTTTAAAAAAGTGCACTAACGCAATGTCAATTATCCTTGCCTAAATCCTTCCATGAGAATGAGTCTCTCTCAATGAATGTGGTCCTTACCCAATGGAGGAGGATACCAGAATACAAAAAGACCTCAGATACCATTTCATTTTTCTCATATTTTTAGTGCCCTTTTCTCAGGCACAGGGAGTATGTTTAGATCTCTCCTTCTCCCCCCCCCCCCCATTACTAAAATACTAGCTATCATTGCTCTTAACCTACTTGGAGTAGGGCTGGTATTTGCCCCATGTTTCACCACCCTGGTGAATAAAATAATGGTGTGCCATGGTCTTTCCTCCTCAAAGAGCAAAAGCAGAGATCCTTTGGTCAAATGAAATGGGTTTGAAGGAACTTCCTTTCCTGACCATTGAAGAAGAATGAAGATCTGTTACATTTTTTTCTTTTCTCTTTGTTCTACAGGTGGTGTTAGGCACCTCTCCGACCCACAGGGAGGATTGATAACATCATTTGTAGCAGTAATTGTTGAAAATTTTTTTTATTAATTCTTTTCTTTTCTCTTTTTGAGTATAATCAGTATCCATAGTTTTTGATAAAATACTTAATTTTTTTTTTTTAGTTTCTGCAAGGCAATGGGGTTAAGTGGCTTGCCCAAGGCCACACAGCTAGGTAATTATTAAGTGTATGAGGCTGGATTTGAACTCAGGTCCTCCTGACTCCAGGGCCAGTGCTTTATCCACTATGCCACCTAGCTGCCCCTTGAATTCACTCTTCATTATAGAAATTCACTATTAGGAACCTCATGAGACTGGAGATTAGTCTTCTATCTAAATCTGAGTCCGGATATAAAGGAAATTCATGTTGGATAAATGTTCTATGAGGCCAGCAGTCCAAGAGATTTGGACAACTGCAGGTGATAGGCCAACTGGGAAAGGTTAAGGACATTGCATTTTTTAGCTAGATATAAGGCTATATTTTCCTAACTCAGTTTCCTAAACATGACATTTGGAAATAGTGCACCTGACATATTTGAAAAAAAAAAAATCTGGCTCAAGGCAATTGGTCATCCACGTAGTTTTACCCGGAAACTGACATCTAAATTAAAAAAAGGAAAGTTTTCCTTTCTTTATGTCCTTGGTCCTTATGGTAAATTCCTATAATCATATCAGGTGATCAGCACAAAAAATAATAATATAAATTTATGTAATTTTTTCCTTGCTTACAACTATCTAATTCTAATTGACAGCTAGGCCAGTGCATAGTTTTGACGTCCTCAGCTGTCAGCTACATATTCCTGTGAGAATTAAAATCCTTTAGCTTTTCAAAATGTGAAGGGGATATTTAAGCAAGAATTCTAAAGTTTTTGTGACATCAGGATATGATTCTCTTTTATAACTATCTCAAGTTCCATTTAAAGGAAAGGAATATTAGTCTACTAAGTATATCTAAAGAAAGATGACTTGTGATCTACTCTAAAACTTTTTCTTTTTTGTTAATTTTTTTAGAGGAATCCATTTTCAATTAAGATTTTTAAATTTTTTTTATTTATTTGAAACAATAGGGTTAAATGACTTGCCCAAGGTCACACAGCTAGGCAATTATTAAGTATCTGAGGTTGGATTTGAACTCAGGTCCTCCTGACTCAAGGGCTGGTGCTCTGTCCACTCTGCCACCTAGCTGCCTCTTCAGCCAGGATTGTTAAAAAAATGTTTTTAAGCACACTGATCCCAAAATGATTATCAATGCATATGTTCTTGATTATTATGGCAGTTAGTTTTGTTAGGGAACAGCATCTTCCAAATGGGGGAGATAAAATAATTATTCCAAGTATTTAAACTTAGTTTTTTTAAAACTGGATTGTGGTTTGGTTTTCAAATTTTCTGTTTGTAACCAAGGTCTCTGTCTGATAAGTGGCAAAACAATGAAGTTCCAAAATCTTAAGTTTTGACCTGATAAAATTTTGTGTTTATTTCCTTTACTAGAAAGAAAGATCCCCACAAGTAATCTCAATGCATTTGGGACACATTACTAAAATATTCTTATTAGAATAAACACAACAATCCCCCTCCCCCCACAAAAATAAAAAAAAAACCTCATGAGAAATAGAGTGAAAGAAAGAGAAAAAAATGTGTTTCAGTCTGTGTTCTGACACCATCAGCTCTGTCTCTGGGGTGGATCACGCTCTTTATCATAAGTCCATTAGAGAAGTTACTTGTATATTTTCCCATAGTTGCTGTTGCTGATTGTAATTCCCTCCATCCATTCCTCCCCACTATCCTCTATTATATTTTCTCTCTCCTTTCACTCTGTCCCTCTTCAAAAATGTGCTATGGGGCAACTGAGTGGCACATAGGACAGAGCACTGGCCCTGGGGCCAGGAGGGCCCCAAGCCTACATCCCACCCCAGAGACCCAGCAACCAACCAGCCCTGTGGTCCTGGATAGAACGCCTAATCCCACCACCTTACAAAAAATAAAGAAGAAAATGTGTTATGACTATCCTCTCCCATGATCTACCCTATCACCCACATCCCCCCTCCCCCTCCCCCCATCCCCCTTCTTTCCTTTTTACTCTAGATGTCTATACTCTATTGAGTGTGTATGCTGTTTCCTCTCTGAGCCATTTCTGATGAGATTGAAGGTTCCCTCATTCCCCCTCGCCTTCACCTCTTCCATACCATTGCAAAATCTCAATGCCAGAAAAAAAATATCCTTTATATGAAATATCTCAGCCTATTCCACCTCTCCTTTCTCTTTCTCCTAGTACATTTCCCTTTCACCCATTGACTCCATTTCAAAAATATATTATACCTTCACATTCAGTTTTCTCCTCGTCTATAAAGGCTCCTTCTACCTGCTCTATTAGATGAGAAGGTTCATATGAGCATTATCAGTATCATTTTTCTATGCAGGAATACATGTGGTTTATCATCATTAAGTCCCTCATATTTTACTCTTCTCCTCCTCTCTCTACGCTTCACCTGAGTCCTGTATTTGAAGATCAAACTTTCTGTTCAGCTCTGGTCATTTCAACAGGAACATTTGAAATTCCTCTGGTTCATTGAAAGTCCATCTTTTCCCCTGGAAGAGAATGTTCAGTTTTGCTTGTACTTGATTCTCGGTTGCATTCCAAGTCTTTTGCCTTCAGGAATATTACATTCCAAGCCCTAAGAGCCCTTAATGTAGTTGCTGCTAAGTCCTGTGTGTTCCTGACTGCAGCTCCACGATATTTGAATTGTGTCTTTCTGGCTGCTTGTAATATTTTCTCTTTGACTTAGGAGTTCTGGAACTTGGCTATAATATTCCTGGGGGGTTATAAAAATTTTGTATATCTAAGGACTTTTTGGAGGGGTGGGGTGTATGGATGTATAGTACTTAAAATACTTTACATCACTTTGGGTTCAAATTTTTTTTAGCTTTTTTTTTTGTAAGGCAAATGGGGTTAAGTGGCTTGCCCAAAGTCCACACAGCTAGGAAATTATTAAGTGTCTGAAGTCGGATTTGAACTCAGGTACTACTGACTTCAGGGCCAGTGCTCTATCCACCATGCCACCTAGCTGCCCCTGGGTTTAAATTTTAAGGATTTGTTTTTACTGTAAGACAGAATAAGAGCAGGAAAAATTTCCAGATTGGTTTAAGAGAAGTTGCACACGTGAGTCAATTTTTCCAGCCTGTGCATTAGTACAGTAATCTGATGTTTATAACTATTTGCCCAACTTATTTAATTAATGAGTTCTTTGAAGTTCCTCTTGTAAGATTTTATTTTATTTTTTATTTATTTTATTTTTTTTTTAGGTTTTTGCAAGGCAAATGGGGTTAAGTGGCTTGCCCAAGGCCACTCAGCTATGTAATTATTAAGTGTCTGAGATCGGATTTGAACCCAGGTACTCCTGACTCCAGGGCCAGTGCTTTATCCACTAGGACACCTAGCCACCCCAGATTTTGTTATTTTGTTGTAGAGTTTTGGTCTGGAGATAAATGTTTAGAGACCAAATGATAAGACCTACCCCCATGTTGATAGAAATACTTTAGCATAACTGATAACCTTAGGAAGAGGGCCTCAGCTGAAGAGCTATTAAGTAAATGTGACTCAAAACAACGAAATTCCCTTTTGATCCAAACTACTGTAATGAAGTAAGACTTTGAATGTTTTTGTTGGAGTTTTCCTAGGTCTTGTCTATCTCTGCTTATATCTCTCATAGAAAAGTTTCTATTTTTTTTTGCAAGGCAATGGGGTTAAGTGGCTTGCCCAAGGCCACACAGCTAGGTAATTATCAAGTGTCTGAGGATGGATTTGAATTCAGGTCCTCCTGACTCCAGGGCCGGTGCTTTATCCACTGCGCCACCTAACTGCCCCAAAAGTTTCTATTTTTCAAAGAAGTCAAAGTGGAAATTTATTATTGAGAAACATTTTGTTATCAGATAGAAGCATCTAAATTACTGTCATTAGAAAGAATTTTGCTGCTTTCGATCTGAATTTGTTGCCATTTCTATGGTATAGGTAAGAAGTATGTTAATGGGGATTTATCACAAATATAGTATTCAAATTCCTGAAGAATCTCATAATCATTTTGACAATTATATGAGGATATTTAGGTAAAAGTAAATAAGCTTATAAAAACCAGATATGTAAATTCCATATGTTGAAGTTAAGAAAAGCTCTATCTTGTTTTGCTGTTGTGTTAAGAAATAAGATTTTTAGTGATAAAACATAATGTTTAGTGAAATATAATAATTTACATGTCATCCTGCTTGGAAATCTGACTTTTCTCATGATGGTTTTGTTTCATTTGGAAATAGAAACACTTGTTAAAATTATTTTAAAATCAACTAAGCTGTTATTATTTAAAAGGATATGGATCTGTTTCCAATGGCAATGTCACTTAATAATTGCCTAGCTGTGTGACCTTGGGCAAGTCACTCTTAACCCCATTGCCTTAAGTAAAAAGTAAAAAAAATTTTTAAAAAAGTGCACTAACGCAATGTTAATTATCCTTGCCTAAATCCTTCCATGAGAATGAGTCTCTCTCAATGAATGTGGTCCTTACCCAATGGAGGAGGATACCAGAATACAAAAAGACCTCAGATACCATTTCATTTTTCTCATATTTTTAGTGCCCTTTTCTCAGGCACAGGGAGTATGTTTAGATCTCTCCTTCTCCCCCCCCCCCCCCCCCATTACTAAAATACTAGCTATCATTGCTCTTAACCTACTTGGAGTAGGGCTGGTATTTGCCCCATGTTTCACCACCCTGGTGAATAAAATAATGGTGTGCCATGGTCTTTCCTCCTCAAAGAGCAAAAGCAGAGATCCTTTGGTCAAATGAAATGGGTTTGAAGGAACTTCCTTTCCTGACCATTGAAGAAGAATGAAGATCTGTTACATTTTTTTCTTTTCTCTTTGTTCTACAGGTGGTGTTAGGCACCTCTCCGACCCACAGGGAGGATTGATAACATCATTTGTAGCAGTAATTGTTGAAAATTTTTTTTATTAATTCTTTTCTTTTCTCTTTTTGAGTATAATCAGTATCCATAGGTTTTGATAAAATACTTAATTTTTTTTTTTTAGTTTCTGCAAGGCAATGGGGTTAAGTGGCTTGCCCAAGGCCACACAGCTAGGTAATTATTAAGTGTCTGAGGCTGGATTTGAACTCAGGTCCTCCTGACTCCGGGGCCGGTGCTTTATCCACTATGCCACCTAGCTGCCCCTTGAATTCACTCTTCATTATAGAAATTCACTATTAGGAACCTCATGAGACTGGAGATTAGTCTTCTATCTAAATCTGAGTCCGGATATAAAGGAAATTCATGTTGGATAAATGTTCTATGAGGCCAGCAGTCCAAGAGATTTGGACAACTGCAGGTGATAGGCCAACTGGGAAAGGTTAAGGACATTGCATTTTTTAGCTAGATATAAGGCTATATTTTCCTAACTCAGTTTCCTAAACATGACATTTGGAAATAGTGCACCTGACATATTTGAAAAAAAAAAAATCTGGCTCAAGGCAATTGGTCATCCACGTAGTTTTACCCGGAAACTGACATCTAAATTAAAAAAAAGGAAAGTTTTCCTTTCTTTATGTCCTTGGTCCTTATGGTAAATTCCTATAATCATATCAGGTGATCAGCACAAAAAATAATAATATAAATTTATGTAATTTTTTCCTTGCTTACAACTATCTAATTCTAATTGACAGCTAGGCTAGTGCATAGTTTTGACGTCCTCAGCTGTCAGCTACATATTCCTGTGAGAATTAAAATCCTTTAGCTTTTCAAAATGTGAAGGGGATATTTAAGCAAGAATTCTAAAGTTTTTGTGACATCAGGATATGATTCTCTTTTATAACTATCTCAAGTTCCATTTAAAGGAAAGGAATATTAGTCTACTAAGTATATCTAAAGAAAGATGACTTGTGATCTACTCTAAAACTTTTTCTTTTTTGTTAATTTTTTTTAGAGGAATCCATTTTCAATTAAGATTTTTAAATTTTTTTTATTTATTTGAAACAATAGGGTTAAATGACTTGCCCAAGGTCACACAGCTAGGCAATTATTAAGTATCTGAGGTTGGATTTGAACTCAGGTCCTCCTGACTCAAGGGCTGGTGCTCTGTCCACTCTGCCACCTAGCTGCCTCTTCAGCCAGGATTGTTAAAGAAATGTTTTTAAGCACACTGATCCCAAAATGATTATCAATGCATATGTTCTTGATTATTATGGCAGTTAGTTTTGTTAGGGAACAGCATCTTCCAAATGGGGGAGATAAAATAATTATTCCAAGTATCTAAACTTAGTTTTTTAAAAACTGGATTGTATAAAACTGGTTTGGTTTTCAAATTTTCTGTTTGTAACCAAGGTCTCTGTCTGATAAGTGGCAAAACAATGAAGTTCCAAAATCTTAAGTTTTGACCTGATAAAATTTTGTGTTTGAGATATTTCCTTTACTAGAAAGAAAGATCCCTACAAGTAATCTCAATGCATTTGGGGAAACCTAGTCATTGACAGATTCCATAGATACAGAAGGACATTAGATGTCTCCAGAAGAGAGAAGAATGTACTAAAATTTTAGGTTATCATTTACTTTCTCCCTCTCATGCTTCTTGATTGTATGGTTTCTTTAATCAGAGAGGATTATTTTGATCGCTGTAACTTGCCCCTTGCCTCTATAAATGCCTCATCCATTCTTATGTTCTCTTCCTTGCCTGACCCACCCCCCAAGACAGACCTTTATGTTTTTTCTTTTCTTTTTATTTTTTAATTGAGATTTTCTTTTATTTTTCCACTTATGTGCTATGTTTGTTTTTCAACATTCATCGATTTGCAAATTTATGAGTTGCATATTTTTCTACCACCTTCTCTTCCCTTTCCAATCTGCGTGGTGGTGAATAGTCTGGTAAAAGTTTTACATCAGACCTTGCTGCCTCTCCATTCTTCTACGAAGCAAGGAAACTGATTCTATAGACTGGGAAGGACAGGGAAGGATGGAGGAGCTGGTAGTCTTGTTGAAACTCAATGGAAGGAAAGGGACAAATGAATGAAGAGGATATTAGTCTGGCAGGAATAAGGTGGAGTGGTCCCCAAGGTGGTTCTGTGACTCCTATTTTGTCTATCTCCTGCTCTACTCTAGTCTCATTGCTTAGATGGGTTTTCTAGTATAAACTCTCCCTTTCTGCTATTTGGGGTTATAGTAAAGGATCTATAATTCTATATTTTTATTAACTCTGAGCCCCCAGACAGGGATAGTGTTCTGGACCCTTTCTCTTCTCAGGGGGGGATGCTTTCTTCTACATTATTTCCTGAATTTCTTGTACTCAGACTTGCAAATTCTTATGGTTAATAGTATTTATAAAGACAAAACCGGGGCGGCTAGGTGGCGTAGTGGATAAAGCACCGGCCTTGGAGTCAGGAGTACCTGGGTTCAAATCTGGTCTCAGACACTTAATAATTACCTAGCTGTGTGGCCTTGGGCAAGCCACTTAACCCCGTTTGCCTTGCAAAAACCTAAAAAAAAAAAAAGACAAAACCAATGCTTATATCAAAGAAAGGCAAAGAAACTTTCCCTGGGAAAAGCTATCAGATTCCCATAAGGGAATCTGAGTGGAGAAAGGAGATACTCATAGAATGAGCACCTCAAGGGTCTGTAATGTATGAGAATCCAGTTTACAGGTTTTGTCTTTATACTCATTCCTCATGCTGTAGTGACCCAAATAGCTTTGCTCCTAGAATTCTGCTCCCATTCCTTGCAGTAAGTTGCCTCTGCCTAAATTTGAGTCTAGCTTGTTCTCTGTGAGGAGTCTTTCAGACTCTCCTTTTCCAGTCCTGTGGGTCTTCCTCAAGTCTTATCGGGGCCTAGGTGCTCTTTAAATCTGGTTCTTGATTGAATGTTCTCAAAAAGAACTCACTAGCCCTAACCTCACCCATACTCCTTGGCTAGGGTTCTACAGTGCCCCTTCAGTGACAGCTTGGACTTTACCCTGGGAAAAAGCCTCAGTTCTTAGATCTCTTCCCTCCCATGTAAGAAGAGAATTGGATGTCCCTAGTCCCTGGTATGGGGCTGGAACTACTCTAAGAGAACTCACCTTAACTTAGAGTGACTGTCTAGAATATTTTCCAAACCTTCATCTTCTAATATGACACGTCACAGATTCATCCCTAAAAAAGTCCCTGTTCTGTGCTAGTTAAATCTTAATTTCTTTTAGGTTTTTTTTTTTTTTGACAAGGCAATGGTGTTAAGTGACTTGCCCAAGGCCACACAGCTAGGTCATTATTAAGTGTCTGAGGCTGGATTTGAACTCAGGTCCTCTACTCCAGGGCCGGTGCTCTATCCACTGTGCCACCTAGCCACCCCTGTCCTAGTTAAATCTTGCCAAGTGTGAACACCTAGGCAGTTTTCAAAAAGCCATTAACTTGTGATGCTTAAACCTACATTTGGAAGTATTTGGCTGCTGTTTTTGCATTATTGACAGTGTTACATTAAGCAGTTTTTGTATTTGAAAGAAGCCCAAGACAATAAATAAACATGGTATATTTTGATCTTAAGAGACTAGAGAAGTTGTGTAAATAATAAATACCTTTTCTTTAAACCACTGCATTTCTAATAAGCACTCTTGTTGTTAACATGGTTTATAAAGACAATGTTTATAACAAAGAAAAGGAAAGATGCTTTCCCTGGGAAGGGGCAGGGAGCCTGAGGGGAGAAAGGAGATACATACAGAATGACCACCTTGAAGGTGTATAGTATCGGGGGATCTCTTTGCAGTAGAGGTCATAAGCAGATTATGGTCCTATATTGTTCAGTTGTTTTTAAGTCATGTCTTTGTGACCCATTTGGGGTTTTCTTGCAAAGATACTGTCATGGTTTGCCATTTCCTTCTCCAGCTCATTTTTACAGGTGAGGAAACTGAGGTAAACAGGGGGAAGTGACTTGCTCAGGGTTACCCATCTGAGGTCAGATTTGAACTCAAGAACATGAGTCTTCCTGACCCCAGGTCTGAAATTCTCTCCACCCAATGATTGCTTGCCCAATAATTGCCAAGTAGTTCTGGGGTTCAGGTTTTCCCAGTTTTAAAACTCTATTTTATTTTTTATTTTATTTTATTTAGGTTTTTGCAAGGCAAATGGGGTTAAGTGGCTTGCCCAAGGCCACACAGCTAGGTAATTATTAAGTGTCTGAGACCGGATTTGAACCCAGGGTGCCTCTGACTCCAGGGCCGGTGCTTTATCCACTGGGCCACCTAGCCGCCCCCAGTTTTAAAACTCTAAATCTCTTCCCTATGTGTGGAGAAAATGTACAGGCTTCTTTTCTGCAAGTGTGATCACCGTCCCTACTTGTCTTTTCATATCTGAAGGCTCATCTGTTAGGAGTTGCAATTGCAGTGGGAGTGGGACATATCCTGAAGTCATCTTCAAAGAGACTGTGGATGCAAAGATATGCGTGATGGTGAGCTCTGGGCACAGGCAGCCAAGGGGGCTACTGAGGAGAAGGGTGCCTCCAAGTCCCTTCCAGCTCTGAAGTCCTGTGATTCTATAAGACTCTGGAAACTGAAGGAACACTGATATGCATACATTAGTCTCCAAGTACAAGGGCAGAGCAGGCACAGGATAGGACCCCTATTTGCCTCAGTTTCTCAGTGTTGGGGTTTGTTATGAGGGTGAAATGAGCCAAGATTTACTAAGCATTGTGCTCATAATAGGCACTTAATAAATGCTTCCATTCTCCCTCCCTTCCTTCCCTTTTCTGCTCTTTCCTCCCTTCCTCCATCCCTCCATCCCTCCATCCCTCCCTCCCTTCCTTCCACCCTTCCTTTCTTCCTTTCTTCCTCATACCAGAAAAAGGCTCATCCAACCTCTGTGGTTCCACGTTGCCAGGGACCTATGCCACCAACAAACCATTCTAATTGATAGGCAAATCTTTGTTACTTCAAACCTAGAATTTGCCTCTTCATGACTTTTAGCCATTGCCCCTGCTTTGCTGCCCAAACTAATAACACATTCTCTCTGATCTCTGATGGTGATATAGTGTAGAGGGACATGTGTCATCTTTTCATATTGCGAACCCTAAAATTGTAAGAACCTCAAAAATAGGATTAAACAAATAAAGCAGAAAAATATAGATTAGACTTGAAATTTTTTCCTCTGGGATTTACTAAATAAAAACTATAAGTAATGGAGACCCTCTCATAAGGGTCATAAAAACACTGGTAAAGCAAGTGGATTCTTATGTCATTTGGGAAATGATAGAAATCTTTAACATACTTAATGGCCTATGCATAGAAATTTGGACAATATTTCTAACTGAAACTGATATACAAATATTATCGTTTTTGTATCTCTTCCTGAATTCTTCTCTTGTTTCTTCCTGACTTTTCTTCTCTCTTCCTGGAAGATTGATCTCCTTATATTCTGAGCATTGTTCTCCTAGATTTGTGATTAATGCCCTAGGGGCATAATTTCTTCTTAATTTTTATTCATTTATTTATTCTTATTTTTGTACAAATGATTTTTTTATACATTACTAAAATATTCTTATTTAAGAGTAAACATAATACCCCTCCCCACAAAAAATATAGACCTGCATGAGCAATAAAGTAAAGAGAAAAAATTAAAATAATAATAATGATAATAATGATGATGATGATGATGATGATGATAGCAACCAGGTGGTGCAGTGGACAGAGCACCAACCCTGGAGCCAGGAGCACCTGAGCCCAAATCCAGCCTCAGACACCCAACAGTCACCCAGCTGTGCGGCCCCGGGCAAGCCACCCAACTCCATTTGCCCTGCAACCCCCCCAAATAATAATAATAATAATAAATGTGTTTCAGTCTGTGTTCCAACACCTCCAGCTCTGTCACAGGTGGATCACATTCTTTATGATAAGTCCATCACAAAAGCTACTTCCATATTTTTCCGCCATTGCCATTGCTGCTTGCAACTCCCTCCGTTCGTACTTCCCCACTACTATATACTATATTTTCTCACTCCTTTCACTCTGTCCCTCTTCTTAAATGTGCTGTAGGGTAGCTGAGTGGTGCAGCAGACAGATCCCCAACCCTGGGCCAAGAGGCCCTGAGCCCACATACCACCCCTTAGGCCCAGCATCCATGGTCCTGGACAGGCCATCCAATCCCAGAGGGGCATAATTTCTAATTAGTATGAAGCCAAGTATGCTCTAAAGGGAATTAATCTTTTTTTTTAAGATTTTTGCAAGGCAAATGGGGTTAAGTGGCTTGCCCAAGGCCACACAGCTAGGTAATTATTAAGTGTCTGAGACCAGATTTGAATCCAGGTACTCCTGACTCCAGGGCCTGTGCTTTATCCACTGTGCCACCTAGCTTCCCTGGAATTAATCTTCTATAACAATATAGTTAAGAGAAATTATTTTTGCTTTCACAATATTTATTTATTTATTTTGGTTTTTACAAAGCAGTGGGGTTAAGTGACTTGCCCAGGGTCACACAGCTAGGTAATTATTAAGCATCATCTGAGGTAAAATTTGAACTCAGGTCCTCCTGACTCCACTGTGCCACCTAGCTACCCCAAGTTTCTTTCAATTTCTGAGAAAAATCTGCTTTTCTCTTGTAAGATTAGATTTTTCAGCATAAATTGTTCTGGACTGTAAATCTATATTTGTTGCCTTGTGAAATATTGCAATCCAAGCTCCTTGCTCCATTATGGTGATGGCTGCCAAATTCTAGGTGATCCTGACTGTGGCTCCTTAGCACATAATTGAAATCTTTTTTTTTCTGACTGCTTATGATGTTATTTCTTTAATCTAGAAGTTCCAGGTTTTGACATTGGTGTTCCTGGAAGTTTTTGATTTGGAGTTTCTAACCCTTTATTTCTATTATGCCCTGGTTCTAAGAATTCTGGGCAGTTTTCTTTATGATTTATTGAAATATAGTGTGTAGGTTCTTGTTGTTATTTTTTTGCTTATGGATTTCAGATAGTCCAATGATTTTTAATTGTTTTTTCTCCTGAATTTGATTTCTGGGTCAGCTGGTTTTGCTCTGAGATACCTTGTATTTTTTCTTTCAACTTTTTTCATGTAAATATTTTGTTTTCCAATTATATACAATAGTAGTTTCTACCAACATTTTTGTAAGGTTTTGAATTTTATAATTTTTCCCCACCCTCCTTTCCCTCCCCCCTCCTCCCCACAGAAGACAATCTGATCATCTTTATACTGTTTCATGCTATGCATTGATCAAAATTGAATATTTTGAGAGAAAAAAAACATATCCTTGAGGAAAAAATAAAACATTAGAGGTAGCAAAATTATGTAGTACATAAGACAACTTTTTTTAAAAAAAATTATGGGTAATAATCTTTGGTCTTTGTTTAAACTCCACAGTTCTTTCTCTGGATACAGATGGTAGTCTCTGTCTCAGATACCCTAAAATTGTCCCTGATTATTGTTCTGATGGAATGAGCTAGTCCATCAAGGTTAGTCATCACCCCCATGTTGCTATTAGGGTGTATAATGTTCTTCTGGTTCTGCTCATCTCATTCAGCATCAATTTATGCAAGTCCTTCCAGGCTTCTCTGAAATCCCATCCCTCCTGATTTCTAATAGAATAATAGTGTTCCCTCACATACATATACCATAATATGTTCAGCCATTCCCCAATTGATGGATGTCTCCTTGATTTCCATTTCTTTGCCACAACAAACAGAGCTACTATGAATATTTTTGTATAAGTGATGTTTTTATCTTTTTTTCTTGATCTCTTCAGGGTACAAACCCAGTAGAGGTATTGCTAGATCAAAGGGTGTGCACATTTTTATTGCCCTTTGGACATAATTCCAAATTTCTCTCCAGAAAGGTTGGATCAGTTCACAGATCCACCAGTGATGCATTAGTGTCCCAGATTTCCCCTATCCCTTCCAACATTCATCATTATCCTTTCTGGTTATATTGGTCAATCTGAGAGGTGTGAGGTGGTATTTCAGAGATGCTTTAATTTGCATTTCTCTAATCACTAATGATTTAGAGAAATTTTTCATATGACTATGGATAACTTTGATTTCCTCACCTGCAAATTGCCTTTCCATATTGGGGAATGCCTTTTTTTAAATAAATTTGACTCAGTTCTCTATGTATTTTAGAAATGAATCCTTTGTCAGAAACACTAGTTATAAAAATTGTTTCCCAATTAACTGCTTTCTTTTGATCTTGCTTACAATGTTTGTGCAAAACCTTTTTAATTTAATGAAACCAAAATTATCCAGTTTGTTTTTAATTATGTTCTCCATCTCTTCCTTGGTCATAAACTGCTTCCCTTTCCATAGATCTGACAGGTAAACTATTCCTTGTTCTCCTAGTTTGCTTATAATATTGTCTTTTGGGGGGGGGCTAGGTGGAGCAGTGGATAGAGCACCAGCCCTGGAATCGGGAGTACCTGAATTCAAATCTGGCCTCAGACACTTAATAATTACCTAACTGTGTGACCTTGGGCAAGCCACTTAACCCCATTTAAAAAAGCCCTAAAAAAAAAGATAATTAAAAAAAATTGAAATCCTGCATCCATTTTGATCTTATCTTGGTATAGAGTGTGAGATGTTGATCTAATTCAAGTTTCTGCCATCCTATCTTCCAATTATTGAAGAGTGAGTTCTTATCCCAGAAGCCAAACTCTGAGTTTATCAAACAGAAGATTACTATAATCATTTCCTGCTATCTCTTTTGTACCTAGTCTATTCCTCCACTCTGTTTCTTAGCCAGTACCAGACAGTCTTCACCTATTTTTCCAAAGAGTTTATATAGAATTGGAACCAAGTATTCCTTAAATATTTGATAGAATTCACTTATGAATCCATCTGGCCCCGGAGATTTTTTTCTTATGGAGTTCATTGATGGCTTGTTGAATTGCTTTTTCTGAGATAGGGTTATTTAGTTATTTAATTTCTTCTTCATTTAACCTAGGCAACTTATATTTTTGTAAATATTCATCCATTTTACTTCGATTACCAAATTTATTGGCATATAGTTGAGCAAAATAGTTCCAAATTATTACTTTAATTTCTTCCTCCTTGGTGGTGAATTCATTTTTTTTCATTTATGATAATAGTAATTAGGTTTTCTTCTTTCTTTTTTTTTAAAATCAAATTAACCAAAGGTTTATATTTTTTATTGTTTTTTTCATAAAACCAAGTCTTGGTTTTATTTATTAGTTCAAGAATTTTCTTGCTTTTGATTTTATTAATTTCTCTTTTAATTTTTAGAATTTCTAATTTAGTATTTCATGGGGGGGGTTTAATTTGTTCTAACTTTTTTTTAGTTGCATGCTTAGTTCATTGATTTCCTCTTTCTCTATTTTATTCATGTAAGCATTTAAAGATATAACATATCCCCAAATAACTGCATTGGTTATATCCCATAAGTTTTGGGATATTGTCTTATTATTGTTATTGTCTAGGATGAAATCATTAAATCTATCTATAATTTGTTGTTTGATCTGCTCATTATTTAAAATGATGTTATTTAGTTTCCAATTAGTTTTAGGTCTATCTTTCCATGGGCCATTATTGCACATGATTTTTATTGCATTATGGTCTGAGAAGAAAGTATTCACTATTTCTATCTTTATTCATTTGATTATGAGGTTTTTATGCCTCATAATTTTTAGTATATGGTCAATTTTTGTGTAGGTGCCATGTACTGCAGACAAAAAGGTATATCCCTTTCTATCCCCATTCAATTTTCTCCAAAAGTCTGTCATGTCTAGGTTTTCTAACTTTCTATTTACCTCCTTAACTTCCTTTTTGCTTATTTTCTGTTTAGATTTATCTAATTCTGAGAGAGGGAGGTTGAGATCTCCCACCAGGAGAATTTTGCTGTCGTCTTCCTTTAATTCATTCAACTTCTCTTCTAAGAATTTGTATGTTATACCACTCAGTACATACATATTTAGTATTGAAATTACTTCATTGTCTATGGTACCTTTTAGAGGATATAGTTTCTTCTTTATCTCTCTTAATGAGATCTATTTTTGCAGCTCCTTTTTCTGAGATAAGGATTGTTACCCCTGCCTTTTTCACTTCAGCTGAAGCATAATATATTCTGATATATATATATATATATATATATATATATATATATATATATACATGCTACAAACGAGTTTCTTGTAAGCAACATTTTGTAGGATTCTGGTTTTTAATCTACTCTGCTATTTGCTTACATTTTATGGGAGGATTCATCCCATTCACATTCAAAGTTAAAATTATTGACTCTTTATTGCCCTACATGCTATCTTCCCTCTGTTTGTATTCCCCCCCCTTTTTTATCTTATTCATATTCCCCAGGATTTTTTAAAAAAAATTTTAATTTAAGGCAATGGGGTTGACTTGCCCAAGGTCACACAGCTAGGCAATTATTAAGTATCTGAGGCTGGATTTGAACTCAGGTACTCCTGATTCCAGGGCCAGTGTTCTATCCATTGTGCCACCTAGCTATACCTATTCCCCAGTATTTTCCTTCTGAATACCAACTCCTTCAGTGTGTTTGCACACTTAAATCCAACCTCCTTCCCCTTTCATTTCCCTTTCGCTTTGCCCCTTCTTCCTTCCATTCCTTCTGTCAGTCCCTCTTTTCCTTCCCCCTCCCTCTTTCCCCTCTTAATACTTGAAAGGTGAGATAACTGAACTTGTGCCTAAGCTGTATTTTGCTCTAGACATTGTTTATAGATATTTTAAAATCATCTCCTTCTGGGTGTGTTTCTTGAGCTTCCTTATCACAATAACAGCTTGTTATGGTAGGATTATTTTTGTCTTTATTCATTCTTCCAGCTTACTTCTTGACTTTGAACTTTTCTATAGGGCTGGGGGTCTGTAAACTACTGGAGGGTGGATCTTTTTGGAGGTATGAAGTGTTCTGTTATTCTAGAGTCACAGGGAGAGCTCAGCCTTAGGACTTGCAAGCTTTTACTGGCCCCACAGTGGTCTGATCCAGGGCAAAGTGTGATCATTGGTCTTCTGGTTTAAGCCCTGCAGCTTCTGCCCTGGGTTTGGTTCTACCAGTAGGTAGCTGCTGGTTTCAGTCATTATCAGTTAGAAGGGAAAATTGCTGGGTCAGAAGGACATGACTGAAACCAGAATTGAGACCACATTATGCTCCTGGGATCCAAGCTACTTAGCTACAGTGGCAGCTTCTGAGTCTTTTCCTGTCTTAGTATGGCGTCTCAGGGCTACAATTTCATCTTACCTCAGAACAGAACGTTATTCCTGTGTGTAGGCATCCTCCTCAATCCACCCTGGATCTGTGACCCAGAACTAGGTTGTAGGTGACAGTGGAGATTGTGGTTCCCCAATATAGGGAGGTGTATTAGGGTTCTCAGAGGTTTGCTCTTGTCTAGGCCCCATCTTCACGGTCTAAAGATCTCTTTGTCTGTCTCCCTTATCAATTTGCCTGGGGAAATGGCTAATTGTGATATTTTTCTTGGATTTCCCAATCATGAGTCAGTCTGGTGCATTTCCAAGATCTATTTGAAGGGATTTTGAGGACAGAATTCAGCTGTACCACTTCCTGCTACTCTGATGTCTCCTTCATGTCCCTCAGGCATTAGTTTTACAGAGAATTATCGAGAAGGTGTAGCAAAGACCAAAGTAAGTAAACTCTTCCATACACTCAGTCCCTGAGAAGAATGTGCTGAAACTTGAAAAGGATGCAGCTCGATACATTCTACACTTCAGAGACAAGAGACAGGCTTCGTCTAAATAACCTGCATTGTTAAACACTAGAAAGCTATCTTCTAAGTCAAAAGAAATTTGATTCATTGGGGTGCCTGCCTCTTTTTGGCAAGTCAACATCCTTTTCTGGGGGGAGGACAGGTTAATTTCAAAAGAAAGAAATTCAAATATATGAATAATAGAAAACTGTCTCTTCAGTCCATTCATGTGACTTGTGAGAGTATGTATTCCTGGTTTTATGGATGCTATTGAATGTTGTTATACCAGGCTGGAGTAGTCACTACAGCCTAGAAGGTACCTGTGTTTCAGGTGCAATAATGAATTTCTTTTCTTTTCTTTTCTTTCTTTCTTCTTTTTTTTTTTTTCTTAGGTTTTTGCTAGGCAATGGGGTTAAGTGGCTTGCCCAAAACCACACAGCTAGGTAATTATTAAGTGTCTGAGACTAGATTTGAACCCAGGTCCTCCTGACTCCAGGGCCGGTGCTCTATCCTCTGCGCCACCTAGCCGCCCCTAATAATAAATTTCTAAGGATGGCTAAAAATATCTCAGAATGGGGGCGGCTAGGTGGTGCAGTGGATAGAGCACCAGCCCTGGAGTCAGGAGGACCTGGGTTCAAATCTAGTCTCAGACACTTAATAATTACCTAGCTGTGTGGCCTTGGGCAAGCCACTTAACCTCATTTGCCTTGCAAAAAAACCCCTAAAAAATGTCTCAGAATTGGGGGGGGGGCCTTTCTTGGACATTGGAGAGAGCTTCCTAATTTAGGAATGAAAATTAGAGTGTTGAAGGAGTTAGGTAAATAGAGGATGGTTCTTATGATGGTCAAGGATTCTATTTGGGCATAGGTTGTGGCTCTGAGTACAGTAAAAAGAGCAAGACAAACGTCTTGTGCCATCTAGTTTCAGTCCTAGAAGGGTTGTAACATGGATTCCGCATCCATTGTAATCCATCCATATTCCATCTGATTGAGGCCCAGAGAGTCCTAAAGAGAAGGAGCATCAGTCAGAGAGTATTAGAGCAAAGGGAGAGTTCAACTGCCATGAGAACATTGGCAAGAAGGAACACCATAATCACCAGAAACAGAGATCAAATGGGATAAAAAATGTAAAAAGCTTAGTGAATGTTCCATAAAAATTAGTTATTATTGTCATCATCATCATCATCATCATCATCTGATGCAATTGGCCACCTTTTGCTCCTTTTGGGTTTCTCTGATACTTGTCCCCCTTGGTTCTCTTCTTATCTATCTGACCACTCTTCACTCTGCTTTGCTGGCTCATCCTCCAAAGCATATCCATTACTCTAGGTATACCCTAATGAATTGTCCCAGGTCTCATCTCTGCTCTCTATAGAGCAAGGGAAAGAAATTAAAAATTTATGTAGTGCCTACTAGGTACCAGGAACTCTGCTAAGAGCTATTCAAACATCATCTTATTTAATCTCATTCTCTTTCTATATATTCTATCTTTCAATGAGTTATTTCTCTTCTTTTTTTTTTTTTTGGAAGGCAGTGGAGCTAAGTGACTTGCCCAGGGTCACACAGCTAGGTAATTATTAAGTATCTGAGATTAGATTTGAACTCAGGTCCTCCTGCCAGTGTTCTATCCACTGCACCACCTAGCTGCCCCAATTTCTTTTCTTTTATTAATTCAATTTTTCTAATTTCAAGCAAAGGTAGTTTATAACATTCAGCTATTTGCAAGCTTTTGAGTTCAACAATTTTTCAACCACCCTCCCTTCCCTCCCCCTTTCTCATAGAGGCCAACAATCTGCTAAAAGTTTAATTGTATTTTACATAGTTCCATATTAGCCATGTTGTGAAAGGGGGAAAATCCATGAGAAAGAAAAAATATAAAAGGAAAATTTTAAAATGAACATAGTATGCTTTGCTCTGCATTAAGACTTCATAGTTTTTCCCCTCTGGGTGTGGATGGCATTTTCCATAGCAAGTCTCTCAGAATTGTCCTTGATCACTGAACTGCTGACTGCATCTAACATAGTTGGTCATTTCACAATGTTCTTCTTAATGTTCTTGGTTCTACTCAGTGAGTAATTTCATCAGCTTCTATGCCTTCCAGATATACTTATGTAGCCCTGCCTAAGATCCAATCTGGCATCTCCAACTGCCAACTGAATCTTTTAAGCAGAAGGTCCAACAGGCATCTTAAACTCAATGAGACTAAAACTATCTTTATCCACCATCCTTTCCCCCTGATTCTCCCCTCTTCCAAACTTCCAACAGAAGGAAGGTACTAGAATTAAGAAGGATCATAAAAAGTTTCCTGTAGCAGGTGGAACTTGCCTGGGTTATGAACAAAGCTTGAGCAGAGATGAGGAGGGAGAACATCTCAAGCATAGAGGACAGTCTGCTAAACTGCTTGGGGCCAAGAGACAGTGTCTTAATCAAGGAACAGTAAGGAAGCCAGTGTTCCTAGATCACAGAGTACATGAGGAAAAAGAAAAAACTAGATGGGAAGTGACCAAGGTATAAACAGCTTGAAAAGTCAAACAGGGGAATTGATATTTGATCCTGGAGGTGTTAGGAGTCCACTGGAACTGAGTAGAGAGGTAGTATGGAAAGATCTCTGCTTTAGGAAGATCATTTTGGCAGATGATTGGAGAATGGACTGGAGTGGGGAAATCTCACCAAAAGATTATTTCAGTAGTCAAGGTGTAAGGTAAGAGGGTCCTATACCAAGGTGGTGGCCATATCTGAAAGGCAGTAAATGAGAGGGGCTGCAAAGATAGAATCAATTAGGGCTTAATAACAGATTAGATATGGGGCAGGGTGAAGAAGAGTGAGTGGCCAAGGATGAGACCTGGGTTGAGAGTCTGGTGACTGAGAAACTATATAATGTTGCCTTGGACAGTAATAGGAATAATAGGAAGGAGAGGAGATACAACGTACATGCAAATGGTATCCTTGGTCATTGGGGGGAAACCACACGCTAATTATACAGCTCCACCAACATCCTAACTTTTATTCCTGAATTAGGGTGAATTCTTCATCTACTTCACCTCTCTCTAACACCTGAGAAGGGTGCCTCCTCTTCACTTACCATTGGAGGGAAAGAAGATAATGAGTTCAGTTTTGGACATATATTGAGTGTGAAATGGCTATGGGATATCCAGTTGGTGATGTCCAATAGGCAGTTAGAGATGCAAGACTGGAGACTGGGAGAGAGATTAGGACTTGATAAATAGATCCAAGAATCAGAATAGAAATGATCATGGAATGTTGAGTTGCTGATGAGTTCATCAAGGGAAAAGGGGTAGAGGAAGAAGAGAAGATCCTTGAGGGACATTTATTAATAGATGTGACCTGGATAAAGATCTTAAAAAGTAGAGTAAGAGCAATTAGACAGGTAGGAGATGAACTATGAGAAAGTAAAGTCATAAAAACCTAGAGAGATGAGACTCTCAAGGCTTCATAAAAATCTTGATAAGTTGTTCAGAGGAAGCAAACAGAGTGATGAAGGAGATAGACCAGTGATCTGCAAACTCTTTTGATTGTGTACCCTTATCAGAAAGAAATTTTTGTTTAATAATCTTCAATATATCCACATTTATTTATCAATTTATATGTACCATTCTATTAATAATTATAAAATTTTACAAAACAGAAATGTTTTAAAGGATGAAATAAATTTGAAACAATATTTGATCCTGAAGGCATTAAAGAGCCACTGGACTTCATTGAGCTGGAGTTGGGGAGGGTAAAGATTTGTACTTTAGGGAAACTACTTTGTCAGTTTTGTGAAGGATGGATTGGAAAGGAGAGACACTGGAGGCAGGAAAGACAATTAGAAGGCCATTGAAATAATCCAGGTGAGGAATGATGAGGAACTGCACTAAGGAGTTACTTGGGTGAGTTGAGATAAAGGGACAGAAGGGAGAAATATTGTTTGTTGGGTTAGAAATGACCAAATTTGATCACTGATTATCAATATAGGGTAAGGAAGACTGAGGTATCCTGGAGATATTGAGGTTGTGACGTGACCGGAAGGAGGGCAATTTTCCAAAGTAGAATAGGTTTGGAAGGGAAGATAATGAGTTCTGTTTTGAATGATGAGTTCGAAATATTCACAAGTCATCCAGTTCAAAATGGTGAAGTCAGGGGCAGCTAGGTGGTGTAGTGGATAAAGCACCAGCCCTGGAGTCAGGAGTACCTGGGTTCAAATCTGGTCTCAGACACTTAATAATTACCTAGCTGTGTGGCCTTGGGCAAGCCACTTAACCCTTTTCGCTTTGCAAAAAAATAAAAAACAAAAAAAAAAAACCCCAAAATGGTGAAGTCACAGTAGAGCTCAGCAGAAAGATGAGTTCTGGAGATATAAATTTGGGAGGGGAGTCCAAAGGAAATGATAAGGTCACTAAATAACAGAGTGTAAGAGACCTGGGAGAAGAAAATCCAAAAGAGAACTTTGGAGAATACTGGAGTTAAGGGATTTGGCCTGAGTCAAGATCTAGCTAAGACTCTGAAAAGAAGTCAGAGAGTAAGGATGAGAAACCAGACAGTTGTGTCATAAAATAATAGTTAGCATTTATGTAACACTTTGCATTTACCATTTTGTAAAACTTCAGGAAGGAGGTCTCCTCTAAGTTCTTTAGTAGACCTGCAATCCCCTTAGTCAACATGGGCGCTGCCTCCAGTGGTGCAAACAGCCCATCCACCCTTTTCATTCTCCTCTCACCTAGACTCAATAAGCAATTACACTCTCAGTATATTATTTTTTTTTATTTTTGCAAGGCAAACGGGGTTAAGTGGCTTGCCCAAGGTCACACAGGTAATTATTAAGTGTGGGAGGTCAGATTTGAACCCAGATACTCCTGACTCCAGGGCTGGTGCTCAATTCACTGTGCCACCTAGCCACCCCCAACTGTGTATATTATTATATATATTCTGTGGAAGACAAAATGGAGAGGGAAGGAATGGTGACAAGGAGACTGAAGGATGTGAATGTGGTCATTATCCAGGAGAGAGATAATGAAGACTTGAACTAGGGTGGTGGCTGTATAAATTCAATAATTAAACACAAGACTGGGGTTAGAAAGGCAAATATATATTTATATATATATATATATAACCACACAATGAAACAAGCCCTGCCCAAAAGGAGCTTACAGTCTTGATTGTGAACAACACAGACACAGAAAAATAGTTATAAAAATATATACAAATTAATTTCAATGAAATCAGAACACCAGCCAATGGAGGTAAGGGACTCAGAGTGGGCTTCTGGGAGGAGGTGGCTCTTGAGCTGAGCTTTGAAGGAAGTGGAATATTCTAGGAGGTGGAGGCAAAAGGAGTAATGTATTCCAGGTATGGTGGAACAGCTTGTGCAAAGACACAGAGGTAGGATATTGGGAAATAGCCAGAGGGCCAACTTGTGAAGGGAAGTGACATGTGATAAATCTGAGAATATCACTGAGGCCAGATTGTGGAGGACTTGAAAATCCAAATTGGAACTTTGTGTTTTATCCTAGGGGTAATAGAGAGTTATGGAGTTTCTTGACCATGTTCAGACCTCTGTTTTAGTGAAGCAAAGAGAAAAGGGGGAGGATGAAAGAGATATTGTAGAAGTAGAAATGACAAGATTTAGGACATACTTAGAAATGCAGGTATAAAGTGTAAGAAAGGGAAAAGGCAGGTGCTATGGGGAAGCTATAGATCTGGGTCTCTGGAAATATCATGTTGCCCTCTGATGGAATATTCCCTCTTAAGAGTTAATATTCTGGGGCATCTAGGTGGCGCAGTGGATAAAGCACCGGCCCTGGAGTCAGGAGTACCTGGGTTTCAAATCCGGTCTCAGACACTTAATAATTACGTAGCCGTGTGGCCTTGGGCAAGCCACTTAACCCCATTGCCTTGCAAGAACCTAAAAAAAAAAAAGAGTTAATATTCTTAGTGAAGCCCTCTCAGGTTTAAAAATCATTAAAACAAAGACAGACTATTACCCTTAGACTATTCTTAGGAGAGGGAGAGGCCTTGCATTAAGGCCTTCCAGTCAGACACCCTCCCAATTCTGCTAGGAGGTGAAATAGTGGACTGTTTCCAGAAAGACCTTGCATTGATTCTGTTAGGGAGGGAAATAGTGGAATACTTTCAGAGAAGAGACCTTGCAGTCTTAGTTAGCCACCTGTTTATTAATAGACTGTGAGAACAGTAGCCTGTCTTTTCTTATTTGATAAGTGTTAGTAGAGTCCCTTAGAAGGCCTTGAATACTCAGACGTTAATTCATTTAACAGAAGGTCATTAGAAATCTTCTGATACCCTCGCCATCTGGATGGGGAGGTAATATTTTTTTTTAGGTTTTTGCAAGGCAAATGGGTTTAAGTGGCTTGCCCAAGGCCACACGGCTAGGTAATTATTAAGTGTCTGAGACCGGATTTGAACCCAGGTACTCCTGACTCCAAGGCCGGTGCTTTATCCATTGCGCCACCTAGCTGCCCCATGGTGAGGTAATATTTTATGAAAACCTTTTATTCTTCTCTTTGTTGCTGGGTAGATTTTTTCATGTAAAGATTGTAACTCTGAAAACCTTAACCAATCAGGTTGGAAGAGAGGGAGGCTAGGGAGGGGGAAATTGTGCTAGGCCATATAACCTTGCTTGATTCTCACCTCAGAGCAGCTCCTTGATCTTCACTACCTTTGTGAGACTTGGAGTATGCCCTTTTCTCGAGAAAAGTCAAAACAAACTTTCCTTTTTGCTCAGAGGAGTCTTTATATTTTTTAAAGTGGATTTTTATCCCACACATCTCTAAAGAAAGAGGAAAATTTGGGAAGGGGAAAATGTAGGATGGAAGATGACTGGTTCTGTTTTGTACATGTTGAATTTAAGGTGTCTATAGAATATCTAATTAGAGATACATATCAGGAAATTGGAAATGTAGGGCTGGACCTCAGGAGAAAGGCTAGGGTTGGATATATAGATTTTTGGAATTATCTGCATAGAGAACATACTTGAATTTATGGGAATGACATCTCTAAGGAGAATAGAGAGAAAATGAGATAGTGACAGAAAGAGACAGAGACAGAGAGACAAAGAGGGAAGGAGGGGGGAGGGAGGGAGGGAGAGAGAGAGAGAGAGAGAGAGAGAGAGAGAGAGAGAGAGAGAGAGAGAGAGAGAGAGAGAAGGGGACCAAGAACAGACCCTTGGGGACACCCACAGTTTGAGGACAAGACAGATGAGGATCCAGCAAAGAAGACTAAGAAGGAAACTTCAGATAATTATGAAGGAAACTAGGAACAGAAAGAGTTTGGAAAACTTGGAGAGAAGAAAGTATTCAGAAGGAGAATGTGGTCAATAGTTCTCTCCTCCTTCTTTCCCTCACCATTCTCTTTTCCCTCCCTTTTCCTCTTTACCAACTACTCTTTCTCTTTCTCCCTATTCTTCTCCCTCTCTCCTTCCAGAGAGGTTGGTAAGACTAAGGAATGGGAAAAAAAAAACTCTTACATTTAGTAATTAAGAGATCTCTGTTATCTTTAGAGAGGTCAGTGCAAGCCTGTTGCCTGACTTGGTGCTCCCACATCCATACTTGCTCCCCATTTCTGAAATTCTTTCTTTACCTCTACCACTTGGAACCCCTGTTTTCCTTTAATGTTGCATCACTCAGGAAAAGGAGAAAAGAATGAGAAGCAGTTTCATCTCCTGAGAAATGAGGGTGGAGAAGGAAGTGGTTTGGGCAGGGTGGTTTCTAACCAAGATTGCTGGTAAATGCAAAGGAGTAGTGTAATTTCTTCAGGTGGCTTTATTGGGCCCAAAATATTTCCTTTATTCACTAGACCTCTTGGATCATCATCCCTTAAAGTGCAGATCACCTGAATTCTTTGTCCAGTGTCCCAGGGTAGGAGAAGGGAACAAATCCATGCCAGGGTATCCCTAGACTCACTCTGGGGCACTGTGATGGGGCCATATGCCAACTGGCATCTTTACTGCCCATTCCCTGGTTTTGAGTCATAGATGGAGGTTAACTGAAATGAGGACCTGTAAATGGGGGTGACATTCCTGAATAGGGAGGCTCTGGGAGTTATCCTGAGAAAGCAAGTTCAGAAGCAATCAACAGTAGGTAGCATCAGACCCCAGGAGCTGGGAAGAGACAGAATCTCTCTCCCAGTCTGAAGTTTATAGAGGAATAACTGGGGCAGAAATGCAAGACTAAAAGGGAATCAATAGTCCTGCCACCTTGAATCAGTGGAACTTTCCAGCTGGCTGATAGAGGCTAAGTTCATCAACAATTTATTGCTATTCTGACCTAAATCCAAGTCAGGAACTGGCAGATCTTGGACCAAGGGGGCAGCAACCAGACTTTACACTGGATCAGATCATGTTAGAAATACTGAAAACTGGCAGGTCCTCAGCCTCTCCTAGAATCCTGGAATAGCACAATAATACACTAAGAAAGCAGACCATCCCTCAGAAATGTATGAAATCTCACCCTACCATCAAATCCAAAATCTGGAAGTAGGCAGGAAACATGAGCAAACAGAAAAAGAACCTCTCCATAATAAGTTATTATGGTGACAAGAATACTCAAGATGCAAACCCAGAAGAAATTTACTCTAAAACATCTACAAGCAAAGCATCAAAGAAAAACATGACTTGGGCACAAACACAACTAGAATTATTGGAGGAGATGCTTAAAAAAGAGTTTTTTTTTAAAAAAAAGTTAAAGGTATAGTATTTTATTTTTTATAAAAGTGTTTTATAAATATAGTGAGGATACTTGAAAAAGAGGGGAAAACAAAGATGTGAAAGAAAGAACTGAAAAAGGAATTGGCAATTTGACTCAAGAGATACAAAATCTTGTACAGAGATGAAACAGAAACCATTAAATCTGAGACAATAAGAAATATTAAAACAAAATCAAAATGCTAAAAAACAGAAAACAAGTAAGAAAACTTATTTCATATAAAAAACAATTAACTTGAAAAGCAGATCTAGGAGAAAATATTTAATTTAATCACTGGGTAGATCTGAACTCTATGACCAGAAATAAAGAGCCCAGATATCATCTTTCATGAGATCTTGGTGGGGGGACGGGGGGCGGGGGAAGTAAAAGAACAACTTGTCCAGATCTCTATAGAAATAGAAAGAATTCATCAGTCAGTTCCTGAAAGGAACTCCAAAATAAAAATTTGCAAGAATGCTGTAGCCTAAATCCAAAGTTTCCAGGTCAACCAGAAAGAAAAAATTCAAGTTATCAAGGAGTCATAGTCAGAATCACCCATGATTTCATGATCACAGTAAAGGAGTGAAGAGCTTCCACAGTTAAAATTCTGTAGTTAAAACATATAGATTTATAAACAAAAATAATTTATTCAGAAAAACTGGGTACAATGCTCCAGGGGAAAAAAATTAATTAGAAGACTTTCAAGTCGTCCTAATAGAATGACAAAGCTGTGTAGAAAGTTTGAAATTCAATCATAGAATTTAAGAGAAATATAAAAAAAGGTAAACATGGATGAGGAACAAGTGAAGGATAATTCTTGCATTCTAATACAAGGATATGATACATGCATCATTACTGAGTTCTATCATTATTAGGATTTAAAGAAGGAATCTAATTAGACAAGACTTAGGAGTGGTTCTGTTACATCTTGAAAGGAATTCTCTGGGAGAGGGAGAAAGGAAGATTAGGAAAAATAATCTTAGAAAATTATTGTGCACAAGTAGATATTGTACAAATGAAGAGGAAGAGTTAGGGGAAACAACTAACATTCCACCTCACTCTCATCTGAACTGCTTAAAAGAAGGAAGAATCACACACCACTCCTAACCTCTACATATATAGTTGAGCGGAGGAGGAAAGAAGAGAAGGGACACAAGGGATTTAGAGCGTACATTAAGAAAGAGATAGTCCTAAGCAAAGTACACTCCAGTTTAGGATGTACAAAAATATTTATAGTACCTTTTTTTTTGAGGTGGCAAAGATTGAGAATCTGAGATGTTCTTAAATAGAGGAATGGATAAGTAAGTTATGATATATGAATATAATAAATATTATTTTGCTCCAAGATTTGATGAAAGGGATGTTTCAGAAAAACTTGGGAAGACTTAGTCAAATTGATATAGAGCAAAGTGAGCAGAACCAGAAGAACAATTTTAACTATGACAACAATAAAATAAAAACAAATAGCTTTAAAAGAATTAACAATTCTGATCAGTGTAACAATCAGCAATGACTTCCAAGGATGATAATGAAATATGACTCCCCCCAATTCCTGATAGGTAAGTAAAGGATTCAAGAATTCAGAATGAGACAAATCTTTGACCAATGGGGAAATATGTTTTGATTGCCTTTCCGTGTTTGTGAAAGGACATATTTTTCTCAGGTTGTGGATGGCTGGGTGGGATTTGGATAGGAAGATGAGATGGCAGATTTTTGCTGATCAAATATTGTATTTGAATTTATGCACATCTATCTATATACATATCTTTATCTTGCTATCTCCACCCATCTATCCATCCATCCATCCATCCATCTATCTATCTATCTATCTATCTATCTATCTATCTATCTATCTATCCATTCATCCATCCATCCATGGATCTCAAGATAGTCAGAAATCTTGTTTTGCTTAGCTTCTTTGGTTTCCTAAACTGTAATAGACTCCAAAAGGAATCAAGACCCATCTGGCTGAGATGGTGCTGTTTGGCAGGATTCCTGTCTACTGCCGTCTAACAGGAGGCCAGTCATTTTATAAGCTCTTGAAGATCTCTAATGCTACTTTGGCTATTACTTGAAACAGCTTACTTTTTTCTGCCCTCCAATATCCCTGGGACAATAGGTCTCTGGGACAGGCTATCCCTGCTTGAGGGTTTTAAAGAAAAGTAAGTAACAAGCACAGCCATGGGAGGGGCAGGCAGAGGGGCTTCATAGGCTCAAGCTGGAGGGGAGGGGGAATGTTTTGAATTTATAAAAACTACTTCCCAAGTACAGGATAGGGGAGGTATGACCAAGTAGCAGTCCTGACACGGGAACTAGACTGATTGGAGTCTGAAATGGGGGATCTCTAAAAGAGGTCCAGACTGAACCCAGGAATAGGATGAGGTCTTGGGGTTCCTTACTAACCCACAGTGCAGGAATGGAAACTGCTGGGCAGATCTGTTGTTTACAAACCAGTTCTGGGTCAAAGATCCAGAGGAGACTAAGGGAACCTGTGGGTAGGAACAGTTCTTAGGTGGCTCTACTTATGTACTGGACAAAAAATAAATATGGAAAATAAAGGAAACTGTACGGCTTTGATCCCAGAAGAGCAAGGACTCATTTATCTTTCTAACATAGATTGAAAGCTGCACCAGCATAACCAGGGTAAAAATCTCAGACCAAAAGAGAACCCACAGTTCAGTCTATCTGAACCCACAGATCTTCTCAGAAAGCTGATGGTGGTCAAGTCTAGCACCAGACTCCTAAAGCTTCTAGCCAGGAGCAAGCCTACAGCTATCTTGCTGAGACCTAAGCCTTAGTCAAGAACTTACAGGCCTTAGACTAGAAGGTTCATGAATAGATTTTACACCATATTGAAAGGTTGCGAGTTCTGTAGTTTCTCTGAGATTCTAGAATAACACAACACTTCAAAAAAAAAGCACCAGAAAGGCCCAAGAGGACTGAAGTTGAGTTCACAATTCTGTCCAGAAGGGCACATAACCCAACCCTATGGGGAATGAGAAAATAAACAAAAAAAAGAATTTCATCTACAAGCAGGGCCTCAGGGGAAAATACAGCTGGGGCATAATTCCAACCATAATTCCTGGAAGATATAAAGCAAATGTAAAAAAGCAAAGAGAGGGGCGGTTAGGTGGCGTAGTGGATAAAACACTGGCCTTGGAGTCAGGAGTACCTGGGTTCAAATCCAGTCTCAGACACTTAATAATTACCTAGCTGTGTGGCCTTGGGCAAGCCACTTAACCCCATTTGCCTTGCAAAAAAAAAAAAACCTAAAAAAAAAGCAAAGAGAGCTAAAAATGACTTTAAAAATCAAATGAGGAACAGCTAAGTGGGGAAATGAATAGAGCATTGACCCTGGAGTCAGGAAGTCCTGAGTTCAAATCCAACCACAGATACCACTTGATACCATTATAGCTGTGTGATTTTGGTTAAGTCACTTAAACTTGACTGCCTCCCCCCTCCCCTCCCCCAAAATCAAAAAGAGTGGTTAAGAAAAAAATAAAAATATATATAAAAGTAATGAAATTAGATTTGAAAAGAGAATTACCACCCTAGAAAAACAGATATAAAACTTTACCAAGGAAATAACCACTTGAATATTAGAATTGACCAAATAGAAACTAACTCCATGAGACAATGAAAAATATTAAAATAAAAATTTAGAAAAACGTGAGGTGTCCCATAAAAAAAACTTAACTGGAAAACAGATCAAAGAAAGAATAGCTAAGAATCACTGGACTAAACATGACAAGAAAAGATAATGATCAATGTTGGAGGGAATGTGGAAAATCTGGTATATTAATTCATTGTTGGTGGAACTGTGAACTGATCCAGTCTTTCTGGAGAGCAATTTGGAATTATGCCCAAAGGGCAATAAAAATGTGAAATAGCCTTTGACCCAGCAATACCACTACTGGTCTGTATCCTGAAGAAATCATGAAAAAGGGTAGAAATCCACATGTATAAGAATATTCACAGTAATATATATATATATATATATATATGTATATATATAATTATAGTGGCAAAGAATTGGAAATTGAGAATGATTGAACAAATTATGGTATATGTATGTGATGGACCATTTTGTTCTATAAGAAATCATGAGGGATGAGACTTCAGAAAAACCTAGAAAGATCTGCATGATGATACTGGGTGAAATGAGCAGAACCAGAAGAACATTTTACACATTAACAACAGCATGGAGTGATGATCAAATACGATGATACAATAATCAATACAATACAATACAATACAATACAATAATCAAAGACATTTTTAAGGGACTTGTAATAGAAAATACCATCCATGTCCAGAGAAAAAACTGTAGTTAAATGAAGACCAAAGCTGACTATCTTCAATTTATAAAAATTGTCTTAAATATTATGTCATTTTGTTCTCTCTAAAGTTTTCTTTCTTCCTCTTGGTTGTCTTATGTATTATGTAATTTTGTTATCTCTAATGTTTTCTTTCTTCCTTTTGGATCTGATTCTTCTCTCACAACACATTCAGTTTCTATCTATATTTATCATGGTTGCAAACGTATAGCCTATATCAGATTGCTTACTGTCAGGGACAGGGGAGAGGGAAGGATGAGAGGGAGAAAAATTGTAAAACTCAAAACCTTGCAAAAAAAAATGATTGGTAAAGAATCACTGGACTACTTAAAAACCATGAAAAAATAGACTAGACAACAGATTTCAAGAAATCTTAAAACTGCCCAGGTTTCTTAGAAATAGAGTGCAAAGTAGAATTAAAGGAATCCATCAGTCACCTCCTAAAAGAAACCCCAAAATAAAAACTCCCAAGGATATCAAAGCCAAAAATTCAGAACTTCCAGGTCAAAGAAAAAATACCACAAGCAAACAGAAATGAAGACCTTAAGTACTGAGGAACCGCAAATATGATTTAATAGCTGCCACAATAAAGGAGGGAAGAGTAAGCAATACCATATTTTAGAAGGCAAAAGATCTAAGTTTTTTTTTTAGGTTTTTGCAAGGTAAATGGGGTTAAGTGGCTTGCCCAAGGCCACACAGCTAGGTAATTATTAAGTGTCTGAGACTGGATTTGAACCCAGGTACTCCTGACTCCAGGGCTGGTGCTTTATCCACTATGCCACCTAGTCGCCCCTAAGATCTAAGTTTTCAATGAAGAATAAATTGCCTAGAAAAGCTGAATATAATTCTCTAAGGAGGAAAATGAAGCTTTAATTCAATAAATTAACAATTATATAATTGTTAAATAAATTAACATTTTCTGATGAAAGATCAGATTTGAATAGAAAATCTGACCTACAAACACAAAAATAAAGGGAAACCAAAAAATCAACATGAATGAATGAGCTTAAGGGATGAGATAATAATAAATGATTTACAGTCTTATAAGGAGAGATGATAAATGTAGCCTCTCAGAATTCTATCATCATTAGGTATAATGTCTAATTACACAAAGGATCTGGGACTGATTCTATTATTTTAATGGTCTTTAAAAAAAATCTAAAGAAGGAAAAGAAAAGTAAAGTGAGGAGAAGGAAGGGTAATGGGAAGGATAACAAGGAATGTTATATCACATAAAATGTGATGCACAAGTAGAAGTATATCCAATAAGAATAAGGAATGGGAAGAAGTAGGTCACACTTGATGTCAGTCTCATTTCACTTGGTCAAAGGAAGGAAGAGCATTCACACACATATACATATATAAGCACACCGTTCAATATGGAAATACATTTCACCCAATAGGGAAACAGGAGGGAAAAAAATTAGAGGAAAAGTGGCAATAAGAGAGAAGATAGATTAAAAGAAAGATTGGTCAAAAGTAAAGTAAATTCTTAAAGATGGGGCAGAGAATATGGTGTGGAAAAAGTATAAGAGAATAGGATGAAGAAAAATATACAATTAGTGATCATAACTATAAAGTGAATAGGATTGAATCGTAATTTGGAAGAGGAAAGCAAAATGGATCAGAAACCAGAATCCAACTACAATGCATTATTTACAGGAAAAATCCTTGAAATAAAGATATATACTCAAAGTTAAAATAAGTGACTGGAGCTGAATTTATTATGCTTCAGCTAAGTTAAGAAAGGCATGTTTAGCTATCATGATCTTGGACAAAACAATGGCAGATATAGATCTAATTAAAAGAGAAAAACAGAAAAATTACATTTTTTTCCCTGAAAGGTACCATAGCCAATGAATTAGCATCAATACTAAATAAATATGCATTAAATATATTATTAAAGGAAAAATTAAATTAATAATAGGGGGAAAAATAGACTATTAAACTATTACAATGGAAGACTTCAATTTACCCTTCTCAGATCTAGATAAATCCAATAAAAATTAACAAAAAAGAAATTAAAATATGAATATAATTTTAGAAAAGTTAAATTTGCTACCTCCAGAGAGAATTGAACAGAAAAAGAAAGGAATATATCTATTTCTCAGTTATGTATGACACCTTCACAAAAAAAGATAATGTATTAAGACAAAATGAAAAAAATTTCAGAAAAGTAGAAATATTAAATAAATCTTTTACTGACCATAATACAATAAAATTACATTTAATTAAAAACTTTTCAAACCAATATATAAAATTAGTTGAGGGGCAGTTAGGTGGTGTAGTAGATAAAGGACTGGACCTGGAGACAGGAAGACCTGAGTTCAAATCCAGCCCCAGACTTGTAATACTTGACTGTGTAATCTTGGGCAAATCACATAACCCATTGCCTTACAAATTTTTTTTTAAAGGGGAAAAAAGGTGCTGTAGAGTAGCTGAGTGGTGCAGCAGACTGAGCATTGGCCCTGGGGCCAAGAGGCCCCAAACCCACATACCACCCCTGATACCCAGCAACCACCCAGCCCCATGGTCCCAGACAGGCCACCCAATCCCAACCTTGCAAGAAGTAAAAAAGAAAATGTGTTATATCTGACTATTCTCTCCTATGATCTACTCTCTCTATCACCCACATCCCTTCCCTTCTCTCCTTTTTACTCTAGATGTCTATACCCTATTGAATGTGTATGCTGTTTCCTCTCTGAGCCATTTCTGATAAGAATGAAGGTTCCCTCATTCCCCCTTGCCTTCCCCCCTTCCATATCATTGCAAAAGCTCATTGTAAAAAAAATCTTTTATGCATATCTTAGCCTATTCCACCTCTCCTTTCTCTTACTCATAGTACATTTCCCTTTTAGCCATTGACTCCAAGAAAGAAAAAAAATTATATCTTAATTAAAAATATCTTAAATAATAAGAGGGTCAAAAAACAAATCATAGGAGTAATAAATAACTTCATTAAGGATAATGACAGCAATGAGACAACATATGAAAATTTGTGGACTGCAGTCAAAATACTATTTAGGGGAAATTTAATATCTAAAAAATTTACATAAATAAGAAAGTGCAAATCAATGAATTAAGTATATAACTAAAAAGTCAATAAATTTAAAACATTCAGTTGTGTGCTGAAATAGAAATGCTGACAATTATAGAAAAAATTAATAAAATTATGAACAAAAGACCTATTGAATTAACAAGTAAACCTAGGACCTATTTTTTTCTGGAGAACCCCCCCCACACACACACACCAAAGTGGATAAATCATTAGTCAATTTGATTTTTTTTAAAGAAGAAAATCAAATTGCTGCTAGCAAAAAATTTAAAAAAAGATGAATTTACAATAATGAAGAAATAAAAGAAATTGATTATTTTATCTAACTATATTCCAATTAAACTGACAATCTAAATAAAATGGATAAATATTTATGAAACTATAAATTGACTCAATTCACAATAACCCTTTATTAGAAAAGGAAATTGAATAGGACATAAGTGAACCTACAAAGAAAAATACTTGATTTATAATCAAGTTCTATCAAGCATTTTAAAAAATTCAATTCAATTCAAATTTTTTTGTTTTGTTTTTTCAAGGCAAGGTATTAAGTGTCTGAGGCCTCATTTGAACTCAGGACCTCCTAACTCTAAGGTCAGTGCTCTATCTACTGCATCACCTAATTGCCCCACAAATATAATCTTGATATATAAGTCAAGGAGAGTCAAATCAGAGGAAGAAAACTGTAGATCAATTTTTCTCTTTTTTTAACTTCTAAAGAAAGATTTTATTTATTTTGAGTTTTGCAATTGTTCCCCTATTCTTACATCCCTCCCCCCACTCCCCACAGAAGGCATTCTTCTGGTGTTTACATTGGTTCCATGTTATACATTGTACATCAATTTTTCTAATGAATATTGATGTAAAAATTTTAATAAAATATTAGAGAGAGGTGTGAGGTGATACTTCAGAGATGCTTTAATTTGTATTTCAATAATAATAATAATGATTTAGAGCAATTTTTATGACTATAGATTGCTTTGATTTCCTTATCTGTAAATTGCCTTTGCATATCCTTTGACCATTTGTCAATAGGAGAGTGGCTTTATTTTTAAATTTGACTCAGTTCTCCATATATTTTGGAACAGAGTCCTTTGACAGAAATACTAGTTGTAAAAATTGTTTCCCAATTTACTACATTTCTTTTAATCTTGGTTACAATGGTTTGTTTGTGCAAAAGGTTTTTAATTTAATGTAACCAAAATTGTCTAGTTTGTTTTTAATGATGTTTTCCATCTCTTCCTTGGTCCTAAACTGCTTCCCTTTCCATAGATCTGACAGGTAAACTATTCCTTGATATCCTAGTTTGCTTATAATATTGTTTTTTATGTCTAGATCCTGTATCCATTTGGATCTTATCTTAGTGTAGGGTGTGAGGTGTTGGTCTAATCTAAGTTTCTTCCATACTAACTTCCAATTTTCCCAACAGTTTTTATCAAGGAGAGAGTTTTTATCCCAATAGCTGGACTCTTTGGGTCTATTAAACAGCAGATTACAATATTCATTTCCTGCTATTGCACCTAGTCTATTCCACTGATCCACCACTCTATTGCTTAGCCAATACCAGACAGTTTTGATGACTGATGCTTTATAATATAATTTTAGATCTGGTAGGGCTAAGGCATCTTCTTTTATACTTTTTTTCATTAAATCCCTGGAGCTTCTCGACTTTTTGTTTCTCCATATGAATTTATTTACAATTTTTTTCTAACTCAAAGTAATTTTTTGGAATTTTGATTGGTAGGACACTAAACAAGTAATTTATTTTTGGTAGAATTGTCATTTTTATTATATTTGCTCGGCCTATCCATGAGCAGTTGATATTTTCCCAATTATTTAAATCTGATTTTATTTGTTTGAGAAACATTTTATAATTGCTTTCAAAAAGTTTCTGAGTCTGACTTGACAGGTAGACTCTGAGGTTACTTTGAATGAGATTTCTCTTTCTAGTCATATATAGAAATGTTGAGGATTTATGAGCATTTATTTTATATCCTCTGATCTTGCTAAAGTTGCTAATTATTTCTAGTAGCTTTTTAGATGATTTTTTGGGATTTTCTAGAGATACCATCATGTCATCTGAAAAGAATGAGAGCAATTCCTTCTAATTCCTTCATTTTCTTTTTCTTCTCTTATTGTTGAAGCTAACAATTCTAATACAACATTGAAAAGTAGTGATGACCACTTGTTTCACCCCTAATCTTATTGGGAATGCCTCTGGCCCATTCTCATTACATATAATGCTTTTTGATGATTTCAGATACATATTGCTTATTATTCTAAAGAACAATCCATTTATTCCTTTGCTCTCTAGTGTTTTTAGTAGGAATGGGTGCTGTATCTTGTCAAAAGCTTTTTCATCATCTATTGATATAATCATGTGATTTCTGATAAGTTTGTTATTGATATAATTAATTATGCTGACAGTTTTCCTAATATTGAACCAACCCTGCATTCCTGGGATAAATCCCACTTGGTCATAGTGTATTATCCTAGTGATAACTTGTCATTTTGCTAAGATTTTGTTTAAGATTTTTGCTTCTATATTCATCAGGGAGATAGGTCTATAATTTTCTTTCTCTGTTTTAACTTTTCCTGATTTAGGTATCAGTATCAGCACTATAGAAAGAGTTAGGCAGAGGTCCATCTTCATCTATTTTTCCAAAGAGTTTATATAATTGTTCCTTAAATGTTTGATAGAATTCACTTGTGAATCTATCTGGTCTTGGAGATTTTTTCTTAGGGTGTTCAATAATGGATTGTTGAATTTCTTTTTCTTAGATAGGATTATTTAGGTATTTAATTTCCTCTTCATTTAACCTGGGCAACTTATATTTTTGAAAACATTCATCTATTTCACTTAGATTATCAAATTTATTGGCATAGAGTTGGGCAAAATAATTCCGTATTATTACTTAAATTTCCTCCTCATTGGTGGTGAGTTCACCTTTTTTCATTTATGATACTATCAATCTGGTTTTCTTCTTTCTTTTTTTGAATCAAATAGACCAGAGGTTTATCAATTTTATTGGTTTTTTTTCCCATAAAACCAGCTCTTGGTTTTATTTATTAGTTCAATAGTTTTCTTGCTTTTGATTTTATTAATTTCTCCTTTAGTGTTTAGAATTTCTAATTTGGTATTTAATTGGGTGCTTTTAATTTGTTCTTTCTCTATTTTTTTTAGTTGTATATTTAGTTCATCAATTTCCTTTTTCTCTACTTTATTCATATAAGCATTTAAAGATATAATATATCCCCTGATAGCTGCTTTGAGTGAATCCCATAGGTTTTGGTATGTTGTTTCATTATTGCCATTATCTAGGATAAAATAATTAATTCTTTCTATAATTTGTTGTTTGATTCACTCATTCTTTAAAATGAGGTTATTAAAGTTCCATTTAGTTTTGAGTCTATATCTCCCTGGCCTAATTCTTGTGATTTTTGTTGCATTATGATCTGAGAAAGATATATTCACTATTTTTGCCTTTCTGCATTTGACATTAGGTTCTTATGCCCTAGTACATGGTCAATTTGGGGGTAAGTGCCATGTACTGCAGAAAAGAAAGTATTATCTCTTTCTATCCCCATGCAGTTTCCTCTATAGGTCTATCATATCTAGTTTTTCTCACAATCTACCTCCTTAACTTCCTCCTTGTTTATTTTATGGTTAGATTTATCTAAATCTGAGAGTGGGAGGTTGAGGTCCCCCACTAGTAGAGTTTTGCTGTCTGTGTCTTCCTGCAACTCCTTCAACTTTTCCTCTAAGAATTTGGATGCTATACCATTGGTTGCATACATATTTATTATTGAAATTACTTTATTGTGTATGGTACCTTTTAGGAAGATATAGTTTCCTTATCTCTTTTTTTTAGGGTTTTTTTTTTTGCAAGACAAATGGGGTTAAGTGGCTTGCCCAAGGCCACACAGCTAGGTAATTATTAAGTGTCTGAGACCGGATTTGAAACCAGGTACTCCTGACTCCAAGGCCGGTGCTTTATCCACTGCGCCACCTAGCTGCCCCTCTTATCTCTTTTAATGATATCTATTTTTTCAGCTGCTTTGTCTGAGATAAGGATTAATACCACTGCTTTTTTTTCACTTCAGTTGAAGCAAAATATATTTTGCTCCAATCTTTTACCTTTTGCTCTATATGTATCTCTCTGCATCAAATTAGTTTCTTGTAAGCAGCATATTATAGGATTCTAGTTTTTTAATCCACTCTGCTATTTGCTTATGTTTTAAGGGAGAGTTCATCCCATTCACATTCAAAGTTATAATTACTAACTCTTTATTGCCCTCCATGTTATATTCCTTTTGTATGTATTTTCCCCCTTTCCCCTTTTATTCACATTCCCCAGTATTTTGTTTCTGAATACCACCACCTTCAGTTTGTTTGCCCTCCTATATCCAACCCCCTCCCTTTTTTTCCCCTTTCCCTTTGCCCCTTATTCCTTCCGTTCCTTCAGTTGGTTCCCCCTTTCCTCCCCCATCCCCTTTCCCCCTTTTAACCCTTTATAGATAAGTTTCTTTTTTTATTTTTATTTTTAGGGGTTTTTTTTGCAAGGCAAATGAGGTTAGGTACTTGCCCAAGGCCACACAGCTAGGTAATTATTAAGTGTCTGAGGTCGCATTGAACTCAGGTACTCCTGACTCCAGGGCTGGTGCTCTATCCACTGTGCCACCTAGCCTCCCCCTTCAATTACCTTTTGTAACTCCTTTTCCAATTTGTCAATTCTATTTTTTGTAAGAGTTTTCCATTTGACCAATTGAGGGTTTTTTTTTTTTGCAAGGCAATGGGGTTAAATAGCTTGCCCAAGGCCACACAACTAGGTAATTATTAAGTGTCTGAGGCTGGATTTGAACTCAGGTACTCCTAACTCCAGGGCTGGTGCTCTACCCACTGTGCCACCTAGCTGCCCTGACCAATTGAGGTTTTAAGAGAATTATTTCCTTTTAACATTTGTCCAATTGTATTTTCCAAGGATTTGTTTTCTTGTTTCAAGGTGTTAATCTTCTCTTGGGTTTCTTTTCCCAAATTTTCAAATTGATTTTTAAATTCCTTCCTGACTTCTTCAAGGAAGTCTTTCTGTGCTGGAGACCAAATCATATTCTCCTCAGAGGGTCTATGTCTCTCTGAGTTAGGGTCTTTAACTTCTAGGTATTTTTCTATGGACCCCCCCTTTCTACTGGCCTTTCTTCATTTTCCTAAGATCTTGTCTTGGGGGCAGGGACTGGTTCACAGAGGTTGGGATCCTTATAGGCTATATTCACTGGTATTAGTAACTCCAAGTGGGCCAGCCAGTAGGAGTGCCAGAGGCTTTGCTCACTGAGTTTAATAACTCCTCCTGGTCAGTAGGGGGTGCTAGGGAATGGAACTCTCCCTCTAGCCCTTCCAGTAAGCCCCAAATCATCAGTCCCTCAGCCAACGCCTCTACTCTCTAGTTGACTCTCAGACCAGGGTTCCCACAGCGAATGCCTCCGGGCTGACCTTAGGTTAGTCTAGCTCTTACCTCTCCCCCGCTGGCTCTCTGCTCTCTGCTCTCTTTGCCAGGCTCACCCATGATCCTCGAAGACAGACCTTGAGGTAGGTGTTCTTCTAGCTTCTCTTTCTGGGTTTTGTTGATCGAATTTCTATTAAGAGACATTTGTTTCATATTATATATGAGGGAAGATCAGGAGACCTTAGCACAGGGCCTGGCTTCTCTCTGCCATCTTGACCGGAAGTCCATATCAATAGAATTAAAAAAAAAATTTGACAAAATATAATTTCCATTCTTATTAAAAACACAAGCAATCACTGGAATAAGTGGGCTATTTAAAAATAGAAATAGAATCCAGTCAAAACTGAAACAGGTATCATTTATAATGAAAATAAGATAGAGTCTTGCTAATATCATCAGTAATAAAGCAAAGATATCCATTACCACTATTTTCTTTGATATAATGTTAGAAATGGTAATAGTTTTAGTAATAATATAAGGGAAAAGACAATGAGGGAATAAGTATGATTGAAGAGGAAACAAAATAATCACTTTTTGCATATTAAGATGGCTTACTTAGATAACCATACTTAGTTAAAAAACTAATTGAGAGAACTGACAACTTCAGTAAAGTTGAAAGATACAAAATAAATCCATACAAATCATCACCATTTCTGTATATTACCAAAAAATTCCAAAAGGAAGAGAGAAATGGAAATTTCATTTAAAGTAACTTTAGATAGTTCCTATACTAGGGAACCTATCTGCCAAGATACACAAAGTGATTATTTGTACACAATCACAAAGCACTCTATACAAATAAAGATAGGTCCAGTAACTGGACAAATATTGTTTGCTGATGGATAGGTTAAGTCAATATACTAAAAATGAAAATGCTACCTAAATTAATTTACTAATTCACCATCACACTAATTAAACTACTAAAAGATCACTGTATAGAGTTAGAAAAAAATTACAAAATTCATCTGGAGATGCAAAATCAAGGGAATTAATGAAAAAAGTTGTTCAGTAATGAGCCCAACAGCAGCAAATTTCAAACTACTTTATAATGGCATAACCAGCAAAACTATTTGGTATTGGGTAAGAAATAAAGAAGTTGATCAATGAACTACAATATACAGAATTAAATTAGAACAGTAACCCAATGTTCCATAAACTAAGTTCCCAGCAAAAATAAAACTTAGTATTCAAGAGTTGGAAAAACTGGAAAAATCTATTGATATGGACTTCCGGCCAAGATGGCGGAGAGAAGCCAAGCCCTGTGTTAAGGTCTCCTGATCTTCCCTCATATATAATATGAAACAAACTTAATAGAAATCTGATTGGCAAAACCTAGAATATCTTGCAGAAACTAGGTCAAAGGTCAACATATCATATTAAACCAACTCAAAATTGCTTCATCTTTTAAATATGAGTCATCATAAACAACTTAGAGGCACATGAAAGAAATTACCTATCTGATATAAGGATAAAGGAAAAGTTCCTGAACAAATGAAATAGAGAGGATCAGAGGTCAATTTTAGCTTTATGAAACTAAAAACTGCATAAAAATATCTTTAGAGCAAGTATCTCTGAAAAAGGTCTTATTTCTAAGATATATAGGAAATAGATTCAAATTTATAAGATTAAGAGCCACTGATGATGAATGGTCAGAGATGATTCACAGGCAGTTTTCAGAGGAAGAAATACAAGCTATCAATAGCGATATTTAAAAAAATGTTTACCTCCTAATAATTAGAGAAATGTAAGTTACATTATCTTTGAGCTACCACCTCACACTCATTAGATTGGCTAAAATAACAGAAAAGTGACAGATGCTGGTAGGGATGTGAGAAAACAGGTACATTAATGTATTGTTGGTGAAGCTGTGAATTAGTCCACATCGTTTGCAGTGTAAATTTGAATCTATGCCTAAAAAACTATTAAATTGCCTATACCCTTTGACTCAATGATACCACTTCAATATCTACACCCTAAAGAGATCAGAGAAATAAGAAAAAACACAAATATATAAAATATTTATAGTTGCTCTTTTTTGTGTGACAGAAAAAGAGAAATGGAGGGGATATCCATTAGTTGGGAAGCAAATGAACAAGTATAGCATAGGAATGTGATGAAACATTACTATGATGTAAGAAACTATGAAGGGGATAGTTTCTGAGGAACTTGGGAAATCATATTAATTGATGCAAAGTAATATAAGAAAAACCAGAGAATATTTTATATTATAGTAAACAATATTGTAAAGACAAACAACTGTGAAAAACCTAGGAATTCTGATCATCCCATGACCACTCACAATTCCAAAGGGCTCATGATGAAGCATACTACCCAACTCCAGGTAGAGAGCAGATGTAAAGATTGAGGCTTATGCTTTTGTTTTTATTTGTCTGATTTTTTTTGGGTAACGCCAGTAAGGGAATGTTGTTTATTTTATTGTTTATTTGCTTTATTATATATTATTCTTTCTATTTATGTGTTTTTTGGGGTGGCTAGGTGGCATAGTGGATAGAGCACTGGTCCTGGAGTCAGGAGAACCTGAGTTCAAATCTGACCCCAGACAATAATTACCTAGCTGTGTGGCCTTGGGTAAGCCACTTAACCCCATTGCCTAGCAAAAAACAAAAAACATAGGGTCAAAATAAAATGACAGAAAATATAGATAAGATAAGAACTTTTATTCTTTGGAATTTCTAGGTGGAGCCCATCTGTCCAAGATGAACATTTTGAGCTGAGGGGGCAGGGCGTGCTTATCAAAACAAAGGACAGGGAAAATCATTAATGTCCTTGGTGACCTGACTTTGAAAGTAGCACAAAGTTAAATTGCAAAGACTATCATCCTTACACAATTCTATCTGATGAATTGTTATTTCTTCTTGGACTTTAAGCATCATGAGGGCAGGGCAAGTCTTCCAGCATTCTGATCATTGTCTTCCTGAGTTCGTAATTAATACAGGGGAGATACCCACAGTTCTTAAAAGTTGCCTTCTCATCTAAAGGCAAAGGTGACTGAGACACAAAGGTTTGAGTATTGTCAAAAGAATCAGTTGTTTTTTTTTAAACCGGGAATATGGTTTAGCAATGTATTATATTTCAACATTTCCTTTTCAGTGATGGAGGGGAGGGGAATGAGAATGAGATGGGAACAGTTTGGACTTGAAAATAAGATAAAATTGAAGAGACAGACAGACAGAGAGAGACAGAGAAACAGAGTCACAGAAGGAGAGAGACAGAGAGAGATAGATAGATAGAGAGAGGGAGAGTCAGAGATAGAGACAGAGACAGAGAGACAGAGAAACAGAGAAATAGAGAAGGAGACAGGGAGACAGAGATTGTGTTTCCAGGACTATTTTCTGTTAGATACAATCTTTTTAAAAGGATTGGTTGAAGTAACTGGGTTCATTTATATCTGGAGGAGGAGGAGGACGTGATAGCTGGTCCAAGTGATTGAAGGGTATCTCAATTAGAAGGTAATTATTCACTTTGACTTCAAAGGGATGAACCAGGAGCCAAGAGATAGCCTCCCTAACAATGGGAACTGTCCCAAGAATGAAAGGAACTGCTACAGAAATAGGTGAGCTCCTCTTCCTTGGAAGTATTCCAGAAGTTGGAAGTCCCTTGTCCAGTAGAGCATCCTCATTGCTGAGTTCTAAGGCCTCTCCCAACTCTGACCTCTGTTCTCAGGTTCCACCTAGATCTTCTTTTCTCTGTTCTAAGGACTCTCTCAGATTTGCTGAACTGGGATTAAGATCTGGCTGAAGGGGGAGAGGGGAGGACACTGGTATTCTCACCAATAGTCAAACCAAGCCTCTTCACCTGAGTTCACTTGAGTAGAATCTTATGAACAGTGTGATCCAGGGGGCCATGGAGAGTCAGCTAGGACTGAATGACTGAAAACCCCCCAGCAACAATAGCAACACCAAAAGAAGAGGGATAAAATTAAGCAAGTCAGAATACTTGAGGCTGAATGGCAGATGGTTCCAGGACATTTGCTTCTAAAAAGGAAGTGTCTCTGAACCAGGACCTATTGTCTCAGGTGTCCTCTTGAATAGAGTCTATTAATGTTGCCTTTTGTTTTTAGATTGTCATTTTCAGATATAATCTTTCCTTCCCACTTACTAACCTTCCCTTTGTAACAAACAAAACCCCAGAGGTATTCAATACTACCAATCATTGTGTCACAAGCCTCCAATGTATTATACATTCTGCATCCACAGTCCCTCACTTTTCCAGTAAAAGAAGGGAAAATACATTTTCTTATCTTTTAGAAAAAAGGAAACAATGATTAAGTACCTACTGTTTACCAGACATTATACTAACTGATTTACCAATATTATCTCATTTGATCCACACAACATCCAAAAAAGACCCTTTTCAAGGAACCCAAATGGAATGACTTGGCTAATCTGACAAATAGCTTCAGTTACCTAATGGCTCCCTTCCTGAAGCAAATACAGAAATGAAACCACTATGAGGGACTAGGTCTATGAGAGGTCTTCTTTTTCTCAAGAAGTCAAGGAAAGATGAGCTAGTTGAACTTTCTGCCAACTCCACTGCCATATAGAAAAGGGACTCCTAGGGAAGATCCCTGGAAGGGGGGAGGCTACAGTTGCCCAGATATTGGCAGGTGGATTATGTGGACCTTCTTCCATGTCACCAGGGTCTATGATATATCTTGTATAAAAATCTAAAATTATAAAACTTAAAAATATAGAATTGAAATAAAATCACAGAAAATATATATTCATAGATGAAATTTTAGATGAAATTTTATTCTCTGGGATTTACTGTTAACCTCTAGGTGGAGACTAAATTTCCAAGATGACCACCCTGAACTGAGAGAGAGGGGAATATTTATCCAAAAACAAAGGATAGAGGAATAATTTAACCTCCTTGTTGGTCTGACTATGAAAGTTGCACAATCTTAAATTGCCCAGTTGAACTATCATCCAAATACAATCTGTAAGAAAAATAAATCTGCTGGAGTGAGAGAAGAATTGGACTATTTATTCACGGATCTTGCAAGACACAGGTGCTCCCTAATGTAAGGCATACCAAGGTATAGTAATGTCTGCTAATATACAGTTTTGGAAACTCTTTCCCCTCCCATCTGACTTTTCATAGACTCTCCTTAATCATTTGAGTAACTATCTAAGAGGTCTGCCTGCCCGTCCTATGACCCCCACCCTGATCATATGTTGATGAACCCCAGGGTGTGTGTGGAGTAATATGCATGAACCTAATTGCACAAACTCTCTAAACACCCTTGACTAGTTGGGGCCTGGTTAGGGATCGGCTGGGGTTATTCCCTTTTGTAATGTATTTCTTAGGCAGCTTCCACCTTGTGAAGATCATCAACACCCCACATTCCTCACATATCTGATGAATTATCTCTTCCTAAACTTTAAGCATTATGAGAGCAGGCCAAATTTTTCAACATACTGATCAATATCTTCCTGACTTTGCAACTAGCATGGAGGGAGATGCTCATTCATCTTGACTTCTCACCTAGTGGCAAAAGGTGACCGAGACAAAAGGCTGAGTACTGTAAAAAAAAATCACCTTATTTTTGAAACTAGAAATGTAGTTTAGAAGTGCATACTTTGACACATCAGAAGATACCTATACAAGGTTTGGGGTAGTCACACTTGTCACCCATTCATTTACTAGATTCTAAATGGGTCTGAATGGGTATAAGTTGGGTCTTTCAGATCCAATACCAACCAGGTACTGTGGATTAATGGAATGGATACTTGCTCTATGAATGAAACAAGCTCTATACTCCAGGACAGTTGGCATTCACTTTTTGGCTGGACAATTCATATAACACCAGCAGTCTACTCTTTAAACACTTCCATGTTGGTAAGAGATGTCTCCTATTTGACAACCCATTATCAGGAAGAAGAAAATGAGAGAAAACTACTAGGTTACAAGTACCCCACTCTCCTTTTTCTTACCTAAGCTGCATCCAACAGGAATGTGGATAATCTACTCTTAAGATCCAACTAGTCATGGCAATGTTGATGCCAGTTTATAAGCGATGTAATGAATTACTGGCTATTATTTTTTGATATTCATCCATTGCATTTAATCTGTAAAATTTAATGTGGCATTTGGCATGAGTTAGTAGCCCAAACTTATTTTTTATCAAATTACTTTCCAGTTTTTCTAGCTATTTTTCTTGAATTTGTATTCAAGTTACTTAATTAGAGTTTTATGCTAGGGTCAGGCTCTGCCCCTTGATGTGCTTTTGGAAGGACATGGTCAGATCTGCTTGGTTTCACCCTAGGTTCTCCTAGGCTTTGAACTGAATTCCAACTCCAAGGATTTAGCAGGTTTCCCTTCTTACCCCACCCTTTTCCCTCAGCAGATTTAGGATCTATATAAAGGAAATAGTTTCTAACATTTGTAGTTGTCTAAAAAGAGCTAGAGTTGTCTAAAAAGAACTATTTCTGAAACAGGTAGAATCCACTCTCTGGGCAGGGGGGGTGTCTCCAATTGGATGCTGGACAGCCTCTTGTTGGCATTGATAGAGAGGGAATTTCTCTTCAGGTCTCCAGGGGACTTGATACTTTTGGGTGACCATGAAGCTCTAATGTGGTAATTGTGGGAATGTCAGAGTTGGGAAGAATTTTTGAGATCATTGTACGCATCTTGTCAGGGTCTCCTACTTCTTTTTCACTAAAGTTCTCAAAAAGCATCTTTCTTATTTTGAGTTGGAAAGAATTTTTGAGGTTATTGCACCCATCTTGTCAGGGCTTCCTTCTAAGTCTTTTTCACTAAAGTTCCCAAAAAGCATCTTTCTTATTTTGCTCTCTTAGTTCCAAGGTAGACTGACCCACTTCCTATAAAGTCCAATGTCCTTTCTTTCTGAGTGGTACTATAACTAAGTGAAGCTTCCCACATTTATCCAAATTTTCCCTCTCCTTGTCTTCCACATTCCTTTTATGAGAGTACCCTTCTACTTCCTCCCATTTGATCCCCCTTTAGGTACTGTCTTTCTTGGAATATAAATTCCTTGAGGGTGGGCTGGTGCATGGGATTATAACTAAGTGAAACCTTCCACTTGGTTTTGATGACCCTCCCTTTCCCCCAAGGTCATGACAGCAGAGATTGCAAAGTTTCCATTTCTCCAAAGTCAAGTGGTAATAAAAATTATACAGCACTGTGCTGATTGAAGCCATATATGGAAAGATACAGAATTATCTCTCTGATAGGATAAAACTGGATCTGAATAATTATGCAAATACAGCTTGAAATGTTTTGTATTGATTAGCTAGATAGCCAGGAAAGATTATGCACCCAGCTATCTAGCCAATAGGCCAGGGGGATGGGACTGCATTAGGGACTAGGATAAAAGAGGGCTTGCAGGCCTCTGTAATTTGCACTCCTCCTAGAGCTGTAATTCATGTTATTGAGGTTGTGCTCTTTTTTTTTTTTTAGGTTTTTGCAAGGCAAATGAGGTTAAATGGCTTGCCCAAGGCCACACAGCTAGGTAATTATTAAGTGTCTGAGACTGGATTTGAACCCAGGTACTCCTGACTCCAAGGGCGGTGCTTTATCTACTACACCACCTAGCCACCCCTATGTGCTCTCTTCTTGAAGAGCAAATAAACTACTTTTTTGTTCTCTGACCTGAATCTTCTGATTATTCTGTTAAGGAGAACCAATGCTGTAACACATGGTTTTGGTCTCACACATTTCATATCATTGATATTGAACCATTATAGGCATTGATGACAAGATCCCACCAAACCATTTAAATTCTCCATGACTCAAGAGTCATAGGGCCTCAATGTTCTTAATAGAAAAATCTGCTGATAAAAGATGAGCTTTGTGTGGAGAGTCTCAGAGCCATGAAAAGGACTGCACAAAAATGAATTCAGTTTGTTCTCCAGCTTTGTGCCACTGCAGGCTACATTAAAATGTGAATAATAGCCTCACAGGTGATCCAAGACAGTGAATAGCTATTCCCTAATGGTGCCTTATGGACTTTATGGTCAAATTCTATGGTCTGTATCCCTTTGACTCAGGGCCCATCCTCTTTCTTCTCAAAAATACTGGCCACTATCAACCATGCCCTCCCTTTTTCTTTCAAAGGCTCCTAGAGCAGAACACTGCCCTGGACTGCATTTTCTTCTATTCTAGGAGACCTGTCTTCCTCTTCCCCTTCTGTTCTCTCCCCACACTCTCAAAACTCATTTAGTCCTGTCTTTTCCAGCAGCTGTGTATGGGCTCTTGGGCAAATCTTTTCCTTCTCTTATGTCTCATTTTTCCAGTTTATTTCTTGAGATTTTGAGAAGGGTGACACAATTTCACAAATGTGATCCATTTAGCTCTTCTTCCATGATGTTTAATGCAAAGCACCTACTAGGTCAAAATGCAAATTATAACTCCACAGGTGTCCCAGGGAGGCCCAGGTTTTTCCCTCAGGTGATAATTTGCATTTTTAAAATGAGGATATGGGGCAGAGTAGGTAGAGAGTAGTAAAGGGGTTAGATTTGGAGTCACAGAAATAGAGAAAAGGACCTTAGGTGTTATTTAGTCCAAACCCTGCCTCCTGTTGTGGCTCAAAATTTTTCAATGAGGGGCAACCTAACACTTCTGAAGCAAGTCTATTCATTGCACTATCAAGTTTGGAGAGACCTAGGTTCAACTTTCATCTCTGATAGTGAAGTACAATATCAATGTTTGTGAAATTCCTGTATAGAAAGGGGTCTTTCTGGGCCCTGAGAAATTCCTTAGAAATACAAATTTGGCCAGGTGCCTTTAGGTCTGAAAATAATTGATAAGACCCAAGTACTTGATCCTGGGGGTCCAGGATATACCACAAAATTGTTTGAAGATTCACAAAGCACCCTCATCAGCCTAATTATCTTGCTGTATCTGTTAAATTCCAGGACTGCCTCTCCATTCCCCAGGTATGACTGGAACAATAAGATAGGAAATTCCTCAAACCTGTGGGAAGCCCATGAATATGTGATTCCCTTCATCTCAGGAAATATGTTCAAACAAGACCCTGACCATTTTCCCACTCTGACTATAGGAACCCTATATTTACATATGATAAGACGAGCTTTGCTTCTGTATCCTGCTTGCTCTCAGTATCTCCCCCCGCAAAAAAAAAAACACTATAAAAACCCTATCCCTTGAATACTCAGGTAGTCTGATTTGGGTATGCTTCATCCCCAGGCAGACCCTGGGGAAATAAAGATCTCCAAACTTATCAAATTCTGGTCTCCGACTCACTTTTTGGGTTCAACAACAGGTGCTGCCATGTGACCACTTGGCACTACAAGTTCTCAATGGCTTGGGAGTCTGCTTCCAGAAAGACTTGATGCAATGAGTTAAGACTTGAGGGTGGGGGGTTGGGGGCAGCTAGGTGGTGCAATGTAATCAGGAAGACCTGAGTTCAAATTTGACCTCAGACACTTGATATTCACTAGCTATATGACTTTGGACAAGTCACTTACCTCCATTGCCTCAAAAATACAAACCCCCCCCCCCAAAATAGAAAAAGAAAGACAGAGATGAATTTGGATGGTAGAAAGAAGAGATTTAAATAACAAGGAATAGTATCAGGATCATACAAGACTTGGCAGCAACTATTAAGAATGGAAAAAGACTTTAGAATATAAATTCTAAAAGAAAAGAGATACAAGTTTATAACCTAGAATAATTTACATTCCAAAGCTGAGTATAATCCTGCATGGGAAAAAATGAATTATTAATGGGAAAGGGGGGCTTTCAAGCTTTCTGATGAAAAGACCAGACCTGAGTAGGAATTTTGATCCACAAACACAAGAAATTTAGAAAACATAAAATGATTAAGTCATACTAACATTTTGAATAGGGAGAAAAGAAATATATGTCCCTCCAGAACCTTAGTGTCTCCCCGCTTATTGAAGGAGTTAAAAAAGGGGGGGGAGTGATTCTAGAGAATGACTTGGTTCTTTTCTGAGAACTTAAAGAAGGTAAAGAAGAGGTAGAATAATGGAGGAAAATGGAGAAAGAAAGAAAAAAAGTCTTGCTACTTTTCATAATGGAAGTGTGTGAGAATTTATAAAAATGTGGGAAAAGTATGGGACAGAAGTGGCCATCAGATACTCATCCTTAACTGAAATGGTCAAAAGAGGTTTGGTATAAATACAGAGTTTGGTATAAAAATTACACCAAATTCAACAGGAAAATAATCAGTGATGACAGTGGATTAAGAAGGAGGATAATCCAGGAGAAGGAGTAATCATAAGCAAAATGAACTTTATAATCACAAAGGGGAGGAGTAAAAGGGGGACAGGGAGAAAATTTGATTTCAAGGGTGTGCCTTAGATTGCCTCTTGAACATTTGAAGGAATGTTATATCAATTGAGGCATATGGAATGTTATGCCATGAATAAGGCATAAGTTAGCTATGTTTTTTGGAGGTATCTTTCTCAATTCTCCTTCTTTCTTACAAGGTAGGCTGACTTTTCTTTAAATCCTAATATCCTTTCTGCCTTTCTTTCAAATTGTTGATAGATAAACTCCCACCAAGCTATTCAGTCATCCACAATTTTAATTATCTATAACTTATGATGATTTCAGAAAATCCTGGGTAGGACAAATTGATATTTAGTGAAATGAAGAGACTGGAACCAGGAGAACAATTAACCCAAATATGGCAACACTGTCAGGACAAACAACATGACCAATCACACACAGCACCGTAGGACCTAAGATGAAGCTTGTCTTCTCTATATAGAAAGAAGGATATCTTCATTTTGAGAGTTTGTCTTGCTTGTCTGTACTTATATGTTAAAAATGTTTTCCTCTTTTCTTTCTTTTCAATGGTGATATAAAGGAGTGAGGGGGAGGATTTGCAAATATGTTGCCAAAAATAAGAGGACTATTGAAGTTTTTGAAAGGAAGTTTGGAAGGAGGCATAGATCTGGGTAGCTTTGAAAGTAACATGTGGAACTTGTCTTTTTAGGTAAACATTATGAAATGGAGATTTATATATTTACATATAATATATATATATTCTATATTTATATATATTCTATGTTTATATATATATATTCTTCTGTCTGTATGGAAATAATCTTTTTGGGGGGTAGTTATTAGAATAAAAACAAATTAAATGTTTTAAAGAAACTAACTAGCTCTTTCTTGTCTTGCTATGTTGGAGAATGAAAAATATTCTCTAAGGCCCTGATTGGAGAGAGGCTTTGGGTCTTCTCTCCTGGGGCCAATAAGTGGTCAGTGAATATGGAGCTTTGTCTTTCCTGCTATTAGGAGTAGTTTTGGAGAAAGCTAAGACCTTGTAGATAGCTATGAAGCTCAATGTTTAGTGTGGCCCTGAAGTCAGGAAGCCCTAGTTTTATGACCTGGACAAGTCACCTAACACTGTTTGCCTCAGTTTCCTGATTTATAAAATGTACTGGAGAAGGAAAAGGTAAAGCACTACAGTATCTTTGCCAAGAAATGGGGTCATGGAGAATCTGATATAACTGAAATGACTGAATAACAACAACAATGACCTTGTGGGGTTCAAAATGTCAGAACAAAAAAACATTAGAGGTCTAAGAGCTAAGATGCTAAGGAATGAAGTCCTACTTGATCTAATGTAGATGTAAGAAAGCCAAGAGGGAATTATAGTAATTTATCATTTATTATGCCATACTCGGAAGTGTTGCTGATGGTGTGAATGCTATGAAGGAACTAATTTAAGTTTAAGTTTACTCTCCTTAAGGATGTAGGCTGTAGGTATAGAAGAAAATGTGTTATTAGGTGAGAGGAAGAAATGGTTATGTTCTTGTTCTGCTATCTCCTTAAATATATCTTTACAAAAGTTTGATGTTGCTAATTGGTTTTGCTAATTGGTTAAATTACTCCACTGGCAATTGATATTGAAGAGAATGTATGAGTTTGAGCCAATAGCATAGAGAATGATACTCCTAACCCCTCAAGGATACCCTAAAGCCCTAAGGTAGCTAGCCCAGTTCTGAACATCACTTATCAGGTGCAAATGGCAGCTGGGACAAATGCTTCAGAGGATTGGGTTTATATAGTCCTGGGTTTGTCTTGGCCGGAAGACTCCCCAGTATTTTGTTTAGTCTGTGATTACTTTAAATAGAATTTCTCTTTCTATCTCTTGCTGCTGGACTTTGCTGGTAAAATATAAAGAGGTTAATGATTTATGTGGGTTTATCTTATATTCTACAAGTTTGCTAACTGGGTTTTTAGTTGAGTCTCTAGAATTCTCTAAGTATATTGTTATATTATCTGCAAAGAGTGATAGTTTTGTTTCTTCCTTGCCTATTCTAATTCCTTCAGTTTCTTTTTCTTCTCTAATTGTTATAGGTAGCATTTCTACTATAATATTGAATAATAGTAGCGGTAATGGATAAACCACCTTGCTTCACCTCTGATCTTATTGAGAAGGTTTCTAATTTATCCCCATTAGAGAGAATACGTGTTGATGGTTTAGTTGTATATTATTATTTTAAGCATTATTATGCTTGCTAGTGTTTTTTTCCTAGATGTTTTTTTTCAAGGCAATGGGGTTGAGTGGTTTGCCCAAGTCCACATGGCTAGGTCATTGTTAAATGTCTGAGGTTGGATTTGAACCCAGGTACTCCTGACTCCAAGGCCAGTGCTCTATTCACTGAGTCACCTAGCTGCCCCTTGCTAGTGTTTTTAATAGAAATATATATTGTATTTTGTCAAGGGTTTTTTCTCACATTCCAGTGGCAAGACAGAGTGAAGACAACTGGTGATGGCTCTAGATAGAGTAGATTATTTTGGTATCTTCAGTGTCTAACCAAGCTCTAAGCGTTCCACACCACCTACTTCAACTGACTTTATGGCCATTGGAACAAAGTATTCTTATCCACTCAAGGAATTACTTTAAATTAGTTTAAATCTGACCTTAGGCACTTACTAGCTATGGATTTGTGAAAAGCACTTAAACCCAATTGTCTCCAAACAAAACAAAATATCTATTGATATAATCATATGATTTCTGTTGATTTTGTTACTGATGTGGTCATTTATGCTGATAGCTTTCCTAATACTGGACCAGCCCTGCATTCCTGGTATAGTATTCCTGGTAAATACATTGTCATAGTTCATGATTCTTCTGATATATTGCTATAATCTTCTTCTTAGTATTTTATTTGAAATTTGTATATCAATATGCATTAGGGAAATTGATTTATCATTTTCTTTCTCTTTTGCTCTTTCTGGTTTAGTCACAATACCATATTTGTGTCATAAATAGAATTTGGTAGGATTCCTTCACCTATTCTTCAAATAGAGTATATAGTATTGGAATTAATTGTTCTTTAAATGTTTGGTAGAATATATGTGTGAATTCATCTGGCTCTGGAAAGAGTAGGTAGTTCATTGATAGCTTGTTTAAGTTCTTTTTCTAAAATGATATTAAGTATTCTGTTATTTCTCCCGTTTATCTGGGCAATTTATATTTGTAAAAAATATTCATCCTGTTTGCTTAGATCGTCAGATTTATTGATATATGATTGGGTAAGATAGTACCTAATGTTTTAATTTCCTCTTCATTGGTAGTGAATTTGCCTTTTCATTTTGAGACCAATAATTTCTTTTTTCTTTTCTTTTTTAACTCAAATTAATCAATGTTTTATCTATTTTATTTGTTTTTTTCATAAAATAAACTTCTAGCTTTATTTATTAGTTCAAAGTTTTCTTACTTTCAATTTTATTAATCTCTCCTTTGATTTTCAAGATTTCCAAAATTGTGGTTAATTGGAAATTTTTTATTTTTGTTTTTTTCTAGTTTCTTTAATTGCATGCCCAATTCATTGATCTGTTCTCCATTTTTATTGATGTAAGCATTTAGAGACACACATTTTCCTCTTAGTACTACTTTGGCTGCATCCCATAAATTTTGGTACATTGTTTCACTGTTGACATTCTCTCTAATGACGTTATTCATTGTTTCTATGATTTGTTCTTTGACCCACTTATTTTTTAGGATTAAATTATTTAGTTTTCAATTGATTTTTTATCTATCTTTCTACTGTGTTTTATTTAATGTAATTTTATTGCATTATTATATGAAAGGAGGCATTTAATATTTCTGTTTTTCTGCATCTGGTTGTGAGATTGTTACTACATGGTCAATTTTTTTTAAGTGCCATATATGAATGAAAAAAAGGCATATTCATTTCTATTTCCACTCAATTTTCTCCAGAGGTCTATCATTTCTTTTCTAAAACTCTATTCACTTACACACCTTCTTTTTTTTATTTATTTTGTCTGAGAGAGGACAGTTGAGGTCCTTTACTTGTATAATTTTGTCTATTTCCTCCTATAATTCATTAACTTCTCTAAAAATTTAGATACTATACCATTTCGTGTATGTATATATTTAGTATTACTATTGCTTTATCATTAATGGCATGTTTTTAGCAACATATATTGTTTCCTTCTCTATCTCTTCTAATTAGCTCTATTATTGCTTTTGCTTTGTCTGAGATCATACTTGCTACCCCTTCTTTTTTTCATTTTAGCTGAAGCATAATAGATTCTGCTCCAACCCTTTACCTTTATTCTGTATGTGACTCTACTTCAAACATGTTTCTTACAAGTGGCAAAGTGTAGGATTCTATTTTTTAATCCATTCTGCTATCTGCTTCCATTTTATGAGTGAGTTCATCCCATTCACATTTATAGTTAGGATAACTATATTTTTCTACATTCTATTTTCCCTTCTTTATCTCTCTCTCTCTCTCTCTCTCTCTCTCTCTCTCTCTCTCTCTTTCTTACCTTTCACCTTGTCCCTTCTCTCTAACGTTTTACTTCTGACCACCACCTCCCCCAGTCGACCTTCCCTTCTATTAGTTTCCCCCATTCACTTCTCTTCTCCCCATTCCTTTTTACTTCCCAATAGGATAAGATAGATTTCTATATCCAGCTGAGTATGTTATTCCCTCTTTGATCCAACTATAGTGAGAATAAGATTCAAACTGTTGCCCTTCAACCTTTGAATTTCATCCTCCCCTATAATAGTTCTTTCTCGCCTCTTTTAAAGGCAAGAAAATTAATCTTGCCTGTTCAATCTCTCCTATCCCTCTTCTCCCAGTGCAATCTTCTTTCTCACTCCTTAATTTTGCATTTTTTCATATCATTCCAAAAGTTAACTCATACCCATATCCTCTGTCTATGTAAATTCCTTCTAATTCCCCTAATTAGCCTTCTTTTTTTTTGGAAAAAGCTTTCCAGTTTTCCTAGGAACTCTTGTCAAATAGAGAGTCATTTGTTGTTGCTTGTCTTTCATTCTTGAATAAGACCATGACAACAGGGAGGTGATACCATGACATGCACATGAACTGGATCTGGGTGAGGAAGTACTGTGTTTTAGTCACCAGTCTTACTTTCTTTTCCGGAGTTATCTGGGTCTAGTGGCCAGATAAGAATCAGTACAACTAGAGACTGCCCTGAATGTAAGGTAATCAGTTAAGTAACTTGCCCAAGGTCACACAGCTAATAAGGGTCAAGCATAGGAGGTCAGACTCAGGTCCCCAGGACTTAGAACCAGTGCTCTATCCACTACACCCCTAACCTGAACAGTGGATTACAGTGTTCTTCTAGATCTTGCTTAGCTGTTCTGTTCCATTGATTCACTCTAATATTTTTTTTTTTAGGTTTTTGCAAGGCAAACGGGGTTAAGTGGCTTGCCCAAGGCCCCACAGCTAGGTGATTATTAAGTGTCTGAGACCAGATTTGAACCCAGGTACTCCTGACTCCAAGGCTGGTGCTTTATCCACTACGCCACCTAGCCACTCCCCCCACTCTAATATTTTCAACCAGCACTGAGAAGAGTTGATGATTACCGAGTGGTTGGTTGATTCTTGTCTTCCATTATTGAAGACAACCAAAATTATATCACTATGTTAGATATGAATTACAGTGGCTGATCAGACTAATATGAGCTCAGTGACAAAAATAGTCCATGTGAACACCTGGATCATTTATTATTCTAAATTTATGTATCTCACGTTTCCTTTGAGGTGCTTCAATTCTGCCTTGGTCATAGAGCACAGCACCCTCTCTGATGAGGGCATCCTGTGCTGTACTCTCCCATGCTGCATAATCAGTTCTAAAGTTCTTAAGAGAGACCTTCAGAGTGTCCAGATATCGCTTCTTCTGATGTTCTTGTGAGCGCTGCCCTGTGTGAGTTCTCCATAAAATAGGTTTTTTTGGCAAACATATGTCTGGCATTCTAACAATGTGTCCAGCCTGTCGTAATTACCCTCTCTGTAGCAATATTGGAATGCTAGGCACTTTGGCTCAAAAAACGACTTCAGTCTCCTGCCTGGTGATGTTCAGAATCTTCCTAAGACAATTTAAATGGAAGTGACTCAGTTTCCTGACATGGCATTGGTAGACTGTCTAGGTTTCACAGGCATACAGCAATGAGGTCAACACAGTAGCTCTGTAGACCTTCAGTCTGGTAGTCTAATACCTCTTCTCTCTTACACTTTCTCTCTCAAATATTGAGCTAGCTCTGGCATTGTGTGTGTCAACTTCATTGATAATATGGACCTCCTTGGAAAGGACACTGCCAAAGTAAGTGAACTTGTCCACAGTCCTCAAAACTTCTCCATTTGCTGTAATCAGTGGTCCCACATATGGATGGTGTGATGTTGGCTGATTGAGCACCTGTGTTTTCTTGGTGTTAACTGTGAGACCAAAATGAGCACAAGCAACAGAGAATCAATCCATACTTGGTTGCATCTCAGCTTCAGAGAGCATTGATGCACAATCATCTGCAAACAGAAGATCATACACCAACACTTCCTCCACCTTGGTCTTGGCTTGTAGCCTTTTTAAGTTGAAAAATTTGCCATTAGTGCAGTAGCTGACCTTGAGGACCTTGAGACCATGTTCATCCTCAGTGAAGGTGTTTGATAACATGACTGAAAACATCATGCTAAAAAGCATGGGAGCAATGACACAGCCTTGTTTCCCTCCACTATTCCTAGAAGTCTTGAGAATGTCGTCCATTATCCAGAATCTGGGCAAGCAGACTGCCAAGAGACTGACGTAAGAATACTGATGAATTTTGATAGGCAACCACATTTTTGACGTAATTTTCCATAAGCCCTCATGACTTCACTCAGGACTGATGATACCTGTGGAGTTCTCTTGCAAGAAGTGCTGTTCATCTTTCAAGTCTATTGTATCTTGTGATGTCAATGAGTGTGCATACATTCCATGTTCTTATGATAGTGGAATCTTCTTTGAAGAAGTTTTTGTAGATGTTTTTGTGTGTGTGTGTGTTGACTGCAGGATGGGATGCTCGCCAACCAGCCATGGTAATCAGTCCAGGGTTGAGTAAACAATTTTTAAGATACTTTTTTTTTGTAAGGCAAGGGGGTTAAGTGACTTGCCCAAGGTCACCCAGATAGGTAATTATTAAGTATCTGAGGTTGGATTTGAATTCAGGTTCTCCTAACTCCAGGATCAGTGCTCTATCCACTGTGCCACCTAGTTTCCCTAGGGCACCTTTTCTAACCCCTTCCTCACACCAGGAGGTGAGCAGTGCAATCTACAAAAAGACTTCTCAGTCACCCACCTGTGTGTAGGGTTGTGACTACAGCACCCAGTGTATCCACACTGGTATGAAGGCCTGCTGAGCCCTTTTCAGGTATGCTTATCCACTTTTGGTGTCCACCTGGTTCACCCAACTTTGAGTCTTCAAGAAAATGTAGCATGGGCAACTACATCTCAGTTAAACCATCTCAACAGATGAGCTAAATCAGGTTGAGGATAATCAACTGGTCTTAAGCCTGCTGGTGATTTGGGGGAATGTCTACCCTATATTTGTGAAAACTTCCGCCATGGTAGAATGGACAGATGGGAGCAACTGTTCCAATGGTCATGAAAGTGGCTACATAGTGGAGTGCTTAGACCTTCTTCTGACATGGAAGAGATGCCAAGGTCATCCACTGCATCCCTGACCACCACCAGTCATACTGAGTTTTGTCTTGCCACTGGACTTCAAAGACTGTGGAAGGAAAAGTGAGGCTGATGCCTTTGTGCATTCAAATTCAACCAAGATATCACCCTGTGATGTCACTGGTCCTCTTCAAAAAAGGAAGAAAAAAATAACATTCAAATATTTTCAATAAAGGAGTTGGAAGTTAACTAGAGGTAGCTATAAATAAAAATTTAGGTAGAGAAACTAAACTCTGACTAAAAATTAGGAATTTTCTAAATTGGGAGCTCAGAATAATTGTGTGAACTCATAACTTAACATCCTTTATAAACTCCCTAAATAAAGCCTAAGAAGAGAGAACTATGAGGGACTTAGGGACATATAGTAACTCCTAGGCTTAAAATGAACTACTTACTCTAATAGGGTGATGTCATTGAGAACTTGTAACACTAGGTTCTCTTCAACCTTTTGTCATTTTTTTTCCATTTAAATTGTGGATTTTTTGTGGATACAGATGAAATTTTATTTCTCATTTTTGTCTAGTTACATTGTGACTCTTGTAGTTTGATTAGTATAATTATTTCAAATTTAACTAATTTTATTATTTAATTGTGTAGCTCATTACCCATTTCCTTTAAAAAATTTTTTGTTTTTTGACATTTAATTGTGGAAAACAAGTCTTGGTAATTCTCTTTATTTCGTTTATAGTTTGGAATTAATCCTATTCATTTTGATTTTGGTCATTTGATTTTCTTTTTTCTCTCCTTCAAATCAAAATAGCCAATGTTTTATTGATTTTGCTAGTCTTAAAAACTGGTACTTTGTTCTAGTGATCAGATCTATGTTCTTTATTTTCCATTTTCCATAGCTTTTCCTTCTTTTCTTGGTATAAGTGCTTGTTTTGGAGTTGTTAATTTGTTGATGTCTTTTTATTATTTTAGGTCATTTACCTTTTATTTCTTCTACTTTCTTAATATATGTTGCCTCAGGTAACCTTCTGAATTATAGATGGATTGTGATATTGTGTCAATAGAGGAATCTCCACACCAGAAGTTCCCACTCTGAAAAAATTGTAGGTCCTTTGAATTTTAGTATATAGTTTCAGAGATTTAATTTTTCTTTTTGAAAACTACTTTAACCACATTACCTAAATTTTGGTAGGTTGCTTATATTATCGTATTCTTTAACATAACTAATGATTGCTTCTGTGACTTGTTTTTTGATCTTGTCACTATCTAGAATGTCAGTTTTTCACTTTGGTCTTCATCATTTGCTTATAGTTCCTTTATTAATTACTTTGATTTTAGTTTAGTCCGAAAGGAATATATTTAATATTTCTACCTCTTTACATTTTTGATGATTTCTTTTTCCTAGAACATTATCAATTTTTGTAAATATATCATATAACACTGAGAATTCTTTATATTATTTAGTGGTCCTATTCAGAAACTGACATATCTTTCAAATTTAATTTTTTCCAATGATTAAGTTCTTCATTTTCTTGTTTATCTTTCCATTATATTAATCTTTCCAGGCTAGAATCACCTAAAGCCAAGTAAAATTTATTCATTTTTGCTCTGTATTTGCTTTTATATTACTACATTTCTTGTGTGCAGAAAATTCTCATTTTATTTTCTTATTCATTTTTGCCTTCTTTCATTTTATTGAGGAGTTTAATTGCATTTAGGGTTCTAATTGCTAAGTTTGCAATTTGGGAACTACTTAGGGAGGAGACCTCTGCTGCTGGGGGTGGGGGGAGAGGTGAAAAGAGAATTTTTTTCCCCTTTCTATTTATTTCTCTCATACTGTTTTTTCTCCTTCTTACGAGTCAGTACTTAGTCCCTATGATATGCTTTGCATACTATAAGGGAAGAGGGATATGATTCACTCCCTAACCATGCTTAATTGATTTGGTCATAGACTGCAGGCACATGAAGTTTTCATGAAGTTTAACACTTTGTGATCACTTCCTGATCACCCCTCTTGAGCCAAAAAAAGAAATAATGTGATTGACTAATCAAAGAAATTAGTCATGCCTCAGCAGCTTTAACTAGGTAAGACTTGTAATAAAAGATAATTTTTCCTTCTAAACTACCCCCTACTCCCACTCCCAACATCATATTGGCCATGTAGCTTTGAAGGGAAAGTACCGAACCAGTAGGGGGACAGAGAATATAGTAGGGGAGTAGAGACATTCATGGATACAAAGCTATCTGTGTTATCTGAGGGAGGAGGTGGTTGACAAGCCTATAGAGAGGAGGGTCAAAATAAAGAGAGGAGTTGATCCTGGAAACTTAGGTAACTGACCTGTGCTGCTGCACCAAGAAGAACTCTATTAGGACTCTATAAAGAAAGAAAGGGTTTCTATGCCCCACAAGACTAGGAGATAGGAAATATCTTTGCCACATGTGCATCAGCTTCTAAGAGTTTGTCTTATGAATGTCCTCTAAATTTGTCTCCAGTCTTCTCATTGATGCAGTTTCTCTTTATGGGAGAAATTTTTTCACACCTCACAAGGCATAAGAGTTGGTGAGGGGTGGGGTGCCTTTTGAAATTAGGGGAAACTAGGTAGCTTGGTAGGTAGAATTCTAGTCTTGGAATCAGGTAGAATTGAATTCAACCACTTGCTAGCTGTATGAGCCTCAGTTAGACACTTACCCTCAGTTTTCTTATCTGTAAAATGGAAATAATAGCACCTACCTCAAGGGTTGTTGTGAAGATTAAATAAGAAAACATGTAAAGTGCTTTGCAAATCTTAGAGCTCTATAATGACTATGATGATGAACTAATGTCATTTGAGTAAATGTTTTTGCTAAGTTCTAATGAATCTAATGGTTTATGTTAATGGAAAGCACACTGATAGGGGCTTATGATTACAGAGAGGAATGCAGTCCAATAGTGTTGTCTTCTAAAACTCACAGTAGCAACCATCTTCAGGGATAAATATGAGTACAAGTTGGGGTGATATCTAAACCTCTCAAGGGAAGGAAGTATTATTTGTGAAAGATTTCGCTATGATCTATGCATGTCTCTTTAGACAGCAACTTTTCCTTTGTATCATCCTCTATATTTTTTCATTGTTGAAAGTATCCTATCCCTCCTGGGCTTGCTTCCTTTAGAGCACACTTCCTTTTAACTCTTTTGGGCCACATCGCCCCATAAAACTTGTTAAGGCTTGCATATAGAATTCAATATATATTTTTTACTACACTGCAACCCATATTACCAATGAGCATAATAATAACATTCAATAATAGAATAAACTATAATAATAAAAATATGAGTATGATAAAGCCTTTATTTACTTTAAAAAAAAGGGAACATAACTTGTTTTTTAAATTTTACAGTGAACATCGGGGTGGCTAGGTGGTTCAGTGGATAGAGCACCAGCCCTGGAGTCAGGAGGACCTGAATTCAAATTTGACCTCAGACACTTAAAAATTACTTAGCTGTGTGAACTTGGAGAAGTCACTCAAAAAACCCATTGCTTTAAATAAAAAAAAAATAATATTGTTGAAACACTTTTAGGACTCCTGGTTAAGATGTCTGCCTTAGAGTTTCTTTCCTACTTTTTAAAGACAATAGGAGCTTGCCACATCCTTGGCCAACCAATGGCTAGTTGTTACCCTGTTTAGTCATGGAGAATGGTCACCTTTCATACAGGAATAATAGTGTAGACGGGTGTTTGCATTTTCTTTTGTGCGTTATATCTGATGATCTTTGCTACCTGACCCTTCTCTGCTTCCATCAACCAGACTTGAGGGATTAGTTTCATCACTCAATCGTGGAAATCTTGGTTTATCACCCACTAACCCTGCCCCCCAAACACACAGATACATTTACAAAAACATAACCAACTATACCTAACAGAAGCTCACTGTTTGACAAGCAACCATCTTTCCTGTTTGTTTTTGTATAATTATCTATTCATTTCAATTGTGCCCTCCCCTATGAGATTAATTCCATGTTTTCTGTATCTATCCTGTATATAGCTATTTTTGACATGTCTGCTCCATTTCAGTGGGGGACCCTACTCTTTCTTGACTCTCCTCTTACTTTTCTGACAACTCCTCAGTCTCCTTTGCTGGTTCCTCATTCATATCATGCCTCCCTTCCTACTTTTCCAGTCTTCTTCCATATTACTCTCCCACTTTCATTCTACAAACCAGTCGTAGTGCTCATACATGTGACTTCTCTCTCCCTCTTCTGTACTATGTGTCCTCCATTCCAGGAATGTTCTTTCTCCTCACATCTCCCTCTTAGACTCTCTCCATGAGAACTTTTGAACCCTTTCCTTCCTCCAAGATAATAGTTCCTTCTTCATCAAAGTAATAATTTTATAGAGACATGTGTAATTGGGGACTAGCCAATGAGAGACCGGTCCTTATGAGCATGTGCAGGATTCTCAGCCTGACACAATCCTCACTTCTCCCTTGTTGGAGGCGTCTTTTGATTGATTGGAAGTGTAATTTTAAAAGGTACTAATTGGCCAAAATAAACCTCCTTCCAACCTGGTGGTGAGTGGCAAGGAGAACTGGTGGTGAGTGGCAAGGAGAACTCTTGGTGGAGAAGGGACCTTTCACCTTCCTCACACAAGCCTCAGTCATGAGAGCCCAATGAGTCAGTGCATCTTCTTGACTTGTCTTTCCTTTGGTTTAGGGCCCATGATATTGCAAAAGAACTAGGAAATGGAATCATTACCAATATTTGCCAACATCGGTATTATTAGATGAACATTGATATACTGTGTCCTGTTTTAAGTACAGGTTCAACTCTGCCCTAGCATAGGACTCTTTGGGAAATGAACTTAATGGGACAAATTATTTAGAGCAGATGATTTAAGGTTGAGCCTATTATCTCCAGAGCCCCAAGTGTTATAGCTGAGATCCTGCCCACCCCCCTAGACATAGGAGAAATTCGTTTATATTTCTTTCTATATTTTCTTTTCAAAAGTTAATTGATATTGGTTAGATGATATTGGAGTGATTAAGAACACTGGATCAATAAAAAATATGAGAGGTACTGTTTATTGATATTGGGGAAAAGACTTCAGAAGGGAGACCTGATCTAATAGCATTAAAATGAACAGTAATTCATAATAATAGGTAACATTTGTTGTGATGGTCAGTTGTTTAGCTATGTTCAACTTTCCAAGACCCCATGGACCAAGCTCTTCTGTCCCCTACTATCTCTGCCCAAGTTCCTATTCATTGTTTCTATTACATTATCTATCCATCTCATCTTCTGCTACCCCTTCTCCTTTTGCCTTCAACTTTTCCCAACATGAGGGTCTTTTCCAATGAGTTATAGCTTCACATTGTATGGTTAAAATATTTAAACCTCAGCTTCAATATTTTTTTCTTCCAAAAAAAAGTCTACATTAATTTCTTTCAGTATTGACTGATGATCCCCTTACTGTCCAAGGGATTCAAAAGTCTCCTCCAGGACCAGAACTCAACATAGCATTGATTCTGTGGTACTCAACTTTCCTTATAGTCCTACTCTCCCAGTCATACATGGCTACTGGAAAAGCCATATCTTGATGACCTAGACCTTTGTCAGCAAGTGTGCTGTCCAGATTTGCCATAGCAAGGAGCAAGTATCTTTTAATTTCAGGTCTGCTGCCACCATCTACAGTGATCTTTGAACCCAAGAATATCAAAATCTGACAGTGCTTCTATTTCTTTGCCTTCTATTTGCCAGAAAGGAACTGGATCAGTTGCCAAGATCTTAGAGGGGTTTTTTATGTTAAACTTCAAGCCAGCTTTTATACCCTCTCCTTTCACCTTCAGCAAAAGGTTTCTTAATCCTCTTCACTTTATGTCCTCAGAGTGGTATTGTCTACATGTCTGAGTTTGTTGGTAATTTATCCTGGTAACTTTAATTCTGACTTTTGACTCACCCAGTCTGTCATTTATCATGATGTACTCTGCTTAGAACTCCAATAACTCCAATAAACAAGGTAGCAATATATATATATATATATATATATATATACATATATGTATGTATAGCTTTGTTGTACTCCTTTCTCAACCTTAAACCAATATAACTTTATGATTTAATTCTTTTTATCATCATAATAATTCAGGGAGGTTAGGGCTACTGATATCCTTAATTTGTAAATGGGGAACCTGGGGTAGACAGAAGCTAAGTGACTTGTTCAAGGTCCCACCAACTAGAAAGTTTCAGGGATAAGATTCTATCTATCTATCTATCTCTATAGATACCCCTAAACCTTCAATTATCCAGAAAGGAATCTAGACTTGCTCTATAGAAACTTAATTTGCCAGTGAGAGTGGGAGTTGACCACAGTTTGCATGAATTATGTAAAGATGTGTTTTCTGGATGTGTTTTCTCTTATCACGGGGTGATGGCTCTGGACTCACAATGTCTGAGTTCTGTCCTGGAGGAGCCTGGTCACAAAAGGTGGAGGGGAGGGAGTCAGATCCTTCTTGAACTCTCTGGTTTATTAAAGCCCCAACCCAAATGATTGTAAATCTCTTTAAACTATGTTCTGCATGGAGCACATGAAGACAAAAGAAAAACTACTCCTACCCATGGAGATTTTACACACTACAATAACATGGAAATGATAATAACAGAAATAGAAGTAATTGGAGGGGAACAAAAGCTCCCTGAAGAATTACAACCATTGACTTGTGAGATATTAGGTAAATATTTTCCCCTTCATTTCCCAACCTGTAGAGTAGACCAGATGGACTCAATGTGCATTTGCCTCTCCCTTACCCCACATGCTCTCTCTCCTCATCTCTGCCTCAGTTTTCCTTTCTTAAGACTCAAGTTAGTCAGTCAGTCAATAAACATTGATTAAGCAGGTGCTATGTGCCAGGTTAAGCTCTGGGACACAAATACAAACAACCATCCTTGCCCTCAAAGGATTAATAATCTAATGGACTAAGACAGCACCCAAATACCCCCTGGATAGAGGGAGGCAGAGAAGGTACCAGATGAAAGGGGATTGACTGTCCTAGGACCCTCTTTAATGGAGGTCATATCCCACCTCTGCAACTGACGTTTCCAGGGGCATTTTGTCCACCAATAGCTTCCCTCTGACGTTTCTTCCCAGGTTCTTTGTATCCCAAATGTCCCTAGCTTTTCACATGTTGTCTCGCCCACTAAACTGGGAGCTCCTTGAGGGCAGGGACTAGTTTTACTTTTGTCTGTACCCCATAGTGCCTGGTCCATAGTACACACTTGATCAATGTTTGCTGGCCATCTTTGGCCATCTTTGGGTCCTGAGTTCCAGAAGAGGCTTAGTTGGGGAAAGATATAGTTGTCCTACCCTATTCTCTGTTTGTATCTGAGTCTTGTTTAGTTTTGCATCCATTGCATAAGACAGGAGGTTGAAGGATCAAGGAGACAATGGTCACCAATTCAGCTAGTCTCCTTCCTGATGCTGGGGGCTGAGGCAGGGATTCTCCCTGGCCCTAAATCTCTCCTTTTTCCCTGTGGCTGCTGGCTGCTCTCCATTCTTACTATGTCTGAACTCCACTATTCCCCACCTCCCTTTGCCCCTGCCACTCCTCCTACATGGCAGGTCAGATATGTTGGCAACAGAAGGCCATGAGACCTCCTCTTCTTCCCTCCTTCCTCCCCTTCCTCTGCCTGGAGCTAAAAGTTACCCAGCTCTAGCACTTGGTGACCTGCTCCCAGAGAAATTAGATAATAGAGGAATGGGGAGAAATGAGAATGGTCAACAGATGCCAGGGGATTGTCACATATAGGCCCTAGGGGCTAACTTCTGGTGGGGTCCACCCTTGGTGCAAAGCCCAGGTTGGGTGAGGCCCATTTGAGTCATCTGTTGGCAAGATATAAATTAGAGCTCAGAACCCTTCTGGTGCTTCATCAGTCAAAGGCCCAGGGAGGAAGTCTTGTTCTCTATTCCATCATTTTCTCTACCATTATTCTAGAACTGTACCCCAGAGAATTCAAGTCATCAGAGTTTAGAGGTTGCTGGATCCAAGGGCTGCTTCAGTTGATTTGGAACTGCTTGATCGACGTGGCCAGGAAACCCAAGGTAGTGGTAGAGGAACTGGCTAACCCAGCCAGCCAGCCTAGCCTACTCCAGAGCTCTCTCCTCTGATCCTCTGACTGGTTGCAGGATGATCCTCCAGGAAGGAATCTCTGAAACACTCCAGTTCCTGTTGTCCTTCTTTTTGGCCCTGCTGCTCGTTTTGGTTGTCACCTGCCTGTTTCGGAAATGGGTGGCCCAAGCCCAAGCTCAGGCCAAGATCAAAGAGGCCCAGGAGAGGCGGACGAAGTCCCTGATCAAAATGAGGGCTGCGATAGAACGACTAAAGCAACAGGTAAACCCCCTTGGCAGTCCCACCCAGACTGGCCACCTACCCAGGGACCAACAGGAGACCTGGAAGGCAGACTCTATTTGGACCAATCCTGTCATCTAAGAACAAGACCCTTCCATACTCTGGGTGGGTGGGGAAGCTTTGACACAAAGGGCCCCTTTGTGGATCAGCCCATGCACCAACATAAATCCTGGCAGTTCAGCCAGAATCTGTGAGCTGGCAAAGATCTCATATTGAAAGCAGGCCTTTTGTGTGACACAGGTAGAGATCAAGGCCCATGGAGAGGAAGGGGCTTGGCCAAGAACTCAGGGGAAATGCCCAACTCCAATTTCTCTAGTATTTTAATCACTAACAGAGCCCTTTCCTCAGTTTCCTCCTTCTGAAGGAGATAGTACAATTATTGTGTTTCTCTTTTTTTTAGGTGTTTTTTTTTTTTTGCAAGGCAAATGGGGTTAAGCGGCTTACCCAAGGCCACACAGCTAGGCAATTATTATGTGTCTGAGACCAGATTTGAACCCAGGTACTCCTGACTCCAAGGCCAGTGCTTTATCCACTACGCCACCTAGCCGTCCCTGTGTTTCTCTTTTTTCTGAGGAGGAAACTGAGGCTGAGAGGCAAAGGGTCCAGTCTCAGGTCTTCTGACTTCAAGCCCAAGACTTTTTTAAAATCACACTTTCTCCTCTCTAGAGTAAATAGATGCACAGATTCTATAAGAATTTAAGTGGTGATAATTGTCATCCATCATCCTCATTGAATCTTGACTACCCTGTTGCTGTGACCTGGGGCAGGGTCATATCATTACCCTCATCTTACCCAGAAGAAAGAGAAGAGAAGCAGCTTATTGAAGGACCCACAGTGAGTCAGTGAGGGTGCTGGTTGCTCTTCTAGGAGTGCAGCCTCTGCTGAGCTTTGACCCTTGAAATCTAATCTAGAGTGTCTTTTGTCTGTCCTCAGGATTAGTCAGAGGTGGTAGGCTCTGCCTGCTTTTTGGTTCATGTCTAAGAGAAAATTGGGGCACAAGACCCTAATCATTCCCAGGGGACTTTGAAAGATGCAGGGATAGGCAAGGATCATTTGGAGTCAGAGCACGACCCTCCATGGAAAGGTTAAGAGTTTTTGAATTTCCTAATCCTCCTTCCCTACCTTGATAATATTTGTCCTTCATTCTTGAAGACCATGACATCAGCAAGGTGATGCCATGACAAACACATGAATTGGATTTATGCTAAGTCAGCAGCCTCACTTTCTCCTCCAGAGCCATCTGGATCTAGTGGCCAGATATGGGTCAAGACAACTGGAGGTGGTCCTGGATGTGAGGCAATCAGGGTTAAATGACTTGCCCAAGGTCACACAGCTAGTGTGTATCAAGTATCTGAGACTAGATTCAAACTCCTGTCCTCCTGATTCCAAGGCCAATGTTCTATCCAGTGCCCCATGTTTTTGCCAAGACTCCCTCTTGAGCCTTCCCTAGACTCCCCTTTTTTTCCTAAGTCCTGTGAGTGGGTATGGTATAACTTCTGGAGTTCCCACAAGAGCAGGAAAGAAAAAACACCTCATTTATACAACTCCTACTATGTGTCAGATGCCCACAAATATACAAATATAATCTCATTTGATTCTCACATCAGCCTGGGAGGTAAGTGTTACTATCATCCTCATTTGCAGATGAGGAAACTAAGGCAGGCAGAGATGAAGTGACTTGCTCAAGGTCACACAGTTGGTGTCAGTTCAGATTTGAACTCAGGTCTTCTCTACCCCAGGCTCAGAGCTCTATCTACTGAGTTACCAGTAGCAGCAAAAGAGGAAAATGATTTAGACCTGGGGTGGGGAGGGGATTTGAACAAAGAGTTGGAGGGAGAGATGAATCTGATATATGAAAGAGATGGCTAAGGGTCAACCTGGCTGTTTGGTGAACAAAATGAGAAAAGGGGTTAGAGGCAAATGGAAGGCCTTGGCTTTGTCCAGTGAGTCAGTGGGAGCCAGTGGAGCTCTCAGAGCAGGGAAGTGTCATTTCCAGAGTCCTGGCTTTGACTCTCTCACTCATCAGCCAATAGAATGTTTCCCCCAGCTCTTCAGGGGATTCAGCTTGAAAATCCAAGAGGACACCTCATTCTCCTACCCAAAAGGAGGGAGAATATTGTAGGAAATCCTTGGGATGTGAATGGGGAGAGGAAGCCCTGAGGGCCCAGACTTTACCATAGGGATTTTAGCACTAGGAGAACATTGGAGAGGGTAAAGTTCAATCCCCTGATTTTATAGATTTTACATCTCAGTAGTAAAGTAGCTCAGGTATTCAGAATCTCTTTCTATGGCATCATTTTCTCTCCTAAATCACCCTTTCCTCATGGTAGATGTAAACATTCAGCTAGGCTGGGTATTGAGGTCACGTTCACAGACTTCCAGGATCTCAGTGCTTGAAGGAAGCTGAAAGTCTTTAGTTTGAACCATACCCTAAGCTATCCCCCTACCTGGCCTTGACTTCTGCTGGGAGTCCACCAAGGATGGGGAACTCACTACTTATCTAAGCAGTCAAATCCAATTCTGGACATCTTTTCTCCAGACATTCTGAATTGATGTCCTTTCCTCCAGCCCCATCACTGCTCCTGGTTCTGCCCCATAGGACCAACCCAAGTAAACCTAAAAGGTTATCCTTGGGACATGCTTCAAATAGGTAGGCCCCATAGTCCCTCCTCTGGGCTTCTCTTTTTTCTGTTTGGAGGTCACAGTACTTTTGAAACCATGTCCACTGCAGTCTCATTGCCCTTGCTATTGGGAGGCCATCACTAGGTTTAACTCACATCCTTCCTGCTGTGGTCAAGGCCCCTTGTATGAAGGAGAAAAACCATCAGAGCCCCAGAGCCTAGTAGCCCCATGGTCTGTAGCCATCCTTTATAACCAGCTCCAAGTAGGGGGTGGGGGGGTGAAGAACTGGGGATTGGGGTTATCCCAGAGAGTCCAGGCCAAACAGAACCATGAGGGGACCCTGTTGTCTGAACCAGGCCCAAGGAGCCCCAGGCCAGAAAGGTGGGGCTATTTCCAGCCTCATGCTGTTGTCCCAGTCGGTAGCGTCACCAGGATGCCAGTGATGGGGAGATTGATTGCAGCTAGGGTCTCCTGTCTGACTCTGACAGCCTGGGAGAAGAATGTGTATTAATATTAATTGGGGCTAATTAGTTGGATAAATCAATCCGCCCGGAGAGACTGGGCTGTTCCCAACAGGACTGGAGCAGGCCAGACAGGTCTAATGAGGTTGTTGTAGGGAGTATGTTTGTCTCTCCTTTCTCTCTCTCTCTCTCTCTCTCTCTCTCTCTCTCTCTCTCTCTCTCTCTGTGTGTGTGTGTGTGAGATTTAACACTTTCACTGTGTGAGATGAGTGTATCTGATGGTGAACAGCTGCATCTGGGGGTGTGTTTGTGTGAGATTGAACTACTTCACTGTGTGGGATTGAGTGTCTGATGGTGAACAGCTGCATCTGTGTGTGTGAGGACCCCCCCCCACCCTTGCAGTGGGGATGAAGCCACTCTGGGGTGAGGAACCCAGGTTTGCATTCTGTCTCTGACTCCCCCATGTCTGGGACCCCTCAGTTGTCTCATACAGGCAATACAGGCACCCATCTTTGGGTGATGATTGGGAGAATCAAATGAAGTGGAATAGGGAACCCTTGAGGTAGACAAGTAGGATTGGGACTGTTGGGTGGGTGTGATTGTGATGGAGGTTGGGGAGTCAGAGGTTTGACTCTCTTTCCCACTAGAGTCTCAGGTTCCTCATCTGTAAAGCAGCATGAACAATCTTCATATAACTCACCTCACAGATCTGTTGGGAAGAAAGCAGACTGTCTTCCCTCTACCCCCCAGTTCTGTTCCTGCAGAGCCCCTAAAACCAGAGTCTAAGTCAAAAGTTGGGATTTATCCCAATAACCTTTTCACTAGATGCCAGAAGGTGGTAGGAGGGAGGGGAAGAATGATGTCAAGGTCTGGCCTGGAGGGGGGTTTCTAGTCTGTCTGGGTGGGGTAAGGTTTATTCCTAAGGGCCTTGGGGTTATTGGATAGAGGGAACTCAAGAGGTCCTATCTCAAAGTTACATGCATTGGAGGAGACTGGTCCCAGGATCAGTCATGCAGGGGAAGTAGTATCTGTGTAGAAGGAACAGAAAGAGGTTGCTGGGTCTGGGTTCAAATTCCATCACTGAAACCACCCATATGACCTTGGGCAAATCATTTTTCTGGACCTCAGTTTCCACCTCCGTTATACGAAGGGAGACAATTTCTGGGATCTATTCCAATTTTATGTTTTGAAATGGAGATAAATGAAAAGGGGCTCCCTTAGTATATTAACCTATCTCCTCCCTTCTCTAAGGACCAGAGGTCTCCCATGAACAGATCAACTCCTTCCTACCCTCTCTCTCATCAAATCCTAGAATCTCAAAATTAAAGAAGAATTTTGGAGACTATCGAATCAACTTCTCTCATTTTGAGAGATGGAAACAAGCCCACAGTCATATTGTAGCAAATCATCGACAAGGTTACAATTTGAACAGGGGTCTTTTGAGTTACACCCCTCCCCCCGTTTGGTTCTCCCAACAATCTTGGTAGATGGGTGCCTGTATTTCCAACCCCACTTCCCTGTCACCTTGTTATGCCTCCCTCTGCTCTCCATCTCTCTAACTCCAACACTTCCTCGATTTGAGGTTGAAAAAGTTACTTAAAGACAGAGTTAGGGTAATGTTCACATGTTTATTATTACATCCAAACCTTTAGTCAGTCATATATGAAATCGAGCTCAATGGAACTGAACTCAAAGAGGCTTTTGGGGGGGGGGGCTAGTTGTATATTTACTCAATCAGAAGACAGGGTCTTTAGTTGGTGAGATTCTCAGTCTGTCCACTAAAGGAGTTCCCTGATGTTTTGGATCATGTTTGTTAAAGGCAAAAGGATCATTATCAATAATATCAGAAAAATGCCCCTCCTCACTCAGCACTTGGGGGTGGGGTATCAGTTATACTAAAAAAAAACCTTCACAAAACATGGAGGGCCTCCCCTTCCAAGCTGGAGGTCTATCTTAATGGAATCTAGGAGACAAGAAAGCTATTTTGCTAAACTGATCTGGCTACCAGGGGGCCTTCTTTAGTATCTATGTGAAAAGTAACTTTCCAAACCCTTCTGTTCTTAGAGGCACAGAAAAATAAATCAAATATGCATATGTATATCTATATGTAATATAGATATACATATATTTATTTTAAAAGGAGAAAACTCATTGTTCACAATGTGTAGAGAAATTGTACTAAGCTTTGATTTTAACAGATGATAGCTCTGATTGGTTATGAGGACAAATGTTTTTTTTTTCCTTCTTGTCTTCAGTTTTGTTTGAGACATTGCTTTACCAGACAATACTCAGAACAGGGTCAGAATATCAGTTTTATTAAAAAAAATTAATAATAATATGTCCATATAGTTCTTCCCAGGCAGCTGAAATCCATTATTGGTAATGTCCTCAATGGTACATTACTGTGCTAAGTAGCACAGTGGATAGAGGGCTGCGCATCAAATCAGGAAGACTTATCTTTTTGAGTTCAATTCTGGCTTCAGAAACTTACTAACTGTGTGACCCTGTGCAAGTCACTTCACCCTCTTTGCCTCAGTTTCCTCATCTGTAAAATGAGCTGGAGGAGGATATAGCAAACCATTCCAAGATCTGCCAAGAAAACTCAAAATGGGGCCACAAAGAGTTGGACATAACTGAAAAGCAGCACAAAACACCCTCAGCAGCAGGAAGTAGAAAATAAAGAGGTAACTGAGGAATGAAGAATATTTAGGGTTTTAGTCCTGCTCTGCCAGTTAAGTAGGTGGTGCAGTGGACAGAGTATTTCCTAACTTAGAAAGACCTGGGTTTGAGACCAACCTTCTGATACTAGCTGTGTGACCCCAGGTCCCTTAACCTGTTTGTCTCAGTTTCCTCATCTATTAAAAAGGGGATAATGATAGAACCTACCTCGCAGAATTGCTGGGAGAATCAGTGACATTTTAAAAGTATTTTGAAAACCTTGAAATGCTCTATAAATGCTGTCTATTATGCTGTTTTTTGCCTCAGAAACTCAATGGCTATGGGACCTTTGGCAAGTCATTGTCCTTTGCCTCAGTTTCTTCATCTGTAAAATAATAGCACCTACTTCAAAGGATTGGTTGTGAAGATTCAATGAAATGGCACTCATAATGCTTTACATTGCCTCAAATTACTATGGATGCCAGCATTTTATTGTTAAGCAGGCTTCTTACCCTAAGCAACTCCCTAAATTGTAACTAGTTGAGCAGAGACCAGTCTTCTTTGGTAAAGGAAATTTCCCATTATAAGGAATTGGCAGGTGGGGTCTAAACAAAGCAAAACAAAACAAACCCCAAAGCTACTGATCTGTCAATTAGCAGTTTACTAAGCACCTACTATGGGCTACCCTTAAGGAGGAGAAAAAGCAGCAAACAAGCACAAGCAAGTTATATAAAAGATAAATAGGAAATAATTAAAAGAGGAGGGGTATGCTATCTGTAGGAATATGAGGTGTAAGAAGACTAGAAAAGGAGAGGGATTAGGTTAGGAAGAGCTTTACATTACAGAGGATTTTATATTTAATCCTATAAGAGTCACTGGCATTTATTAAGTAGGGGTGGTGACATGATCAAACCTGAGATTTAGGAAAATTTCTTTAGTGTCTAAATGGAGGATGAATTGGAGTGGGGAGAGACTTGAGACAAGCAGACCCACCAGTGCTATTGCAATAGTACAGGTGGGAGGTAATGAGGGCACCAGGTGGGGTAGTGTCAGAGAAGAGGTGCTGCAGAGGTTGCCCTTGGCAGCAACTTATATGTGGGGGCCGAGTTATAATAAAGAGGCCAGGATGACTCCTAGGTTGTAAGCCTGAGGGGACTATCTAGATGAAGGTCTTATTCTTGATAGTCACAGGGCAGTTGGGGAGAAAGATGAGGAATTCAGTTTTGGACATGTTGAGTTTAGAATGTCTACTGAACATCCAGTTCAAGAAGCCTGAAAAGGATCAATATTTTTTTTAAGTTTTTGCAAGGCAAATGGGGTTAAAGTGGTTTGCCCCAAGGCCACAGCTAGGTAATTATTAACTGTCTGAGGTCAGATTTGAACTCAGGTTCTCTTGACTCCTGGGCTGGTGCTTTATCCACTGCACCAGCTAGCCACCTGAAAAAGGATCAATATTAAAAAAAGTTTGAGATGTGGGATTAGAGGTCAACAGAGATATTGAGGCAGGATATCTAAACTGGAGAATTGCCAGAACAGAGGTGATCATTAAATCCATGGAAGCTGATGAGATCACTAAGAGAAAAATTGTGAGTTCAGTTCTAATATATTGAGTTTAAGATGTCCCCAAGATATCTAAAATATAAAGAGAGAGAAGAGAAAAGAGTACAGGACAGAACACTGGGATACACATATGGTTAGAAGGCATGATCTGGATGAGGATTCTGAGAAGAAAGAGAAATCATAAAGGTAGGAGGAGAACTAGAACTGTGACCCAAAAACCCAGAAAGAAAAGGGTATCAGGAAGGAGGGAGTGATCAACAGTATCAGAAATTGCAGAAATAAAGGAGGAGAAAGGTTAGAGAAAAGGTCACTTGGATTTAGGAATTAAGAAATCATCAGTAACTTGGGAAAGAGTAAATTTGGTGAGAGGACAAGGTCAGAAGCTAGAATGTAAGAGATTTAGAAAAGAATGAAAGGAGAGAGAAAGTAGGGGTACCCATTGTAGATGAATTTTTAAGTTTATACAGAATGGGAGTTAATCTGAATGGAAGAATCAAGTGAGGATTTTTTTTTAAGATAGGAGAGAAATAGGAACGTTTGTAGGCAGTAAAGAAAGATCCAGTAGACAGAGAGAGACTGAAGGTAGGTGATAGAGTGGGGATGATAGAGGTGCACAATCTGTTGGAAGAGATGGGATGGAATGGGATCACTTGAGTAGGTAGAGGGGTCAGTCTAGGTAAGAAGTAAGGCCACCTCTTCATGGAAAACAGGTGAAACAGAAGAGAGAAGAAGAGGAAACTCATGGAAATTTTTTTTTTGGTAAAATATGAGACAAGTTTTCAATTAAGAGGAAGAGAGGAGTCATGGGAAGTTTGAGAGGGAGGGAAAGGTTTAGAAGAGCCATTGTGATGAGTTGATAATGGATATATAGTAAGACTGACCAGCAGCAGTGAGGATATATAGTCAAGGTTGTATAACAAATTTGTAATAAACCAGGTCAGAACCATTGACTCCTATGTATTCTGAGAATAGGTAAGTTTTCCTCTGGAGTTATGCATTTGCCCAATTAGGTTTTATCCATCATTAACATATTTAAAGCTTATAATCATTCCCATCTTCTCTTCCTCTTTCATTCACAATTTATTTATTAACAAGTAAATTGTTTATAATATTTATGTCATTTATTAAATTATATTTTTACATTTTGTAATTTATTGTTATATTATTTATTCATTCATTTATTGATTTGCAGGATCATATTTTTAGAGCTGGAGGACCTTAGAGATCCCAAACCCCTAATTTTATAGACTAGAAAACTAAGACCCAGAGGAAGAGAGTACTGAATTTGGAGTCAAGAAACATAGGTGCAAATCCTATCTCTGATAAGGACTAACTATGTGCTCATAGCAAGAAATTTCTCCTCTATATTTTTCCTGATATATAAAACTGAGAAAATAATGCCTCTAGAAAGTATGCAACTCATAGGTCACCTCATTGTCAGGTTCAGTACTTTGAAGACTTTTAAAGCATGGCATAAATGTCTCTCATTATTTATTTATTGGGCAAAGCAATGGGGCTAAATGATTTACCCAAGGTCATTTAGTTAGTTAGTGTCTGAGGTCACATTTGAATCCAGGTCCTCCTGACTCCAGGGCTGGTGTACCACCTCAATGCCCAATGACTCTCATTATTATTATCATTACTCAAAGGGTTCTAAGTAGCAGAACTCAGATCTGAACTCAATGTCTGTTTCTCCAGGTTCAATGATTTTCCCCTTTATTCTCCATTTATCTATTTACTCGTATTCCTTCCTTTCTTTTAATTCACCTGTGCACAGATATTCCCCAAGCCTGGAATGTTCTCTGTCATCCTCTATCCTTTGGAATTTCTAGTTCTGTTCAACACTTACTTCAAATGCGACATCCTATATAAATCTTTCCCTAATTTCCCCCAATTGGTGTTGTTTCCCTTCTATCTCCCCACTGAAATAACTTTTGTATTTATTTTGCATTTACTTATATGCAACATATTATGTGAATGAGTCTTCCAAGGAATGAGCCACTGGGGGCTCCCTCAATGAGAGAATTAGTAGGGGACAGACAGGCTCTTATTCAAGATATCCCAAAAAACATCTTTTTCATCACTCAAGTGTCAGAAAAATCTAGCAAATACAAACTCTCACTGTAGTTTGTCCATTATGGAAGAGAATTTAATTCAGCAGAAGAAAATGCAACATTAAGGTCTCTCCTCCAAAAAGTTGTCTTATCCATAGAAAGTTATTCAAGATTCCTTGAAAGACACGACAACAAAACAACCTCTTTCAGCTCCCCTCAGATTCTAATCATCAGTTGAGACATACAACAAGGAGCTATCTGCTCATCAAAGATGTTGGCCATTGTGATGGAGGACATCCAGTACAGATGTTAGTCCCTATAGATTTTGAGGTCCTTGAGCTGCTTGTGTTTGTAAATAGTGTTGTGCTGATTGTATCAAATCCCAGAGCATAACAGAATCTCCTGGAAGATATTTCTTACCATCCAAGAGTTTGGCTTGACCATTCACAAAAACAAATGGATGAATAATATTTGTTGTCCAAATTATGACATTCAACATTACATACTTGTATATGTGCATATATACATAGTCACACATAAATAAAAGACAAAATATATAAAATATATACAGAGAGAGTGAGAGAGAGAGAGAGAGAGAGAGAGAGAGAGAGAGAGAGAGAGTGTGTGTGTGTGTGTGTGTGTGTGTGGAGGCCATGGCAGGGCATCATAGTATCAATATCCCTTTGTTCTCTCTGGTTGACTCCTTCACTCTATCCTCTTCTCACTCTAGCATGTTTGGGGTGGAGATAATGGTATTCCCAGAACAGAGAACAACTATAATTCATCTTGAGTTCACTTTCAAGGTCCTAAGGCTAACCCTGGTGTGGGAAGAGCCCCATGTCTACACTCATGCCTGTTGCTTTTCCTTTGTAAAAATGAATCACAATGACATTATTAACTTCTCATCCTGGAAATTTATTTCATCCCTGAATTTCACCGACTAGAAGTACTCTTTGCCCTTGTTGCCTTTTCCTATTACCGATTAGTTCCTTCCAGGGCCGCTATTTTAAGAAAAGTGTCTAGGTCAACCACACCTTCACTCTTCTTCAAGTTCCACTCTTGACTTGACTTTTGCTACCATTCCACAGAAGCTTCCTCCTTTTAGAAGTATAGTTCAGCCCTCCATTTTTCTTAGTGGAAATAATCTCCCATACTCTCTCCCTGAGGCCTCTCTTTTGTAAATGAATGGCTCATTCCAGAACCTCCTTTTTAAGGAAAATCCCTAAACCAGTCCTGTCTTCATACCTGCCCAGATTCCACTCCCAGCTTCCCAGAATTTCTCTACAATCCCCCCATTTGGATACCTTCCCTTTCACCCCTACCTCCCCAGTATTCAACTTCTTTTTATGTGTTATCTTCCCCTATTAAAATGTAAGTCCCCCGAGGACAGGAACTGTCTTGTTTCTTTCTCCTGAGTCTCTTTGCTCTCTCACTGAATGAGACTACTTCTCACCTGCTCCAACTCTTTTGCTGATCTAAACTGCTTCTGATGTTGTTTGTCCTTCATTCGGGAAGAAGACCATGGCATCAGGGAGGTGATGACATGACAAGCACATGAATTGGATTTGAGCAAGGGGAGGCTGGGCCAAATCACCCGTCTCACTTTCTCCTCCAGAGCCATCTGGATCCATTGGCCAGATGTGGATCAGGATGACTGGAGATGGCCCTGTCTGTGAGGCAGCCAGGGTTAAGTGATTTGCCCAAGATCACACAGCTAGTGCATATCAAGTGTCTGAGGCTGAATTCAAATTCCCACCCTGACTCCAAGGCCACTGCACCATGCTTCTATGCTTCTCTTGGATCACTGAAGTTACATTAAACTCTTTTAGCAAATCAGCATTAAGCATGGGATCTTCAGGGTGTTCCATCCTGACCAGGTGCTGAGGCAACATTTAACTTGTTTTCTGTAATACTGGAATTTGCAAAGTAAATGAGCTGTTGCTTGAGACTTTGAAGGGACTTCCCATCTTGAGTCACAGAAGAAGTGCAATATAGGTAACCCCTGGAGGAGTGTAAACCTTAAAAATGTAGGCTTAAAATAAAATGACAGAAGATATAGATTAGAAAGGAAGTTTATTCTTTAGGATTTACCAGGAAACCTATAAGTGGAGGTCAGAAAGAGAAAGAAGTATTTATTGAAAAACAAAGTATAAGGGAATCCTTAACTTCCTTGGAGACCTGTTTATTAGATTGCACAAGATTAGGTTTAATAATAACTTGGCAAAGAATATCATCATTATACAATGCTATCTGATGAATTATTTCTTCCTGGATCCAAAGTATAATTAGGGCAGAACAAGTTTTCTGGTTTTTCTAATTTGTAATTAACCTAGGGGAAGATAATATTCCATTTATTACAAAAGAAACAAATTAGACTTTTTACCAAGAATGTAGGTTTGAAATACTTATTAAATTTTCTTAAGAGTACAGTAGCATTTTTCCCTGATGGTTCTTCACCCATAGTAGAGTATCATCTTTTTTCCCAGTCAACTCTTTCAAGCAACAGAGACGTCCTCCAATCAGATCGTCTCCCCACATTAATGGCAGGACTCCTAGTGAGTTGACCTTAATTTCTAGCAGCTTCTGGGTTCTGTTTTCTCTGTAAGCAGTTTTTCTCACAGGCTTCTCAGATCTATTTTCCACCTTCTTCTTTCTTAGTTACTGATTCTTGGTCATCTGATACTGATTCTCATCTGATTGTTTTTGCCTCAAGTCCGGACCTCCTGTCTAGACTCATCCCTACCTTAGGCTGAGAAACTTTAACTATATTTCTGATAGACTGGGCACAAATTTTTATTCTACAATAGTGTCAGTATTTCTTTGACACAGTGTCCTGGAAATAACCTGCAAAGTCCTGAAAAATAGTCATATTAAAATTAATTGCTGGAAAACAATTCACTCTAGATATCTGTATAATTAGCATTTTTTCTCTTTGATTGCTTTCATCTCAAACCTTTCAGAATTAGCTGTGTTCAGGGTTAGGCTTAGTTGGATCTGGAAGTTAGAAGTTAGTTAGATGTTTCTTTTTATTCATGTGAATGTCTTTTTTTCTGCCCTTTTCATTAATAAAATATTTATTTATTTAAGAAATAGAAAGTTCTCCCTCTCTCTCTCTCTCTCAAAGACAGACTCAAGACTCAACCCTAGTAAGGTCAGTTTCCCTGCTCCCTCAAAGTTCTAGGGGTATCTTTAAGTGGTTAGGAGCGACTTTTTTTTTAAAATGCTGGTTTGCCTCCATTCCATTGTCTTCTTGCCATTTTTAATTATAGGTGATTAACACCTCAATTCTATTTAACCTTGGAATTAACTCCAATTAAAAATCCCATTACCTTCAACCAATTAACTTTTCAAAACAGGATATTTTCTTCAAAGATATAGCAAGAACAGAAGTTACAAATATTTTCCCCCATTACCTTGGGGAACGCTCTCTCCTATACCACACCAAATCCTAGGGACAATGGTCTCACACCACAGTATTCCTTCATAGCATTTGCCCCACCAAACTTCCTTCCAAATGTTTTATGGCTGATGAATGAAGAATCTGCATTTCTGCTACATGGTCAGAGTTAAAGAGGTTACTCTGGTTTTCCCTCTTCACTATCTGGCTTCTGGCAAATCCAGGCAGGGACTTCCTAGGTTTCTGGTGACTTTTTCTCAAGACCTTTGGATGTTCACAAGGGCATAACCATATCCAATCTCTTTCACCTTAAAGCAGGAAAAATTGGTCAAAACAGACAGGAAAACAGAACCATGTGTTCATGGGCTATACTGCCCTGGGAAGAGGGAAGGGAGCAATAAAGTCCTGAGACCATGGGCTTAGTCCTTCCTTCCTCACTTAAACACAACTAGTAGGAATGAAGACCCTCTTAGCTCTTGAGTTTGGTAAGGTAATGCCATTGAATGTACTTCAGCTCGGACACACCTGAAATGTCTTCACATATTTCAAAATGCAGATGAGAATTGCATTGGCTGAGCCCACTGGAAGGACCAGAAGGGATAGTCCCTTGCTATTTTTATTTATATTTTTCTATATTTCATATATATAATATATATTTATATATCTTTATAATTTTTTATATTTTTATATTTTGCCATATTTTTATCCACAAGCTTTTAATTAAGTTGACTTGATCTTCACCCATCTCTAGCTACATGAAGCCTTTCCCTGTTTTTCTCTTTTCCCTTCTCTCTCTCTCTCTCTCTCTCTCTCTCATTCTTTCTTTCTTTCTCCCCAGGCACCTAAAGTGGACCCAGAGCAAGTCCTCTCCCTGTCCTTCAAAGAGTTGGTCCACAAGTTACAGCAGGATTCCCTGAGCCCAGATAGTGTACTCTATGTTTACATGGAAAAGGTAAGGGACCTTCGGGTTGTGAGAAGGTCAAGAGGGAACCACCTAACCCACCTCAGCAATCCCAGCCTCCAACTGGATGACTGGATAATCAAATCCCAAATGTAGGGGGATAGGATTCATAACCTCAGTCTAAATCTTGGGATACTGCTTAGGAGTAAGGAGTTACCTCTGTGTTTTGAGAGAAAAGCTGGGAAAGACTCCTTAAGAGGGGGCACCTCTTAGTTCTCTCCCCTCCCCCCTTCACAGTTGTCACTTCTCCCCTTTGAACTCAGGCCTTGGAGGTACACAATAAGGTGAATTGTCTGACTGACTATTTGGAAGATTGTGAGACTCGAGTACAGGAGCTGAAAAACCAGCCCAAGGAGAAGCGAGGACTCCTCTATGGGGTCCCTGTGAGCATCAAAGATCCCTATGATTACAAGGTGAGTCCCTACAGTCAGAAGGGTATCCTCACAGAGGCGTAGGAACTAGGGTAAATAAGAAACGGCACCTGGGGCTTTGGTCAGGTAGCTGCTTCCTAAGGGTTTGGCGAATCAATGGAGGAAGGTGAGGTCTTGCTGGTGTGTGACAATGTGAGCCCACAGAGCAGAAGTGTGAATGTGTGTGTGTGAATGTGAGAGGGTGTGTGAGTATGAGAGTGTGTGAGTGTGGGTGTAAGTGTGAGTGCATGTGTTTGAATATGAGTATGAGTGTGCAGGGGGGAGCTAACCTTTGAGGCCATCTGGAGAAGGACTAAGGACTTGAGGTGCACATTGTCATGAACATTTGTGTTATTTGCATGAGTCAAAAGGATCCAGAAGAATGGGGGAGAGAGGCACCAAGAAACCCCTGGAACTCTGGAGGGCAGGGGCAGCTAGATCACTGATGTTTCTTCTCCTCCCTGCTCTACAGGGCCATGATTCCACCTGTGGTATGGCCTATTTCCTGGGGAAGCCTGCAAAGGAAGATTCTGTCATAGTGCAAGTCCTGAAGAACCAAGGAGCAGTGCCCTTTGTCAAGACCAACATCCCCCAGACCATGCTCAGGTCTGGGGTAGAGGGAGAATAGCTGGTGGGGGGAGGGGGAGGGCAGGAGGGGAAGGGGCAGCTGCTGCCTGAGAAGCAAGAGGCCTAGGTCCCAGCCCTGTACTCTGAGTTTTCACATCCCTAATGGCCAAAGGAAAAGGCTGAATTCCATGGATTCTGATGACCTGCAATAGTTTATTCTAGCATTTCTTTGTTCTGTACTAACCAACTTTGTTGTGCATCTGAGGTCCCTTCCTTCTCAACAATCTATTTTAATGCTGTATATTAATCTATTATTGCTCTAATGGTATAAGTTCTAAGCTCAGTCCTGTTTTTAAAGTTCTCTTTTCTAAGTTTTTTCTAGCTCTCACAAACTAGATAGACCTCATTATGTAATAAATTATATTTTCTTAATGGGATTTTCTATTGTGATCCTGTCTCTAAGGAGATAAATTGGTGCCTTTTATGTAGCCCAGTCCCAATCCCTGGAAGAGGGGGGGAAAGTCCCAAGAATAGTCCCAAAGAGCCTTGAGAGCCAAATTAGTGCTGATTCTGAGGATGATTCTCAGGAGTGAGAAGGGGAAGGGTATAGAGCAGATCTGGGAATCCCTTTTGATTCTCTGCTTCCCTTTGCAGCTTTGAGTGCATCAACCCTATTTTTGGTGAGACTCTGCACCCCCAGAACCCAAAGAAAACCACAGGAGGCTCTACTGGAGGAGAAGGTGCATTGCTGGCTTCTGGCGGGTCCATAATTGGCTTTGGCACTGACACAGGTGGAAGCATACGTATCCCTTCTTCCTTCTGTGGCATTTATGGCATTAAACCCACAGGCTTCCGTTTGAGGTACAGTTCTGGTGGGACATAAGAATTCCTTCTAGGGTATTGTGGAATAATGGAAAGAAGAGAGGATTTAAAATCAAGAGAGAAATTCACAAAATTCCTCAAAATCAGAATCTGAGAACCTCAGAGTTTGGGACTGCTCAAATTTTTAGAAAGTTTTTTCTGATTTCTAGTCTTTTTGTAACCTTCCTCCCCACACCCTCATTGTTTCATCTCTACTTACTTGGACCAAATGAATCAAATCTCATTCTTCTTCCATATGACGATTCTTTGGATTCATCCATTTAAACAGTTTGAATGAACCTAGTCTATGTTTCTCTATCTTTTTCACAAGAATGGCATGAATATCTTTGCTAAGTCTTTGATCCTTTCATCAACAAGGCTAGTAAGGCCATGTAAAAAAGGAAATGGGGTTATTCTGGCATGACCTGTTCTTGCTAATGTCCTTAGGGTTTTTGGTGATCACTGCTTCCTTTTCTAGGTATTCTATAACCATCCCTTTCATTCGTCTATAATTTGATCGAGAATTCAAACCAAATTCACTAGTCACTATGCAAACTCCTTTCCCTGTCTCTTTTTGAATATTGGGACAACATTGGTTCTCCATTCTTGTGGTACCTATCCTGTTACAATGCTGCAGTGACTGAGCAATCACAGGGGACAATTCTTTCAGGATCCCCAGTTCATTTGGAAGAGGTGACCTGAATTCATCTTGGGCACTAAGTGCTGTCATCCAATAAAACATTCAATCAACAAATATTTGTTAAATTCTTCCTAAATACCAGGCACCAGACCAGGTGATGGAGATAAAAATACAAGGAAGGAAGCAATTCCCTTTCAATTCCTTATCACCCATTGTTTAATCCTTTCAAGTTCAAAGATCATTTTCTGCAGTTAGAAAAACTTTATCAGTTGTTAGTGTGGGTCTCTCTTAGCTTCCAGTTCCTTGATATTACAAAAAGAGCTGCTATAAATATTTGTACATATGGGTCCTTTTTCTACATTATGGGTCTGCTTTAAGGTATCTAACTTGATGGTTAAGTAGGCAATTTTCTCCACCATATTCCTTTCTTTTAATGTTCTTTGGATAAGACAAATACATTCTTTCTGCCCCTTGTCTGGTATCTTCTATTCCTGGTCAGGAGTTTATCATTTTAAACTGTATTTCAGAAACCCAAATTCTATTTTCAGGCTCTGTCCTCTTAATCAACTAGCCACTCCCCTTTCTTCTACCATCTTTGACTCCAAAGAAATCCAGTCATGAAAACAATTCCTATGCCCCTAAGATCTTGTTTCTTTTCCAAGACTGTAAATGTTATTAATGCTTTCTATAATCCTCCTGGCACTGCCATTTGCACCCACATAAATTATTATATGTAGGTAATAATGTGTTCTGATGAATCTTCAAGATTCTTTGGCACAATTTGAATATGTTCCCTAGGAAGACCCCAACAGACTGCTCTGTCATTGTTCTCCGATGGACAAATAGCTGCCTCATGACTTCTGAAAACAGAAGTGCCAACTGTCACTGCTTGTTTCTTCTTCTGATCTTTACTGAATTGTCAATCACCTGACAGTACCCTTAGAACCTTTCTCCTCCTCCTCCTCTTCCTCTCCTCCTTCTTCTCCTCTTCTTCCTCCCCTTCCCCTCCTTTTCCTCTTTCTTCTCCTTGTTCCCCTTCTTGTTTTTGTTCTTTTTGCTCACATTCTCCTTCTCCTTCTCCTCATTCTTATTCTCCTGCTCCTTGTTCTTCTCCTCTTTCTCCTTCTCCTTTCTTCTTCCTCTTTCTTCTTCTTCTTTCTTCTTCTTTCTCACAAATCAGTCCTTCAAGTGGAGGCTGATTAGCTATCTGTCAGAGACCTTTGAATCATGGATCCTCAGAGCTAGAAGGAACCTCAGTAGCATTTGATTCTGATCCCGAACAAGAATTTTTTCTTCATAATCTCTGATAAGTGACTAGCCAGCCTCTCCAAGGAGGAGAAGCTCACTACCTTCTTTTAGATGAGTCCAATGCATCCTTACATCTCCTGTTCTCTTGGTGGACAATTCTAATTATTGGAGAGATTGCCTTAGTGCAGAGCCTAAACATCTTGTTCTGTCCCTTGGCTCCTTTCCCTATTCTTCTGGGAACAAGGAGAACCAAGTTCAGCTCTATTCTCCAGGACAGCCTTTCATACTTTAGCTCCAATATCCCATCTCAGTGTCTCTTCTCCAAACTAAACGTTCTCCATTTTTTCAATTGATCCCTACTTCTGGTCCTCCAGTCCTACTCTACTCTATATTTGGAGAATTCACTACATTTTGAAGGTAGACTGGTTACCTTTATTACTTTACTGAGCCTGCTCTGGGCCTTGAAGATATTGTAATGGATTCCAGTGTGGGGGCAGGGGGAGGCAAATGTTAATACAGGGGATGGCAATTGGGGTGTAAGTTACTGCTCCCTGCTCATTCCTCTAATCTTGGGTTCCAATTTTTAGCTACAATGGCATCAACTCACCTGTAAAGGGGAAGAAGTCAGGTAAGTTTACCATAGTTCTCTTCTTCCTGTTACTTCAGTATCCAAACTACCTTGATGATCAATCAAATATGATGTCAACTCATCATACCTTTTACCCCCACCCCTAGATTCTGCTTCTGGCCTCCTGGGAAGTCTTTCTTGCTGTTTGGACTCATTTTCCCTGGATGTATATAGTTTTCCTCTCCTGGTGAAATCTAGAGAGCATTTACATTCTCTCTTCTGATCTTTCCTTTCCCTATTTCTAGTGACCTCCATGGCTGGTCCCATGGCTCTAGATGTAGAGAGCCTGGCCTATGTCTTCCGAGTGCTGCTATCAGAAACCATGTTCCAGCTGGATCCCATGGTGCCCCCCATGCCCTTCAGGGAGGAGGTGAACAGGGGTGAGGGATGGTGGGGAAGGAAAAGACTACAAAGGAGATGTTAGACTGGGGCAGGAGTTCAGGATTCAATTCCTAGTTCTACTACTGAGCTTCTCTGTGAACTCAGGCAGTGGCTGAATCTTCCAGTTTCCAGGGTCCAATTTCCCTGATGGTCTAATGGGCAGTTTCCACAAGACCTACTCCTTTTCCCCCGTCAAGCCTACTTGATAGAATTGGGGTGAGAAGGAAGCTATGTGAAATCTAACTCTTTGGAAAAAATAATTTCTAGCCTTCTTAGTCATAATCATTAATATTCACTTATCCTCTTTCCTTCCTTCCTTCCTTCCTTCCTTGCTTCTTCCTTACTCCCTCTCTCTCTGCTTCCTTCCTTCCTTCCTTCCTTCCTTCCTTCCTTCCTTCCTTCCTTCCTTTCTTCCTTCTTCCTTACTCCCTCTCTCTCTCTCTCCTTCCTTCCTTTCCTATAGAAAAGATGTGGGAATCTTGTGGGAAGGCTGTGTTCTCTGGGTCTTGTTGCTCAGATCATGAGGAACCTGACCCTTTCTCCTCTTGACCTTGGCCTTACTAACATGTGTCACCAGGGCTAGTGCCTTGGATTGACAGCCTCCATATGACTTGCCTTGTAGACACAAGCCAGGACCTTGGCCTAAATAGAGGAGTGCAGAAGCTGGGTTCTGGCCAATACTTCTATCCATGTTTCTTTACCTCTCTGGGTCTCCATTTTATTCTTTGTAAAATGGTGCTGGGTTGGGGTGGGGGTGGTGCATTTTTGGTCTCTTCCAACTCAAATAGTTTATGTTCCATGTTCTATGATCATCTTCCATTCTCTGTCCCCAGCAGATCAATTGCCTGCCCTCATCTCTAACCACCCAGATCAATCCATCACCTGTCATCACATTTGTGTGTCTCCTCATCTGTCCTTCCTTATCCATCACCATTGATTGCTCTGTCATCTCTCATTAATTACTCTACCTATCAATAGCTGTCTGTCTATCACCCTGGAGAGGGCCTGTGAATCAATGGGGCTATAGGGGAGTCCTTGGAAAAAACCTGGGGAGACAGCAACTGTGCTGAAGAGACTTGGGGGAAATTTGAGGAAGAAATCTGGGGGGATTTGGGTGGGAGAGAAGCCCCTAGCTTTCCTTCTTCCCCCAGATATACTCTAGCAACACGCCCCTTCGAATTGGTTATGTGGAGACAGATGATTTTTCGCAGCCATCCCCCAGCATGCTTCGGGCTGTCCGAGAGGTCTCAGAGAAGCTCCAGGCTGCTGGACACCAGGTAACCTGCACCATTTGGATGGGAGAAGTAATATGGGATAGTGGGGAGCAAGCTAAGTCTGAGGTCAGAAGAAACTTAATAATTCTGTGATTCTGGGTAGAGTACTACCTTTCTCTGAACTTCAGTTTCTTCATCTGTGAAATGGGAATAATAAGACTTGTCCTTTGCTCCTGGGCTGTTGGAAGACTTGAAAAGGAAACACTTTAGAAGCCCAAGAACCTTCAGATGTACTAAAGGATAGAATTGCTATTTTTCAGTCAGACTTTGCCTCTTAGGCTGATTCCTTAAGTGCCTTGGGTGTCTCTGACATGAAATGATCCTACCATCCCTCCAGTGATTCCGATGTCCAGAAAGCCTTGACTCCTTGGAGGGCTCATGGGGCAGGCAGCTGGCCACCCTTGTCTCTGGCTCCCTCCAAAACCATAATCTGGGCCTGGCCCCCAGCCCTCATCAAGACTCCATTTCAGTTCTGTCCATCTGCTCTCAGTCCACCAAGTCTCTTCCTGGAGAAAGAAACTTCTGTCTTCAGGGAGCTCTCAGTGCTGGGGTATACTAAATGTTTCCCACTCCCCATTCCCATGCACACATGGAAGATCAGTGGAGGAGACACGATAGTGGGCAACTCCGGTATTGATTCCAAGCAGGATCAGGGCCTTGGGGTGGCAGAAAGGAGATTGCCTAATCAGGGAATGTGAGGCTGCAACCAAACTAGGAATGACTGGCAGGCTTATGGAGGCAGACTGAGGGAGGTAGCAGTCATTGAAGGGATGCTGAATATTACATCAGGGGCAGAAGAGACTGGAAAGAAAAGTGAGACAGATGGAAAAGAGCTTTGAGGTTGAAGAGTTTGAACATTGCAAGGCAAGAATGAGGTGCTGGGGGAAGGAAGGTGGGCTTTCCAGCTTCTATGTCCAAATCATTCTCCTCTCTCTTACCAACTAGCTCATTCCCTTCTCCATGCCTCGAGTTGAATATGCGATGATGAAGTTATATTCAGCAGGGCTGTTTGCTGATGGGGGTGAAATGCTTATGGAAAAACTGTGAGTTGAATTTCAAAATTGTGGAGGACTATTGGGGAGAATCAGTGATCCAAGGAAGCTCAAACTCTAGGAACTAAACTAGAAGGAAAAATCAAGGCTGGAAACTGGAAGGGGGAAGTGCCCAGGAAACCAGATCAACCTTGTGGGCCTTGGTCATGTAGATGGTCCCACCCTCTCCCCACAATATGGAGATAGATCCCCAGGGGACATCTTCCTATCCCTCTAATGATCCTCACTATTGAGAAGACCTTCCCTTTTGCTATCAACCTTTTTGCCTTTTTGGATTCCCTTTCAGGCTATTAAGTGAGCTATGAGATCCTAGAGCAATTTCTAGGCTGAAAGTGGGAGTATGGGTAGGATGAGCACTGGCACTGGAGAAAACCTGTTGACCTCTTTTTTTGTTTGCCAGTTATGGAGACAAACTAAGTTATGCCATTTCTTCAATGGTATCAATGCTCCAAATCCCAGATTTCTTGAAGTGCCTCCTCTCCTGGATCCTGAGGCCTGTGGTAAGTCTGGAGAGACTCAGTCAGATGAGCCGGGGCTCAACAAAAAGGGTGGAGGTTCAAAGGATGAGAAGGGTGGAGGTTCAATGAAGGAGATAAAGGCTCACAGAAGAGATGGAGATTCAATGAAAGGATAGGACCTCTCAGAAGGAAGGCTGATATTGATTGATTCTTCTCCATAGGACCCACGGACTGCAATGACTTTGAGTGCTTTTCGAGGGGTGGGGTAAGTTCTCCCCACCCTCCATCAGGCATATTCTCTGGGGCCCTGGGTAGAGGTGATACCAATAGAGGATAGTGTTGAAGTTAGGACTAGAATTCTGATCAGTGTATGAAATGGAGTACATATTGAGTTTTGCATGGGATTGAGAGAAGAGCCAGGGTTGACTTCTCATTAGGGTTCATTCAATAGACATTTAATAACAAAGGGAGTATGTATAAAGCCTTGGGAAAAATTTGGGGGCCATAGAGAGTAGTAGAGAGGTAACTCTAGAATATGGATTCACATTCTAGAAGAGGGATTGGTGCAAATAGCTGTGCTCTCCAGAATGCAAGATCATGTTGACTAAGGTGGGAACTCAACCTCACTTAAGGTTGCCATGGACAGAAGTTAGATAGGACCTGAAGGGACTCTGACAGGCATTCTCAGGATAGGGAAGGTACCCAAGGGGGACAGGTAGGATATGACATCTAGACCATTTTCACTTTTTAAAGGGGGGGTGAGATCTGTGGGGAGTCTGAATTGAGAGAGCCAGACTCAGGGGGACTGACAGGTCCTCCATAAGAGACCAGGGAACATTTCTGGCCTTGGCTGGTGGGCTAGGTAGGAGCTATGAGAGTCATTATGCTCATCTCATCTCAGTTCTGCTCACCTCAGATCCTGAATCTTATTCTTTCCTAGGACACCCAAGAATCTCTGGGAGCAACATGTGGATGTGGAGGTAACTGAATCAGGGCAGACCCTGGGGAGGCTTCAAGGAAGGCTTAGGAGAAGAAAGAGGATCCCCAAATCTCCCCACCAAACACACTCATTTCTGAGTCACAGGAGAATCATGTCCCCAGCCTGGTTTGAGGGGAATACTCAGTCCATACACTTGAATATACTCTTATCCAAGAAGGGAGGAAACTTAGAAGTCTGTGTGAGAGAGTGGTCTTAGGAACTCCATTTTATTCTTATATAGAACATAGAGAATCAATCTTTTCTTGATCCCCACCACTAGCCCATATATTACCCACTTAACCTTTACATCCTCTGAGAAACCCTACTTCCTCTCTGGTTATGGGAGCCCAAGAGCACCATGCTTGAAAGTTCCTTCTAGAATCTGGCTTGAATCAGGAAGCAATGATTCTCTGAGCTGTTCTCTCTCCAGGACTATCAGAAGGAAGTTATGTCTGAGTGGACAGAAAAGAATCTGGATGTGATGTTGTACCCATCTCTTGGCCCTGCCTACGACAAAGGGACAACCAACAAAGCAGGAGGTAGGAAGGCTGAGAGTATGCTCAGCCCACTTGCTCTTGGCCAGGGAAGTATGATAGGGGAAGGGATATGTCTCTGGAAGTGAATGAGAACTTTTTTGGGGGGTGGTAGAGGCTGTACTAATCTGAGCAATTAGGTTAAGACTTCTTTGACATCTGTGTTCTGTATTTGACCAACCTGCACTCCAAAGGGAACCCAAGGTCAACCTCAGATCTAGACTAACCCCATCCCCAAGCCATGACCACACCTCAGATCCAATCTTAATCCCATCCATCCCAACCAGACCCAATTCTAACCCTAAACCTAATATTAAACCACCTCCTCTAAACTGAATTAGGAGACAAAATTAGCCTCAAAAATCAGTTTGTTACTCCTCCCCAGAGCTCTATGAGCAAAGGAGAGATCTTGTTGGGAATTAAGTGGGAGATCTTTGTTCACACTGGGGTTGGGTTTGGCTGGGTTTTAAATCTCTGTATTCTGATGTCTCTTGGCACAGTCATCACTTTTGCTCATTCTCATCAGAGGAACCTTTTAAAGCCCAAATCAATGGATCTCCCCCCCCCCCCCCATATAAACCAGAAAGGCAGGAAGCTTTGAGAAATGGAGGTAGAAGCTCCATTCTACTTAGGTTAGTGTTCGCATTGTTCTCTTAAATGATCTTATTATCATGTCCCTAGTATCACAGACCATGAGGTGACTCATTTCTTGCAAGTCCCATCTTTACTGAGGATGTTCATTTGGATCAAAACCCATTCCAAAACATCTAAAGACCTATCCAGTTCAAGACACGGCCCTGTAGAAATGACTTTGAAATGAATTTATTGTACCAGAACCCCATCTTCTATTGGGTAGAGTTCCTGCCTCCCTGAGGCAAAGGTAGAAGAGCTGGAGCTTTTTTTTTTTACTTCTGAGAGGTGGGAGGGACCTAACCAGTGAGGGAATGGGGGTGGGAGAATGGATCTAGACTGGTCTATGGAGATCTGGAATTCTCCCTGATTCTCCCTTGTCTTGGGAATCTAGGTCCTGTGTCCTACATGGCTCTGTTCAATAGCTTGAACTTCCCAATTGGTGTTGTGCCAGTGGGCACAGTGACAGAACAGGATGAAGAGGATCTGGCTTTATACCATGGCTACTATGGAGACTCTGTAGACAAAAACTTCCCAAAGGTTAGCTGCCCTTCTGACTCCTTGCTATCTCACCTCACATCTTCCCCACCTCTTCCCAGGTTGGACCATCCCTAGCTATCTAATCTGATTAGGTCATTCATTTGGGTCTTTTTCATATAGCAGTTGCAAAGATTCATCTGCCTGGTTGAAAGGAGAGAGTCAGAAGATCTAGGTTTGAATCCCAGCTCTGAGTGAGCTTGAGCCAATTATTAGGGCTCTCCAGTCTTCTGTCACCCCATTTGTGAAATGAAGATGAAACCACCATTGCTCCTATCCTCGCTTCCAAGCAGGGTTGTTGAAAGACTTACAGGAGATAACATGGTCCAATCTAGATGGATCATTATCTTCCCCACATTAATCAAGTCAACAAACTTCAATGAAGTACTTGTTCAATCAATCAACATTTATTAATATTGCCAGTCACTGTGCTTCTAAGAGGCAAAAGACAGCCCCTGCCCTCAAGGAGCTTACAATCTAATGGGGTTCTTGCTAGGCATTGGGAATCCAAATTTAAAAAATGAATCAGTTCTGAGAATGGAAGTTACTTATATATGAGTGTATGGCTTCAGAGTAGAAACTAGTCCAAAGGAAGAGGAATGGTGCCTAAAGATGACCATACCTCTGGTCAGCCGGGGGTGGGGGGTGGGGTGTGAGCTGAGTTCTTGGGGGGGAAAACTAAGAATGTTAGAGCTGGAGATAGTTCAATCTCTTCATTTTGCAGGAGAGGAAACTAAGGAAGGGGTCACCCAGGGCCTCATACTCAGCATTTTAGTGACTGCTTTTTTGAATAACTCTCCTCAAGGATGTAGGAAAATTGAGATACTAATTCACTATTGGTGGAGTTGTGAACAGATCCAGCCATTCTTGGAGAGCAATTTGGAACTCTGCCAATGAACTTTAAAACCATGTACTCTTTGATGTAGCAATGCCACTACTAGTTCTGTATCACAAAAGATATTTTTAAAAGGAAAAGGAACTATATGTACAAAAATATTTATAGCAGTTCTTTTCTGGTAGCAAAGAATTGGAATTTGAAGGGATATCCATCAATTGGAAAATGGCTGAAAATTAGTACATGAATATAATGGGATACTATTGTTCTATAAGAAATAATGAGTAGGCAGATTTCAGAAAAACCTAGGAAGACTTCCATGAACTGATTGCGAAGTGAAGTGAGCAGGACAGAATACTGTACACAATACCAACAATACTCTAAATGGTCAGCTATGAGTGACTTAGTCTCAGCAATACAATGATCTTATGATGAAAAATGTTATCCATTCCCAAAGAAAGAACTGAGTCACTCTCCTCAAGCAGGGATTTTGTTGAAAGGGCCGATTAAAAGACTGTTATTGGGGGCCGCTAGGTGGCGTAGTGGATAGAGCACCTGCCCTGGAGTCAGAAGTACCTGAGCTCAAATCCGGCCTCAGACACTTAATAATTACCTAGCTGTGTGGCCTTGGGCAAGCCACTTAACCCCCATTGCCTTGCAAAAACTGAAAAAAAAAAGACAGTTATTATGTCAACCAAACTTAGTATGGATATGAATCTCCACAGCCAGGCTGACTTTTCATAGTCACATGCCAAACATGGGCTAAATACTGTATAATCATTACCTCATTTGATCCTCACAACAACCCTGAGACATAGGAGCTATTTATTACCTGCATTTTTTAAAAATTTAAGGCAATGGGGTTAAGTGACTTGCCCAAGGTCACTCAGATAGATGATTATTAAGTGTCTGAGGTTGGATTTGAACTCAGGTATTCCTGACTCCAGGGCCAGTGCTCTATTCACTATGCCACCTAGCTGTCCCTCTCTTATCCCCATTTTACAGATAAGAAAACTGAGGCAGACAGTGGTTAAAGGACTTGCCCAGGTTCCTACAGCTAATAACCAAACTCAAGTCCTTCTGACTTCAAATTGAGTGATCTCTCTATCCACCTATCTGTCACTAATTTGGTAATGGAACTTGGTTTTAGTTAGACAAAAGGAAAAAGGAATCTAGAGGATTATTTCATAGAATCAACTGGTTGAATGTTAAGAAAATGACTTGAAGGCAATGCCAGGGCCAAGAGTCTGTGAGGTACAGAGATTGGGACAGGGTGACGGGGGTCTGTAACCAGTTGGAGAACTTTAGATGGACTTTTGTTCACAGGTAATTGCTGGATCAGTGGGCCTTCCCATTTCTGTGCAGTGTGTAGCTCTTCCATGGCAGGAAGAGCTATGTCTTCGCTTTATGAAGGAGGTGGAGACCTTGGTCCATGGGAAGAAAAAAAAATGAATGAATCTGCTCCTTCTTGAACCTCTCTCCTCTCTGCCAAGGCCCACTGGAATTCAGTGAGGGCAGAGGGACTGGTCAATAAAAGTTCCCTAACCAGTCGATGGCAGACCTTGTTCTTTCAGGGGAGGGGCTTGGTCCCTATCAGCTCTAGATGGTACAGCCATCGGAGAAGATGATGACAGAGTTTACCTTCATCCTCTCTTGACTGGATGACGATGCTTATGCCAGTCTCCTTATCTCACTCATTCATTCATTCAACAAATAAATCCTAAGGTCCTATTACCTATTTAAACCCCAGATCAGATATAGTGCCTGTCCTTCTGGAGCTTGAGTCTAGCAAGGAGATAAGATAAGCATCACAGAGTGTTAAGATATGATTTTTCAAAATAAGTTTAGAATAGTGAGAATGCACTGTAAGGAGCAAAGGAGATGATTTTTTACCCAAATGTCAGGGCAGCACCTGGAGAAGCTTCCTAGAGAGAATGAGGGTAACATCAACAGGTGAAGAAGGGGTGGGAAGAAATCAAAGCTTGGAGGAGCCAAGAAAAAAATATCAGAGTTGGGAAGACTCTTGTGACATAGAATAGAAAGTTCAGAATTGAGAGATGAATAGAAGACAGAATGTCAGAACTGAGAAGGACCTTAGAACAGAACATGTAATGGTGGTTCTGGTTCTGGAAGGAACCTTAGAACATTAAGATAGATAATTGTTAAGTCATTTCAATCATGACTCTTCATGACCCCATGGGGTTTTCTTGGCAAATATACTGAAGTGGTTTGCCATTTCCTTCTTCAGCTCATTTTACAGATGAGGAAATTGAGGCAAACAGAGTTAAGTGTCTTGCACAGGATCACATAGTTAGTAAGCATTGGAGGTCAGATTTGAATTCATGAAAATGAGTCTTCCTGACTCTGGTCCTGGGACTCTGTGCACTATGGCACCGCCTCACTGTCCCTAGGATAGAGAAAACACTTAGTAGTTCCTACCTGTATAAGTGATGGGAATACAATAACAAGCAGAAAGGACATAAAGAGTTCTCATTCTAATAAGGGAAGACAGAACATAAAAGCTCAACAATCGTAAATGTTGGCTACAAGAGTGGGAACATACCCATGGGATAAAGACCAATGGGGTTAGGAGTGAACATGGCTGGTTTGGGTGCTTCCTCAATGGAGGTTCTGGGCAAAAAGTTCTCATCAGTGGAGGGGAGACATCTCCAAGGTGGCTAGGACAGGGTGGGGATGTCTGGGAAGCCAGAAGCATGACTGGATTGGAATTAGGCATGACTTGGAATGCCTTGTAGCCGGGCTCTCATTTTATAAAAATTAGTCAGCAGGTGACTCTGATAGCTATTTGTTGGGGTATCTTAAGCTGGATCTCCCTGATGAAAAATAATTGAGCCCCTCATTTTGAACTTTACTATTCCAATTAACTCTCTTTGACTTTATTCTGTATGAAGGTTCCTCTCCTTGCTCCTTACCCTAGCAGACATACATTTAGGAAGATTACATTAGTAGCATAGAACCAATAAGTTTTTTAAATTTTAATTTATTTAAGGCAATGGGGTTAAGTAGCTTGCCCAAGGTCACACAACTAGGCAATTATTAAATGTCTGAGGCCGGATTTAAGCTCAGGTCCTCCTGACTTGAGGGCCAGTGCTCTATCCACTGTGCCACCTAGCTGCCTGAACCAATATATTCTTATTAATGAATGAAAAGCCAGGTATTTTGCTAGATGCTGAAAATACACCCCAAAATCTAGTCTGCTTTCAAGTGGACAATATGTAATAACAAACACTACCAACTGAGGGAGGGTCTGCCCTAGACTCTGAAAGTCTACACAAACATAGGATAGATTTGGACCCAATGACTTTTTTAGAAAGTGCAGTTTTTTAGTTGTTTTTTTTCCCCTCTTCAATAAGCAGAGAAATAAACCAGTTTCCTTGGGGTGTTCAACATAAGCTTCCTATAGGTCTGCTCATCTGATAAAGAAGCTGGACCAGACTTTGGAATCTGTCTCAGCTCATTCTTGCCAGGGGAGCTGGAAAGTGGGCTCCAGGAAGAAGTGAAACTTGAAAGGGTTGGTGGTTTGCCTACTCACTGACAGGGGAAGCTGACATCGTCTGGTCTCACCCCACAGCTTGCCCAGTAGAATCAGTGGCCAGTCTGGGTCTTCCTCTTTCTCTGCCCCTGCCCCTGCCCTGGAACATTTCATCACCCTCTAGTTCCAAAGTCTCCCCACTGGTCCTTTTAGCAAAGAGGAGCTGAATGGGCTAAAGATTAAATTCAGCTTCTGATCTCTGTCATACATAGAATTTCACACAGATAGATAAGAAAACTGAGGCCTAGAGAAGGGAAGACACTTGAAAAATTACAGCAAATTAGGGACAGAACCCAATATTCCTTAGCTGGATATGGCAACCCCTTCCCCAGTCTCAGGCTGACATCTTCCTTCACCAAAGGCAGAGATCATATCTCCCTGCTCAGGGTGAAGCTGAAGGCTCTGAGGACAGAGCAGCAATGCCTGCTGAACTCTTGAGTCCCTAAACTGTGACCTGGTCTTTGGGGGACACATCCCTTCCCCTTCTTGCCTATTGGCTAATTTTGCTCCACCAACCTTGAAAAGTTGAAGTCTGATTTAGACCACCAGGGGGCAGCATTGAGTTGTAGATCTACCTCCCAACAGAGCCTGAGCAATGGGAGAAGGTGACCTACCCTCTCACCCCTTCCTACAGTTATGCTAGCTTCTGGGCTACTCTTCCCCTTCCAAAAATGTGTGGGCCTGGTGATGCATATGGCCAAGGAGGGGGCCAGAGGCTAGACTTGCAGACTGAGAGCTTGGATAGTAGGGCTTATTGAGGGAGTCCCAGGGTCTATGATTTAGAACCAGAAGAGATGTGGAAAGCCATCTCCCCAAACCCAACATCATTTTTACAAAAGATGAGAGAGTGTGGGACTTGCCCAAGGTCATATGGCTAGCAATTGTCATTTGACTTTATCCATGCCTCGATGTGGCAAAGAAGGAATGGGAGTGAGAATATAAGAGTCTTGGGGATTGAAATTTAGTGAGAGTATGAGGGGCTCGGTGAGACGATGGTGATTCAGCAAAGGTACGAAACTTCAGAGAAGTGGGGGATCACTGAGGCTCAGTGAAAGGATGAGGAATTAGTAAAGGGGCTAGAGGATCCATAAAAGGATAGGAACTCAAGGAGTTGGGAGTTTACTGAGCCTGGGGCTCAGTGAGAGGATGACATTGAAAGGATGACAAAGGACAGGGAGGTCGATTAGAGGATAGGGACTCAAGGAGATGGAGGTTCAGGGAGAGGATGGAGCATCAAAAAAGAGGCTGGGGACTCAGGGCAGGGGTGGGGGAATCAATGAGAGGAGAGAGATTCAGGGAATGAATGGGTGCTCATGGAGGTTTAGGGAGTCGGGGGACAGATGGAGCTCAGGAAGGGATGAAGACTCGATGATGAGATGGACCTCTGTGAAGGGAATTTGGGGGACTTAGCTGTTGCACGGGAACTCAATAAGAGGATGGGGTTTCATGAGGAATTGGGGGACTTAGGGAGGGTAAGAGAACTTTAGGAGGGAATAGGGTTCAGTGAGCAGTTGAGAGGTACTCGAGGGCAGATATAAAATGCTTTTCCCTTCTCACAGGACTTTTTAATACATGAGTTTAACTTCTGGGAAATCATGGAATCTCTGTACCCTTTCTTGCCTACATTTATTTATACAAGGGAAAACACTGTATGTTGGTTCTTCTGCCATCTGGAGGTGGGGTAGTCTGATCTCTGGAGGCCAGGAGAATTCTCTCTGAAATGAAGACAGAAGAGCATCTGCTGAAGGAACCGGTTCACTGGGAGAAGAGAAGGGTCAGGGAGGCCCACCATCTTTCTCTGGTTTATTCCCACATTTTCTGGAGAATGGAGAGGACCTAAGTAAGAGGTGAGGTCATCCACAATGAAAATAGTCCGGATTCCAAAGTCAGAGCCTGGCTCCAAATTAGCTTTGCCCTCCAGCTGCATTGGACGCGGACTGATCTCTGAGAAAATTCCTCCCCCCCACCCCACCCCTTTTCTGAGCCTGCCACCTCCATCAAAGGGAGATAATAACCTCTGCACTTGGGGATGGCGGTTGGGAGATGGGAGGGGAGCACTTTGTAAGCCTTAAAATGATAAAGAAGCGGGAGATTGTTTATTTGTATTGATAATAGTAATGAAAATAAACTCTAGGGCATTGAGGGAAGGGATACCACCCGGAGCAGACTTACATCCCAAACGCTTTCTAGGTCCTTAGGCACTTTCACCTTCACTGGGATCTCCTCCAATTGGTCAGGGGGCGTTTTCTAGCCCACTAAGTGGGAAAAGAGGCTGAGCCTGGGTGACTAAAGCAGGAGGGATGTCAGAACTTCCCAGGGTGAGAGGTAGGAGAGCCTGAAGGCAGGGGAAAGTGTTAAGGTCGTTTCTCCAGGGTCTTTTGGAGACCAGCAGCCGTCAGATCCTGGAGTTCCCACCTAAAGGGATGGTCTCCAGGCTCCGAGGAGCTCCCCTCGCCCCCACCGCAGGTCCTGCGTTCCAGACAAAGTGAGGACCAGCTCGGATTCCTGGACCCTCCAGTCCCGGGTGTTTTCCGTTCCAACTTGGAGCGTAGAGCATCTTCGTCCACTGGCAATGGCTCACCCCGGACCCCGGGCGTGGCTACAACCACCATGAAGGGAGTGGACGGAGGTTCCCCTAGTTGGGCCCGTCTCCCTCTTCCCGAGGAGGATGGAAGGATGGGACATCGCGCGACCCTCATTATCCAGAGGGATCTAGAGGGCCTGCCTCAGTTTCAGGGATTGGAGGGCATGTTCAGGGCGTCTTCTATTTCTCGATTCCAAACCAGAAGGAAGCCCAGGATCTGGGGGTGCGGAAGGGGGGGTGTAGAGGAAGAGAAAATCAAAGGCCCAGGGAGAACTCAGTGGGTTTGAAGGTGCTACCACTCGGGTGGGTAAAGGTCAGGGTCTATGCGGGCGCAGAGGAGAGACGACGGGGCGTGGGATGGGGGAGTGGGCCCTCTACTTGGGGGAGCGGGGCCTGGACTTAGGGGACTTTAGGGTCACTCGAGGGCAGAATGCTGGACGTCGGGGACACCCCGGGACAGAGGCAAGACTTGGGGAGGCGGCCTCAAGAACCCTGGCACTGGCCCAAGGCGCGCGGGCCCTCCCTCCCAGGGTGGCTTTGGCTTAGGGTCTCCAGAAGCGCCCGAAATCCGGCCGGCCCCGCGCCCCTTTCCCCAACTCCACACCGCAAGTCTCCCCCTCCTCGTCTCTGCCTCTGCCGCCTCCCCGCCTCCCTGCCCGCGGCCTCCGCAGCGGCGCGATCTCATTCCCAAAGCCCTAATGCGGCCCATCCATCATGGGCGTCGCCCACCTTCCCCCCCCCCCCCGCCCCCCGCCCCTCCCCCACCCCTCGCCCGCATTAAAGCCGCATATGCAACCTATGAATTATCAACTGAAAGGAGTCAATTACCGGCGCGGCCCCGCGTCTGGGCGCGATCGCCCCGAGCCAGGGAGCCGGCGCACTGCGGGGGGCGGGGGCCTGGCCCGCCGCCTCCCGCTCCCGCCCCGGCCCCTCTCACTGCCCGGCTGCCTCGCTAGGTCTCCGTGCCTCCCGTGTCTCCGCCCGTCTCTGTCTGCCCGTCTGTCTGTCTGTCTCTTTCTGTGTGTGTCTCCCTGTCTCTCTGTCTGTCTGTCTGTCTTTCTCCTTGTCTGTCTCTTTTTGTCTCTGTCTCTGTCTCTGTCTCTCTCCTTCTCTCTGTCTCTGTCTCTCTCTTTTGTCTCTGTCTCTCTTTCTGTCTGTCTCTCTTTTTTCTGTCTGTCTGTCTGTCTGTCTTTCTTTCTCCCTGTCTGTCTCTCTCTTCTGTCTCTGTCTCTCTGTCTGTCTGTCTCTGTCTCTCTTCTGTCTCTTTCTCTCCGTCTGTCTCTCTCTGTCTGTCTGTCTGTCTGTCTGTCTGTCTGTCTGTCTCTCGTTCCTATCTCGGGCTGGGTCTCCCTGGGTCTCTCTGAACCGCAGTCTCCTTTTCTGTTCCCCTCTATGTCTCTAGTTCTGTCTCTTCCCCCCCCCCCCCCCCCGCACACCTACGTCAACCACACCCCCAGGGACGCAGGTTCGCACCCACTCTGGGAGAGTAGGAACAAGGTGGACTCCAACTGGGCCCCGGGTCCGGGTCTGGCCTGCGCCCTCTCCAGGAGTCTCCCTCCCGGCCTGGCATCCTCCCCCTCACCCCCCCCCCCCCACTTCCCCAGCCCCCTCTCTCCCCATCTTCTTCTCTCCTTTCCCCTCCCGGGGGCAGCGAGGGGCGCTTAGGGAAATGAGGCGGCGGTAATAGGTTTACTGATGAAGTTGACCGCGGCGCCCCGGGGGAGGACGACAGAGAGCGTTCCCTCCCGCAGCCTGGCGGGCCCCTCCCCAAGCTCCAAGGGGGGGGGCGATGGAGGAGTTCGGTCTTACCTATTTGTGTCTGAACTGGAGGGGGCGGGGGAGTGGCTCACCTTAGGCAGAGGAGGACATCCCTTCCACCCTCTCCCTCCCCCCGCCCCATCCCCCCCCCCAGGGAGCTGGAGAGAGACCGAGGGAGAGCAATGGGGAGACATGGGGGGAGATGGAAGGGGCTTAAGGACTTGGGCAGAGACAGAAATAGGGAGAGATGAAGGGAAGTGGGGAGAAATAGAGGATGTGGGGAGCTCTGGGGGGACTTGGAAGAGAGATTGGAGAAACTGAAGGACCCGGGGAGATTGAGGGAATGGGGAGAAAAGGAGGGAGATAGGAAGGGGTGTGAGAGGAGCTCCCCTTCCTCTTTGAGTTGGGGGGGGGGAGTTCCTTCTAGGCCTGAGGGAACCTGTCGGGCAGGTTTTTAAATGAAAGATTGAAGGAGGTTGGAGAATTCTTTCTTTGGTTGAAAATCCCCCCGTCCTCCCTGGGGTTTTTAGAGCTCAGGGGCCCAGAGGATGATGGGGACTTAGTTTTTGGATCTCTGGGCTGTTGAGTCCCAGGACGCTGACCCAGATTCTGTGTGTGGACCACTTTGATGGGAAGCGATCTGGGAATCCCAGTTCTCTGACCTCTCTATGTCTCTATGTCTCTCTATGTTCCTGATCCTCTCTATGATCTCTCTATGTCTATCGCCTTTCCTGATCCTGGGAGTCTATGAATCTGGCTGTGTCTCTGGGATTCTGTTTCCAGAATCATTTGAGGTTTCTGTTGAAGTCCCTTCTTCGTTGCCATTCCCTTATAATCTCTGGGGTTTCACTTCAGGTAAAGTCACAAAGGAAAACAATCGCATTTTCAGAGAGGGTGTCCCTGGAAGGATGCTGGAGAATGTTGACTCCCTCCTGGGACAGTGGGAAGAGCCCCAGATCTGAATTCAGAAGCTCAGAGACTCAAGGTTATCTAGTGACTTCTACTGCCAACCTACATGACCTTGGTCAAGTCTCTTCTTTCTGGCTGACACCTTTTCTTATCTGGAAGATGGGGTGTCTATTAATTCTGATATAAGAGCCCAATGGTCTCCTCAAAAGTGTTAAGAAATTTAACAGTTCCTTAAACTGTTCCGTGATGCCCTTGCAGCCTGTAATCAGCACTGGTTATAAGGAAGACAAATCACGAGTGGCTACTCTCTACTGATGGTGACAGGTTTGGTCCCACTCAGTTATTCAGCCCCATGATTCCATGCCCAGAAACTCCAAGGCTTCAGAGTGGATATCTTGATGGCTCCCTCTGAATAAAATAGAAATTACACCTAGGAATGGGACTCAGAAAAAAAGTGAGATCTTGGGTTTGAAAGAATAAACATCAGGGGCATCTAGTCCAACCTGTGCCAACATTTGATAATGGAAGTGACCAGGAAGGGGAATCAACTTCATCAGTAAACCAGGAAGGGGAATCTGCCACATCCAGAGATGGCTTGATCCACTTTGGCTAATACCTCCACCCATCCCTATTCAGCATGAACCTCCTTCTATCACATTCCCATTAATTTTGACCTCTAAAGCCAAGCAGAACACCTTGCACTGGATAGACCTCCAAATCTGAGACACAACTTTCGGGGCCTCCCTAAATCTCCTCTCCAGGTTCTATATCTCTTCCAGCATTGCACAAAGCATGCATCCAAATTCCTCCACCAGACTGGCTGCTGTACTCAAAATAACCTCTAACATATTTGAACCAATACTCTTACTGTGGCCCGACCAAGGCCAAGTCATCCATCTCCTTCTTCAGCCTGGACTCTCTGCCCCTCCTAGTGAAGCCCCAAATCACCCAGTTTTCTTATCTGCCATAATACACCAGTGATTTATTTTGATCATAGAATCCTTTAGGGTGTCAGGGATTCTTTTCCTCTCCAATGACTTAATCGGAGCATCATCTTCTACCAGTCAACTCCGATACTTGCATGCAAGTGCTATCAGGCTCAAATGTAGCCATGCTTTTGTGTTCCTTTGTGTGCCTGAAGGCAGGTGTTGCAATACAGAGATTCTGGATGTGCTTAGGGTGCTGGGAATTTGAATTTTGGCTCTGCCTCTTATTACTGAGGTGACTTAGGCTGGAGGCTTGACTTCTGATAGGAAATGAGGGGATTGGACCCAATACTTTCTCTAAGATCCCTTCCAACTCTAATTGGAGAATCATCTCTTTAATACTCTTTCTACTTTCTTTGGAGAACTCCAGTACCCAATTGTTGTACTACAGGAAAAAAGTCTCCCAGAATGCCTTTCCCTTCTCCATTTTAGTGCTGGCTGTGAATCTACCTGTCCCAGGTCCCTATCCCAGCCTCCTTTTGCTCTGGTAGCTCTGAGGCCTCTATTTTCTAGTTTGAACTTGATTTCTTGAGGGCACAGATCCTGGAGTCACAGATCCCAGGACATTCTTACCTTCTGTTTTAAGATACCAGCTTAGCACAGTGGAAGTTGTAGGCAGAGTTCAGGGTTCGAATCCTGCCCCAACAATTAACTGACTGTGTGATTCTAAGCAAGTGCCTTAGAGTATAAACCTAAACATTAGAATCTTCATCTGCAAAATGGGATTAAGTCCCAGGGTTTGAATCTAAATTTGAGGGCAAGTCCCTAGCCCATCTTTAGTATGTGTATGTGTGTGACTTAGATGATATTACTGATCCTTCAAGATTCATATCCAGTGATATTAAGGAAAGTGATAGGATTATGTTATTTTTACAGATGAGAAAACTGAGGCAAAGAGGAATGAGTGACTTGAACCAAGATTCAGACTGAGGAAATCCTTGAGGTCAGGTTACAAAACTCTTCTCCCCAAAGATCTCTCTGACTTTATCCTCTATTTCTTCAGAGCCAGGTCTTTGAGGATTGGCGGTTACAGGGGAAACCCCTAGATATCTACCCTATTCTGTGATTTCTAAATCTGTATTTTGGGGTACCAAGCCCTGCTTTTATGGATTGCTGGGCAGGAGCTCCCCAATAGGCCCATTCATCCCTCTGTCTTGGCCCAGAGAAGGAGGGGGTGGTAGAGGAAGGAGAAGAGGGAGGGAAGGGAGGGGAGGACTGGTCCCTGGGTTTAGGGCAGGGGCCAGATCCCTGAGGCCTTGTTCAGGACCATGTCATGCAGTCTGCCTGATTCCCATTAGCAGGGCCTGGCTGGCCTTCCTTCCCATTATCAGGCAGCCAGAGGGGGTGTTGGGACTGGGTGGACAGGCAGGGGAGGGGGAGGGCCCCGCCATGTGAAAATGTTGGTGGTTCCACCGGTCACTCCTACCATTAGCGTCCTGGTAGATATGCCATGATTTATCAGTGACTTCATTTCCCCTGTCTGGTGTAAATATATTTATATCCCCGGAGTGGCCGATAAATTTCCCTTATGAATCCTGTTATCTCCCCCATTAACCATTTGTCACCTTTTATGCTGCTGAGGCAGAAGGGGTGATGGGGGGGTCTGAGACAGACCCTGGCAGGCAACCACCCCAAATCCCAAAGAGCTCTGCTCCATGGGCCAGCTGAACTCTTCACCCCTGCTCAGCCCCATATAGAGGAGCCCCAGGGATATTCAGGACCAGCAATCTGAGAGTCCCAGAATATGGGTTGGATGAGATCTCAGAAGGCACCCAGACAGGCCCTCTCCCAGCCCAATCAGGAATCTTCTCTGTGATATTGCTGACCAGTAGTCATCCATCCTCTGCTTCTCAGCTAATAGGAGCTCACTACCTTCCACTGCCACCCTTTCATGTGTGAGGGAGTTGCTTTTTCACAGACCTTATCAAAGTGAAGGGACTGGATAATGGGCTAACTGGCAATCTGGGACTTCTTTATCTGTGGAGGCCTTCAATTAAAAGCTGAATAACTACTTAGAAAATATCATGGAATTCCAGAAGCTCAGACTTAGAAAGATCTCAGACTTATCATCAACCCATACAAGGGCAGGAATCTCCTACACTGAAAGTGAAAAACAGACAGAAGCCTCTTCTAGAATTCCCTCCAAACACGAGGGCTCCTTATAGCTTGAATCAGCTCTAATTGGTAGGAAATCTCCTCATGCTGAATGTTAATAAGACCCTTTTCAATTTCTCCTCAAGGCCTCAGGTCCTGCCTTCTAGGGTCACCCTGAACCAGGCTATTAACCTGCTCCTGATAAAATACCTGCAAATACTCAATAATCATAACTTCACATTTCTAAAGTGAGCTAAAATGTGCTAGGACTCCCCCCACCCACAACATCTTCTTGAGTCGGTAGAAAAAGTATGATTATAACCATTATACAGATGAAGAAACTAAGTGTCAGACAGAATAATAATTTGTACATGAGGGCAGCTAGGTGGAACAGTAGATAGAGCACCTCCCTAGAGTCAGGAGGGATCTGAGTTCAAATCCAGCCTCAGATACTTACTAATTACCTTGGGCAAGTCACTTAACCCCAGTGCCTTGCAAAAACAAACTGAAAAAAAAAATAATTTGCAGATGGTTACCCAGATTTCAAATGTTGTTGCCAGGATTCCATACTGGATAGCCTGAGCTCATCTTCACCCCCACCTGTTTCTTCTAGATAAATATTCCCCTTTCCTTCAACTGACTCTGTGATGGAATGGTCTTGAGTGCTTCACCCACCTCTGAACATGAGAAGCAGTGTGCATAATAAAGGGAGCCAGGAACACCTGAATTCAAAACTATCTTAGGTAACTCCTAACTGAAGGACAAGGGAAAATCTTCATCAGTATAGTGAAAAAGTTGACCTAGATGGTCTCTAAGGTTTCTTTCAGTTGAAATCTATGACCCCTTGACTTTCTTCTTTAAAACTGAGCACAAGACTCCAGTTTAGGGGGGAACACTGGGACTCTCACCACTCTGTTCTTGGAAGCCCTCTCCCTTCTGAATAATACAGCCCATAATTCTCTCAACTTTTGGGGGGGGGGTGTTGCTGCCACATCACATTATTGATTTATATCAAACTTTTGATGCACTAAGACCTTCAGGTCCTATTCAGTTGAATAACTGTCCCCACCCTGTCATGTGTGTATTCTTGCATCTATTTATCTTGGAATTGGTACCTAATCTCAGCACAGACTGGAAGGACTTTGGTGTTGGTGAAATGTGTTGGGCTCTCTCAACCTTGCCACCTTGTAGTTATATATGTTGGCTCCAACTAGATTGTAAGCCCCCTGAGCACAGGCACTTTTTTCTACTTTTGACTCTGCATCTTCAGTACCTAGGACAGCACCTGATACAAGGTAGGGTCTTAATAAATGCCTAATGATGGCTTGGTTATCGTTGGCTTTTATTTCTCTGAAGTTTCCTCAGGTCTCTAAGTTCCTTTCTTTCCAACATAGGTCTGTTCCTTCTTGTGTTAGACCTCTCTCAGCTTATACCCGAATCCCTCTCCGTGAATGAGTTGACCTTTGTCTTCTGAATGTGACCAACTTGGAGATGGGTGAAGAGGAAGGGGCCTTTACCAAGATTCCTCCTAAGTAAACTCAGCAGGACTGAGATCCAAGTGGTCAAGATTCCAGAACAAGAGAACCCAGGAGCAAGTCGATTCAGACCAAACCCTGTGTCCTCAGGCAAAGAGGAGCTAGAAAAGTCAGTCCGGGAAGCTTTATGGAAGAGGGGGGTAGTGCTGACAATGAGAGAGGAGGGAAGGAGGAGCCTGAGAATAAGGGATATCCAGGGCTGGGCTAAGGTTGGAAAAGCTTGGGAAAGTTTTTGGGCAGACCTCACTTGTGCTTTGTTGTGTATGGAGAAACTCAGGAGCAGAGAGGTCCAGTACTTCCACAAAGTCACACAGCATGTAAAAACAGAGCTGAGGGAGAGCCATGGTTCTCCCCTGCCTCCTCTCCTGCTTAACATTCCTCCTCCAAACACATCCTGTTGATAACAGAGTGATAACAACAATTCAAATCCATACAAGCTTTGGAGTTTACAAGGAATTTTTCTTACAACGCTGAAAGTATAATCTGTCCATCAGTAAGTCGACAAACATTTAATGAAACATCTGCTAGGTGCTAAGCCCTGTGCTAGAGGCTGAGAATGCAAGAAGAACACAAGGACAAGAGGATAAAAACAAAGACTCTGCCCTCTAATGGGGGAGATCGTATTTAAATAATTAGGGACATACATGATAGAAACAGAGCCATGAGAAAATAATCTGTTGGCAGCCAGGAGTATATGGAAAGGGCTGTGGAAGGTGGAAGGTGAACTGAGTCTTGGGGAAAAAGCAGGGAAGCTCAGAGTAAGAGATAGGGAGGGAGGGTATGAGGCACAGCTAGTGCAACGACATGGAGTTGGGAGATGGGTTATACTGCTTCAGGAATTACAAGCATGCCCTTACTACTGGATCATATAATGGAGTTGGTGGGGGAGATAAAGCATGAGAAGACCAGAAAGCTAGGAAGGGGTCAGGATGTGAAGAGTTTTAAATGTCTAACAGAGGACTTTCTATTTAATCCTGGGGAAAATAGTGAAGCCAAGTGACATGGTCAAACTTGCCCTTTAGGAAGTTTACTTTGACCACTGACTAAAGGATGGACCCAAATGGGGAGAGGCTTGAGACAGCAGCCTCACCCCCAGCAGTCTATTACAGTAGTCTAGGCCTGAGTGGATGGAGACCTGCACCAGAGGGTGGCAATGTCAGAAGGAAAAAGGAGACAGATTTTTGAGAAGGCAAAAAGGACAACACTTGGTAACAGATTGGATGTGGGACAGAGGTGAGAGAGAGTGAGGAGTCAAGGATGGCACTCTGGTTGGCAGTCTGACAGTCTAAGAGGATAGCGTTACCCTGGATAGTAATTGGGAAGCTAGGTAAAGCAAAAGGTTTGAGGGAAACTTATGAGTGTTCAAAGGGACTGCCTAAAGGTCTGGGGCTATGATGTCTCCTTCACAGAAGAGCTGCCTCATGTTTTCCTTGATGAGGAACTGTTGCCCCCATTTTATGAAGGGTGACAATGTGGGGAGATTGAATGAGTGTAGGAGCTGAAGGTAAGCAGTTTGGGGTCATTCTATCCATGACATATATTAGCTGTGTGATTCTGGATAAGGGATTCCTGCCCTCCCCACCCACTTACCTGCCAGGAGTTCCAGTTTTCTCCTCTATAAAATGGGATAATGCTCCTTGTTCTGTAGACCTCACAGGGTTGTTATGAGGGAGAAGTTTGATATATTGTAGAATCTTAGGCCCATAGATAGAGAGCTGAGAGAGAGACCTCTGGGACCATAGAGTCCAAAGTCTCATTTTTTTTTAAATTGAGGCTTGGAGAACTTGTGATTTGCCCAGATAGTAAATGATGGAGATGACTTTGAACCCATGTCATTCCTCTGAATCCAAAGTTTGGAATGCTACAGAAGTTATTATGTCAGGGCTTCCCTAAATCCTGGAAGCCTCCAATAAATATCCCCCAAAGGGGGATAAAATTCAGCCCATCAGATGAGTTGAGCAAATCAAAAGCATTTATTAAAGGCTTACTATGTCTCGTGCACTGTGCCAAGTAAATGCTGGGGATACCAAGAAGGCACGAGAGTCCCTTACTAGCTTGCTGACCTTGAGCAGATTCCCCTCTCTTCCAGCCTTCCTTTTCTCCTCTGTAAAATGGGATGGTTAAGAATGCTTGCATTACCCAGAGAGGCCGCAGGGTGGAGCAGTGTTTAGAACACAGGACCAACTAGGGAGTCAGAATTCTCAGACATACCTGTGTGATCCTGGACATTCATTATGACTTCCCTAGTGTCCAGTTTCCTCATTTGTGAGAAGGGAATAATAATAATGATAACATCTATCACATAGGGTTATTATAAGATTCAAATGAGATATATATGAAATATACCTCAAAATCCTTAAATTGATATTTAAATGTTGGAATTATCATCTATTTCATCAGATTATGAGGGAAAGTCATATTAGCAGGGGACAGAGGTCTTAGGGTAGGGAGAGATTTAGAGATAGGGTCCCTGGACTACAAGGAAAGGCAGGATTCTTCCCCCTAGACCAGGGAAGAGAGCAGTCAGACCTTCCTGCCCTTAGGGGGCAGGATAAGCCTGGATGGAGGCTGCCTTTGGGATCAAACTCTTGCGGGCTATTTGACCCCAGAGCCTCTTCCCAGAATGTCTGTCTTAAGGCATTCTCTTTGTTTAGGATCTAATTAGAAACAAGAAGAAAGATGAGCTCAGAGCCCTAAGCTGTCTGGGTGGTCCTTAGTGAGGGGACATTGATTATCATCTAATTCATACATGGTGGGAAATGATCTCTTCTAGCAGCTCCAAACATTACCTGTGGAAGCCTTCTAGCCTAATCCAGTCCTTTGGCTCCTGGAGCTACCTGATTCTCCCTATAGAGAGGGAGGGTGAGAGATGATGTGGGATGGGCTGAGGACAGGACCTTTAAGATTGAGAAGTTAGTTACTGCCATGATTCTAAGGCTTTGTCCCACACCCACTATGAGGGACTGCTCATGGGGCCAAAGCAGGAACTATAGACTCAGGAATGAAAGCTAAGGCAATCTGAGCCTGCAGGAAAGCAGGTCCCAAGCTAGCATCCATGAAGAAGGAAATGGTCAGTCCTGTATCATCTTCCCTGGTCACATCTTTTTCTTTGGTCAAAGTCAGGGATAGAGGAGAGGAAACTTGGGGGGTGGGGTGGGATGGGGATGAGCATGCTGGTTGTGTTCAAATCTTTCAGAGAAAGGCTATCAGATGGGAAAGGAAACTGCCGACTTGGCCCCAGGGAAAAGAACCAGGGGAAGATGGGTGAAATTACCAGAACGTCAATTTGGGCCCAACATCTGTACATACTTCCTCATAATCAGTTCTACTGAAAATCGACCTGGGCGATTTCTGGAGGAAGTGAGCTTGCTGTATAAGAAACCCACAAACACTTGTTGGGGATGCTTTGCAGTGATTTCTTCCCCAGCTACATGAGACTGAAGTCCCTTCCCAGTTCTGATATTTTGTTCTTCTTTTTTTTACTATTCCCATTTTAGAGAAGAAAAAAAATTAAGGCCTAGAGAATGGCTCACCAAAGATCCCTTGACCAGAACTAGAACTCAGTCCCTACCCTCTTCCTCAGATCTGAAGCTGTAAGATTCAGGTCACTGACCTCCTTCAGCTGTGAGGAAAGGAATTCAGGCTAAGCCCTAAGAGATCTGAGCAACCCTTTCCATTTTTCTGGGCCTTAGCCTCCTCACCTGTAAAACAAAGAATTACCTGAGATATTTCCATAGATTGCCTCCTGCTAGCTGAGATTTTTTTGAATATCTGAACTCTCTGGGCTCCTTAAAGCATTGGCACCCTCCCCCTGGACACATAAAAAACTGGGAGATGCCTTTAAACATAACAAATCTACACAGTGACTCAATCATAGAAAGAGAAAGACAGACCCATGGGTAGTCCAGTCCCAGGAATGGGGGCTTCCATAGGCAGACTTGATTTGTATTTATCCTGGCCTCACCACCAAGATGAGCTGAAGCAGGACCTTCCCTCTCCTGCTCCACCCCCACCCCCCAGTCAGGGACTGGTTTCTACTCTCCTCAGTCATCTCCCTGTGAAAATCTCCTGGGTTTCTCCATCTTCCTATCTGTCTGTCTCTCATGGGAAGAGGTTCTCCCGCCATGCCCTTTCCTTTTCTACAAGGTGGTCTCCTTGGGCAGGAGGAAAGTGTGTGTGTGTGTGTGTGTGTGTGTGTGTGTGTGTAATGCTTGCCTGGCCAGCTCCCCCCTCCCCATCCCCCTCAGTCATTCTCAATGTCATAAATTTCCACGTCTCTCTCTCCTCCACTCGGCTATATTACCTGCGTCTCCGTCACTGCCCGCCTGGCTCCCTCCCTCGATCCCAGATGGGCAAGGCCATCTCTGAGCTCCTGAAAATGAGAGACAGATGGGGGTGGGGGTCGGGGGAGGGGCGAGGAGAGATGGAAATCAGAGAAGGACCCTGCTCTGCCTTCATCTTCCACCAGCTCCCCTTTTTTCTTCTCCTCTTTCTGCCTTTTCCATCTTCTGACTTTGCTCCCCTTCCCCTGGCTCCTCTCTACTTTCCTTCTCCTCTTCTCCCTCCTATATAATCCTTTTCTTCCTTCTCTCTTCCATTCCCCTCTTTTGCATTCTCTTCTCCAACAGTCAAATGCACTTACTACAAGAAGCTTTCTCAAACAGCCCCACCTTGCTTCAGTCAGACGTAGGACTGGGATTCGGGGCATTCTGAGTTCTTGCTCTGTCCCTGGTTCACTTTGTGACCTTGGGGATGTCCTTCTCTCTCTCTAGTTCATAATTGTGAAATAAGAGGGTTGGGTAGCTTGACCACCAAAGTTTCTTCCAGCTCTGACTCAGTGATGATTTTTGATGAGTTTAGTTTCTTCACTGTATGGAAAGGTGGTAAATGTTTCCACTCCTCCCCTTCCAACTTCTGTCATTCCTAAGACCCAAAGTTCCAGGGAAGGGGGCTCAGCAGAGGAGCCATCGGTCCCAGTGCATTGTATGGGGCCTCTTTCCTGAGGTTCAGCAGAGAACCGGGCTTTGACAAGACTCCCAGAACTAAAAAACTCAACCAGTTACTCACCAGTCACTAGCACTAACTTTTATCTATTAGAGTGACCCCAAAGGATAACGGGCTGCTTTGGGAGGTAGTGAGCTTCCCATCACTGGTGATCTTCAAGCAAAAGTTAGATGGCCACTTGTCAGATATGTTGTAGAAAGGATTCTAGTTCAGGTGTGGACTGGACTAGAAGCCTCTTTGTTTTTTCCTGACATTTTCTGAGTCCTCAATTCTGAAGGAAAGATAAATTCATAGATTAGAAGCTGGAAAGGGCCTTAGAGATCATTTAGTCTGGCCTCGTTCATTTTACATTTGAGGAAACTGAAGCAGACAGAGGGTAAGTGATTTGCCTAAGGTCAAACTAGCCCCAGACACTTATCAGTTGTGTGACTCTGGACACTGTTCTGCCTCAGTTTCCTCAAATGTACAATGAGAATAATAGCACCTAATCCCTGGGAATGTTGTGAGAATAAAATGAGATAATATTTGTAAATTATTTGTAAGTTAGCAAAATGACTGACTTATAGCAAGGTTTTAATAAATGCTTACTTGCTCCATTCCTTGAGACTCCTTGATGCCATTTCCAGCCCTCACTGTCTCCTGGTAGTGCCAGAGTGGGAATTTTTCTACCCAAGTTAAGACTCTCAGCTCCACTGGGGATAGGATGGGGGTTCAAGGCAATTTGAGCAAGCCTATGTGATTGACTGGGAAGATTCCAATGAGGCAAGAATATGTCCAGGTTCAGGACACATTCCTCCATCTTTAAAGGAATTTATTACATCATAGGATTCTGGGTGGGGGAACCTTAGAGACATTTTTGCTCCAGTCTAACTTTACAGAGCAAAAAATTGAGACACAGAGGAGAGGAAGGGACTTGTCCAAGGTCACACAGCTAGTCATCCAGGTGTCTGACACCAAACTCAAGTCTCTGTCCATTAACTAAGCACCCACTTTCAAGCCAGTCAGAGCAGGAATGGGGGGTAGAGTGGATGATGTTGGCAATGCCCTCAGAAGCTTCTTCCTGCACTGCTGAGAATCTGTGTGACCTCCACAGGCAAAGGAACCTCAGCATAGCCCAAATTAGGGAAGGAAAAAGGCCAAAGAAAAGGGTTCTCTCGAGGACTGTCTTCAAGAGGCCACTGGCTCAAAGGCTTGGACTGCTAGGTCCTAGGGAGGCAGAATCAGGAGCAATAGAGAGGGGAAAGTTGCAAGGAGGACAATTAAAATTCTAAGAAAAAAAACCTGCCCAACCATTCGAGATCTCTAGTGCTGGAAGAGGCTGCCCCAGAGATAATGACGGGTCTCCTACCGCACCCCCATCCCCCAGGCCCTTGTGGCAGTGCCATAAGGATAGCTTGTTTAGTCATGGGCTAGAGGAAAAGCCTTCTGGGGTTCTTGCCAGTCTGGGATTCTTTACTAATGGAAATCAGTTCCTGACCTCCAGACCCCTAACAAGAATAGTTAACATAGAAGATTTGCAAAGCGCTATGGTGTGTTATCTCATCGGATGCACCTCACAAGCCCAGGCCTAGGTGCTAGGGAGAGTCTGAGGCAGGATGGGAACTGCTCTCCACTGCACAGCCTGCACTGGGGAAGGGTGGGGATTGAAATCTGTCTTCCTGCCCCCCCCCCCAGACTTCAGCTCCCCTAAGGGCAGGGTCATTATCTCCCTTTAACAGAGTATCCTGTCACCCTAAGCCTTCTCTGAGGAGCAGGTGTCTCTCCTCAGGTCCCTAAACAGAGTCAATAATAGTCAATAGGCATTTATTAAGTGCCTACTGTGTACCAGACTTTGTGCTAATGCTGGAAGAGCTTAGAGGACAGCTGAAGGAGCTCAGACCCGCTTGCCGGGTTAAGATTCTTCATCTCGAAGGTCTCAGATGGCAGCTTGTACCCATGCAGAGATAGGAGGATGTCACCCACAAGTAACCCATCCCCTCCCCCTCATGGGGCACCCATAGCTACTCTCAGTGGCAAACTCTGACTCCCTCTCCCTGAGGAGTGTGTGTGCCTGTGTGTAGCTCCTACCTGGGGATGGAGCAGTGGGGTTCGGCTGTGGCGGGGGGGATGTGGAAGAACAGGGGAGACTGGGCCGGGATAGGGGCACACCCAGAGGAGTGTGTGTGTGTGTGTGTGTGTCCTGTGAGTGCGGCAGGGCCCTGCTGCCTGGGGAGGGACAGGAGCGAAGCTCAGAAGGGGAGGGGGCTGAGGCAGTGCGGGGCGCACACGGAGGGGTGGGTGCGTGTGTGTGTGCGCGCGTGTCTCAGGCACAGGGCGGGGGGAGGGGGCCGGGCAGATAGCTGTGAGGTACGTTTCAATCTCGCCGGTTCGGGGAAGCCATTTCCAATCTGCTCTCTATCATTTTCAATATCATTAATCCCAGCCACTCCATTTTCCATGCTCGCTAGGCCGGGCCCCCGAGTGCGCCGCGGCGTCCAAAGTGACACATATTCATCACGGCCCGGGCGGGCGGGCGGCGGCGCTGCTACAATATTAGTGTTGGCCCCCGCGCCCCCCCGGCGGCCGCGCAGCCCGAGATGGCCCGAATCCATCACCTGGAGACTGTCACCCTCCCCAGCCCGCCCATTTGTTTGGGCACTTAGGAGGTAATTGGGCCCCATTAGCCGGGCGGCCGGGCGGGCGGGGGCCGCTCGGCTTTGGGGGGAGCGGACCCGGGGCCTGGGGCTGCGGGGGCTGGAGGGGGGGGCGCCTCCTCCTGCCTCCTCCTTTCTCCTCCTGAGCCTCCTCTCCCCGGCGGTGGCTCCCAGCGTCCTGCAGCTCTGTCCTGGGGGCGGCGACTGTGCTTCCTTACCCAAGGGGGGGCTCCCCGCCTCTGGGCCCCGGGGGGGTGTGATGTGGAGGAGGGGGAGTGTGGGTGGGTGTGGGGGGCCCGGGGCCCGGGTCTCCACCAAACTGGAGGAGAAGGCACCCGGTTGGAGGGGCGGACGCGCCTCTGCCTTCCCGGAGTCTTGGGGGCGAGGGCCACCCACCTGCCCCAGACTGCCAGAAGACCTCGGCTGACCAGATCTCGAGCCCTGGGGGCACATCAGGGGCTTCACCATTTACTGATCTGGTGACAACAGAGAAAGCTCTCCAAAGGGAAGGGGGCTTCTCCTCTTCTGATCGCCAGGGCCCCAGGAGAAGCCCGGGGCCGCAAGGCTTCTTCCGAAAGGACTGGGGGCAGGCCGGGCCAGGGGGTGCGGGAGGCCAAAGGCGCAGCCCCGGCCCTAAGCAGGGACTCCAGGCCCGCGAACACCCATTAACCCCGTCAGCAGATAAATTGGCCACCTTGTCAAACTCCCATTTAAAATGCAAACGAGATTTGACAGAGTCAACTGAGACGCGAGCCGCGGGAGGCTCTAATCCTGGGAAGCTAATTACACCCTGGTGAGACCCTGAGGCCCTGCCTGCCTGGGGCCCAAGGAGGCCCGGCCCAGCCCGGAGCCAGGCGGCCAACCAGGTCCCTTTGCCATCCCTGCCCTGCCCAGCCCTCTGCGCCCCTCCCATCAGACTCCAGGGCTGCAGGGCCAGAGTTGAGGGCTACTTGGCCCCTCCTAACCCTACAAAAACTCTAGCCTCCGGTCTTCTACAGCCAAACCTCTCTGCCTTCCCCCCTTCTTCTCCTCCTTCTTCATCTCTTCTCTTCTCTTTTTCTTCTTCTCCCACTCCCCCTCTCTTCTCTTCCTCCTCCCCCTCTCCCTCCCTCCTTCTTCACTTCCTATTCTCTCCCCTTCTCTTTTTCTTCCTTTTCCTTCTCCCCTTCCTCTTCTCTCCCTCTCCCTCCTCCTCCCTTCCCTTTCTCTCCTTCCTCATATCTTTCTTCCCTTCCTCTTCTTTTCCTCCTCCTCTTTCCTTTTCCACCTCCTCTTTCTCATCCCCTTCCACCTTTTCTTTCCCTTTCTCCACTCCTTTTTCTCTCCCTTCTTTCTTCCTTCTCCTCTCTCCTCTTCTCCCCTCCTTCTTCACTTCCTCCTCCCCTTCCCTCTTTTATTCCTCTTCCTCCTTCTCTTCCACTTCCTTCCCTCTTCCTCCTCTTCCTCTCCTCTGTCTCCTCTCCTCCTTCACTCCCTCCTCTTCCTCCTCCTTTTCCCTCCTTTGTTCCTCTTTCCCCTCCTTTTCTCTCCCTCCTTCCCTTACCTCTTTTCTTCCACCCCTTCCTCGTCTCTCCCTCCTCCTCCTCTTCTTCCCCTTCCTCTCTCTTCCTCTTTTCCCTCCTCCTCCTCCTCCTTCTCATGTCCTTCTCATCCTTCTTCTCAGGAAGTTCCCATTTTCCTCAGTTCCTCTCCTACAAACATTCCTTGTTCTTCCCACTTGATTTCAATGGTTCAGTCAAGTAACCTGTCACTTATGAATTCAGATGCCCCTGAGTTGGGAGTGGGGGTCAATGTCAGGGTCTAGAAGACCTTTAGAACAACTACCAAAAGGGTTAGAGGCCCCAGAGTATGGAGTCTGGGTTCTAGTCAGAATTCTGCCCCTGTCACACTGGGTGACACTGGATAAGTCTCTTACAGATTCCTAGCATGCCAGAGCCTAAAGTCCACAGACCCAGCCCAGTCTGGACTTAGGCAGGAGTTCCATCTGAGCATCCCTTGAAGCTCTCCCCTTATGGAGGCAACACCCTCTATTTGGGATTGTTCTGATTTCCTTGTTGCACTCAGGCCTCTGAAAAATGAGAATTTCCATTCTCTCTCTCTCTCTCTCTCTCTCTCTCTCTCTCTCTGTTTGCAGGCCTTTAAGTTAAAATGTGATTTGTGATCAACCATTTTTATCTCTGTTGCTCCCTCTCCTCTTCTTAGAAGATTAAAATGAAGGGGTAGTGGAAAGCTCTCTGGAAAAGGGGTACTGTTGTCTTTAACTATTATTAATTAGTTATGAAATTTAGGTTCTGTGATGGGAGTAAGGGGAAGACCACCTCCTTCCACAAGGAAAGTAGTCCTTGGTTTGGGGTTAGTTCTGGTACCTTCCTCCCTAAGCCCTCTCACACTTCTCCCTGTCTCCAAGCCTTCCTGGAATCTGTTTCCCTAAGGGTGAAGGTCCTACAGTCATTCTCTGACTCCCACCCCAACATCCATGGGAGACAGAGTTACTTGAGGTTGACTTTGACCTTCCTACCTCCTAACTTAAAAGAGGAAGAGTTTTGAAATGATGAGATCATAGGAAAAGAACAAGAGATCACTGAGTCCAATCTCTCATTTTACAGAAGGGGAAACTGAGGCCAATAGAGGAGGCCACACAGATAATAAATGTTAGTCTGAGATTCAAAAGAAAGTTCTCTGAGTCCAAATCTAGCAGTCCACTTTCCTAATTGTACAAATAGGGAATAGGGAAACTGAGTCCCCGTGTTCTTTGAACTGTGATGATGTGGCCTCAGTCTGCACACCCTGACTCCTAAGTGGTGCTGAAACTTAGTACCAGGAATCAAGAGAGCTGGATTCAAGTCCTGTCAACCCTCCTTCTCTCTAACTCTTAGTATCTAAGGCTATGAAATGGGGACCTTGACATAGGCTCTGCTTCCTTGTTGAAATATCACAAGAGAAGGTTTTTATAAAGCATCCTTAGAGAAATGGAAGCTGCAATCATCATTATTATTATTACTGGACCTGGATCTGTCAGACACAAGCCCATTTGGGAAAATTGCCCCTTTACCCCAGTCGGGACTCTGAAGATTCTTGGTATTTAAGGGCACCTCCCCAGTGGCTGGAGAATTATCCTGGTCAGGGGCGGCCACTCTGCCTGCTGAGAGGGAAGCAGCTTTAGAGTTAATAGCTCAGAGCTGCATCTGGGCTTCTGCCACCTGGGCCCCTGAATGGGTGGGGAAAGCCTATCCTTGGTGGATGGAGGGCTCTATGGGCCCAGAGGGCTTGGGTTTCAGTTCATTTCAGCAAATGTTTAGAAGCTTCCACAGAACAGAGAATGTCAGAGCTGGGGAGACCCTTAGAATATAGAGAATCAGAAAAAGAAGGCAATGGAAAGAATGGATGCTTGCTGACTACCAACCTTGGAGGGCAGAACAGGGAATGGGGGGAGGGTCAGGGAGCACAGAGCAAACTGTTTTGGATCTGAGAAGAGCTTTTGAACAGAGATGATAAAATGCCAGGGCTAGGAGAGACCTAAGAACCTAGTACAAGGAGTAGCCACACCGGCTGGCATTCATTTAGTTCATACACACACCCATTATACAGAAGGTAAAGCTGAGGCTAGCACCAGTTTCCCTTCCTCAGAGCCCCTCCCCCAGTTTCCCCTCCAGTTCTTTTGTAAAAATGCCTTTTCTCCTCCAAGATGATACAATCCTTCATTCTTGTGATTCTGTCAGCCACAGGCAAGACCTGTCTTTTCCTAGGCTGAGATTTGTCCCTAAGATAGGACCTGTGCCTTCTTCTCCTCTCCTTACTTACAAGGGCACTGGAAAGATGGTATAATCATGCCCCCTCCTCTTCTGAGAAACTTGTTGAGAGAGGCCTCTGCCTCTTTCTCCCTATATTTATAGGGGAACCCAGTTCCCTCCTAAGGAAGAAGGGGGAAAGGGGGAGGGAAGAAGAGGAGGAAGAAGATGAAGATGAAGATGAAGATGAGGGGAAGAAAAAGACAAGGGACAGGAAGAGATAGAGGAAAAAGAGGCAAGGCAAGGGAGAGGAGGGGGAGAAGAAAGAGAGGGGAGGGGGAGAGGAAAAAAGGGAGGCATCCAGGATGAGGGCCTGCCATCCTTTCGAATCTGGCCTAATTCCCTCCTGCTGCCAGCCTGCCCGCCTGCCTTGGTTCTTTCTTCAGGGCTGGTGCTTAGGGAGCTGAGATCCCAGGGCTAATTCCTAAGAAAGTGGTGGGGGATTAGGAAGCTAGGGAGATTAGGGGCAGAGCTGGGGGGGAGCAGGACCCTCCTCAAAAGAGGAGTCTAATTCCACTTAGCTCTGGAAGAAGGCAGCCTTGCCAGCCATGGTTTCCTCAAGAACTTGGTGTGCCCACAAAGAGACAAAGGATATTATAGAGAAAAATCTGGGAAAATTTGAGGAGGACTTGGAAGAGAACCTGGGGGAGAATGTGAGGAGAACACAGAGAGGGTGTGAGGAGAGATATGGAGGGGAAATGTGGAGTGGACCTGGGGAGAACTGAAGAATCTGAAAAGGATCCAGGGAGAATGTAGGAAGGTCCAGCGAAGTGTCTAGAAAGAATCTGGTAAGGATTGGGGGTGGGGCAGGAAGAATCCAGAGAGATTCTGGAGAGAACCAAGGAAGTTTATGGAGTTATTCTTTCTGAAGAAGTTAGTGTTCTGACCTCACATCCACCCCAGGAGACAGGACTCTTCTCTCATCTCCTCCTCCCCTGCCAATACATACTTTTGGGGGGCTAAATTCAAGGAACAAAAGAATAAAGGAAAATTAGAGAATTTTGAGAGCTACGTATGTCCTTCTGCCTCAGAAGATACTGCTTTGCTTCCAAAAGCCCTAGTGCTGAGATTTGGGGGCCATGCTAAATAATGGGGAGAATTAGGAGCTATGAGTAGGTGTATGTGGAAGTGTGTGTATAGAAGGATTGGGCATGTTTGGGAAGGTGGCCCCACTTAGGAAAATTGTGATCTTGGGGGTAGAGAGAGAGAGAAAAAAACTACTCACAGAGGAACCCCAGACACTATGGAATAACCAAGGTTATTAACAGATATCGGGGACAGGATCCTGGGAGGAACCTCTGTTATGACAATATTTGGGGAGTTGGGTTCAGTGGAAGATGAACTGGGGAGCCTGCTAGTGAGAAGTGGCCATTTCAGTAGAATCAAGAAGGCAGGGGTGGGTCAGGGAGCTGTCCAGGAGCAGGACCAGAATGCAGCGAGGGGCAGGGAGAAGAAGTCAGGAGGAGCAGAGAACCCCTATCCTGTGTGGGACTACAGAGTAGACATGGGCTGAGTCCTGGAGATGTCTGTAGGATGAGGAATAGGGAGGGAGGGAGGTTACCTGGGGCCTGGTGGACAGCCAATTGGTCTGCTCCTTTGGGTTTGTCTTTCCCATAACCTTGTCCCAAGTCTGGAACATTGGGCCCTTTCAGGTCCCCTCTCTTGCAACAACTGAAACAATTGCAACTTTTACTGTGGGTTTTTTTGGGGGGGACATTTCTTCCTCTTCCTTATCATCTTTGCTATCCTTCTCTCCTCTTCCCTATTTTCCTTTTCCCATCCTCCCTCCTTCCCCTTCTTTGCCCACCATTACAAAACAAGGCAACAATAACAGCAACGATGAGGACAATACCAGTTCCTGACTCTCTAATGTATATAAGGCCTCCAAAGCCCTTGTTCCACAAAAATCTCTCAAGCAAGGTAGTAGATTTTTTTGGTGCCCATTTTCCAGGTGAGGAAACTCATGGCAGAGAACCAACTTTCCTAAAATTTCACAGCAGGCAGGCAGGGGGTCACAAGGACTCTTTGCCTTCCATCACAGCTTCCTCCTTTGTTCTGGACAAACAGAAAGTTCCGTGGAACATCCCCACAACCAAGGGCTAGAGCAGACTCCTCTCTGACCTTCCCTCTTCTCTCTGGAGTCATAAAGACCTGGTACAAAGGACATGGAGGAGAATCTGGAGGAGAATGTAAGGACAACGTGGGGAGGGAGGGTGTCGGGGGAGATATGGAGGAGAAATGTGGAGAGGATCTGGGGAGAACTGGAGAACCAGAAAAGGAGCCAGGGAAAATCTGGAGAAGACCAGGGAAGTATCTAGAGAGAATCTGGAAAGGATTTGGGGGAAAAGTCCAGAGAGAGACTCTGGAGAAAGCCTCAGAAGAATCCAGGGAGAATCTGGAGAGGGTATAGGCAGGATTTTTTGGTGTCTTCCCCCTTTCTGGGGGTGGTGCCAAAAAAACAGGGTCCTGAGACCTGGTCCTCAGCAGGTCCCAGCCTCATCTCCACACTCCGAGTTCAGACTTTTAGAAGGTGGGGATGGGGCCATGCTGGGAAGGCCAGAGGTGCAAGACCTGGCTGCAGGAGACTGGAATGCTGTAGGGTATTTGTTTTTAGTCTTGGATGTTCCAATGGTCGATGCAAGGCCAGAGCTGGGGGCTAATGAAGCAGGACCTGACTTGTCAATAGTCCATCTGAATTATTTATCCCTTTCTGGTCAATCCTGTCACATCATTAGCATTTGTCTGTCCAAATGAGAGGTGAGGGGTTCTGGGCCTTAGTCTGAGGTTGTCTGGTTCCTCTCCATCCTCATCTTGAGCAGCTAGGGACCCCTTGGAGGTCCCATAGTAAGGACCTCTCTGGCAGCCTTGCCTCCCCACCTTGGTCCAGAGCAGAGACTGGATTGGGGTCCATCAGGTAGCTAGGGAAGATGAATCCAGGTCTTCTGGCTACAGATCCAATGTTCTTTCCAGCTCAGCTCACTTATCTTGGATGACTCAAAGAGAAGAAGAGATAGCTAGAGGAGAGGTAAGAGCTTGCTGGGAATTAGAAGACCTGGGTCCTGGACTCAATTATGCTACTGTCTCATGTAAGTGAATTTGGGATTGTGGTTTCCTCTCTCCAACTCTCAATTTCCCATTTGTAAAATGAGGTAATTGGTCAAGGTGATCTCTGATTCTACTCTGATCCATCCCTGGTCAGCCCAGAGAACCCCAGAGGCTCTGTGGAAGTCTCCCTCTCCTTGCCCCACCCCCTTCTTCCTGCCTGGTGAGATAATCACTCTAATCATGCTCTCTGATTCTCCTTCCCTAGTACTTTAGTGTGAACAAATCACTTTCCTCCATGCATCTCTGGGAGGGAGGGGGGGCACAGATACAGGGGCAGCAGTCCTTGTCCTACTGAGGGGAAAACTGGGGGTCAGAGGTCAAATGACCTGATCCTAGTCACACAGTAGGGAAGGACATGTCTGCAGATGCTGGGCTCTGCCTGTCCCCAACATCTCTCCTGACTCACTGGTGCCTAATGTTCATTTAGTACCTTGATCTCCTTTTCAGGGATTGCTGTGGCAGAGTAAGGAGGATGGGCTCTGGGGAAAAAAGCACTGAATTAGGCACAATGGGGGGAGCTTCAAAGAAGCCTGAGGCTGGATGTCAGAAGGAACTTCCTCTCATTGAGAGCTACCTTCTAAGGGAGCTCTCTGCCTTGGGTATCCTCAAGCAAAATTTAGATGACCACCTGAACATAGACTATGGTGGGAATTCCTATCGTCCATGAGCCAGACTATTCATGGCTGCTAGATTCCCTCCCAACTCCCTCCCTGACTCCTCTCCCTAATTTTTCCCAGATTCTCAGTGGGTTTTCTCTCAGGTCCTTCCCTGATCTGCCCCAGAAACTTTTGAAGTTGTCACCCAGATTCTTCTCTAGTCACCATAGTTTCTCTCTGGTCTTCCTTGGGGGGGGGGGGATACTCAGATGCAAACCCTAGGCCCTCTCTGTGAGCATGATGAAGGAGAGGGTCCCAGCTGCTCTTCTTCATCAACCACACTCACTCTCAGTCACATCCTCTCCATCCTCCAGGTGGATGGATGGAGGCCTGGGGTGCTGTCAGTCACAGGTCTCCAAGGAAAAGCACACTCATTAACTGCCTTCATTTTGTCACATTGATGTCCAGGCAGAAGGAGGGCGAGAATTAAGAGGGGCGGGGTCTGGGAAGCTGCCAAAAGGAGCTCCCCTCTTGCAGGGAGAGTGGGCATTGGATTATCTGCTGCTGCGGATTAGACGATGGGGCAAAGGCAGGGGCTCCATATTATGCAGAGGCTCAAAAATTCAGCTGCTCAGCTCTTTTGAGATATAATAACAACACTGTCCCTTTCCAAAGGACCTGAAGGTTTGCTCAGCTTCTTCCTCTCAATATCTCTGGGAGGGAGGGGCAGGATTTTTAATCTCTCCTGAACAGAGGAGAAAGAGACTTGCCCAAGGTCACATAGCTATTAGGTGTAGGAGGTGAGATTTTATGGAACCATAGAGTTGGGTTTACAGATTAAAGCTCTTTCCATCACATTCTTTCCTAGGTCCTGAAGCCATCTAATCCTCCTGGGGGAGTCTGTGCTCTCTTTTTTAAAGCCCATGGCCACCAGTTTTGATCACTGAAATGAAACCAAAATATTTAAAGTTCAGAGCTTGGAAGGACCTGAGAACATGGAACCTAGAATGTCAGAGCTGGGAGGGAACTTAGAACAGAGAATGTCAGTACTGGAAGAACACTAGGAACATAGAGAATGGCAGAGGAGGGAGAAAATTTAGGGCTCATGAAATTCATTCCTCTTATTCCACAGATGAAGAAACTGAGGCCAAGAGAAGTGATATGATTTGTTACCCCCATACTATCCCTATCATCGGATGTGATCTGAAGTTTCTGATTAGTCAGTGTTTAGGAATTATTTAGCTCTTTGAAAATCCTCTCAGGGTTGAAAAAAGAAATCCTCTCCGATGGGTGAATGAATGATCTCTCCCACTGCCCTCTCAGGGTCCATGGGGGTAGTAGCCTGGCCACTACTTCTTCATGACAAACCATCAAACCAAGTTTTCACAACTCTGATGGGTTACAAGACTTTATTCTCAGGAAAGTGATGCATGTGGATCACTTTTTCCAGGGCTTGGATTTGACTTGAGCTTCTCACCCCTGTAACCCAGGACTTCCTCTCACCTCAATATTCCATAATCCTTTCTATGTTTGCAGATAGTTCCAGGAGATCTTTTCATTCATTCATTCATTCATTCATTCAACAAATATTTACTGAAAGCCTTGTAAGAAAGGTGTCTTGACAGGTAGTTTCCATCAACTCTCTTCCCCTTACAATTCCCTTAGGATCAATATATCTTCTTCTGACAGCTTGGGAACTCAGAATGACTCATATGGCAGAGTCTGAAACCTCAGGAATCATAGCTGTAGGCCAGGCCTGCTGATGTTTGTCTTTCATTCTGTAGGAAAGTAGAAAGGAGAATGTTACCTTCTTGTTTCTTCATGATTCTGTAAAATTCTCTAGTCTAGACCCTGGTCCTGACCCCAGCCCTGACCACAAAACATTCCACATTCATTTAATAGACCACTCCCACTTTCTTACTATGAGTATAAGAATATAGTTTTATTTCTTAGGGTTTTGTAACTATGTAAATTATATTTTCTCCTCTTGAGTAAGGAAACAGGTCAGTATTATTTGTTCTAGAATATATACATACATTTACATTAAGTTCTATTAAGAATTCACAATCTTCTTGTTAGGGTAAGTGTGCATGGGAAAGTCATTCCAGCTCCCCTAGGAAATCTGATCTACCATTGCCCATGTAGAATCCCAAGGAGGAAATAAACAACTCCAAAACTATGAGCACCAGTAGATGGTTTTCCAGTTTCCAAGAAGGGCCCCAAGGTAATTCTGAAAGGTGACAGAAAATTGGCCTGCATTGTGTAAGTATTCATTGTCCTTTGTTTTTTTGTGTTCACTCTCAAACCAGACAAGGTCTCCCTCTTTCTGTCCAATGATAATCTATTGACAAAAAATATCCATTTGGGCCAAGATGATTTTATAGATCTTGGCATTCCCCTGCTTGACAACCTTGAGTAACTTGGAAACCACCCTCTCATCCCTATAATTGCTTTATTCAGAGATCCCAAAAATGGCATTCTAGAAGCAGATTTATCCCCCTCATCAATAATTGTCCAAGAATTCCTGAAAAGGAATTTCTAACACATGTCAGAGTTGGAAGCTTTCCTAGACAAAATGGGAAAACTGAGAAGGCATCTCAGGAACTTCTTTACCATCATCCCAATCTGAACTTTGAGTTAGAGGTGAATGACATCTCACTTCCATTTTCAGTTGCTGGAAAGAATATCCTTTAACCAGTCTCATTCAAATACACAAGTCCTAAGCATGGGTTTCCTTTTCCCCTCCTGAGTGTGGATATGGTATTATTCCATAATCACTCATTTGGAAAGTCATTTGCCACCAAATGAAGGGATAGAAATGAGTTGCAGAAAATGAACAAATCTCCTCTGCATTTCAAAATTCCTCAGAATTAGGAACGCCTGGTTCCAATTGCTGTGGTAAGTGGCCCTAATTTAGAGACTTGATGAGGATGAAGGGTATGTCAGACTGCTTCTGTGAATATGTAGGAAGAAGGAAGATTAGGTTTAGAAACAATTTGTAGTTAGTTTGGATAGGAAAATATTGAAAATAAAGGTGGATAGCATGAAGGAAACTTGGAAAAGAATAGGCCTGGTGGATCTCTTAAGCTCTGGAGTTCTAAACTTCAGTGAGTTATGCCAATCTAGTATCTTCACTAAGACATGTACTGGAATAAATCCCAGGAGTGGTCCCTGCACTTCTTGTTTGGGTCAATTAGGGAAACCTAGGCTTTAAAAAAATTAAATCAAGATGTTGTTTATCCTACAGGCAATTGTGAAGGTCTTAAACAGGTTAGTGACACCAAACAGACTTGCTTTAGGAAGATCATTATGATTTGGGGGATAGGGGTAGAGAATAGTATTTTATCTTTCTAATTACATGTAAAGATAGTTTTCAACATTCCTTTTCTAGAAAATTTTGAGTTCTATTTTTTTCTACATTCTTCCCTCCACTTCCCCCTCCCTAAGATAGCAAGCAATCTGATATAGGGTATGCATATGTAAACATATTTGCACATTAGTCAGGTTGTAAAAGAAGAAGAAACAGAACCCCCCAAAACCCCCCAAAGTGAAAATAGTCTGCTTTGATCTGCATTCAAACTCCATGGTTCTTTTCTGGATGTAGATAGTATTGCCCAAGGCCACACAGCTAGGTAATTATTAAGTATCTGAGACTGGATTTGAACCCAGGTACTCCTGACTCCAGGGCCGGTGCTTTGTCCACTGAACCACCTAGCCACCCCAAGGATCATTATACTGTTGAGAAGAACTGTCTATCATAGTTGATCACCTCACAATGTTGCTTTTCATGTGTACAATGTTTTCCTGGTTCTTCTCACTTCACTTAGCATCAGTTCATGTTAAGTCTTTCCAGGTTTTTCTGAAATCTGCTCATCATTTCTTATAACACAATAGTATTTCATTATATTCATATAATACAATTTGTTCAGTCACTTCCCAATTGATGGGTATCACTTCCATTTTTCTTTGCCACCACATAAAGAGTTGCTATAAATATTTTTGTACATATAGGTCCTTTCCCCATTTTCTCTTTGAGATACAAACCTAGTAGTGGTATTGCTAGATCAAAAAGATATGCACAATTTGATTTCCCTCTGGGCATGGTTCCAAATTGTTCTCCAGAATGGATCGAATGGTTCACAACTCCACCAACAATGCAGTAGTGTCCCAATTTTCCCATATTTTAGGAAGATTATTATGGCATTCCAGTTAAGGACTCACTGGTCAGGGACATGATTAGAAGCAGGGAGTGCAATTAGGAAACTATTCCTCCTAACTAAGATCATAGCCCTAAACTGTATCCTCTTAACTTTCTCTGATTCTCCAAATTCAATTATTAATCCTCATTTAATCAATCATCATGGCAAATGAAGTGGGGAAAAAATAGATCCACCTTTCATTCATGGGGCACACACTGCCCTTTCGAGAAGGGAGAATATATATAGGAGAACTATGACTTAGGCACAAGGAGAAAGGAAAAAATACCACAAATTCATATGTTCAATATGCATAACAGAGAAGGCACATGAATATGTGACGTGGGTGATTTTCATCTATGACCCTTTAGGGTTTCTGATTTACTCTGATGATGTAATACCAATGAAAGCTATTAGTGGTGCTATGTGCAGGCACTGTGTTAAAACACTTTACAATTATCTTGTTTGATCCTTCCTCCCAATAACCCTGGGAGGAAGGTGTTATTATTTTACAAATAAGGAAAAAGAGGCAAATTAAGTAATGGTCAGGGCCATACAACTTGGAAATGTTTGAAGTCAGATTTGAATTCAGGTCCTTTCCACTCCAGGTAGGCCACTCTATCCACTGTGCCACCTAACAGTCTCACTGATCAATCATGCTTCTTTCTATTGTATAATCCTGGTTTTTATGTCTCCTATTATTTTCCTGTATCTCTGCTCTCCATTACCTCTGCAGGGTGTGACTCCACTGATTTCACATTCACTGAGGTGTTCTCAGATATCATCAGCTGAGTGTTAGCTCTTCAATGCTTTTTCTTCAAGAGTTCAGTGACTGAGACTTGGTCTATGAGCTAGCACACTCAGCCAAGGGAACTCAACAGTCATATGCTCCTTTCAATTCTTTAAATTACACTTTGCCAAGATTTTTGGTACCAGACAACATTCTGACTTGAGGTTAGAAAATTATTTGTAATTCCTTTTACATCCTGCTTTGTGAACCTGTCTCCAACCAGGTTAACAATCAGCCCAAGATATTCTCCACAGGAGCTGGGGCAATGAAGTGATCCTTGTTCCCAATATCCTTTTTGATAATCAGGAAGACCTGAATTTGAACCCATACTCTTTCCACTAGCCATATGACCAAAGCCTTTTAACTGCTTCCAGTCTCAGTTTTCTCATATGTAAAATGGAGTAAGAGCCTCTATCTCACAGGGTTGTTGTTAGGGTCAAACAGTATAAAATTTGAAAAGCACCTTAAACTACCTCATAGTGCTCTAGAATGTGACTTATATAATTGATTGGCATACAGATGAAGTTGGGGCCAGAACATGTTTTGAAACCAAGAGCATTATAAGTCATTACTTATTAGAGAAATGCAAATTAAAGCTTCTCTGAGGTACCACCTCACACCCCTCAGACTGGCCAATATAACCAGAAAGGATAATTATCATTGTTGGAAGGGTTGTGAGAAATCTAGGACACTAATGCATTGTTGGTGGAGCTGTGAACTCATCCAACCTTTCTGGAGAGCTATTTGGAACTACGCCCAAAGGGCAACAAAAATATGTATATCCTTTGATCCAGCAATATCACTACTAGGTCTATACCCTGAAGAGATGATGAAAAAGGGTAAAAATATCACTTGTACAAAAATATTCATAGCAGCCCTGTTTGTGGTAGCAAAGAATTGGAAATGAAGTAAATGTCCTTCAAATAGGGAATGGCTTAGCAAACTGTGGTCTATGTATGTCATGGAACACTATTGTTCTATTATAAACCAGGAGGGATGGGATTTCAGGGAAGCCTGGAGGGATTTGCATGAACTGATGCTGAGTGAGATGAGCAGAACCAGAAAAACACTGTACACCCTAACAGCAACATGGGGTGATGATCAACCTTGATGGATTCGCTCATTCCATCAGTGCCAACAATCAGGGACAATTTGGGGCTGTCTGCAATGGAGAATACCATCTGTATCCAGAGAAAGAATTGTGGAGTTTGAACAAAGACCAAGGACTATTAACTTTATTTTAGGGAAAAAACCTGATATCTCAATTGTCTAACCTTGTTATCTCTTATTCTTTAGGTTTCTTCCTTAAGGATATGATTTCTCTTTCATCACATTCAAGGATCAATGTACAACATGGAAACAATGTAAAGACTGGCAAATTGCCTTCTATGGGGGTGGGGTGGGGAGAGGGAAATAAGATTGGGGGAAAATTGTAAAACTAAAAATAAATAAAATCTTTAAAAAAAAAGAAAACAAGAGCATTAATTCCCAACCCTCTGAACCACATTCCTACCTTTATTATATATATTGACAACAAAATATTGTTTCCCTCCTTGAGTAGGCAAGACCTAAGCTGGGGCAGCCCCAAGTGAAGTTCCAGGGCCATTTCAACTACCAGTTCCTAGTTTCTCTTGCAAACATTCCTGCCCACACCCATTCCCAAGGGGCTTTCCACCACCTACCTTGTGCTGTCAACTGGTTTAGGAGTCATTCTGTCACAACTGGACATGGAAGAGTGGGCACCAAGACAGCCAGGATTTTGACACTGTATGGGATGAGACAATTGACCCAGGAATATCATAGTAGTGGGTGCTGGGAAAGAATGGAGGCAGGACTGCCTAAGATACGAGCCTCCCAAGATCATCCTAGACTTTTCACTCTTCCTCATCCTTAGTATGTAATCGGCTGCCAACAATGTCCATTCCATCTCCTCTACCTATTCCCTCAGCTGATACCATAGCAAGTCTCACCCAGATCCTCATCCCTTCTTATTTCAACCATTGCAAAAGCCTCCTAACTGGTCTCTCTGCCTCCAGTCTCCCCCTTCTTTAATCCATTCACCATATAGCTGACAATCAATATTCCTAAAGCCCAGGTCTGACCATGCCACTCTCTCACAAGAAGCTCCAATGGTTTCCTATTGTCCCTAGGACAAAATACAAATTCTCCTGTCTGAACTTTAAAACCCTTCCTAAGGTGGCTCCCACCTACCCTTCCAGGCTGAGTATACATTACTTCCCCTCATGCACTCCTATTTGTTTTGGATGTACCCTTATGCTACACTCCTCTTCACAAGCCAAGATGCAGCCTCTAATGTTCTCCCTTCTCTTGGCTTCTTGAGATGCTTTATTCACCCCACAAGGGTCAGCTCAAGTGCCAACTCCTACAGGAAGACTTTCCTGATTGCCCCAATTGTCAGTGCCACTTCCTATTTCAATCTCCTTTTCCCCATCCTCTGCTAAATCACTGAGTATTTATTTTTTTTATATTTAATTTTTTCTTATCTATACAAATTTATAACATGAACTCCCTGAGGTCAGGGACCACTTTGATTTTGTCTTTGAATTCCCAAAACCTTGCTTGGTGTCTGGAATACACAACAGACATTTAATAAACTTTTATTGATGGATGGACTGATCCTATTCTGCACACTTCATCATCCAGTTTAACTATGGGAAGGAATATCCTGGAGCAAGCAGATGGTTGCTCTTAGGATCTGGAGCTAAAAAAGGACTTTGGGGCTTATCTCTTCCAGTGCCCCACATTTACAGAAGAGCAGACTGAGTCCCAAGGATGGGAAATGACCATTCACCCATGGTCATTCTGATAATAAGGAAGCAAGAATTCAAGCCCAAAACTCTTGAGTCCAAACTGAGCATTCTTTTCATTTCCTTCCATTCAATGCTTCCAGGAAGCAGATGGCCTGAAGAAGATCAAAGATGTAGATTTGGGGATTTTGTTTTAGGGCAGGACTGTCCTGGGAGGGTTGAGGGTGGGAAAAAGAGGAATGGAGAGGAGAAAATCATCTCCCAATTTGGACCTGGCCACTCAGAGAGGGTTTGAAACCAAGGGGAACCAGATTGGTCACACTGGCAGTACCTGGATCCTGTCACATCCTTAATCTTATTGTTTTAAGTTCCACCAATGAGCTTTTCCTCTGTCCCCTATCCTTCCCTCCATCCCAGCCTCAGTGGGGTTCTTGGATATGCTCCCCCATGCAGGGGATTAGGGGGCTTCCAGGATGTCCCTTGTGGTCCCTTTCACTAGCTTTCTGAGTTCCTACAGCTTCCTTCCTCCTCCATGATCTCCCCATCTGGAGAAAGACCCTGGCCTTAGAATCTGGGGATGTGAATTTCTGTCTTACTCTATCCTTTGGAAAGCCCCTTCATCTCTCCAGCCTCTGTTTCCACCCTCTCAGGTTTGGAGGAGATGATTGTACTTAGTGGTTGGTCCCTTAGCTCTTCCTATAGCCTAGCACTGACATCCTGGAATTTGCCTCCATGATTTTCTTCTTCTCTTCCTCCCCATCATTGTGTATGGGGGAGGGGAGAGGAGCTGGGAGAGCTCCCCACCTCCTCCCAGCCCATCTAGAGAAGCCATTGATTTCTACCCCCCCCCTTAATGCTCTCTCCTGCTGCCTCCTTCTAACACCTCCCTAAGCTGCAGCCACTAAGCCTTCTCTCCCAGGCTCTAATCACCAAGTCTTACTTCTGATCTACGGAAATGACAAGGAGCCTTTTTTTGAGGGAGAGAGGGGGATTTGGCAGTTCTGGGGGAACTGTCAGCTAAAGCTGTCCAGGGGATCTGCAGAGAGGGGAAGCAAAGAGGGTTGTGGAGCCCTCCCCACTCAGCCCCATCACTCCAGAGAGATTCATCCTGCCACACTCCCCCCCCCCCACCAAGTGCTAGGACCCAAGCTTGTTCTGAGACAGGCTATGAAGTGAGGGGAGTGTGTGTATGGGAGAAGGGCTGGGGTAGGGGCAAGAATGGAAGCAAGGAAAGAGTCCAGTGTCCAGAGCAAGAGCTGCCCATCCATAAATCAATTGACAAACATTTGCTATTGTTCAATTGTTTCAGTTGTGTCCGACTCCATTTCTTGGCAGAGATACTGAAAGGGTTTGCCATTTCTTTCTTCAGTTCTTTTGACAAATAAGAAAGCTAAGATAAAACAGGGTGAAGTGACTTGCTCAGGGACACACAGTGAGGAGGTATCTGAGGAAAGATTTGAACTCAGAAAGATGAGTCTTCTTGACTCCAAGCCTGGTATTCTGTCCATTTCATCAATTGGCCTCCCCAAGCCTTTATCGAGGGCCTATTATATGTCAGGTGCCATGATGGGAACTAGGCATATACAAAGACCAAATCACATGGTGGTGGTGTGGTGGAGGCACTGAAACGGGAGATGACAAGAGATGACCAGATGACAAAGAAAGCGCCAGATCAGTTTGGCTAGCCCATAGAGTTTGGGCAGGGTAAGACATATTTGACACTTGGAAGAAAACAAGCATTAATAAATGCTTAAGAAGGTAGCAGAACCAAGAGAACATTGTACACATTAACAAGAACATTGTGAGACGATCTGCAGCTGCCTCTCAGCAGGTCAGAGAGCTAGGACAGCTCAGAAAGGCCTGTTATGGACAATCCAGAATCTGAATGTATACTGTGTTCCTCTTTTTAAAGCTTCTCTTATATTTTTCCTTCCTATCTCATAGTTTTCTTTATTTTCTTCTGCAATTCCTCTGACACAAAATGATAAATATTTAAATTTGTTAAACACAAATAGACTTGTACCATTTTTACCAAACTATTTGTTGCCAAGGAGAGGGGAGGGGAAAGGGGGTCAGAAAAATGTGTAATGTATATAAATTTTCAAGTGGATGAATATTGAAAAGCTATCATAGCATGTAATTGGAAAAATAAACTTTAAAAATTTTAAATTTAAAAATGATACATGCTCAATGATTTAACCAGGTTCACACATTTGATAAGTGTGCAAGGGCAGATCTGAATTCAGATCTTTCTGACTCCAGGTTCATCCCTCTGTACCTAGCTGCCTCAGGTAGGTTGTGAAGAGCTTTAAAAGTCTAAACAACAGGGGTGGCTAGGTGGTACAGTGGATAGAACACCAGCCCTGGAGTCAGGAGTACCTGAGTTCAAATGTGACCTCAGACACTTAATAATTACCTAGCTGTGTGGCCTTGGGCAAGTCACTTAACCCCATTGCCTTTTGAAAAAAACAAACAAACAAAAACCAAACAAAGGTGGTAGGTGATTCTAGAGGCCTTTGAGAGATACTGGAGTTTTTTGAGTGGGAAAATTGCTTTGGCAGCTATATGCAGGGCAGAGCAGAGTGAGGAAAGTCTTAAAGCAGGGATATCAATTAGGTTCTGGAAGTTGCTTCAATAATCCTGATGAGAGGAGATGAGGCCATGGACTGGGGTGTTGCTAGTGCTATAGGTGGAGACAAAGGGGTGGATATGAAAGTTGTTGCAGATGTAAAAATGACATTGGCAACTGGTTGGATATGAGGACTGAGAAAGAGTAAAGAGTTGAATATGACTTCTGAGGATGATTAGAAGAATAGGAATGGGTGGGGGGGGAGATAATGAGCTCTATTTTGGAAATGTTGAATTTCAGGTGCCAGTGGCACATCCAACTGAAGATATGCAATAGGTGGTGAGAGGATCAAAACTGGAGGTCAGAAAAGAGGCTAGGACTGGATTTCTCTGTATAGAGATGATAATTAGGCTGTGGAAGTTTCTGGAGTCAACTCGTGAGAGGGCAGAGAGAGAGAAGATAAAAGGTGACAGGGCAGAGTCTTGGGATGAGGTGAAGGAACTGGGGATATTTATCCTGTAGAAGGGAAGGTTTAGGAAGGGGAGGGTGTGAAAGCTATCTATAAGCATTTGAAGGGCTGGCATAAGGGAAGAGGGATTAGATTTGTTCTACTTGGCCCTAGGGGGCAAAATGAAGAGCTGTGAGTAGCAGTTGCAAAGAGGATACTGTTTAGGCTTGCTATGGAGTGGACTTTCCTGGAGGGGAATGGGCTCCCTTTCTAGCAGAAGCTGTAGGGCGACTTAGAAAAGCATTTCTTAGGGGTGGCTAGGTGGCATAGTGGATAAAGCACCGGCCCTGGAGTCAGGAGTACCTGGGTTCAAATCCGGCCTCAAACACTTAATAATGACCTAGCTGTGTGGCCTGGGGCAAGCCACTTAACCCCATTTACCTTGCAAAAAAAAAACCCTAATAAAAAGAAAAGCATTTCTGTTCGGCTGTACCAAATAGTCTTCACCCGTGTGGTTTCAGGTCCATTAAAGAACCTTGACTGTATTATTGCATATCTACTTCTATATTTACTACCCAAAAGCAATCCCTGCAGTTTACTGTATCCCCGGTAGAAAGCAAGCTCTTTGAAGGCAGGAACTATTCCGTAAGTGGATTGCTAGAGGATGCAGAGTAGCTGCCCCAGGGTCAGTGAGGCTTAGTGTTGATTGATCAATGATGATAATCATTTCATACTTAATTCTTCGGGAGGTGGAGGTGACTTCTTCCCACCCCCAAGCTAACCTGGAACTTCCGCAGACTCTGTTCCAAGCTCTCCACCAGTCTAGGCCAAGTCCCATTCCCAGCCTCCTCTCATCCAAACAAGTCTTAAAAAAATAAAAGCAGGGGGACACGTTCTGCATTCTGTGTGCATCCGACCGGCTCTCTGTTTTTCTCACTTTTAATGTGTCTTTCAGTCCCTGTCTTTGTCTCATCACTCCATATCTGTGGATCTCTGTTTCTCTGAGAGCATGCCAAAGGTAGGTCAAAGAGGGGTTGGGATTCTCTACTGGTGAGATGCGACCTGGGATAGCGGAAATAGTCCTGGTTTGGGAGGCCCTCGGAGAACCCTTCAGTTCTACGAGCCCTCAGCTGAGTCACCCTGGCCAAGTCCCTAGTTCTCTCTCAAGAGCCTGGACCACATGATGATGATGGAGATCCTACCAGCCCCCGCCAGCCTCTCCCAGGGTAGGGTAGTTCCGCAGTTGGCAGCAGGGGAGCCCCCGGACTCCCATTTCCAGTGGGGCCTCCCATTCCCCGAGGCTAGGCTGGGCTGGAGGGAAAGGAGGCCAGGTCGGGCTGGGGAGACTCCCGGGACTCGGCGGCTGCACAGGCAGGCTGGAAGGCGGGCGGGCTCATCTCTCTCCCTGCAGGAGTGTAATTACAGCCGAGGCAGCGGCGGGGGGAGCCCGCGCGGTTAATGGCGTCTGAGGGTAATCAGGAATTAATTACGCGTTTCCCGGGAATCCCAAGCTGGGCGGGGATTCCAGGGCCCCGTTTAGACTCAGGCTAATAGAGGAGTTGAGGGTGTGCAGACGGGGCTCTGGCCCAGGGCGCCCGGTCACTCACTGTGCCGCAGGAGGAAGACAATGGGCACCTGTCGCAGCTGGTTCCTGCCCAATAAAAATCCCATTTGACTGAAAAGAGCGTCTAGGAGGAAGGAGCGTTTGTCATCCCCAAGTGCCTGCCCCTACCCGTCCCCAGCTAGGGGGCTGGCTGCGTTGGCCCATTGCCCTCCCTTCGCCAGATCCCCTCCAGTCCCCGCGCTTGCCCAGAAGTGCCAGGCGCTGGAAAGGCAAAATCACAAGTGAGCCATCTCTGCCCTAAAGGAGCTTCCATTCTACTGGGTGTGTGGGTGAGAGTGGGGCGAGGGAGAGAAGGGAGCAATGAGGCAAAAAGAAGTCAGTCAAGAGTCATTTCAGGCTAGAGGGTCCTCTGCCAACTAGAAGAGTGGGGTCAGGAGGGGCCTCCTGGGAGAGGCACGGAACCTGGAAGGATTCCATGAGACCGGTGAATAGGGGTAGGGGTGGGGCAGTGAATAGTTGGTGCAAAAGCAAAGCGATGGGAGATGAAATACAGATTTGGAGGGAATTATCGGTGATCCAGATCGACTTGAAAATAGAATGTGCCAAGAGGGGTCAAGGTGAAATCCATCTAGAAAGGATGGAGTCCAGCTGTGAATGGCATGGAATGCCAGGGTGAGGAGTTGGCATTTCAGAGGAGAAGCCAAGCCAAGTGGTGACACATGTCAATGTCAATTTGGCTGCTGTATGCAGGATGGATGAAGAGAGGAGAGGCTGGAAGGAAAGACCAATGAAGAGACTACTGCAAGGGCCAAGGCCCAGAAGATTAAGGCTTGAAAAGGGTGGGGGTGGGTGACTGTATGTAGACAGAAGGGGGAAACTAAGAAAAAATGTGGAGCACGAGTTATAGGGATCTACATGTAGCTTGTATTAGATTGCTTTCTGTCGGGGGGAGGGAAATGAGGGATGGAGAAAAATGTAAAATTCAAAACTCTGGCAAGAAATGATTGTGGGGGTGGCTAGGTGGCATAGTGGACAAAGCACGGGCCCTGGAGTCAGGAGGACCTGGGTTCAGATCCGGTCTCAGACACTTAATAATGACCTAGCTGTGTGGCCTTGGGCAAGCCACTTAACCCCGTTTGCCTTGCAAAAACCTAAAAAAAAAATGATTGTGGAAAACATTCATGTCATTGGAAAAATAAGTTATTTAATTTTTTAAAAAAAGAAAAAGTGGGGAAGAAAAATTGATAACATTTGGCTCCTGGTGCAAGTGGGGGTGAGGAAAAGGCATCTGAGATTCAGAAGCCAGATGTTTGGAAGGATGATGGTGCCCTTGACAGAAATGGGGAAGTTTGGAAGAGGTATGGATTTAAGGGGCAATGGTAATGAATTCAAGTCAAGACAACAGGTTTTAGTTTTGTTTTGTTTTTGCAAGGCAATGGGGTTAAGTAATTTGCCCAAGATCACACAGCTAAGTAATCATTAAGTGTCTGAGGTCAGATCTGAACTCAGGTCCTCCTGACTCCAGGGCCGGTGCTCTATCCACTGCCCCAAGACAGCATGTTTTAATTAAGCACCTATGAAGGTTTAGGAAATCAAAAAGACAAAAGTAGTGGCTACTCTCAGGGAACTTATGGTCTAATGAGGAGAACAACCTGCAAATGACTTTGCCTATACCAGATATAGCCAGAACAAATTGCAGATCATATGGGGTGAAGGCCCTAGCATTCAGGGGGACCCGAAAAGGCTTCCTGAAGAAGGTAGGGCTTTAGCTGAGGTTAGAAGTCAGGGAAACCAGGAAATGGAAACCAAGGAGAGAATTTCAGTCCTGGGCACAGTGTGACTGAATTGAAGATTACATGTCAGGAGAGGGGCAAGTAAAGTGTCAATAGACTAGAAAAGCAGAAAGTGGTTAGACTATTTAGGACTTTAATAATTAAACAGAGAATTTCATATTTGATCCTGAAAGTAATAGGGAGCCACTAGAGTTTGTTGGGTTAAGTAAGGGAGTGGCATAGTTTGAACTATGCTTTAGAAAGATCACTTTTACAGTTGAGTAGAAGATGGATTGGTGTGAGAAAAAAGCACTAGAATCAAGGAGATATAACTCAGAAGGTTATTGCAGTTGTCCTGATGAGGAGAAATGAGGGTCTGAGAAGAAAAAGGAATAATTATATGGGAAATGTTACAAAGGACTTGAACAATGATTGGGCATGAGGAGAGGAGGAGACAGTGGAGACCATCTAAGGCATGAACCTGGTGATCTGGAGGACAGTGGTACAGTAACAAGAGAGTTAGGAAGAAGGGAGGGAAGACAATGAGTTCTGTTAAAGCTAAGTATTGATTTTGAGCTGTCCATAGGATATCCAGGTCGAGCTATCTAGGTTGGAATTCAGGAGAGAGATTTGGAATGAGTATCTAGATTGAGGAGTTGTGCAAAGAGATGATAACTGAACTAATGAAAGCAGGTAAGATTAGTAAGAAAGACTGAATAAGGGGCGGCTAGGTGGTGTAGTGGATAAAACACTGGCCCTGGAGTCAGGAGTACCTGGGTTCAAATCCGGTCTCAGACACTTAATAATGACCTAGCTGTGTGGCCTTGGGCAAGCCACTTAACCCCGTTTGCCTTGCAAAAAAAAAAAAAAAAAAAAAAAACAAACCTAAAAAAAAAGACTGACTAAAGAGAAGACAATCTAGGAATGAGACTTGCACATCCCTCCCTCATCAAGCTTAATGGTTGGGAGATGGAGAACGAGCCAGTAAAGGAGCCTCAAAGAGTAAGGTTAGAGAGACAGAATAAAACCCAGAGAGAACCTAAAGGAGGAGAGAGTGGCTGACATTGTCAGCAACTATGGGGAGGTCAAGGAGGATGAGAACTCATGCAAGTCTGTGGAATTTAGCAGTTAAGACCTTCCTTGGAGAACCAGAAAAGATAAGGGACTTCCCCAAGTGCCCCTAGCTGGTACTCATAGTCTCAGAGTCAGTATTCAAACCCAGGGCCCTTGACTTCAAAATGAACCAGTCTTTCCCTATACCCTGCTGCTTCTCTGGAGACAGGAGCTTTTCCATTTTTGTCTTTATATTCTGGTGAGAGACCTTGCACATAGTAGGAGTCTAATCCATGCTTATTAAACTGAATTGTGGCTGGGGTATGGTGCCCATCTCTGGCAGCTGCCTGGAGACTGGGCGTGCGAGCCAGTCACTCTATGGGCAGCCCACCACCCCAGCCAGCTCTAAGATTCTCTGTGGGGCCCTGGGCTTTGGGAAAACCTGTTACCACTAAGCCTCAATCCAACAGACTCTGAAAGCTGGCCAACTTTTCTCTTTCTGCTCTCTCTCTCTCTCTCTCTCTCTCTCTCTCTCTCTCTCTCTCTCTCTCTCGCAGGGCCCAGACCCTGTCCCCCCTCACCCCCACCCCCCCACCCCTTAGCCCAGCCCAGTGCTTTGAAGTCCCAATCTGGCAAATAGAGTCAATCAATTATGAAGGAGACAATCTGCTTAGCGCCTTCGGGCTGTGGGTGCGGAGCAATCGGAGGGATTAGGGGGAGAAAATCGGGCTTAGGCTTCCCTAAGTGACAGCGAGAGAATCGGCCCCGAGACTGGGAGAATCCTAAAGCGATTATGCAAATCAGCCAGCCTAGAAGGGAAGGGAAGAGGAGGGAAGGGACAGAGGAAAGGAGGGAAGGGGGGGAGAGTAAGGAGGAGGGAGGGAAGGAGGGAGAGGGGGTGACTGCTCTCTGATAAGCCAGCCAGCAGCATCACCCTGTCCAGCCAAACCCAACTTGGCCCCCTGGCCAGGTCAGGCCTGGTCTGATCTGGCCTGGCCAAAGAGATTAGTCGCCCTTTTCAGAACTATAGATGTGGAAGAAGCTCAGGAAAACTTTGTACTGAGTTTCTCCTTTCTCCTAAAAGTGTGTCAGAGGCTCATACCCTGGGGGGAGGAGAGTGGTAAAGGTACTGGCACATTCACTTATTCACAGTCTGTCAGGGATGGGCAGCCGAGAGATCTTGGTGTTCAATGCCCTCATTTTATAGATGGGGAAACTGAGGCACCCCTGCCCCCCCAAAGGAACAGCATGTAAGATTCTTTTTTGACCCTGGATCCCTGTCACCCAGAACAGCTTGACCCAGGCCCAGAGTAGGTGTTATTTAATAAAGGCTGGTGGATTAATTATTGTTGCTTGTCTTGCCCAAAGTCTGGAGAGGAGTAAAGAGCCCAGCTCCTCTGGTTCCAGTCCAATAGTTCTTTTTCACTTCTGCAAGATGATGCCTAAAATCTCTTTGTTTCTCCCAGTCTTGGTGTGGAGGGGCGGGGGGAACTCATCCCTCTCTCTGTCTCTGTTTCTTTCTCTATCTCTCCTCTCATATTCTCTTTCTCTCTCTTTCCATCCCCATCCTTATAACCCCCTCCCCTTCTTTGACTCTCTGGCTACTCCCTTCCTTCCTATCTCTGTGTGTCTGTCTCTGACTGTCTCTTTCTCTCTGTTTCTATCTCTCTGATTCTGTCAGCCTTTCTCTCACATACACACATACACACACAGAGACAGAAAGGAATACAAACATGGAGAAGACACATAGGAAGGGATTGCTCTGGGCCGGTGACTTGAAACTTTTTGCACCTGTACAAATGTTTGCAGGATCAAAGTTGTTTCCACCAAAAGAGACCCAGCAAAATATTGGGCAGGGAATGAGACCACGGTTCTTAGATCTAGGAGCACAGACTCCCTTCCTCTCAAGAAGACACACAAGGCAGGCTCCCTCTCACTATCCCCCCACTGGTCAATTCCAATCGCAGGACCAACTCCTCTAATACTTCTGCAATGCTGTGGGATCTGGTGCTCAGCTTTGACCTTCTAAGTTTGGGAGAGTCAGGATTTGATCATACCCACAAACATGGAGGAGGAACATAAGGCCTGCCTTCCAGAGATAGGTGGGCTATTGAAGTAGTCCACTCCCATCTACCCCCAAATGGAAGCCTCCACTTCGTACTAATAGGGCCAAGTCCAGGACCTAGAACTGGAGTTACTGAGGGGTTGGGGAAAACATCTTCCATGTTTTTCTGTTATAGGACTAGGGCAAGAAAAGGTCAAAAATTGAATCCATCATTTCAGCCTCCCCAAAGCTCCATGCTAACTGTGACCACACAGGATCCAAAGCAGATCTAGGAGTTTCCAGGCCATGGAGATGGGCAAGAAGAGAGTTGAAGGGCTGGGAAACTGAGAGTGTGGCCTTAGGCAGGAACCATCCCCATAGACAGCAGGAACATTGTTATAAAGGAGCAACTCTGGATCCTAACTATGAGGTTGGCAAATGATACTGCAGCCTTAAATATCCATCCCTGCTTTAGACTGGGGATATGGAGAAAGATTCAGGAGCAAAGGGGTTATATGGGACATAGGGAGAAAGAGTGGCCCTCTCTGTCCTTTGTGGTTTGAGGCTAGGGTATCTTGTGTAATTGTGGGTATGTCAGTAGTCACTGAGTGTGTGTGTGCTTTTGAGAGAGTCAAGGACAGAAAGACAGAAGAAAGGGGAGAGAAAAGAGAGAAAGGAGAGGAGAAAATGAGACATCGAAAGAGACAGAGAGGGAGAGAGAGAGACAGAGACCGAGATAAAGAGACCCAGAAAGAGACACATACAGAGAGACATGGAGAGACAGAGGCAGAGAGAGTTAGAGAGAGGAGAGAGAGAGAGAGACAGACAGACAGACAGACAGACAGACAGAGACAGAGAGAGACAGAGTAAGATGAAAGGAGAGAAAGAGAGGAAAGGAGAGAGGAGAAAGTGAGAGACACACAGACACAGAGAGACAATCAGAAAGAGGAGACACACACACAGAGAGAGAGAGAGAGAGAGAGAGAGAGAGAGAGAGAGAGAGAGAGAGTTAGAGAGAGGAGAGAGACAGAGACAGAGAGACAGAGAAAGACGAAAGGAGAGAAAGAGAGGAAAGGAGAGAGGAGAAACTGAGAGACACACAGACACAGAGAGACAATCAGAAAGGAGATACACACACAGAGATGAGAAAGAGAGAGAGAGAGAGAGAGAGAGAGAGAGAGAGAGAGAGAGAGAGAGAGAAGAGAGAGAGAGAGAGAGAGAGTGTCCCCTTCTGGGGTTTCAGTGGGATCTCCTTAGCAGTCTCTTATTAGCTTCCCTGGCAGCCTGGCTCTCTGAGTCTGCCTCCTCCCAACTCCCAGCCCCCAGCCCCCAGGCTCAAGAGAGGGAAATCGATAGCAGGCAGCCTCAGCCCCCAGAATGGCATGATGGAGCTGCCAGCAAGGCCAGGCAGGCCTGGGTCAGGGGTCAATGAGTCTTTAGCAAAAGAGGCTGCAGGAGCCCTGACCCTGGGGCCCCTGATCCATCAGGCTGGGCTGCCTGTCCCTAATGGCTGGGGAACTGTCCAGGCCCAGCCAGAGTGAGAGGAGCGTGGCAGATACCCAGGAGCAACACTCGTACAGACTTCCTGGACTCCCAAGTTCCTTGGTTCCCCAAGTCCAGCTGCTGACCAGGCAGTCTCACGAAGAGGGTCTAAGGAGAGAAGAGCTCTTTAGGCATCTTTACCCCCCAAGTCCTCCTTGAATATTTTGCTCTCCACCCCCACCCCCTCAGGCCCTAGTTAGACTAGCAGGGAAGCTCTGCTCTCCAGAAGGCCAACCTGAGACAACGCTTGAGTGTTATTGGTGACTGAGAAGCGCCCTGGGCCCCACAGCAGACTTTCCTATTAGTACAGTTAATGAGTTGTCAGCTTGGTAGGCTCAAGGAGCCATAAAGGGGATATAACCAGAAATGGAAGTGTCCTGGTGAGGGGATGGGCGGGAGGGAGCCTGCCTTGGTGACCTTTTTCAGGGGAGTAGGATCCAGGAGCCTAGATCCTCTGCCTTACCCACTCTTGCTGCCCAATTTTTTGGGTTAGTCTCATTTGGTGGAAGCAAGAAGACACTGTGAGGGGCAGCTAGGTGGTGCAGGGGATAGAGCACCAGGCCTGGAGTCAGGAGGACCTGAGTTCAATCCAGCCTCGGACACTTAATAATTGCCTAGCTGTGTGACCTTGGGCAAGTCATTTAGCCCCATTGTCTTAAATAAATAAATAAAATAAAAAAGAAGACACTGTGAGATTGTAGAAGTTAAGTCTGGGCCCATCAGGGGTTGATAGAAGGATTATCCCCAGTCTTTCTCCAGGTAGTGCTTGACCCTAGCCTCACCCCTAGCAGGGATGTTGGAAAGGGGCTAAATGGAAGTGTTATGACTGAGGCTGGATGGAGAGCAGTGAGTTTGGGAGAGTGGACTTATGAGGATTGGAGGGTTTTGGACAAAGATCAGAGAGATGAAGGGGTCAGAGGGGTGGGGGGAGGTCACAGAGAGAGGACAGAGGAGGCAAGAAGAGATGTTAGAAAGAATGGGCACAGAAATGGGCTGAAGGGCAGAGGTCAAAGGTGTTTGAGGCAGAGTTAAGAGTGAAGGTTAAAAGTTTGGGGGTTGAAATCTTGGAGAAGGACATTTCTACCTGTTCAAGTCCCCTGAGTCAGGTTGTTTCCTTATAGGAGCCAATGGCAATCCTGGGCTTCTGACCCCATCACAATGAAGCCGCCTTATAGACATAGGGACTATGCCTTAGGGACGTATGGACTGCCTTTTAATCCATAAGGACTAAAGTTCCTTTGGAATGGTCAGAGTTCAGTTAGGGATGACAGCATCACTTCTCAGATTTGTGCCTAGGAAAACAAAGCAGTGATAGACAGATGGGCAGAGAGGCACAAACAAAAAGAAACAGAGTAGTGATTGAGAAAGGGAAAGAATGAGGATATAGATAGGGATAAAGACACAGAGAGAGGAAGGAAAAATACTTTCCCTGTGTACTGTTTTCAGTTTCTTTCTGGGCTCACTTTTCCTGATTTGGGTTATTGTACTTTGTTTTATTGAACCTTCAAGGTTTCCAATTGGTCTTTAGACTTCCAGGAATGAAGAGTAGGGAAGAACAAACAGGAGGTGACGAATGGGGCAAGGAGGATTTCACAGACAATTCCACCCACAGCTGGAGAAACTCAGAGACTACCCACTCTGGTTGGCTACCTTTATTTACTCATTGGGCTCTTAACCACTCAGTCTGAATTACAACCAAGTAAGAGTGGATTTCCCTTCAGCCTGGGGGTGCTTAGAGGCAGTCAGGGGTGGAGATCTTGCTAAATCTGCTTCCTGGTACTAAATAGAATACAAAGGTGAGTAAAAAGAAAGAGAACCCCCTGCCCTCAGGGAGCTTTCATTCTAATGAGAGAAGACTACACGTAAGGAGGGATGGTGAATTCCACAGTGGCTGAAGATGAGTAAAGGCTGGATGCTTGACCCCTCTTCAAAATGGAGTTTCTGGGAGTAGACTCTCCTCTATCTCTCAACATCCAACCCTGTGATGGAGGTCACACAATTGCTAACCCCATGAGAGAGATGGGTAGGGACTGGGAGCTGGGAACTGTCAGAGCTGGGTCCTCTATCTGACTCCACTGATTTCCTGAAGGTGATTGGTCAGTCAGTCTCTTTCCTCACCTTCATGTTCATTCAGCTAAATCTTTCTATATTTCCTCTTCCATATCTCTTAACAGTAAAGTCACCCTTCCCTTTTCTCATCATTCTCCACATCCTCTCTCCTGGACCATCTCCCTGATCTCTCTACCTACAGTCGCTCCAATCTATTCTCCTCACAAAATCCAAATGATGATCCTAAAGCATAATGATAATAGCTAGTGCTTACATGTCACTAGGAGATTTGCAGTATTTCATTCTTATAACAGTCCAGGAAAGGAGGTATCATTATTATCCCCATTTTTCAGATGAGGAAACTGAGTCTTGGAAAGTGAAATTACTTACCCAGGGTTGCACAAGTAAGTGTCTGGAGCTAGTCTCTAGCATGGGGCTTCATGATTCCAAATCTATCACTATTCATTGCATCACCTAGCTGTCTCTAGTCTGAGTCTGTTACTCTCTTCTTAAGATCTTCCTGTGGCTCCCTCTTACCTCAATGACAATAAGCTCCTGCCTTTGTCATTCCATCCCCTTCAAGCCCTGGCTCCAGCCTAATTTTCCAGACACATTGCTCCCCCTCTGATCAAACAGCTGGTCTGCTTGTTCTCCCTCGATCTTGGTATCCCAACTCTTGGTCTTGTCACAGGCACCCCCTCCAGTCCTGATAAAGACTTCCTCAGCTTGGTCACTGGAGAGGGGGGGAAGTTGCCAAGTGATTAGTGGCAAACTTTCTACAGTTCCATAGCAACAACCAGAAGCTCGATGACTACTCCTTAGGCATGATAAGGAAATAGTATCCACCTCCACGCGCACAGTGATCCTCTGAGACCCCTTCCAACTGAGGGAATGGTAGTCTAGGTCTTCCAGGATGGGGCTGCCCAGGAAGAAAAGACCAGATCTTCTGTAAATCCTATAATCTCTGGAGAGGGTCTGAAGCAAGACCATCTGGATTTATATGTGGCTCACCCAGGTAAACTTGGGTAAAGTCCATCCCTGGAAGATTCATAATCCCCCCCCTTTTTGAAATTAAGGGGAGGCCTAGATAGACTCATCAAGTTCCTTCCTCTCCCCTGGCCCTGGAGGGGAATGGGAATGGGACAGAGGGATAAACTCATCCTCCACTTCTGGCAGTCCAATGAGTAGCAGCCTAAAATGGTGAGTATGGAAGACTCAAGCAGATGCTCCTGTGGAGGAGTGCTGGGCGGGGGCTTAGTCCTCCCTTCTTCAGTCAGATTCAGGAGCCTTTTCCCCAGGGAACCCTGAGACCAAGGTTATGATTGGCCAGCTCCAGTCCTGTCTCTCCCAGGGTAGAGAGAGGATGAAAGCTTCTTCCTCTTCCCCTGCCTGTTATGTTAGGGGCTGGGAGAGAAATACTTTAATAGGGATCGGGCAGCCTCTATCCTTCTCCACCAGTCCATCTCTGGCCCTATTATCAGCCCCTATCATAGGCAGCAAATGACACATCAGAGAGTCTTGGCTCCAATTTGCTTCATGGTCCCTGCGGGGCCGCTTGGGAGGCTCAGGCTGGGATAGGAGGGGCTGGGGGGAGAGCTCTGATAATAAGATGTGACCAGAAGCATCCCAGTGTCTATTAATATTGCTGCTGCCTTGCCCGACACCTAAAATGAAACACCCCCCCCCTTGAAAGGCTGCCAGATTCAGGGGCCATTCTCTACCCCACCCCCTTCCCCTCTCCAGGCTGCTCTCTAGGCCTGTCTCAAAGCAGGGATGCTTCTGACTGGCGCTAGGGCTGGACTGGATGATTTGGAGCATTTGAGCCCTGGAAGCTATATTCCGGAATCAAGACTTCCCCAATGGGGCTATGTCTCCCAAGGAAGTACTTGGGAGAATACCTGAAGGAGAAATCAGGGAGAGCTGGAGGGAAAACCCTGGTGAACCTTATCAGTATATCCCTGAGTATGTAACCAACTGGGACCTGTGTTCCTGAACTGTCAGACTGGACCAGTTCAGAGGAAAGAAAATATATATATATATATATGGAGGCAGTGTGGTCCAATAGCCAGAGCATTGACTTATAAGTGAGAAGATTCAAGAGATTCTGGATTCAAATCCTTTTTGACCTTGGGGACTCAATTGCCTGCCTCGATGGGTTGTCTCTTAGCTCTAAATCAGTGGTGAGGATTAGAAGGATAACTTATTAGGATTTAAAGCTGGAAGAGAACATTAATGAATATTGAATCAAATCCCTTTATTTTACAGATGGAGAAACTGAGACCCATAGAAGGGGAGGGGTTTGTTTGGACTCACACACCTACAGATGGTAGATAGGTATATAAACTCAGATTCTCTGAATCCAGAACCTGTGTGAGCTGAAGAGAAGAGAAGCCCCCTCCCTTTGCCTGTTTTTTTGGGGGGGGTGCAAGGGGGAGTGTATTTGCTATCTTCTTAGGATGAGTTTGAGCTGCTTGCTAGTGGCCAGGATTTGGGGAAAGGGGGTAGACATTGCAGTTGTCTTGCTTGACAGCAGGGGGCTCCCAACCCTAGGAGACATTTGACCAATCAGGGATTTGAAAATCCATCTGGTCAAATCCCCTTGTTTTACAAATGGTACTACTGAGGTTCAGAGAAACATGCCCAAAATGGCACTGCAAATAAGGAGGCAGAGACAAAAGATGGGTTTTCCATGGAGGAAAGGAAGGAAATAATTACTCACAAAATAGGACCAGAACTTCTTTTCCACAATCCAGCAATGTACCCAAGATCCTACCGTTAGCACTGCATGCATTGGAGACTCTTAACCTTGTTTGTGTCATTAGCCCTTTGGCAGACTGGGAAATCCTATGCATGGACTTCCTCTCACAATAATGTTTTAAAGAGCACAAATAATGGAATTAAATGCTAAATTTTAGTTGGAGGCTAGTCAAAATAAAGATATCTGGTTTATTTCCTATTCAAATTAACAGACCTTCTGAAATTTATTCATGCACCCCTAGAAGGCTCTCAGGACATAGGTTAAGAACCCCTGGCTTCACACTGTACACTCTAACAGCAACATGGGGGTGATGATCAACCCTGATGGACTTGTTCATCTCTTCAGTGCAACAACCAGGAACAATTTTGAGCTCTCTGCCATGGAGAATACCATCTGTATCCAGAGAAAGAATTATGGACTTTGAACAAAGACCAAAGACTATTTACCGTCAAATCAGGGGAAAAAGCATTATATTAAAAATGACAATTCTACCAAAACTAAACTATCTGTTTAGTGCCCTACCAATCAAAATTCTAAAAAATTACTTTAATGAGTTAGAAAAAATTATAAGTAAATTCATATGGAGAAATAAAAAATCAAGAATTGCCAGGAGCTTAATGAAAAAAAGTGCAAAAGAAGGTGGCTTAGCCCTATCTGATCTAAAATTATATTATAAAGCATCAGTCATCAAAACTGTTTGGTATTGGCTAAGAAATAGAGTGGTGGACCAGTGGAATAGACTAGGTGTAAAAGCAGGAGAGGATTATAGTAATCTGTTGTTTGATAAACCCAAAGAGTCAGGCCACCGGGATAAAAACTCCCTCTTTGATAAAAACTGCTGGGATAATTGGAAGTTAGTATGGAAGAAACTTAGATTAGACCAACACCTCACACCCTTTACCAAGATAAGATCCAAATGGTTACAGGACATAGACATAAAAAACAATACTATAAGCAAATTAGAAGATCAAGGACTAGTCTACCTGTCAGATCTATGGAAAGGGGAGCAGTTTATGACTAAGGAAGAGTTGGAGAACATCGCCAAAAACCAATTAGATGATTTTGATTGCATTAAATTAAAAAGCTTTTGCACAGATAAAACCAATGTAACCAAGATTAAAAGAAATGTAGTAAATTGGGAAACAATCTTTACAACTAATGATTCTGACAAAGGACTCATTTCTAAAATATACAGAGAACTGAGTCATATTTTTAAAACAAAAAGACATTCCCCAATTGACAATTGGTCAAAGGATATGCAAAGGCAATTTACAGACGAGGAGATCAAAGTAATCCATAGCCATATAAAAAAATGCTCTAGATCATTGATTATTAGAGAAATGCAAATTAAAGCTTCTATGAGGTACCACCTCACACCTCTCAGATTGGCCAGTATGACCAGGAAGGATAATGATCATTGTTGGAAGGGATGTGGGAAATCTGGGATACTATTACACTGTTGGTGGAGCTGTGAACTCATCCAACCCTTCTGGAGAGCTATTTGGAACTATGCCCAAAGGGCAACAAAAATGTGCATACCCTTTGACCCAGCAATACCACTACTGGATCTATAACCTGAAGAGATGAGGAAAAAGGGTAAAAACATTACTTGTACAAAAATATTTATAGCAGCCCTGTTTGTGGTGGCAAAGAATTGGAAATCCAGTAAATGTCCTTCAATTGGGGGATGGCTTAGCAAACTGTGGTATATGTATGTCTTGGAACACTATTGTTCTATTAGAAACCAGGAGGGACGGGATTTCAGGGAAACCTGGAGGGATTTGCATGAACTGATGCTGAGTGAGATGAGCAGAACCAGAAAAACACTGTATACCCTAACAACAACATGGGAGTGATGTTCAACCTTGAAGGACTTGCTCATTCCATCAGCACAACAATTGGGAACAATTTTTGGCTTTCTGCAAAGGAGAGTGCCATCTGTATCCAGATAAGGAGCTGTGGAGTTTGAACAAAGTGCAAGGACTATTCCCTTTAATTTAGGAAAAAAACCCAGATATCTTATTGTCTGATCTTGTTACCTCTTAGACTTCTCTTTAAGGATATGATTTCTCTCTCATCACCGCCAATTTGGATCAAGGTACAACATGGAAACAGTAAAGACTGACAGAGTGCTTTCTGGGTGGGGGGAGGGAAGCAAGATTGGGGGAAAATTGTAAAACTCAAATAATATCTTTAATAAAAATAAATAAAAAAATAAAAAAGCATTATATTATTATATAATTTTACTATCTCATACTTTATTTTTCTTCCTTAAGGATATGATTTCTGTGTCATCACATTCAATTGAGATCAAAGTATAACATGGAACCAATGTAAACACTAACAGAATGCCTTCTGTGGGGGGTGGGGGAGGGAAGCAAGAATGGGGGGAAAATTGTAAAACTCAAAATAAATAAACTCTTTCTTTAAAAAAAAAAGAACCCCTGGCTTCAGGCAACATAGATATCTGGTAAAAGATAATACTAAGATCACAGCTGAAGCCCCTATCCAATCACTCCTACTTCTGAGGCGATGAGTAGTATGGCAGAACCTAATCCCTGTGGATTAGAGAATAGGGCAAAAGCTGCAATATGGGACAGGGTTTCAGGGTACAGAACCACATAATCAAAGAGTTCTATTAGCACAATTCATGGCAAATAAGAGTCAAAAACGCTTTTGGTGTCCAGCCTCTGACTGAAGTTTAGCAAAGATGCATCTCTGGAGTCTGCCCCACCATGTTTTTACAGTTTTCATTGATGAGAATTTTTTCCGACTCCAAGTCTTAGCCTACTTCTTTGTAACTCCTATCGTTGAAGCTGGTTCTACCTTCTATAGCCAAGGAGAATGAATCTAATCTCTTTCATTTGACAGCCTTTCAAATACTAAGATTCTCCTCCAGTTCCTTCAACTGATCCTTCTTGGACATGGATGCCAGACCTTTACCATTCTAGTCCCCCCCCCCCACCCAATTTCTTCCAACTGCTACATATCCTTTCCAAACTGTGGCATCCAGAATTGAATGAAGGACTCTTTATTGGTCTAAAGAGAACTGAGGACAGGGGGACTGTGGCCTTTTAGAATCTCTCTTTCAAGACATAATGCTTCTCTTATACTTTGTGTGTGTGTGTGGGGGGTTCATCTCTCACTTGGTTGAATTGATCTTTGAAATTTTTTGCTTTTGTTTTTTAGGTTTTTGCAAGGCAAATGGGGTTAAGTGGCTTGCCCAAGGCCACACACAAGGTAATTATTAAGTGTCTGAGACCGGATTTGAATCCAGGTACTCCTGACTCCAGGGCCGTGCTTTATCCACTGTGCCACCTAGTCGCCCCTCTTTCAAACATTTTTACAGATGAACTGCTATCCAGCCATGCCATTCTCACCTAACCCCATCTCTCTGTATGTCTCTCTGTGTTTGTGTGTGTGTCTCTCTGTCTCTATTTCTCTCTCTCTCTCTCTCTCTCTCTCTCTCTCTCTCTCTCTCTCTCTCTCTCTTTCTCTCATCAAAATGCAAGACTTTAACAGTTATCACCATCACATTAGATTTGGTCCAGCATTCCAGCCTATGATTGAGCCCATATCTCTTCATCTTTAAAAAAAAAAGTCTAGAAAAGTCTGTCAAATGCTTTGATAAAACTTAGGTAAGTCCTTTTGCATGGGAAGGTCCCTTAAGAAACAACTTAATTCCTTTGGGGAAGTTTTAGTTGTTGGGATAGGAGGTTTTCCAGGCCCTCTGATTTTTTTCTGTCTCTAGTGAAAGGCAAGATGAATTTGCTTCCTACCTTTCTCTCAGTCCTAAGCTTGTCTACTTTTAACCTATTATGTGTCTGAGGATGTGGGGGAAGGGTATGCTTTACTTTTTTATGATCTTCTCATTTATTGCTTTCCTTCTTTCACCCTTCCAAATGTTCAGAGATAACTTTTATGATGTTGTCACATTGGGTTTGTGTGTGTGTGTGTGTGTGTGTGTGTGTGTGTGTGCCTGTATATGTATTTATGTGTATGTGTGAGACTATCCCTCAGGTTTGACATGTTCTTTTTACATATGAAATTCATACCATAGGCAAGTTTGTACATCTGTGTTCCTCTCTAAATCACATTGAAAGAAAAGAAAGAAGAAAGGAATGGAAGGAGGGGAAAAAGAGAAGGAAGCAAAAGAGGAAGGAATGGAAGGAAGGAAGAAGGAGAGAAAGAAAGAAAAAGGAAGTAAGGAAGAAGGAAAGAAAAAGAGATGAAAGAAAGAAAGAAAGAAAGAAAGAAAGAAAGAAAAGAAGGAAGGAAGGAAAGAAAGAGAACATTGAGTGTTGAGATTACTTAAGGCGGAAGCAGTAAACCTGGTTAAGAGTTCCTGATCAATTCAATTCAGCAAACCTTTATGAAGCTCCTACTATGGTACCTGGCATACCAGATACCACACGGTAGGCCTGAGGGTTGTAAAGATCACTGACTTGCGATGTAACTTTGAGAAGGTGGCCAAAACTCTATCTTGGCCTAGCTTTCTCAGCTGTAAAGTGGAGTAATAGCTCCTGCCCTTTCTTTTCCCTGGGGCATTTGAGAGGATCAAAAGAAGCTGTGTAAATTGTAAGGCCTTACCCACTGGAGTTGTCATAGTGTTTTCCAGTCTGGGATTCTGGGTAGTTCTCCCCCCACCTCCCCACTTACACACACCTTCTCACTATACTTCTTTTTTCTTAGGACCCACAGTGGACTTCCCTGGTGCCAACTGCTGGCTGGAGGCCCAGGGACATCTTTGGGTATACCCAGTCCTTTAAATTGGCCCATTGTGCAGAGGAGATAAGGATCAGGGAGGGACCAGCCATCAGCAGCAGTGTCTGATTCCAGAGTTGGCATCAGCCCCATGGCACACGACACCACTGGCCCTTCCACCCCTCCCTTTTCACCTGCCCTGGTACCCAACAGATTTTAAAGTGTTCCTGCAATGGAGGTGTTCCTCCATTAGTCTCTGTTTGGTAATATTGCACCCATAGGTGACTGACTGTCTCTACCTTCAGTCCTGTTTTGCGTGCCCACTTACTATGGGAACAACACCACCTGGCTCACTTAATGTTGGTTGATTGATTAATTGCACTAATTCACCCCATGTTCTTGGGCAAGTCTCTGTCAATCTCTGGGTCTCTGTTTCTTTTTCTGTGAAATGATAAAGTTGACTAGACATCTTGAAGCTTCCTCTTGGACCTAACATCTGAGGATCTTGAAGGGTACTGTCCTTCCCCCATCCTCCATCCCCCACTCCCCACCTCCATCATGAACCACATACTTGTGTTGCCCTATTCAACTCCCTTAATCAAGAGTGATTGTGCTGTGGGCAATGAATTGGGTAGGGGGAGGTAGGGATGTGCCAGGCTCTGGAGAGTACCAGGCTTGGGAGATGAGATTGGGCTCTGAGTCAGGGTGCTAGTGGATCAGGTTGGAGAGGCTTCCCGGAGGAAGAGGTGAGAGACGGGGCATCACAACTTCTACAGAGTCCTATAATCCATGCAACCCAATCCTGGAGCCCAGGTCACAAGGGGGAGGGGGGCTGGCCTGCTACCTGGGGGCCCTCGAAACACCTTTTATCCTCTTCCTTTGTGTTGGGAGAACATAAGCTGAATTCCTGGCCTCCTCCGGGTGCCGGCAGCCACCCGCCCACCCGCTCACCCGGAATGGGCCAAAGGGAGGATGGTAAATATCGTAATCAGATTAGTGGTCTCTGGCGGTGGGAAAGTGCCCTTGTGTGGGCCCCCACCCCAGCCCTATGCAGCCCTGCCCAACCCCCACTGCAGCTCCCCAGGGAGGGCAAAGGTTCTCCTCTGCCCAGGCTTCTTCTAGTATATCCCCCTTCAGGGTCACAGGCCAGAAGTTCCCTGAACCCTTAGGGAAGTGCCAATATGAGAGGGATGCAGTTAAAGGGCAAGATGAACACTAGTTCTGAGGGGTAGAACCAGGTTGAGGGTAATCAGAGAGAGGTACCTGAAGGAGCTGAGAATGAAGGCAAAGGGAACTTATGAAAAGGAGCAATTTGGCTTGAGGGATGGGGAAGGAGAAAAACTTGTACATTGGAACTAGTCTTGGGAGAAGACCCAAGGTGGCAACTTGAACCAGGGATGTAGCAGAGCAATCTGGAATGGGACTCGATAGATATCGGTAAAGAGATAACTCATTGCTCAATCCTGAGAGCTGGGTCCAGGTGGCATCTGGGAAGCTTTCTTGAGCAGCTCCAGTCCTCCCTGATCTTGCTCTGTTCCAAGGCTGCACAGGGTACTCCCCCAAATACTTGGCCAATCAACTTGGTTGACACCAAGCACAAGAATGGTGGCTCTAACACGATTTGTGAACAAATCCACTATTTGGACACTATTTGTGTCCAAATCTGACCTCATCTTTCTCCCAACACTTTCCTTTCATCCTAACTAACCAATTAATGGCCATTAATGCTACCATTCCCCAGTCATCCAGGGTCCCAATCTAGGAGTCATCCTTGACTTCTCACACTAACTCCTCTCCCCCCTGTATTCAGTCAATTGATCATTCCATTTCAATTATTTTTATTTTAGCAGCATCTCATATACACTCCCTTCTCTTCTCTAACACTGACATTCCTCTGGTGCACACTCTTAGCATCTCACACTTAGAGGTCCTAAATTCCTACTTTCTATAAGAAAGTTTTTCCAATTCCCTTTAATGGTAGTCTTTCCTTCTGAAATGAACTCCAATTTAACCTGTGTTTTATACACAGATACATATGAGTTGCTTGGGGTAGGGACTGTTTTTTTTTTTTGCCTTTCTTTGTATCCCCAAATATTAACTATGCTTGGTATAGAATAGTCATGTAATAAATTCTTGACTGTGGGTTCTGAGTTACTATCCCTCTTTTAGAGTTTCAGTTTCCTCATCTGTAAAAATGAAGGTTTGGAGTAGATGACCTCCAAGGTCCCTTCCAGCTCTGACCATCTAGGGTCTTCTCATTCTTGCTAGCTGTGACTTCTGAGACCAAGCTCTGCCTCTATAGTTAGAAAATGCATTCCTCTTGGGGAAAGGTGGGGCTAGAATCATGTCATCCTCCTCTTTTCCCTCCTCTTTCCATTTGTTCCTTTTCATTCTCTTTTTCTTCCTTCTCCTAGTGCTTCTCCACTAGTGTAGAATGCCTAGGAATGCTTAGGACAGAGCCTATGTACCCATTCAGAGACTGGGCCTGGGGCTATGTGGGCTGTGGGGACTTGGAGAAAAAATCCTCTCCTCCAACTCTCTTAAGGGCTGAGCTGAGTTGGAGGAGAAGGTGGGATATTCTGCCATGTGTGTCCGAGGGACACCCATTCTTAATGGTGTTTCATCCATCATGTTGTTTGGGTGAACCTTAGTGTGTCCAGAAGTTTGGGAGACTGGGAGTTTCCAAGACTGCTCCTCAACAGATATATGTCAAAAATGGAGAGAGACAGAATAAGCACAGGATGGTTGAGATGCTCTCTGAGAAGTTCCCTTTTCACTTTGGAGATCTGTAAAGAAGAGAGAGAGAAGCTGAAACAGGATTGAGAGAGAAAGACAGAGAGAGAGAGAGAGACAGACAGACAGACAGACAGACAGACAGAGACAGAGAGACACACAGAGAGAGACAGAGGCAGAGAGAGACAGAGATTGAGAGAGACAAAAGGAACAAGGAGAGAAAAAGAAAGAGAGAAATGGAAAGAGAAAGATATAGGGAAAAGGTGTGGAAAGAAGTAAAAATACATAAAGATTAATTGAAAGGTGAAAAGAGAAAGATATGAAGAGAAGGAACAAGATGTTTAAAATAGTTAAAAAGAAGAAAAAAATTATAAAGAGTTAAAGATGAGAGGGAATGAAAGGAGGAAGAGGGAGATGGAAAAGTGAAAGAGAAGAACCAGGCAAAGAGAGATAGACTAAATAAAAGAGAGGGGAGCTAGAGAGACACATTCAGAAAAGGAGAGAGAGAAAAAAAGAGAAAGGGGGTGGGAGGGAGGGAGGGAGAGAGAGAGAGAGAGAGAGAGAGAGAGAGAGAGAGAGAGAGAGAGAGAGAGAGAGAGAGAGAGAAGGGTAGAGGAGCTGAGATGAGGGCCTAAGAACTTTCCTCCCTTAAAACATGTTGGAACTCAAGATAGGGGCTAGGGCAGGGGCAGGGGCTGAGGAGTGGGGGGGAGGGGAAGGGTGAAGGGGAGGGGAGTTTAGGCCTCTCTTTTGGGGGCTGTCAGAGCTGGTTAGACTCTGGGGAGATTGGGCCTTGGGATCATCTTCTTAGGAGCTCCCCCGCCCCCAGCCCGGCCCCTTTGCTGCCCTCGGCTTAGGGCCAGCTTTGTTTAGCTAAAGCGGAGGGATTATCGTCCCTGGTCCCTGAAGTTGTGGTTTGATGGGGCTTTCATCCCTAAAGCCGGGATGCTTTGAGCTTAGGCCCACACAAAGGGGTCCCTTGTGCTCCTGCCGAGCATGGGAGAGTAGGGGAGGGGGGTCCAGGGAACCCGTCTCACCCACATCCAAACTTTAAATCCACTTACACAAACTTCTCTCTGGACATGTCCGGATGGATGACTTCCGGGAGGCTGGCCATCCTCCCCCAGTTGCTCCCCAACCTCAGTCTCCAGGGGGGCTCTGCTAAGAGGCCACACCTGAGTTACCTGAGAGGGTAGGAGAGAGATGTGTGTGTGTGTCTCCCCAGGGCCTCCCCAGGAGTGCTTCATGGAGGATGAGGTCAGTAAGTGAAATCAGCTGGGCTCTAAGGAGAGTCTGGTCAGTCAGGATGGCCAGGTTCTAGACCCAGGTTCTATGCCCAGGCTTGTCACTTGTAGCCTGAAAGCAACTGAGAGATCCCTGAGCTGAAACTCAGAGGAGGCAGGACTAAATATCTGTTCTGGGTCTGTATGAACTTGGACTAGTCAATTCCTTCTTTTAGATCATTTTCTTCATTGGAAGAGGCAGGGTCTTCTGGTATTGCCAAAAGCATATCTAGAGCCAAAACTTGTGAATCTCTCTCTTCTATGTCCCATTTCCTTCTTTCTAAAAAGAGGGGATTGGTCAGATGCCATCCCTCTTCCTTGGAAGACTAGTGGGATTCAATGGTGGGGTTGAGATGGAAGCTGAAACAAGTCTTGGAATCCTCTCCATAGTGTGGAGGTGGTATGGACATGGACATATATGGGACAGGGTCCCTGAGTAATTTTTGGCAGATGCTAAACTGCTTTAGAATCTTGGGGAAAATGGCAGAACGGACAGGGCTCTGAGAGACATTTCACCTTGTCCTACCGTTTTACAGATGAAGTAACTGAGACTCAGAGGAGGAAAGGGGATTTGCCCACCATTGATACTGGAGGAAGAAGTAGCAGTCCTAAGATTCAGGTCCATGTTTTCAATCTCTCAACTTGCCTTTCTCCTGTACCAGGCTGCCCCATGAGAAGTAATCTTTTTCTTTTTCTGGTAGGTCTGGAGAAGAGAGATTTACAGACCTGGACCTGGGAGCTGGAGATTGGTTGGCTGGAGAGGGGGGATGACACACAGAATATGGGCCCCCATGAGGGGCATTGGGAGAGAGGAGGGCCAGAGAGGGCAGCTCCCTGGCTGCCCCAGTCCCATTAGCTTCACCAAGACTTATGAGAGGGGGAGGGGAGGGAAAGAGCCTGGCGGCACTCCGGTCGATAGCTGGAAATTTCTTCCCATCTTCTCGGCTGTAAAATGTTTGTGACCAACACATTGTGCGACATTCCCAGAGAGACCACAAACATCCAGGATCAAGGCTGGCCTGGCCAGGCCACGTGTAACGGTTTTCTCACTGGTTGGGGTGGGGTAGAGAATATTGGGGATGGGGTGAAAAACTCAGAGGGTCAGAGGGAATTGTTCAGCAGTGGTGATAACCTGAAGGGTTGGGGCAACAGAGTGACCTGGGCCGTGGTGGGCTACCAGAGAGATGGACAGTTGCACATCAGATATATAAGATATAATCTGAGGCATTTGAAATGTAATGCCTCAGATGGGTAACAGGACAATTAATATCTCTCCACTCTGCTGCTAAGTGGTACAGTGGATAGAGTACCCATCCTAGAGTAGGAGAAACTGAGTTAAAATCTGGCCTCAGACCTTAATTCTTACTTAGCTGTGTGACCCTGGACAAGTCACTTAATCTCATTGCTTTACAAAAAAAAAGACCCCTCCATTCCTCACTTTCTGGGTGGAGGAAACTATCCTTTGGATGGGCAGGGCTAGCATCTTCTCTCCTAAACCTGTCGAGGAATGTGATATCAGTCAGGGAGCTCTCTAGGGGTAGTGTTCAGGAAGGTTCTGGAAAGGCCTCCTGGAGTCCTTCCTGTCTCTTTTATAAGCATTAATGTCTTGACAAGGCTAACCCTTTAAGAATCTGTGACTTCACCTTAGTTGTTAGCGCCCATTATTCCCCTTCACCCTTTAACCCCACCGTGATTAACAGCTAACTCATACTCTGGGAAAACACCATCAATTTGATTTTTAGAGATCAGAGGAAAGAGAAAGAGAGATGTACAGAGAGACAGAAAGACACGGGGATAAATCAAGAGACAGAGTCAGACAGACCCAAAGAGACACACAAGCCTCCGTCTTGGGTTTGGGGATTGGGTTAATACCCCATTTTCCTTCCAAATGGTAGATATGATTTCTCTGCCTTTATGGTCACTCTTTTTTCTGGCCTGAGGAGCCTTGGGTGAGTGGATGGGGGTAGCTATCCTCCTTCCAAGAATCCTGAGACAATTGCCTAGAAGAGGCTGGTCCTTCTGATCTCATGAAACAACAGTTTTTTAAATTCTTAGTATGTGCTTGGTCATGTGCTTATTTTTTTTTATCTTTCCTTTAGGACCAAAGACCTGGAGACTCTGGTGCTCTGAACTGCCTTCCTTTCCTCAGAGCCCCCTAGGTTGGGTAAACCTCTACTTTCTCCAGCTCTAGTCTGCCTGCTTTCCCACCAGTCTTCCTGCTCTTTCCCATGACCTACTCAACCCAGGCAAGAGAAGTGAGGAAGGAGATAGAGGCTAAGTTAGGCAATAAGGTCAGGGGATGGAGGGTCAAAGGAAGGATGGAAACTCAAGTAATGATGATTCAGTGAGAGATGGAGGCCCACTGTTGGAACAGAGGCTCAGTTAAGGGAGGAGAGCTCAGAGCTTTCCATCATTTTTCTGGCTCGGGAATATTTTTTTTAGGTTTTTTTTTTTTTTTTTTGCAAGGCAGTGGGGTTAAGTGGCTTGCCCAAGGCCACACAACTAGGTAATTATTAAGTGTCTGAGACCAGATTTGAACCCAGGTACTCCTGACTCCAGGGCCAGTGCTTTATCCACTGTGCCATTTTTTTTCTAATGAGATCTAGCCCCCTGGAAAAGATAATTGTCCCATGTGCCTGATTCCTCTCACTGCTCTGGAAAAAGCCAGAGTCAACTGGAAGATGTTGGTATCAAATGAACTGGACTCCCAATTTTCACCCTATACCTATTCCACCCAATCCTATACTCCCAAGCCACAGGATTCTCAAACCATGGAAAAGGGATCATCCTTTGGGGAAGACAGACAGTTCATATCCAGGTTGTGTGTGTGTGTGTGTGTGTGTGTGTGTGTGTGTTTGTGTGTGTTTGTGTGTGTGTGTGTGTTGGGGTGGGGTGGAGGGAGTCATTTGCTTATGAATTTGTGTTGGGTTCCTCAGTGTCTGCTGTCTGGGCTTCTCCAAGTGGAAAAGTGAGCTAGCATGTTTGCCTTGGTGGGCATAAATGGGTGTGTCTCTTTCTAGATGAGTTTCTATGTGTGTCACATTTACAGGCATCTATCCGTTTATGTATATAAACACATGACCACGTGTGTGTATCTCTATATGAAGGGGTCTGTGTAGGGAAAACCCACATTTAAGTCAATCAATGGGTTAAGGGAAGGCAGGCAACTCCATAAGTCTTAATCACAGCTTTGCGGGCTTAGCCTGGTCCCCCTGTTGAAAAATGTTTCAAAAAGCAAAATAAATGGACTTTGAGTAACCGAAGTATTGATTTCGCCCACGTCCAGTAATAAAGAGCAAGTCACCTGTAGGTAAAACTCTTGTAAAATATATTTTATATCCTAATAGTCTGCAGACAGAGTCCCTGACGCCGCCCGCCTGGCCCACATGACAAATCGCCCCCAGCCCAGCACCCGCCACACTGAAACCAAGCCCAGCTAGGCATATTTCACAGGCCTAGAGATCTGCTCTCCTGCCTTCAGGGGAGGAGGCCAGAAAGTCCCGCCTGGGAGTGGTAAGGGAGGCAAGGAGAAGCAGCCATCTTGCCCTCTCCACTCCAGCCTGGGCAGGCTTGAACAAATACACATAAACACACACACATACACATACAGAGAGACAAGCATACACATACACACACATGCACACATATGTAACTCCTTCTAGATCCAATGGCTTTCCCTCCTGCAAAGCCTTCAGGTTTTCCATCATACCCACTGGAACTGACTAGTCTGTTTCTCTGTATTGCCTCCATGACTTGTACCAGGGTTGGTTCCCCTTTTCTGCTTTTTTGGGGTATCTTCAGATGCCCAACTTTATGACCCTGTTTCATCTTTGGTTTGAGAATCCCCAAAGATAGGCAGAATTGCTCAGCAGAAGTTCTCCAAGATTTGTGTCCCCAAACTGGGACTCCCTCAGGGCAGAGGTATCTTCCTTTCAATCAGAGCTTTTCTGAGGACAGGGATGTTTCCTCAGGTCAGGGGCTCCTTGAGGGCAGAGTCTTGTCTCTTTTTACACTAGGAGACAATTCTTAACTTTAATACAAGATTCCTCCCCAAATTCAAATCTCAATTCCTCTACCTAACATTCAAAATCTTCCTAGCCATCTCCGCAGGCTTGGTTTATAATATACCCCCTTCACAGCCTTTCCTCCACAGCTGTCCAGAGAAGTTTCCTCACTGATGCCAGCCAGGAAGACCCACCGTTTCAGCCTTCATCACCCCCCCCACACTTCAGCCGAAAGTCCAATTCTCCTGGGTTTTCAAGACTGTCCTAAGTGACTGTCCCAACTTTCAAGGGCCCATCGGTTCTTCCTTTTCTAACTGCACCCAGCACTTCCTTCCCAGTACCCCCCTTGTTTTGGGGGGAGTAAATAGTGGAAGGTGAGAGGCAGTGGGAGAGAGGGGACTTGGTGGGGGTGGGGAGGGCCTGAAACAGAGGAAGAAGGAGCTCTGAGCAACTTTTCTCTAGAGACAAGTGCTGAGTCCCCAAATCCCCAAATTGGGGGTCCCTGAGGGCAGAGGTTACTAAGAGGTTGGGGTGGAGACCAGGGAAAATGTAGGGGGAGGTAAAGGATGGGTCAAATGGACTGACCTGGTTTCTTTGTTGGGGAATCCCTGGTGTCATTGAGATCACCTTGGGATTTGGGGAGAGAAGAGGGAGGACCCCAATCTCCCCAAATGGGGAAGGGGAACCACAGCCCAGTTCAGGCACGAAGATCTCTAGGATTATTGGGGCGGGAGGATGGTAGATAACCTGGTGAATGTGTGTGAGTATGCGTGTGAATGAGCGTGTGTGAGTGTGCTTGGCGGGCTGCGAGGTGGGGGGGGTGCGGCCGATCGGACTCGAGGAAGCTGGAAGGGGGGGTAGGAGGGGCGGGTGGGAGCTGCGCTAATGGCCTGTCCCGGGGAGGGCTCCGGGCAAATTGCTTTCTTGGCCTTGTCAAACCCGTCCCCGCGAAGCCGGAGCTGCCGCCGCCGCCTGCGGATCCCAATGATTAATCGCCACTAAATGAGCAGATGCGGGCGCTGCCCTGGGGGCTGATGGGGGGGAAGGGAAGGTAGGGGATTGGATTATCCGTGGGGCTTGGGGGGTTGGCTGGCAGGGACTCCGCTAATTAGCTGGAGGGTGGACGGGCCTCTCAGGCCACCCTTGGGGGCCAGAGAAAGGAAGTAGGGAGGAGAGGGGAAGGCGTCAAGTCTTCTCTTCGGTCCGATTCCTGACTATCCAGAGATGGACGAGATAGATAGAGAGAGAGAGAGAGAGAGAGAGAGAGAGAGAGAGAAAGCGGAGTCAGAGAGAGAGAGAGAGAGAGAGATACACACAGAGAGACAGACACAGAGACAATAGAGACAGAGAGACAGAGAGAAATGGAGGTGGAAGTAGAGTCAGAGAGAGCTATGGGTTGGAAGTCCGGGAGACTTTCCACCAATCGGAGCTGTTCAGACATGGAAGGTGCTGCTTCTGGGCCAACGGGTGAACTTCGCCCTAGAAGCCTCCAGCCAGAGTCTGAGTGATGCTATTTCTGAGTTGCTGCTGCAGACCAGATGACCCTGGATTCTTACCGGTGCTGAGATCTTCAGTGAAGAGAGAGGAACAATTCAAGAGGAGCAAGAATCAGAGAGGAAGGGGGGGGAGAGGGAGAGAAGAAAGGAGCGAAGGAGGAGAGAAGGAAGAAGGGAGGAGCAGAAGGCAGAGAGAGGAAGGGGGTAGGAAGGAAGGAAGGAGGAGAGGGAGAAGGGGAAGACCAGGAGGAAGAGGGAAGAAGAGGAAGAAAGGGGGGGAGGGGCGGCCCTGCCTCTGAAGGAAACTTTTAAATCCGCTCGGTTTCCAAAGGAGATTACGGGAGCCGTGTCCGCGCTGCTGCCCGTCGGTCGCTGGACCCAGCTTCGGCTGAGACTGGGCTGCCCGCCTGCCCGTGCCCAGAGCTCAAAGCGGCTTTGCTCAGCCGAGGGGGAGGCTGGGCAATGGGGGAGGTGGGGTGGAGATCTCGCTTTAATCGCTGAAGCCTCAGAAGGCCTGGCTACCAAGTTTCCAGTTTTCCAAAGCTCATAAATTAATCCTTCCCCAGCTCCCTTCCCCTGCCTCGGGCCCTTGCCACAGCATCTGTGGAGTCGAGCCAGGAGACACACTTGAACATAAGCATATTCAATGTTACAGAAACACACTCAAGGAGAGACAGCGAGATGCCCCCTGAGCCATAGAGAGACACAAAGACACCCTAGGATACTTTCCAACACCTGAGAGTCTCCGACACCCACTGGGAGCATGGCCACCCAGAAGCCCAGTTTATCCTCCCTCACCCCCTCCACATTCAAAGTTCTCAAGTGATTTAAACCATACCATCTTAAACCTGAGTGTCTGAAGGGACCCTGGGGGAATGCCATTACACATTCCTCTCCATCTTTGGGGTATCAAACAAAAGGCTATAGAGATTCCCTTAAATATCTCTTCTTTACTGGGGACTAGAACCAAGAACTACTAGTCTGGAACTTTCTATATGAAGAGTCTATGGAAAATGGGTGGCATAACACTGCCTCATTTCTCTTCCCTCCAAGCTGGCACAGATTTTCTTAGGGCCCAAATGACTGAGGTCTCTGATAATTTCCTTTTCCTCTCCCTGGATATCACATATCACAGGATCTGAAAGTAGAGAAGGAGAACTGACTCTCTCTCTCTCTCTCTCTCTCTCTCTCTCTCTCTCTCTCTCTCTCTCTCTCTCTCTGTGTGTGTGTGTGTGTGTGTGTGTGTGTGTGTGTATGTGCATGTGTGTGTGTGTGTGTGTGCTTGATGTTGAACATCCAGAGTGATCACACACAGACTTTGTTGCAAGCACACTGACACATCATGAAGAACTTTAGGATAGGTTCTAAGTGTCAGATGATCAAAAAGAGCCATGATCATTAGATTCCTCTAGAGTTTTCTTCTTCCACAGAACCTTAGGGCATCAGGGATTTCCTTTTCTTTTGTGGGATCTACCCAAAAGAAAAACCAAAAGTTTTAGAACAAGGAGATAGCCTGGAGGGACACTCCTGCCTTGGCTCTAATAAATGAAGGGTGAGAGTTCATTACCCAGAATGTTCAACAGGAAGAGGGAAACCCCTTAATCGATCTCATCCCACTTTCCTCCTATACCACCGAAAGCACTTCTTCCTACCCCACCTCATCAGTTTTGGAGCTCTAGGCCTAGGCCCCAGTGATCCTGGGAAAGCCATGCACAGATACTTGGGGTCCTATATTAGAGATCCTTCTTCCTCCATCCCCTTCCATAGCCAATCCTCTCTGCTCCAGTCTCAGGCCTCAGTGGAGTTCTGAAATTTTGTGCAAGTTTCCCTCAGGGGATCCCACTGCATCTTCCACTATGGTCCCAAGCATCCATCCTGTCCTTTCTCATCCAGTCAGTCCTGTTCTGTTTGAGAATAATAGGCTCCCAGAATCTCTCAGGCCATCTTACCCATTTTAGCACAATAACTCCCTCAATACTACTCCCTAAAATGGGCCAGGGAAATTATCTATTTAGAATTTTACTTCATGTATTAGGATTCTGGGTGAAGAGGAAGCTTTCAGTAGTGTTGGGTTGAGGGGCAGGTCATGGTTCTGTGAGTGAAGCAACCCTTCTAAACTCCAAAGGCTGTGGGACTAATCCAGTCTAAGAGCTGGAACCGAAGCAAGGAAAAATGATTGGGGAATGGGAGGAGGTGTTGATTGGGTGGACATTTGATAAGGGAAAACATCTCTGGAGAAGTGTCTTAAGAAATAGTACTTCTCTTAGTTCAATATTTTTATTGATGAGTTGGATAAAGGCTTAAGTGGCCAGCTTATCCGATTTGAAGAAGGCACAATGATAAGGAGTAGTTAACAGAGGATTCAAAAAAGATTCCCAGGATTAGATGAGTTCAATTAAGATGAAGCTGAACAGAGTTCAATATAAAGATCTTCAATAGGGTTCAAAATATCATATCACAAGTACAGAATGGGGGAGGTTTGACTCCAGGAACCACACAATGATTCACGGATGCACAAAGGCATCCACTGACACACATAGACAGATTCACACAGGGAGACACTAGGGAGCTAGCACCCGGCACCTGCTCACACTAGCTCACAAGTATAGAATGGGGGAGGTTTGACTAGTCAGCTGTTCCTGTGAAACAAATCTGGGGATTTGGGGGGAGGGCAGAAGAAGGTTTAGTGACTGCCAAGAAAGTAATGTGAACTCAGGCCTCATTAAGAGAGGGTAATGTCCAGGAAGATGGAAATGATAATCCCCCCCCACACACACACACACACCAACACACCAGACCTTAGCAGGAGCATGTCCAGAGAAAGACAGCTTAGAAGGATGAAGATCCCTCTGAGGACAAACCCATTTAAGGAACTGCAACCATTTATGGAGGAGACTTAAGAATGCACAGAGGACACAAGGACTTTTTTCAAGAATCTGAAAGATTATCATGTTGGGGAGTAAGCAAGCTTACTTTTCTTGACTACAGAGCGCAGAGCCTTGAGTGAGAGCAGTGGGAGGTAGGGAGAAAGAGAGGAGGAAGAAGGCAACTGAGGCTGGACTATAGTACAAACTTCCATTTCAATCTGCTCTAAAGGTGGAGGGAGTGTCCCCTCCCACATCCCACCGGAGCTCTGTATGTAAGAGTGCCCATGTGTGTGTGACCTTATGTGACTGTGCATCTGTGGACAGAGGAAAGGGGACCCAGAGTCGGGGGAGGCTGGATAGAAGAATGGATGGATTGGATCATTGAGGGATTCCTCCTCGGGTAATGGCTTAGATGAGCTTCCTCCGGTCCAAGATTCTTCCTTCTCAGCTTCTAGAATTCTTCCGTGGAGGCTGGCAAAGGAAAGAGATGAGTTGGGGTCGTCCCCTTCCTTCTCTGAAGCTTGAGGTTTGCTCAGGACACAGTTCTATGCTCTCATTCTCCATAGGTTCTCGCTTGGGCTACCACTGTAGTTTTCTGGAACCTCCCATCTGAATGAGCCAGGCCACCCTGGGCAGCTCTGAGGCTGCCTTCTGAGTCTCAGTCTGAGCTGGCCATAAATTTCCCCTTATAATGGTGGGAGAGGGGCTTTATCTCCCCGTCGATCCTGGCTCAGTGGTGAGAGGCAATGGAAAGAGAGGCCCTCCGGACTATGGCCTCCCCCTCCATGCACCACCCCCAGTGACCCACATCCCATTTGTCCCCGCATCTCCTCTAAGTCCCTTTCCTCCCTCCCTTCCCCAGGCTCTTGCCCCCTCTTTTCCCTCCCCCTCAGTCCCCTCCATGCAGAAGTTAAATTAAATGGCACTTTAAAAAGCTCCCTCCCTCTCCCCCTCCTTTCTTGTCCCTTTAATTCGGGTCTAAACGGTTTTGCTTTGGGAGAAGAATCTGGGGAGGGGGAAAGAAAGAAAGAAGAAAAATCCTTCCCGAAGAGAAGAGAAGGGGAGAGAAGAGAAGAGAAGGGTATTATTGCCCTAATCCTCTTAGGGCCGTCAGCGCAGACGGGCCGGCGGGGCTGAGATGGCCACTGGCCCCGGCCGTTCCCATCCTTCGTGGGGCGGGGCTGAGGCAGCGGCTGCGAAGGCAGCCCGGCCCCCCCGGCCCCCTCCTCGTCCTTCCTTCCGTCTCCTCCGTCCCCCCTCCACTTTTTCCCTTCCTCCCCCGTGTCTGGTCCCCTGTCTTCCGTCCACAGATGCACATAAGGTCACACACACACACGCACACACAGACACACACACACAGACACACACACACACACACACACACACACACACACACACACACACAGCTCTGGGGCTCAGAGAAAATCTGAAAAGCAAATACCTCCCTGGTTGGGCCCTGGGGAGTGGGCGGGAGTCGATGCTGGGACCTGCAAGCTTCCCAAGTCTGGGACACCCAGGCCAACCTGGAACACCCGAGGGCTTGGCATTCTTCAGTTTCCCGCTCTGGAGGGAGGCCCCAGACATACCATTACACCAATTCTGAGAAGAGGGTCTCACAGGCATACAGGGGCTCCTCGGGCCTGCACAGTCACCAGGCGTTTCCATCCTCCAGGCCGCCACCCCAGTGATCCCACGAGACAGGCCGCGCAGAGACCACAGCTCCACAGAGGCCACCGTTCTGCAGACTGGGCCGCTGACCTTTGGCCATGCCTCCAGGCCGCAGGCTCTGTGGCTGCGGTCCAAGGGGGGAGGCTATGGCCCAAGGGTGGAGCCGCAGCTTCCTCCCTGCCCCTGTTCTCTGGGTCTGCTGCAGCCTCCCAGCTCCCCTGACCCGCAGCTTCTCCGGCTGGGTTAGAGGTAGGGGAGTCCTCAAGAGCCCCATATTCCCGCCCAGAGCTTAGTAGACCAGGCCTGTGTGGCTGCGGGCCTTTCTGTGTCTCCGAGTGGACACAGATGCGTCCTTGACCTCTCTGAGAAGAGGTTATGGGCCTACGTACGTGGGAGCCAGTGTGAGCAGGCGCCGGGTGTGTCTGTGGGTGTCGGTGGGTGCCCTCGTGTGTCTGTGAGTCGTTGTGTGGCTCCTGGTCAAGGTGTTGCCCCCTCCCCCAACCCTCTTGGTTGGGGCCTCTTGCGGGGTTCAGGAGAAAGTCCACAGCTGGGGAGGAGGGATGAGGCAGGTCCGAGCCCCGAGCCGTAGGTCGCCTTTCCTTGCCTCCTTAGCCGGCTGAGGGCCCTCCGACCCTGCTCCCCCCCCTCCGATCTATGACCCCTCGTTTCCTGCCGGCACTGCTTTCACCAGGAGGGCCAGACATCTGAGCCCACCTGGCCCAGTCAGTAGTGGTGCTGCAGAGAAGCGGGTGAGCTTTATGACAGTGACCCCACCTGCATCCTCTCCGACTCCCCAGGACTCCGCTGCACTCTCCCGGGCATCCTCCCAGTAACAAGCTCCCTCCTAGCCCTCCTTTCTATATTCAGCCCCAGAGAAATTCCGCCCACCTGGGTCCCTCGGATCTCCGGGCCCAGCTCCGGATTCTTTTCCTCTGCACCCCCAAATACTGCTCTTCTCCCTTCCTCCCCTCAACCAGGCTGGAGCCTCCTTCTTTGGGGAGACTTTTTTTTTAACCTGGGAATATTTGGGAGGGGTAAAGGGTGGGGGAAGGATCTGGATGCTCTGATTGACAAGTGGCGGGGCCATTGGGGAGCTGAGGGCTTTACTGGGCACTGCCTTTTAAACACCCTCTTGGGCTCCCCACCTCTGTCTGTGGCAGAAGTTGCGAGGCCACGCACAAGTTGAGAGCAATTGGGGCCCGGGGAGCGCGGCAAGGAAAAGGAGGAGGAGGGAGGGGGAGGAGAAGGAGGAGGAGGGGAGGAGGAGGAGGAGGAGGAGGAGGAGGAGGAGGAGGAGGAGGAGGAGGAGGAGGAGGAGGAGGAGGAGGAGGAGCTGCAGCAGCAGCAGTGGTGACGGCAGGAGCAGCAGCAGCTGCAGCAGCAGCAGCAACACCACCGGCCGCGGCGGTAAGAGGCAGACAAACGGCTGCAGAGCGGGAGGTCACCCGGCGCCGCACCTCACCCCGGACGGCCTCAGCACCCCTATGCCCAGCCTGCTCTGAGCCGCAGGCTGCAGCCCTCCGAGGGGTCTGGGCTCGCGGAAGCTGCGCTCAGGGCTCGCCCGCTGAGGTAGGAGGGCGCCCGCTGACTGGGTCTAGGTCCCGGAGGGGCTTTAGGGCCATCTTGGGGAGGGACAGGACCTCGAGACCCCTCCCAAGAGCTTCAGCAATGGAGCCCTGACTGGGAGGGAGCTTGGATGGCCCTGGAAAGTTTGTGAGATCTCTGAAGGCTTCGCAGGATAGACAGACAGTAGAGGGGTGGAGATGGAGGGTGCTGGGGTGGCCATTGTCGGGAAAAGAAGAAAGAGGGACGCGAAGAGAGAGGCAGAAAGAAACAGGCGAGAGGCAGTCACACAGAGAAAGAAATAGACAGGTGAAATGGGAGACAGAGAGACGAGAGAGAGAGAGAGAGAGAGAGAGAGAGAGAGAGAGAGAGAGAGAGAGAGCGAGCTGAATCCACAGAGCCATTTGGAGTCAGAAGGACAGATCTCTTCGTCACGGCTGGACGTCCCTTCCCACCTCCCTCCAACCTTCCCTTCTCCCTTCTCTCCTTCCTGGTCTCACTGGCGCGCCCCGCACTTGGGCCGGTGTGTTCCTGAGCCCTGCGCTTCTCACCGAGGGCAAGTCGGGAACGGCCGTGAGTTCACCCGAGCCGCGACTCCTTAGAGGAGTCAGGTGGGGAACTGGGAAAAGGGGTGGGGAGTCGGGGCACATAACCCGGAACCCCGGGGGGAGCGAGCATCGTCCGGGGGTCTTGTGGAGGGAGGAGCTAGAAGCGAGAAGGAGAAAGTCCCTAGCCGGGCTCGGACTCTGACTGCCCTGCGCCCGCCTCTGGCCTCCAGGGCCCCGGCCCGCCAAGAAGCAGCAGCCCCTTCCGCCAGTGTAGACCGTTTCAGGGAGACCTCCGTTCCTCCTCCCGCCGTCTCTCCTTACCCCGGAGAGCAGCCGCAGGGCTAGCCCTGAGTTTGGTTCTCACCTTAGCTCTTTCCCTGTTGGTACGAATAATCCAGTTGGTAAGCTCCTCGCGTTGCCTGTGACGGCCTGTGTAGACGTGGCCAGAGTCGAGCGCCCGCCGGGTTGGGTGGTTTCTGGCCACTTAGCCCGAGCTCTTGGAATTCGTTAGCTTCTTGACGGCTCCGGACCCGCGTCGGGCGAGCCGCCGCCGCAGCCCTCTAGCTTCGGCCTCCCGCCTCCTTTCCTTGTCCCCAGTTCTTGGTTTGGGGGTTCGGTGCTTTCGCGGCTTCCCCTCCTTGCTCCCCGCGACAGTCCTCATCAGCCGCACACTCTCCCCAGGTAGCCGCCGCTGCCGGACTACCCGGATAGGGCCTGAAGTCCTGGGGCCCTGCCGGGGCCTAGACTAGGACCGGGAAATGAGGTGGGGTGGGGCTGGGAATAGGAGGCTGAAGAGTGGGCCGAGACGGGCAAGGAGCGCCGCTGAGGCTGAGGCCGCCGGGAGCAGGGCCACACAGGGCGACGGGGTCGGAGCCCAGGCAGAGGGGCCGCTCCGAATCTAGGGCTGGGGTCCGCTGGTGTTGGGGAAGGGAACTGGGATCTGCGAAATGGGGCTGGGGTCCAGGGCTCGGGCTGCGCTCCGCTCTGACTCTGGGGAAGCGCACAGGAGTCCAGGGACTGAGCCCGGGCTGCCCCCGGGGAAAGCGCAGGCTGCCGAGGCGCAGAGGCGGGACGCAAGCCTGGCTTAAGGTTTGGCCCCCGAGTGATGGCTTAGGGAAAGCCACCAAGAGGCGGTTAGGAGCGGAGTTAGGGCACAGGAACAGGGGGCAGGAGAGGGACCAGGGGCCAGCCTTAGTGGCTTTGGAGCTCAGCAAACTGGCCCGGCGTTGCGACTGAGTCCGACCAAACGACAAGAAGTTCTGGGGAATAGGGCCTGAAGAGGAATCGGGGCCAGGGCAACCCGGGGAAAAAAACAGGAAAAGAGCAGGGGCTCGAGGACAGGCCGGGCGGCCGGGCCAGGCTCGGGCTGGGGAATAGAATGAAGGTCCTGCGACAAGAACCTCTCAAGTCTACTGAAGTCCCCCCCCCCAAGTCCCCCCCCCAACCTCGCAATCTTAAATGAAGGGCAGGAAAGGGGGAGACTGGGGGTCTCGGACTGAGAGAGTGGGTGAGGCTTGGGGCCTCCTTGCCCCAAATCCTCCCCCCGACCACCGGGCACACCAGATTCCCTAATCTTCAACGGCACTCTACAGAAGAAATGGGGAGGAAGGCGCGGGTTGGCAAGAGGAGGAGGACCAGGCCTGCAGCCCGGGAAAGGGCTAAGGGTTCTATTCCATTTCCCCTTCAAATTCAAGATAGCGGGATAGGGAGGAGGGTGTGGACAGGTCGCAGTAGATGGTGCTTTCCTAGCCTCTGTAACGTGGTGAGGAAAAGCATGCGGTCAGAGTGGATGTGTTTTGGCTTTAACGAAGTGTATGGTGACCCGCGTGTTGGCTTGGCCTGTGTCTGTGCCTTCCCTCTCCTCAGGAACCACAATTAGACATTAGGCATCAGAGGGGTGAGGGGGGTCTTCAGGCCCTCGGATGTGTGAGTGTGTGTACCTGTGCGCACGCGATTGTGTGCGTGTGTGTGTGTGTGTGACAGGGCTGCCCGCCTCGGCCTAAGGGAGCGAACTCTACCCTGCTCTGGGGGGAGATTGGCGCCTGGCAGGTTTAGGAGGCAGAGACCCGCGGATTGGAAGGACCGAAGGAGCCGGGGACCAAGAAGCGCAGCGAGGAGGGAGAGCCAGTGTGGCTGCGGACAGACGCGAGCGCACTCACTCCTCTGGGGTTCCGGGGTTCTGGGTCGTCTACACGGGCTGCTCCGGACGACCTATGGAGGGATCCTCCTGCGGAATTTGTTTCTCTTCAGAATCTCCAGCTTGCCAAGAATTCCCACTCTCCAAGCGCAGACCTTGGGGGGGGGGCAGAGCTTGTGGGGCGTCAGAAGGACGTTGATCTTCGATCGAATGAGGTTCTTCTCCCTACACCCCCAGCTTGCGGGGGTCCCTTTGGCTGAGACAGCGGCAGAGGCTGCACCTGCACAGGATCTCAGCCGCTGAAATCAGACGGAGGATTCGATTCCTTTTCCCAGTCAGACTATCTACCGCGTGGAGATGGGCCGCGTGGAGATGGGCCGCGAGTTTCCTCGGGGCCGGATTCTCTTGGTTGGAAGCCCGTTTGGATCGAAAGGTTCCGAGAATAGGCCCCACGTCTTTTCCCCATCTCAGTGTACCGGCAGTACGTCCGAAGGTCCCCACCGTCTGGAGAGTTAGAGCTGGGGAAGGGACCCAGGGAGCGGGAAGGGCCGGGCCTGCAGAGTCGGAAAACTACTCTTCCTCCCACCTCCACCCCCATTCCTAATTTCCCATCTGCCGTTTCCCATCACCCTCTGTCCAGGACTTCCCCTCCTCAGCTAGTCACCAGGTCGAGACTAAAGACTCCCCAGGGGGCAGAAGAGAAGAAACAGGTTGAGGTTCCCTTCCCCTTAGGTCCACACAGCTCTCATTAGTTTCCCTAAAGAAATCGGGCGGGTTCCTCTCCTCTCCCCAGGGCTCTCAACTCGAGTGGTTGGGGGCGAGAAGAGATCCGGTACCCGGGCCCAGACCTTTCACCCTCCAAAATATCTAGCGCATGCTCAAACATCAAGGCACAGCAGGATCCTCCCCTTCCCCCAATTACAAAACACAATCTGGGATACCTGTAGCCCCCCTAGGAGAAAACACCTCACAAACCAATCTCATTACCTATACAAGCCCACGCAATTACCCACAGACTCACCGAGACTCTCGAATGTTCTGAAACCCACCGCTCTCCTAGCAGACACACCTTGCTCTGCCTCCATCTCTCTTTCTCTCATTCACCCGGTACGGGTTAGGAGTCTCTCTGTCTCTCTCTCTGTCTCTCTCTCTCTCTGTCTCTCTCTGTCACACATACACACACACACACACATGTACACACACACACACACACACACACACACACGTCTTAGCTAAAGCCCAAAAGTTTTCACTGAAACTCAGTTTCCTGAAGCCCCACTAAGTCCCTTTGTTTCCAGGCAGCTATACTTCTTCGTTGGGCTTATGTTCCCGGCTTAGTCAGCACCGTAGTTTGGGGACTTTAGATTCTGACCAGGGACTGAGGTGGGTGGGGGAGAAGGGGCCAGGAGGCCGGCGGTGGATACTCTGAAACCTCTCACCATTGTTATCTTTATTTTATTTTATTATTGAAAACCTTTGGAAGGACAGTGCTGACCCGTCCAGCTTGCGCTACCGAACATCCTCCGAGCCCCTCTGAGCTCAGGGCGCGCGGCCAAGACTGAGGCTACTTGGAGACCGGAGACACCTTCCTCCCTTGCTCACCCTGCCTCAGTTGTCTCCCAGACAACACCTAGGAACGGGGCCTGGGTTTTGGACCTCAGGAAGCGGGTCCCGTTGGTGCTGTCCCGGTTGAGGGGGGCTGAGCGTTTGGCCCCATGTGGTGGATGAGGCTGAGCGTCTGGATACGCGGCAAGGAGGGAGTTGCCCCAAAACTTGTAGGTGCTGAGTCGTCCTGGGCCTCTGACCTCAGCTGGCTGGCCCCCGGAGTCTCTCAGGATTGAGCTGGGCCGAGCCTGGTGTGCCTGAGCATACTGGCAGTCCGGGTCATGGCCCCCACTCCGAGCTCTGGTTAAGAGAATACAGCCTTCCAAAGAGGACCCCAAATTCACGAGGTCCCGCCGCTAAGAGGGATTGGGGGAGAACTTCAGCTGAGGTTCCTTCAAATAAGAGGTTACAAATGATTCCACTAATTCAGGATTCCAGGGTCACCCCTAGTCCAAGCTTCCCGCGCCTACCTGTGCGCAATCAGTCCCACGCACGGTTCGCTCGATAATGCTTGCAGTGGTGATTCCTCTCCCCATTCCGGGGGGTGCAACCCGCCCGGGTGGTGAGGCTGAGAAGGAGAATGGGCACAGTTGGAAATTTGGAACTGGAGCATTTGGGGGAAGCCAGAGCTGAAAAACCACAAATCACGAGTTGGGAGGCAGGGAGGGAGCAGTTGTGGGGGCTGGAGGGAGAGATCCACGATCATGGCTGGGGAGCGAATTACGAGTGGCGAAAAGTGGAAAATTTTTTTTCGGGGGGGGGGAGGAATCTAGGCCGCTTCCTCCACCTGGACCTCTGATGGCCAGAACGCCTGATGAACTTAGCCCCTTGGAAGGCTTCAGATACGAAGGCTCAGGCTGTTGGGAAATGCGACTTCCGAGGGGACTGGGTGTCCCAAACCCGAAAACTAAATAGTAGTTTCTTCTCTTCTTGACCCCCAAGTTCACACTCACACACACACAACACACACACACACACACACACACACACACACACACACACACACACACACACAAACATCAGCGCTTAAATCCCAACACAAATCCATAGAGTCTCAGGTCCCTATACCTAGCCTACACACTTCCACGTACGTGAAATCCATGGTCCTCAACACTGTGTGGACACAATTACAGCTTCCCCTCCCCCAATACACACAAATACAATCGCATGAAGTCACACATCCATACACACGCACCCCCCCCCCCACAGACAGACACACTTAGACACAGACTTCCCCACCCTGCCCCCTTTTCCTGGTCATGCCTTCGAGAGGCTCTTTCTATGGGTGGCTGGACCAGTGGGGGTCTGGATCCTCTTCTTTTCCCTTCCCTTCTTCATACCCCCCCAGTGGCTAGGCGCCCTGCCCTGGGGGCCCCCATGTAAATGACCGCAATAAATATCTAATCAGGGCCCGGGGCGATGCGGACTAGATCTGGGAGTGTGGGAGCAAACCCATTAATAGAGGCTGCGAAAGCAGTCGGGAGAGGGGAGGGGGAGAAGCGGGGAGGCTGGACACCTGAGTCCCGGTCTTAGCTCTGTCCCTGACCCGCCGTGCGCCCTCGTCGCCCTCCTTCTAGCTTTGGACCTCAGTTTCCCTTTCGCAGGGACTCCTAACTCCAGTTCTAAGCTTTATGCCGCAGGCTGCTGGGGCGTTGGGTGGGTTGGGGAAGAAAACACCCAGTTTTGATTTATAAGGGTCCAAGTCGTCCCCACCTTATCAACTTCAGGAACTGGGGCGGCCTCTGCTGAACCCCCAAGCTATCTTTTCAACTATTTCACTGGTTCTACCAGTTCCCCCGTTTCCTGCCTTTCTCTTGGAGTCTGCGCCAAACAGTAGGCGCTTAATAAATGTTTAGTGCTAGGTTGATGAACGCGTCATAATGATTTTCCGTCTCTGTGTCTCGGTCTCGGACCTCTGTTCCTGAGTCTGAGGCTCTGTCTGTCTAGGTCTAAAATTCCTCCTCTATCTCTGTTCGTCTCCGACCGTCTGTTTCTATCTCTGGCATACTCGGAGTCTCTTCAGCTCTCTTGACTCTGTCTCCCTACTCTGCGGAATCTCAGGGTCTGTTGAGCGACTCGACTCTGCGGCTTCCGGGGAGACTGAGGGGATCCGCGGCCCTTGAGTTCCACCTAACTGTCCCAGACTGGGACCGTATCCTCGGAGCTGCAGCCCCCCGCCCCGGTTCTTCGCACCCCACTTGGATCCCAGTGGAGCAGAGAGGCTCTGTTCCTCATTTGTCTCTCTGTCTCTCCGCTTGCTGTCTCCCTCCTTCTCTGCAGCCTCCTCTGACTTGTTTCTTTCAGTTGTTCTGGCTCCATCGCTCTGAATCCTGAACCCCAGCTTCTCTGAAGCTGCTGCTGCCTGTCTCTGGGTTTTTATGGGTAACGGCGCAGCTCCCATTCTTTCCACTTCCTTTCCTCCAATGTCTCCAAAGCTGCGCCTTGACCAGTGTGCGCTTTTCCTGGATTTCTCTCCCAAGATCTCTCTTAAAACGACTCCCTGCCTCTTCCCATCGCCTGCCTTTCTCTGCTTCCCTCTCCCTGGGAACTTCTTGGCTCGTGTCTCCGGCTCCCTCAGTGGATGTCTTTCTAGGGGAGAGTGGTTGCCCCTCTCCCCGCGCCACTGGACTTCAGATTTCTTTCTGTCTCCCAGTCTCCTCCTCTCGCTTTCTCCCTGAGTCTGTTTCTCTCTGTCTCCTTCCCTCAGTCTGTGTCTCTCTTCCTCTCTCTCTATCTTGGTCCCCTTCCAACACTCCCCGAGGTCTCTGCCTCCTTTCCTGTCTCTCAGTATCTCTGTCTCGGTCTCGGTCCCGGTCTCCAGCTGCTTCTGTTTCTGGAGTGAAGAGGAGATCCAGGCAGCGACCCAGTTAATCCGGTGCGCGTAGACAGGGGGTCCGATCGGCCCGCCCCAGGAAGGTTGGGATGGACATTATTCGGATAATTAGCTCAGCCTGCCTCCCCACCCCCCCGCCTTAGTTTGTTGCTTTTCTAAACCGGCCGTAGGTGTTCCCATGCCGAGGTTTGGGGAGGTTCCTTCCCCCTTTAGCACGGAAAACCGGGGACCCGGTAAGTGAGAGCGGGGCGTGGCGGGGGGGATTGAGCTGGGCTGGGCCCAGTCCGCACCCCGCTATCCACCCCCACTGGCCCGCCCCATTAGCCGCGGGGAGCTAATTACCCCAATTAGGAGGCTGATTTATAATTAATGGCTCGGACCGAGTGATAATTGGATGTTAATGGATAACTGGCCTTGTGGGGGAGGGGAGCTCCAAGGCTCTAGGCCCGGAGCGGGATCGGCCTTCAGCCCGAGCTGCCCAGCCCAGCAGCAGCCCCCGGACGGGTCCCGAGCCGCCCCCAGCTGAAAGAAAATGAATCTGTCATTAGCGGGGGCTAGGAGGGGAGGAGGGCCGAGAGGAGCGAATGGCTGCTGCAGTAGGGGAGCCTAGCCCGGAGAGTGCCCAGTTCAACTGGGCTCTGGCCAAGCCTTTTCCGACACAGTTCTCACCTTGGACGCCCAGAGTCTCAGTCCCTTAACTCACCCGCAGCCCCTAACGCTCAGTTGTGGCTGGCCAAGTGATCACGTGGGAAAAGCACACGGCCTCTGGAGGCAGAAGCCCTGGGTTCCAATCCTACCCCCAAATCTCCTCGTGGGACCCTGGACAAATTATTTAGCCACCTGGGACCTCCGTTTCCTCATCTGTAAAAATTTCTTCCAGGTCCAATTCTGTAATAGTTCGCCCTCCCTCATAGGGCCCCTATCATGCCCCGGGTTTGAGCCGTGACACAATCCCCTTTCCTCCCTCCCCATCTCAGACTGCCCCATCTCTCCTCCTATGAAGCATTTCCCGTTTCCTGTCCGGGCGCAGTGCACCCCGGCTGCGCTGCGATCGTCTCCCCTCGCTCCTCCCTCACCCCTTGAGTCCTTCCTAGCTCCCTCCTTCCCCTTTATGGTTTGGACACAACTTTTAGCGTCTCCTGGCCTCCCTGGGCTTTTCATATCTGTGCTCAGAGAATGCAGGCTCCAAGGACATCACGTAGAAGGTGACCTATTTGTTCTTATTCTAGAATAACAGGCCTGGGGCTGGGATTGCGTTGATGTAGGGAACACCCTTTTCTAACGCAGGAAGGCACCGTCTCTGCCAGCTGGAGTCGTAGCGTGTGGGCCGGGGCTGGGGGACTTGGAGTGACTTGCCAAGAATCATGCCGCTGGAATGGCAGAAGCCGGATCTGAGGCCCCGGCTTTCTGACTTCAGGGCGGCTCGGCGCTGCTACCTGTATGAGATACCTTGTAATGTGCATAAACACGATAGCGACTGCTACAATTATTCCTCCTAATAGTAATGCTAAAGCCAGCGGCGCTATGTCGCCCTTTCCCAAACACAGCTCTGTGAGAGGAGCCAGGCAGATTGGAACCAGCCCCTCCAAATGAGGCAGTGAAGACTTAGTGGATCCCAGAGGGCTTTAATAGGGTCATATAGCTAAGCTGCTTCTTCCCCCAGATTTGAATCTGAGTTCTGCCTCCAAGCCCATTGCCTTGGGCTGTTTCCTCAGCTGGCCCCCATAGTAGGAGCCATTCAAGAGTCTAATAGGTTCCAGGGAGGGGGGAGTGAGCGGGAGCACCTTGCTGTCCTGTGCTCTGACCAGACCTCTCCCGAAGGACTGGGCTTCCCTCCCATTGCTACATTTCAGGAGGAATTTTGGCAGCCGGCCTCAGACCCTGGTTCTAGAGTTGATTGTGACCTGGGCTGCAGCAGACTCTGCCAGAAGCCTCCCTATTAGAAAGACCTCAAATAGGGGCTCAGAGACAGGCAGACTGGCTCTTTCATTCAATGACCCAAGTCACTACTAATCGAAAGTAGGTGGATCACCTAGTCCAAATTCTATGGTGGTGGCAGCTCACCACAGCAACAAAGAGGCAGAGACTTCTAAGAAATCCAGTGTTTAGACTGTCTGAATATATGCTGATTTAACTAGTGGTACTCAAAATGAGAGATTTTGGTCCAACGACCAATCGGTTTGGGGGTGAACCGAACCACACAAATATTGACTTTGTTTATACATGTGGATTCTGAATGACTCTGACAGAAGTGACCTAATATCCAAGGTATTTTGTGCATCTATAGTCACCCAAAATTATAGCTTATGAGATCCTATTCATAAGTTTGGCTATTCTTCACTCTCAGAGCTCACAAGCAGTTCAAAGAAAAAGCATTTTTTTCTGAATCTAGGGAAGTAGCCAACAGTGTGCTAGACCTCTGTTCTCCTTTTCCCTGGTCCACAAATATGGGTCATATTCTTTCATGGATAAATACACTTCAATTGGAACAATGGTTATATTTGGGGTTCCAAATGCCTGTGGTGATTCATGGCTGATAATACCTTTGGGTGCAATCACTGTGCTGCTCTTTTTGGCTCTGCTGCCCCAAAGGGTGTCCCATTGTTGCTAACCCAGATGGGTATAATATTGCTAGTTTCAGCTAATGGGCTCTCCTGGTCATTCTGATTCATTAGCAAGAAGAGGGACTGCCTCTTCCCTTAGGAGGAGTTTGACCTTGCTATTTTTTTCCTCTTTAAAGAAAAGTCTGTAGCCCAGAGACTAAGCTTCAACTGTTTTATTTATTTGTAACATGTTTTATTGAAGCAAATTTTTTTCTTTTCATAAAACCTTTACTATTGGGACTAGGTAGTGCAGTGGATAGAGAACTGGCTCTGGAGTCAGGAGAACCTGAGTTCAAATCTGGTCTCAGATATGTTATGCTTACTAGCAATGTGACCCTGAATATGTCACTTAACCCCCATTATCTTGCAAAAAAGTCTTAAACTCCATTAATAACACTTTCCCAATGATTTCCCCCTTTCTCCCCATCTGCAACCCTTTCTGTAAAAATAAATACAGTCAGATAGAAAATTTAAAAATGTATGACTCCTTCTGTACTTATAGTTCACCTCTCTGTTAAGAGGAGTCCTTCTGAAATCATGATTGGTTACTTCGTTGATGAGAGTTCTGAAGACTTTACATATTGTTTTACATTGCCTTTTTCTGACCATTCATCGTCCTAATGGTTCTGCCTTCTCCATGAATCAATAAAGCTGCCTCTGATTCTTTCATATTTGTCAGTTTTAACATTCTAATAATATTCCCTTGTGTTCTTATGCTACAATTTGTTTAGTCTTTCCATATTGTTGAACATCCCTGTTCTGGTTATTTGCTCCTCTTGAGGCATCAAGTGAATTAGAGCACCGGCCCTGGGGTCATGAGAAACCTGAGTTCAAATCTGACCTCAGACACTTAATACTTAACTGTGTGACCTTGGGCAAGTTGCTTAACCTCATTGCCTTGCAACTCCCCTCCCCTCCCCCCCCAGCCAAAAAAAAAGGAGATTTTTTCCTTTCTTTTTTTTATTTTTGTTTTATTTTTTGTAAGACAAGTAACTTGCCCAAGGTCACAGGCTGGTGCTCTATCCACTGGACCACCTAGCTGCTCCTTATTAGGTATCTTATACATATGCTTATACATTTGGAACGTTTCTTCTCCCCCTTAACTCAGCTGAAGTATAAGTTTAGTTATGGCATTGAAAGGTCAAAGAGAATGAACTCTTTAGTGATTTTTTTAGAATCTTTAACTCTTTTTGAAAGACAGGCCCTAGAAAGTCAGTTTTCTCTTCATAAAGAATGAAGCCTGTCATATCTCTGAAGTTAAGCATTTTTGGAATACAGAACAACCATCTAATTAATTAGAGTTATAGACTTTTAGGCTATCTTTTGAACTTATTTCCTTCTGCTGGCAGTATACATATCCTCATTCCAATCTCTCTCCACCTTATGGTTAAAAAGTACTCTTTTTTTTTTTTAGGATTTTGCAAGGCAAATGGGGTTAAGTGGCTTCCCTAAGGCCACACAGCTAGGTAATTTTTTTTTAAAGAAAGCTTTTATTTTGAGTTTTTCAATTGTTTCCCCTATTCTTGCTCCCCCCCACACAGAAGGCAGTCTGTTAGTCTTTACATTGTTAGAAAGTACTCTTTAACCTCAATCAATTCATGTTTGTCGACCTGAATTCCCTCTCAAAATATTTAATAAGAGATTGCATACCAATACAAGAGGAAGGGATTGGGTGGATCTGAAACACTGCAGCTTCCTTCACCTGCCAAGATTATCTCTGATTTTTCCTTGAAAATGAACAAGGGGGCGGCTAGATAGCATGGGGTAGCTAGATGGCACAGTGGATAAAGCACTGGCCACGGAGTCAGCAGTACCTGGGTTCAAATTTGACCTCAGACACTTAATAATTACCTAGCTGTGTGGCCTTGGGCAAGCCACTTAACCCCATTTGCCTTGCAAAAACCGAAAAAAAAAAAAATGAACAAGAACTAAAAATGTATTACCTCTGCTTCAAATCCTCTCCCTTGTAAATTTCTACCTGTCTCAGGCCAGAATGGTCATCACCCTGTGTCTGAGGGATTGAGCTGCCCCTTCATAACTGAAAGAAAACCTATCAAATTTGCAGTTAAGTGAAAGGGTGGTGGTTCATAAGTAAAAGATAAGGAGAAGCCACTTTCCTTATGTATTCAAAGGCAACCATAAAATATTGTTTCGTGGGTTCCTTGATCATTCCATCTTACAGTGCTTGTGCCAAACATGAAGAAAATGATGACTATGTAGATGATTGCATTAGCCCAGTGGGCTGACATCTGATGCAAAGGGTGTTGAAGGAGAGAACTGGAAAAATAATTTGATGAGGGGCAGCTAGGTGGTGCAGTGGATAGAGCACGGCCCTGGAGTCAGGAGTCCCTGAGTTCAAATCCAGCCTCAGACACTTAACAATGACCTAGCTGTGTGGCCTTGGGCAAGCCACTTAACACCATTGCCTTGCCAAAAAAAAAAGAATTTGATGAGGGCCTCCAGCATACAGGAAAGTATCCCTTGGGAAGAAGAAACCAAAGAGTTTCGAGACTTGCAGGTTACTCAGAAGACTCAAACCACTGGCAACGAATACTTTCTTAAAGGGTGTTGACCCTGTGAATGTCATCATTTATTAAGTACCCACTCTGTGTCAGGTGCTCTACTGGATACTAGAGATGAAAATACATGATAGGAAACAATCCCAATTTCATAAGGAACCTAAAGCCTAATGGAAAAGGGCAGGTATAAGTTTAGACAACCCAAATGTAAGCAGATAGCAGGCCTTCAATATTACAAAACTCTGTGATCTCAGTGATTTCCCTCTCTCAGTATGGCTCAATGACCCAAAGATATAGCTTTGCAGTCTGCATAATTCTTGTTAATTAGTCAGTCAGTAAACATCTATCAAAGGCCTAGGGTGTATCAGTGATTGTGCAAGTTGCTGAGATTAGAAGGTTTGTGTCCTTCACAGAAAGTTCATTGTACATACAGTTGTATTGGACCTCAGCATATCACTTATTCCATTTCTAACCCATAGGTGATTGTGTCATTTCCCCTTAGGGTCACTCATAACTTTGGCTCTGACAATAGAGGAGTCCAAGATGAGTGAATGAAAAAAAACTATTAAATGCTTCTGTGACAAGCTTTATAACAATCCACCATCACTGGGAGAACATTTATATTGAACAGATAGTCTTTATGCTGTGGAGGCAGAGCAATGTAGGTAGCTTGGGATCCTGAAAAGTGCTGCAGATTTTCTTCAACATAATCCAGGCGGCTGTGTTCCTCTTATTCAATTATGAATCCAGCTCATTATTTCTTAATAGTGCTTGTCCCAGATATATGTGCGAGTAGGCTAAACAATGTTTTGGCCATTCAACTGCATATTATTGTTTGGATGGTTGCCATTTTTCATCCATTTATGGCTCTTGGTGAGTGGTCCCTATAGGGCACTGAGTCCTGTTGCCATCGGTATGATATCATTGGAGGTTCTCACCATCTCTAGAGAATTCTTTCTTTTGTACACTGTAGGAAGTATCCAGGGTAAAATTGAACATCTTTGTCAGACTACATCTCTGCTTTGTGTCTTGCTTGATGGCAGTCAGTTATTTCTTTTTCTTTCATTTGCCAATAGATTTTGTATGACCATAACACATGCAGGAGAGACTCCTTGTTGAAAGACAGTTTTAAAGGTAGAATTTTGTTACATAAAAGTCAACTTTTTTTAAATCAATGTTCAAAAAATATAGTTTGATAGATTTTTCTGTCAATTGTGTGACCATCATAATAGGACCTGTTCTAGAGAGTCATTTGCAAGACCCTGCCTTTCTATCAATAAGGATTTTCCTGGGGCAGCTAGGTGGTGCAGTGGATAGAGCACCGGCCCTGGAGTCAGGAGGACCTGAATTCAAATCCGACCTCAGACACTTCATAATTACCTAGCTGTGTGGCCTTGGGCAAGTCACTCAACCCCATTAGCCTTGCAAAAACCTAAAAAAAAATAAGGATTTTCCTACTTCATCAAGGAGGAATTTGATAAATGTGTATATCATTCTCATAAAGATTAAAATGACCTACCTTGGGACATGATAGTTTCCTTTCTTTGAAGTTTTTCAAACAAGGGCTAAATCATCAGTTGTTGCATTTTGTGAGATTCTCTTTTGGGTATGAGAATAGCAGATTGCTGAAGTCCCTTAGAACTCTGACATTACCTTTGAGACGAGAAGTTCACAGGTTGACAAACATCAATTAATCTTTTCGGAGAGTAACATTATCAGTATTTCCTTTTTTTTTTTTCTTTTGGCATCTCCTCATCACTAAGAAAACTTGTATGAAAATCCCTCAATGTTTGTATGTTCTGTGCCTAGCATCCTCCGGACCTTTTGACTTATGCTTCTTTTGCTATTTTATGAGGATACATTGCTAATTATTTCCTCCACAGTGTTTTGCAAATGAGTTTGTACCTTAGATTGGTGTTGCCCTTGGATGCCTTGTCTCTCATGGCAGGTGGATCAATGTCTACTGACAAAATAAAATAATTTCTGGACATTAGAAAAAGATGCCACTGAGATCAATATTTTTATTCTTCCCCATTTCACATTTTTTTGTTTTGTATCAATGGTTCATTTTAATAGATCAGATTGAAATTGCTGGAATAGTTCACAATATCTTCTTATCCTTAATCCATCTTCCAAGTTTTTGCTGATTTTGATGTTTTTTTCCTAACTAAGCTATGATCTAGCTGCACTTCACCAGTGATATAATTCCCACAGACATTTTCTGTCTAAGCTATAGTCAACTTGTTTCCTTGTCATGTGGGATGCTTACTCTGCCTAAACCTCTTTTCTGGCTTTACTTATTCATGATCTAGAGGCTGGAGACCTCTAAATAGTTTACATGCCTTTGTCTTCTTTGGTTTCTGAACTATGAGTTGTATTCCTCAAAATACAATATCATTATCATCCCCTAAACTCACCTTTAAATTGAGATCAGTACATAAAAACTTGGTTTGGAGAATTTTTCTCAAGTATTTCCATAAAATATTTCTATCTCTTTAGTTCTTGCAACAGAGATTGGTGTGTGAGCTGAAGTTTGTAAGCTTATGGTTATCATGATATCCTAATTAGAAGATTTCTAGATAACTTATTCACACTGGAGGTTTTTTCGTAGCCTTTGGGCATAGGCTGAAGATAATTTGGATAGCTCCTTCATTTACTTTAGTTTAATGATCTTCTAATCAATGAGAGCATGAGGTTGTGCTCACCAAAGGTGTTTGTCTCTGTCATGGGGTACAAAGAACTGAGGGAATCTTATGGAGAGTGAAGTGTTTGGAGACTCTGTTGGTCTGGGTATACTGAAGGCTGCACTTCATTTGATTTTCTGGTCTCAGCTAAGCAACTTGATAGTATTAAAACTCATCTCCTCAGATCCCTACTTCTCTTGATTTCAGTTATAAAACATCATGATCTAAAGAGAAGGGGAATTGTGAGTAACCCCAAAGGACAATGCACAGGTACAGATAGATGAGAAACTCATGATCCAAGCTCCAGAAGGAGTGTAAGAGACAATGTCAAAGACGACCAGATAAAGTGGACTGGTCATGTCCCCAGCAGGTGGATAGCCTTTTCTTCATGTTCTTAGTGGCAAGCACCATTTTCAAACATAATAAATACTTAACAAAAATGTATTGTTTGATTTAGAAGGCATGTATAAAACATACAAAGACCCAACTAGGTCTTTAGAACATTAGCTTCCATAGAGGAGACAAGAGTCACAGAATGAGAAAGCCCAGATAAGTTGCAAGTTGCCCTGGTGGGAGGAAATGTCCACACTGATGAGGTCATAGCTTCAACTAAGTGTGTTGCCAAGATGAAGAGCGTCCAAACAGAGTAACCTGGATGATAAGAGTTGAAGCTATCCAAAGATAGGTTAAATAAATCATTTAATCAACAAACATTTATTAAGGTAGCTAGATGGTTCAATGAATACAATGATAACCTGGAGTCAGGAAGAGCTGCATTTAAATCTGGCCTCAGATACTTCCTAGCTGTGTAACTCTGGGCAAGTCATTTAACCACTGTCTGCCTCAGTTTTCTTAACTGTAAAATAGGGATAATAATAGCCCTAAAAAAGGTTATTTTGAGGCTTAAATGAGATAATTGTAGAGTAGTGATTGGTTCATGATTTACAATTTATTGGTTCCTTTTCCTTTCTCCTGGCAGAGACAAGATTTATGTATGCAATGACATGAAAATAATATACAAGATAATTTTTTTAGATTTTCCAAGGCAATGGGGTTAAGTGGCTTCCCCAAGGTCACATAGCTAGGTAATTATTAAGTGTCTGAAGTCAGATTTGAACCCAGGTACTTCTGACTCCTGGGCCCATGCTTTATCCACTGTGCCACCTAGCTGCCCCCTCATACAAGATAATTTTAAAGGGGCAGCTGAGGGATAAGAAAAGATTTCATCTATTAGGTGACATGGTAGCTGAGCTGTGAGAAGAGAAGACTTTGTTTATTCAGCATTCATTTATTAAGAACCTACTATTTCCAAATTCCTAAGCCAGGTTCTAAGGATACAATTCCTGTCTTCAAGACATTTGTTTTCTGCTTGCAGGAGGTTGGGATGCACCTGATGGGTTCTTAAATAACTATACAGAAGGGTGGCAAGTGATGAAGACAAAGGAGACAAAGTGGTGGAGATGGAGGAGAGGTTTAAGAGGCATCTGAAGAGAGAGAGCCTCCTTATAGTTGGGAAGACTTCCTTGAGGAGGCAGTCCTGAAGCTAAGGTTTGAAGAAAGGGAGAGCTGAGAAATGATTGTATTACAGACAGGGACAAACAGTCTGGTAGGATGATACCTTCTGTGCAAGACCCTCCCTGGTCCCTGTAGCTAAAAATGCCCTTCCCCTGGATTGAAAGACTTGCCTTGAGAATCCTGGTGGACATCTCCACCTCCCCTCCTCCCTATCTTGTACTATACTTACCTGTATTCAAGGTATACTCACTACTACCCCCAGCTCTCCAATAGGAGCAGAAAATAGCACATCATATTCAAACAGATCATTATTAAAAGCATCAAATAATGGCAATCATGAGAAATGAGCATCGATATAGATTGGAGCCCCATTGCGACAAATGCAAATCAAGACATTTGTGATTTCTCCTCAAGGCAATGTTGAGCAATCAAAGGTTCTTGATCAAAGGAGCAACATGGTTAGAGCCTACCTGAGGAAGATAATTTTGACAGCTGTGTTGTGGAGAAACATCTGACAGTTTGAATGAGGGGCACATGGGAGAGATGGAAGAGCCAGGGATTGTTCCAAGATTTTGAACCTGAATGACTGGAAGAATGATGGTGTCCTCCATGGAAATATGGAAACCAGGAGGAAGAATAGGTTCAGGAGGAAGGGTCAAGAGTTTTATTTTAGACTGCCTGAGTCTGAGATGGCTCTGACATATCTTGGTAATGACATCCAGCTAGCATTGTTTCCAATAGGGTACTAGCACTCAGAGAAAAATGAGAACTGGAAGTATAGTTTTGGGAGGCATCTTTAGCCCCTGGAAATGGATGAAATTGCCCAGAGAGCAGGAGGTAGAGGATATGAGGGATCAGGGCTATTGTTAATGGTGGTAGTGAGGAGGGAGGCATGATCCTGTCTTCAGGAATCTGAAGGGCTGTAGCCAAGAAGGGCTTTATTCTGTCTGTTCCCAGAGGGCCAAGTCAAGAGGAATGGGCAGACTGTGGGATGGAGTTGTAGGAGGTTATTTCAGGCTGATGTCAGGAAGAATCCCTAACAATTAGATCTGTTGCAAAATGGTGGTGATGGGTACTTCTCATATCTATCTATCTATCTATCTATCTATCTATCTATCTATCTATCTATCTATCTATCTATCTATTTGTTGCCCCCCCCCATTATTCTCTAAGATCCTTTGGAGTAGGCATCGTTTCAGTCTTTGTGTTTGTATCTTCACTGCTTGGCACCAAGCAGGTGATTAATCAGTGCTGGTTGCATCAGTAACTGATTGATTCAGGCAAAGACAGTCATTTGTCAGAGATGTTGCAGAAGAGTTTCTGTGGGTTGAATTAGGGCGTCTCTTAGGGTCCCCTCTAGCTCTGAGATTTGGGGGGGCAGAGAAGCCCCTCACTTCAGAGAGTGTTTCCCTACTCATTCTCTGCCAGCCCTCACAACCCTGAAGAGGCAGGATGCTTGCCCCCATTTTACAGAAGAGCAAACAGTTTCAGAGAAGGGAATTGAATTGTCCAAGGATTTATTCAAGTCAGTGGCAGAACCCAGGACCAAAACTCATTTTTGTGACACTGTGAATACATTTCCCCTTTCAGAATCCCAGTTTCCCACTAAGAAAATAAAGGGTTTGGACAATGTGACTTCTAAAGTCATTTCTAGCTCTATGCTCTATGGGCCTAGAGGGATGAGTGTGTGCATTGGTCAATGGGGGGAGTCAAGGAACAGGATTCAACCTCACTAAGAAGGGAAGTAGGCCATAGGATCCCTTAAGGGTTCCCTCCCAAGGAGATTTAGGCCCCATATAAGCTTCAGGAAGGAGGACACCTGGCCTAAGTCCAGGGAAATTAGATGTTGTAGTGGATAGAATAGTGGATCTGGAGTCAGAAAGACCTGAGTTCAAATCTTCTCTCAGATTCTTACTAGCTTCATGACCCCAGGCAAGTCACTTAATCTTTGTCAGTCTCAAATTTCTCATCTGTAAAATGTGATAATACCATCGATCTCCCAGGGTTGATGGGAATAAAATGAAACAATATTAATAAAATCCATTACGAGCCTTATATAAATTTTGTTTTCATTTTTATTATTATAAAATCATAAAGTCATATACTACAATATAAACACCCCCCCCCAACAGAAACTAACCTCTTTTCTTCCTCCTCCTACCTTGGGACTTGAATTCTCCCATCATTTATGCACAAACTTCCCCATCCTCTCTATTCCAGGCACTTTGCAGGATGGAGGTAGGGAGAAGGGCAGGGCAACTAGCAGCTGTTTACCTGAGGCATGACAGTGTCCTAAGGTTTAGCCTTATTGTCTATTGTCTCATGTGGATTATCTGGGACTATCTGAGATGTTTATCAGCTTTGTAGGGATTCCCCTTGGTACAGTGGAGGAGAGGGGGAGGGAGGGAGGGAGGGAGGGGGAGAGAGAGAGAGAGAGAGAGAGAGAGAGAGAGAGAGAGAGGAAGAAAGTGGATGGGAGGGAGGGAGAGAGGGGAGAAAAAAATAGGAAGGGAAGGAGAAATAGAAAGAGTGGAAATGGACAGAGGGAAGAAGAGAGGGAGAGAGAAAGAAGGAGGCAGAAAGAGAGGAAGGAGGGAGAGGGAGAGAAAAAGAAAGGAAGAAGGGAAAAGTAAAGAGGAAGGGAGAGAGGGGAGGGAAGGAGGGAGACAAACAGATATAGCCTTGACATTAGAAAACTTCAAACTCAAGACCTGCTCTACCACTTCCTAGCCACATGACCCTGGGCATGTTGACTTCTCTGGGACTCAGTTTCCTCTTCTGTAAAATGAGAGGACTGGACTGAAAGATTTCCAAGGTCTCTCCCAACTAACATTCTGTGCCTGTGACTCTGCTTGTCTGTGGTGATAAGTCCTTGCAGCATCTGCTAGGTTTGATGCTCAGTCACTAAATGACCTTGTAAAGTCAATACATTTGTCCAGGACTGTTTCCCCCTCTAAGGGACCACATGCACTCCTGGATTAACAGATTGTTGTGGAGGGAGCTCACAGTGCTAGAGTCAGGGCCTATCATTCTTGATTTTTATTGGGGTGTGGGTGATCCATGTGGGGGGGTCCCATCTTTGTATTATGATTACCAGATGGTGAGGGGTAGTCAGGACCATACCAATACCTGGAGGCTCTGTGACACTGTCTGATTTTGCAAGGATCAGAGGCTGAGGAAGAACATGAGAACAGAGATGCTCATATCAAGGAGGGTGTCATTTCCTGGACAGAGTCTGATTCCCCTCCCCTCCTCCCTCCTGTCTTCCTTTAAAATTCAGGTTTGCATCTCCCTGATTCCCCTTGAAGGTGGCCTAGCCTATTTCCTCCAGCTTCTAGTGCCTTCCTTTCTGAGCCTACCTTCCATCTACTCTGTCTATATTCTATATGAACCTAGATTACATACTGGAACATAATCTCTTCCCCATGCAAGTATGAACTCCTGGACACACAGGGCTTGTACTCTTTTCTCTAAGTGAATGAACAAATGAATAGTTGGTCATGATTAATGTGTGCAAAGCATAGAAGGAACTTCTCAGAACTGTATTTTGTATGCAGTAATCACTTAATGAATGCTCATTCATTCATGTTTTCATTTCAAGAAAAACTCAAATGGTCCTTGCTTTCAAGGAGTTAACATATGAATGGGAGAGAGAACACTTATAAAGGGAGTTGGTGGTGATTTAGATGGAAAAGCCCCATTGGTCTTTGGGTGCAGGGGCAAAGGACAAGGTATGACATCTTTTTTTGCCATTGTTTCCATGGGTGAAACTATTGGTTTGTGATGTGGCACCTCTTGATGGTGTCAGGGACATTGGGGGTGAGAAATTTCTTCTCCAAATCTTCAGTGGTTGTGTTTGCTGAGGTTGGGCTGCAGCACCCATAGAAGCATGTGCCAGGCCATGCCTCCATGGAGGTGCTTCCTGAGTTAATTGCTTGGAGGGGGAGGACTGGGGTGAAAGCCAGGCAGGTAATCTGGTGACCACTACTAGGGCTCTTGGGTTTATATGACTTTTGGTGGCAAGTGGGCAGCAGTTGGTTTTGGTGATAGCTTGGCAGTCACCACAGTGGTTTCTCCCTTCAGCGATGTCTCTGGGGGTGGTACTGAAAGCATAGCTTATAGTCTGGGAGTTAGGGGAAGGTTGCAATAAGGAATATGAGATCAGCAATGACCCAGTCTTTTTAGCTATCCCAAGAACCTCCCAGGGATGTCCTGGAATCTTGACATACCCTGGGTTCTCAGACAGAATTATATGGCATGGGTGTCTCCGAGAAAAAAACCAAGTTTTTCTAGAACTTCTGGGACTGACACCAATCTAGGAGAAAATGCAAAATGATCCCATTTCCCCATCCCCTTCAAAGATAGAAGCTGCCTGGGTGGACTTTCCAATGGTAGAGAAAGAAGAAAGTCTTCCTGTAGAAGGTAGGATTTTAATTGAAGGCAGCCAGGCAAGCCAGGAGACAGAGATGAGGAGGGAGAGTCATTGAAAATGCCTGGAGCAGAGAGATGAAGAAAATCAAGGAGTCAGCCTTGCCTGGAGGTTGGGTGCTCTGGGTCAGAATCCCCAAGGCCTTTTTCTGTAACTTAGAGCAGCTGAGCTGATTCTTCCACCATTTTGTTTGGAGGTGATACTAGTCACTGTCAATCAACGAGCAAGCATTTATGAGGCACCTGCTAAGTTTGAGGCACACTGTGCTAGGCACTAAGGAGACAGTGACAAGGGTGAAGCAATTTGTTGAGTACATTAGAATGTTGGGAATATCTTTGACCCTTCCTCACATTAATTTGTTCTCAGAGGTGGAAGAAATCTAAGAGGCATCTAGGTTAACCTGTCTGCAGCTGGTGACTCAGGAAGACCTGAGTTTGAATCCTGCCTGAAAACTATAATATAAAGCAGCGGTTATCAAAATTATTTGGAACTGGCTAATAAAAAAGTGGTGGAAAGTGGAATAGGTTAGATTCACGAGCCACAGTAGTAAATAATTGTACTAATCTGTTTGAATCCTATCTGAGACACTAGCTATGTGACCTTTGGTAAGTGACAGCTTCTGTCTAGCTTTCTTATCTACTGTTATATCATTAACAGTAGTAGGGGCTACTGAGAGGTACAAATGACATAATATATGCAAAATGTTTTACCAGTGTAAAGTGCTTTATAAATATGCCAGCAGAACTAGAATCCTTTCCACAAAAACTCGACATATGGACACCCAGGCTTTTAGTGAAGATGCCTCACAGTGAGTGGAGCAAAATAGCCCAGTTACATCTACACAGTTCTCATTGTTTTTTAGTTTCTTGCAAGGCAAATGGAGTTAAGTGGCTTGCCCAAGGCCACACAGCTAGGTAATTATTAAGTGTCTGAGGTCAGATTTGAACTCAGGTACTCCTGACTCCAGGGCCGGTGTGGTGCTCTATCCACTGCGCCACCTAGCTGCCCCCTTGGCAGTTCTCATAGTGAGGGACTTTCTCCAGTCATGCATCCGGATTTGTTTCTTCACAGTTTCCCCCACCACCACCACCATACTCCTATCTCTCCTCTGGGCCAAGCAGACAAGGCTGAGTCCTCTTCCAAGGCAGCCCTTCACTTCTTATGGCCCTCCTGAGTCTTCTGTTCTACAAGTTAAACATCCTCAGAACCTTCAATCAATCTTCATATAGCAATCATTTGAAGCCATTCAGTGTTATGACTGTTTACTTTTAGCACTCTCCCCCTTCTCAATGACCTCCCCAGTTGCTGGGACCAGAACTGAGAGAGGCATGACAAGAGAACTCTCCTCCCCTCCCCTCTCCTCTTTCCTCTCTTTCCCTCCTCTCTCTCCTTCCTTCCCTTCCCCTCTCTTCTCCTCTCTTCTCCTCCCCTCCTCTCCTTTCTTCTTTTTTTCCATCTCCCCTCTTCTTCTTTCCCCTATTTTTCCATTCCCAACCTTCCCCCCAAATTTTTGACACAATAAGCATTTCTCAATACTCTATTCGCACAATATATATGAAGTTTTAGTAAAAGGAGATAACACATTTATCAAAGAGTCATGGCCAAGGAAGAGTGAAGCCAAAGGGTTGGTGAATAGAGCCAAAGGATAATGCTGTGATGTGCTCCTTCCAGACAGGTGTGCTTCTGAAGGGTGTTCACTTCAGCTTAGATAGTAGGGCACAACATCATCTGTTATGCTTGATGAGTTTTGATACCATTTGCTGTTGAACTGTTCTCTTTTTTTGTGTTATTGTGATCTTTGAACAAATTGGTGTGACAGAATACAAGGAGGAGGAAAGACAAAAATCAATCCCTTCTCAAGGGTCTGTGTTCTCTCTGCAGATCTGACTCTCCTCTTTGTCATACTTCACAGCTATTCCCTGTCTCCACTGGATTGACTAAATGACTACTGAGAGTCTTTTTGCCTCCACTGTCTTTCTAAACAGAGAATGTTTCCTTTTTTAAAAGGTCACTGGCCAGTCAATAATTGGCCTTCTCTAATTCTACGAGGGAGACCTTCAGACTTTCTAAAGGAGCTGATAAAATAGAGGTGCTTCTTTGCACTTTGTTAAAGACATGACCAATTTCTTTCTCCCTCTTGCACCTTGATTCAAATCATTAAATAAAATGGAAGTCAGTCCAGAGCAAAACATAACACCTTGGGACACTCTACTGGAGGCCTTCCAAGGTGGTTCTCAGATTTATTTGTCCAGCTCTAATCTCCCTTCTGACCTCCAGTCTCTAATCCCCCATTACCACTGGATAATTTGAACTTGATGCCTCATAAGTATCTTAAGCTTAACATGTCCAAAACTGAATTTACCCCTCCCCCTTCAAACTGTTCACTTCTCTTAATTTCCTTATCATCATCTTTCTAGTCATCCTGACCTGTTGTCAGCTTCATCTCTTCATTCTCATTTCCCATATTTAACCTGTTGCCAATCTTGTCCTTTCTAATTCTGCAACATCTCTCCAATACCCACCTCCATTTTTCTCTGGCACAGACCATCCTCAAGTTATACCTGAGTTATTGTAATAGCTTGATGGTAGGTCTCCTTGCCTCAAGTTTCTCCCCACTCCAATCCATCCTCCACTCAACTGCTAAAGTATTCTTCCTAAAGCTCACATCTGACTGTATCACCACCCATCTTTCCCACTCAATAAATTCCAGTGGCTATCATTTCCAGGATAAAATAGGAAACCCTCTATTTGGCATTCCAAACCCTTTACAACTGAGCTATTCCTACCTTTTTGTTCCCTTTCTATTGTCCACATATTTTCACACATCCTGTGGAGTATGGGGTGACATTTCTAACATAATATTGTATCTTCCAGGACTAATCATTTCCTCTGCTCCCCCATGCCCAACTCTGACACTCTGACACTGGTAGCGTCACCATCATCCCTCATGTCATGTAGGATTAGAGATAGAGAACTGGAAGGGACCTCAGGGGTGTGGACTTTACCCTCCCCCACCTCATTTTGCAGACGAGGAGCTGAAGTATGGAGGTCAAGCGACATGTTTAGGGTCTCAGAGCAAGTAAGTGTCTCAGGTGGGATGCATATTCAGGTCCTCCTCACTCCAGGTTCAGGACTCTATCCACTCCACTATTTTACAAGGCCAGAGGAACTTAAATTTATCAATGTGATATTTTTCTACCTTGTTACATACCTTTGGCATCAACTCTGCTAGCCATTTTCTAGTATAGAAGTACCTTAATGCCTTACTCCTTTCCTTTAGGGGTCAAGGTCACTTTTGGTTTCCAAAAATATTTTTTTTTGAAAAGAGGATTCAATCAGGTTTTCTTGTCCATATCCCTTGCCTACCTTATTCGAAACTCCTTCCTAAATGAGGAACTCTGAGACAAACTAATTGCTATATCCAGAGGAGAAAGAAGCAAGCCACAGATATTTATTAGCGAAGCTTACTGGGGACTAAATATATATATATATATATATATGTTTTTTGCAAGGCAAATGGGATTAAGTGACTTGCCCAAGGCCACACAGCTAGGTCATTATTTAGTGTCTGAGACCAGATTTGAACCCAGGTATTCCTGACTCCAGGGCCGGCACTTTTTCCACTGTGCCACCTAGCCACCCCCCCTTTTTGTTTTAGATTTTTTAATATTTTTTATTGAATAGAAGCCTTAGGAATATTAGAGATGAGTTGGGTTTTTCCTACTCCTATATATTCAAATGGATTTCTACCAGATATCTTAGCAGAGAAAGCCATGTGTGCACTCATGTGGTTTTATATCGAATAAGTTGTGTTGTGTGCATGTGTAGTCATTCATCCGGTGTCTCATTTGTCTACTTTATGAGCCAATGATTGGCCTTGATCAGTCAGAATGAGGTCTTATTGTCAGTTCTCTCGTGGTTTTGAAGTCTGAGACAATCATTAGTACAAGACCTCGAGGGCCATAGCTTATTTAAAGTTTTGTCTCCTCCAGTTCCTAGTCTGGAGGGGGAGGAGGAAGGAGTCTGAATAAACCAGGCACCCAAGAAATGAATTTGACTGGGTCCTTACTGACCCATAAGGACCAGCTTAGGGATCATAGGTCTACAATGGAGAAGTTGATTTAGATGACTGGGTCAATTCTTTGATTCTGTTATTTCCATTTTAAGATTCATTGAAGTATCAATGTGTGATGATGTTCATTAGTCACTAATACCCCATTACAGATGTATTAAAATGTGGTTCTTAGATTCTCTATGGTCTATGATCTCACTTTGTGATTCTGTGAATCTGTTCTGTTCAGACCAATGAAACAGACATTTATTACATATTAGGAAGGCACTGTCCTAGGCATCAAAGAGACAAAAGCACATACAAAATATTCCTGCCTTCAAAAAACTTACATTTAAATGGGGGAGGGGAAACCAAAATGTAAATGTGAAATGTATACTGGGGAATACAAGGTAATTTCAATAGGGAGAGAGCATTACCAGCTGGAAGGCAGTTAGGGATTTGGGTAAGAAAGAGCATATGAACTACCATGGAGAGGGAATAGTTGGCAGATCAGTTGTGGGAAAGGATTTTGGACTTGAAAGGCCTCTGGGATCCAGATCATGGAGAGATTTCAATCCTAGGCAGAAGAGTTAGTATTTCACCCTAGAGACTCTAGAGAACTATTGAAGCTTTGAGAAGGAGTATTGTGACTTGGTCAGATTTTTGAAATGCCACTTTAGCAGCCATGTGAAGGAGAGACTGGTGTCAGAGAGATTAATGAGGAGGTTGTGAAAGGTGGTAAGGACCTGAATGAAGATGGCAGTGACTGGAGAGAAGAGGTATTGTGAGGGTAGAATGAGTAACATAGCATCTATTAGACATGGTGGGGCAGGTGATAAAGAAAGGAGAGTCAATGATAGCTTTGAGGTTTATAACCTCAGGAAGAATGTTGCTGATGGCCTTAGCAAAACTAGGGAAGTGAAGATAAAGGGTGAGTATGGGCAGGGGAAAGATCATGTGTTCTGTTAGGACATGCAGTTAGGACAATGCTTAAAGGATACCTGAGGGACATGTCCAACACTTATTGAGGCTGGAACCAGAAAGCTTTTAAGATACAGATTGGCCCTCAGTCTTCTCCTGAGCCCATCCATGGCTCCAGGGAGATCTAGGGAGAGGCCAAGATTCAAACTCAGGCTCGCTAATCAAATTCAGCTTCTTTTTAGTTGCTCAAATTGTTTCCCTACTTCTCACTCTCATATCCTATCCTTTCTTCTTTCAGATTCTTCTTCTGCCTCCCAAATGTTTCCTTACAGATTCTCTTCCATGTTTTTCTCAAGGTTTCATTCTCTCTTCTTTCTCTTATGTTAGATTCTGAAAAAAACCCTATACTTCTTAGCTTGGTGCCCTTTCTGCACTGCTCCCTCCATTATATCTCTGCCCCCCTCATCTCTCCCTCTCCCTCTCCCTCTCCTTCTCCCTTGTTTCTCTATCTTTGTCTCTACCCTTGTACCTGATCAAGTTGAGAGTCAGTCTTCAAGTTTGGAGACTATACTAAAATTTCTTCTTGCAAGCCTTGCAAGACCCGAGTGGAATTCTTTATGCCTACCTTCATATCAAGAGATATGAGAAGTGTTCATTGTTGTCTGTGTGTATGTGTGTGTGTGTGTGTGTGTGTGTATGTGTGTGTTTTGTTTTGCTTTGCAGAGGAGGGAGAAGTCAGACCTTAATTTAACTTCCATTCTTCCTGGTTATGGAAGCATCTTCTGGCTTTGCTCTGGTTATAGGGGGCAGCACTCTAACAGTGACCTAAGCTGCTGATGTGGTACATGAAAAATATGCTATTCTGGGTAGGGAGAGTAAAATTCTACTTTGGTCTTTCAATGAGCTATGGGGCCTTAGTCCTCCAATCTTCTCTCCTCATCATCCATGCATAGCTGCTTGAGGTTTGATCAGAAATAATGTGTTTCTGAATTATCTCCTAAAGACTGACAAAGCATTTTTACATAACAACCCAGTGAAGTGCATTCTATAAGTGTGTGTATGTATACATATATATGTATAAATATATTTGTTTAGCTATGTCTGACTTATTGTGACCCCACTGGAGTGATTTGCCATTTCTTTCTCCAACTCATTTTACAGATGTGGAAACTGAGGTAAACTGGGTGGAATGACTTCCTTAGGGCCACACAGCTAGTAAGTGTCTGAAGCCAGATTTGAACTCAGGAAGATGAGTCTGTAGGACCTGGCACTCTCTCTCTACCTTGCCGCCTAGCTATGCTTCCATTTTACAGATGAGAAAAACTGGACTCAGACAGGTCCTCAGTCTGAAACTGGGTAAGGTCAGGCAGCTAGTTAAGTGCTGGGGCTGGTAGTGATGATAAACGATGACCCTGAGGTGCCAGCCCAGATGAGTCACCGTCTGCCCTGGATTCTCTGGTCCTGAAGGGTCCTTTTCGTGAAGGGAGGCATCAGTTCCAAAAGATCAACATCTCTTTCACTATCCAAATCTTTCGCTAGCCCTTTGGCCTGCCTTTAAATACATCTCCCCTTAATACTCCCTTCCCATTCCCATTTCCCAGCCCAGGCTATATCTTAAGACCTGCATTCCTACAGAGAGATCCTTCCAATGAAGGTAGAAGCTAGAGAAAGAAATGGTTTAGGAACTCCGATCCAGAAGGCCTTCAGTCCATTCACCCCTCTCATCTTAAGGATGAGGAAACTGAGGGCTGGGGGAGGTAAGTGACTGCTCCTATTCACACAGAGGAGAAAAGGCAGAAATGAGTTTGGAATCTAGAGCCAGAGAGAGAGAGAGAGAGAGAGAGAGATTCAGAGATAGAAATACACCGCTACAGAGAGAGACAGAGAGAGACAGGCAGACTCAGGTAGAGACAGAGAGACAAAGCTACAGAGACAGAGAGAGAGCAGACAGACTCAGAGACAGAGAGACAGACAGACAGACTCAGGCAGAGACAGAGAGACAGACACAGCTACAGACACAGACAGACTCAGGCAGAGACAGAGACAGGCAGAGACAGGCAGAGACAGACAGAGGCAGACACAGGCAGACCGAGAGGCAGAGAGCCAAGGAGAGCATTAGGGAGGGAAGGCAGGGGAAGCGAGTGGGCGCGGAGGCCGGCCCGGCAGGCCAGGCGGGCGCCCTGGGAGCGGCGGCGGGGTGAGGGTTCACTGGCCATTTAATCAAAGACAAGTTAAGCCGTGCTCCTTGGCCGGCTGCTGTTAATTTATAAAAAATGCCCCCTAATAAAATTCGACTTGATTCTTCGATTGGTTGGGCATTAGGCCTCCTCCGCCTGGGGCGACGCGGGGACATAACGGATGCATTTGCAGATTTGGAAACCGAAAGCCATCCGCCCGGCGCCGGTGGCGGGAGATCCGCCGCTTTGCTTGCTTAATGAAATATAAAGATTCTTTTAACCAATGTAAGCACAATTCGACAGCTCGTGAAACGCCGCGGCGCCGTGATGAATGGCCTGCCCGGCTCCCCAGGAATTGCTACGCGGCACCTTTTAAATATTTAATTGATTTTATTTGGAGTGCGCAGTGGGCTGAGCCCGGCCCGGCCCGGGGCCTCCGGGGACCTCTCGACGCCTCCTGCCCTGCCCTGCCCTGCCTTTCACTTTTTACCCCAGCTCCCAGTGGATGGGCAAACCCAAAGACGGACGGACAGACGGACGGGCAGACAAGGCAGTGACAAGGAGAGACCCACAAAATAGAGATAAAAATGGAGAGAGGGAAAGACAGACGGAGAGAGGGAGAAAAATGGTAAGAGACAGAAAGATGGAGAGAGACAAGGAGAGGAGAGGCAGAGAAAGAAGAGAGGAATTGGTAGAGAGGCAGGAGAGAAAGGGGAGATACAATGAGAAACTGAGGGCCGAGAGAAAGGAGAGGAGGGAGAGAGAGAGAGACAGACAAGGAGAGACACACAAAAGAGAGATAAATAAAAATGGAGAGATCGAAGCAGAGAGAAAGAGAAACAGAGAGAGAGAGAAAGGTAATGAGTAACAAAGATGGAGACAGACAAGGAGAGAAGAGACAGAGAAGAAGAGATAGGAATACAGGAGAGAGGGGAGAGAAAATGAGAAATTGAGAGACAAGAGAAAGAGTAAGAAAAGAGGAGAGAGAGAGAGAGAGAGAGAGAGAGAGAGAGAGAGAGAGAGAGAGAGAGAGAGAGAGAGATGATAGTGTGAGACATCTTTTTTAGGGCAGGAAGGGGCCGTGAACAGATGGGCCAGAGTCCTGGCCCAGACACTGAGAAAATTTTCTGTGCATATTGCAGGAAGTAAACTGCAAAAGTGGAGTGTAGTCAAGAAATAGCCAAGTCCAGATTTTGGTTTAGGTCAGCCTGGTTTGGTTCCCTGGACAGTTAGGGTATTCTTTGGAATTCTACTAAAATTAAAAAAAATGTAAGACCTTAAGGAGGCTTCCAGGCCTGAGAGGTGTGACTCTTGGGATCCCAGAGCTGGACAGGCCTTCAGAGGATAGCTCCTGGGGCCTGTCTTGAAGTTTAGAGGTATCTGCTGAGGCAGTGGCTGTCAATCAGAGGGCAACTCTGGGGGTCAGGAAGTTTTTTCTGTTGACTGCAACCTGCATCCCTGTCACTTCTGCTCAGGGTTTCACATTCTTTCTTCTGGACTCCTCTTCCTCCTGAGTGTCCCTCAGAGATCTGAAGACAAGGAACACCTCCCCTTCCCCTCCCCTGTCCCCTGCAGTGCTTTTTTCTGCTGGTGGTATTGGGATAGGGACCAACAGTAGTCTCAACTGATGATGTGAAGGACAGAGGGCTTGGAGGTGGAATCCCAAAGCTGGGGTGTGTCTGAGTTTTGCCTTGAATTGTCTCATTAGGTTACTTTAATGTACTCCTTCCTTGCCTCTTGTTCTTAATGTAAGATTCTTCATTCTTGGTTCCTTTCCAGGGTTGACATTCAGGACAGGTGATCTGTTCCACGTCAAGGACCATTTCAGCTTACATTTTCCTCTGTTCTCTGCTCCGAAGGTCCCTCTTAGTTCTAACATCCCCTTTTGTTCTCAAGTTTCTGTCTGTCTCTCTGTCTCTGTTTCTGCCTCTGTCTCTTTCTTTGCCTCTCCCTGTCTCTGTGTGTGTCTCTCCTTAAACCTCCTGTTATCTTCTCTACAACCCTCCCCCTCTGATGTTCTATAAGCCTGTGAGACTAAGGGGGGGCCAGAGCAGATGATTAAGTCTGAGTAATTTAGCACAAAATAACGACATTGTGGTAATGAATATCACAGGGCTCCAGGCTTAGGCAATTCCCCCATGGGGAGGAGCTGGGGTTCCAGCATGCCTGGCTTCTCTGGTTTTGCAGATAAAATCTTCATACAAAGAACCTTAGCTGAAGAGGCAAGAGACCTGAGTTTGCATCCTAGCTCCATCATTGCCTCCCTATGAGACTGGGAAGCGAATCAATTCTCCAGACCTCAATTTGTCCCTCTTTAGAATGGGAATAACAACATCCATCCTCTGACATGGGGCTTTTGTGAAGACAGCAGTATTATGAAAAAGATTTTTGGAAAGTTTAGACCACTGGTATCATTATAATGGTTGACTGATCATTACACTGGCTGGGGCCCACCAGAGTCCAAGGATGAATAAGCCCCAGGATCCTTTTTGTCTTCCCCTTCCTCCTCCACCTGGAATTGAGGCTAGTCTCTTCTCTGAACTTTGGTGGAAGGGCAGCAGATGGCCATGTTCTGGAATTGAGCTACTTTGGGTCTCCCTGCTCCCAAGTTGTATCTGCCCTTTTCTTGCCAGGTTGTGTATTTCTTGTAGCTTTTCATGGGCCTATTCTAGCCCTTGTGAACCAGGCAGGGACCTTGTCTTATCTAAGGGACTGATTGTGGAAGGAAAGAGGTGAGAGAGAAAGAGGATGGTGAGAGGGGAAGGGCAGGAGGGTCTTTGGGTTCTGCTCACAGATGCCCCTTCTGCTTCCCTGCCCTCCAGGTGGCTGCCAGCATGCAGCATTACGGTGTGAATGGCTACTCCCTTCATGCCATGAACTCCTTGAGTGCTATGTACAACCTTCACCAGCAGGCAGCCCAGCAGGCCCAGCATGGGCCCGATTACCGGCCTTCTGTGCATGCCCTCACCCTGGCAGAGAGGCTGGCTGGTAAGATCAATGTGGGGGTGGGGGAGGGGAGGGAGAGGGGAGGAGGGAGAGCTCTGGGTTGGGCTCCCCACAGTTCTTTGCCCCCTTCCACTCTCTACCTGTGGAATTCCTTTTCATACTTTACATCATGGCAAAGATAGCTAGTGTTGAACTTTCAGTCTGGAGTTGTGCCTCAGATACTTCCTAGCTGGGTGACCTTAGGCAGGTTCCTTCACCTCTAGGGGCCTTAGTTTCCCCTTTTGTAAAAGGAAGGGGTTGAATGACATGACTCCCAGTTCTCTAGGATCCTTAGCCTACCACAAATGTCCCCTCTCTCAGGAGGTCTTTCCTGACTTCAGTGTTAGGAAGGACTTTCTCCAAGGAGATTGCAGAACATTCTGATTGCATCTCTCTGGTACATTTAACATGTAATAACATTGATTCAAGCTACCCCAATTGAGTTTCCCCTCCTAGACTGGGAGCACCACGAAATCAGGGATCTGAATTTTGCTGAGCTAGCTCCCTTCTAGAACAGGGCCCAGGTTTCTGAACCCAGCAGGTACTCAATATTTATTGGGTTGAATGGCATCCTGTTGCCGGATGACTCCCCTGGGGTGCTTCCTTCCATTGCATGACACCCAGATATTCTCTAAGAGTAGAGCTCCTTGGGACAGCTAGATGGCACAGTGACTGCAGCACCAGCCCTGGAGTCAGGAGGATCTGAGTTCAAATCTGTCTTCAGACACTTAATAATTACTTAGCTGTTTGTCCTTGGGCAAGTCACTTAACCCCATTGCCTTGCAAAAAAAAGAGAAACACAGAAGTAGAGCTCCTCAGAAATGGAGCTTCACAGAGAGGTGAGCGGGACTCCATCCTAGATTACTGCTTGGCACAGCAAGAACTCCCAAGTTTCCTAACTTTTTAATAGTGGCTGGATTTGCTATCCTGCCACCATGCCTTTGCCCTCCCTCTCCATTTGGTCCATTCAGAGCTTCTCCAAGATTGCGTTCCTGGGCCACTTCCCTTATGACAGTTCTTGCTTGAGTTCTCTCTGTTCTCAGATGATTATTTCCCTATGTTCCCATTTATATGCTGTGTCCTTTCTCCTTCCAGAAGACATTAGGTAATTACTTGAAGGTAATACTTGTGACTGACACACAATGGGCTCTTTATCTTATTAAACTGGCAAGAGCTACTACCCCTGATTGTCTCCCAATATTTCAAATTTAACAAACATGAATTAAATCCCTACTGTATGCAGAACTGTAGAACTGATACAGTCCTTGGCCTCCTGGAGCTCACAACTGAAGAGGGGGATGAAGCTCAGGGCTCTCTCTCACGCTGCAGAGGGAGTATTAAAGCAGCCTTCTGAGCTCCATAGCTCCCCCACTATAGGGATGGGGAAATCAAGGAAGACTTCTTGGAAGAAGGTGCCTAGTGGTTGAATACATAAGATGATTGATTCTGAAATAGAACATGAAGGATTTTTTTGAAGCAATCAGGGTTAAATGACTTGCCCAGGGCCACCCAGTTAGTAATTGTCTGAGAATAGATGTGAATTTCCCTTTTGTAAAAGGAAGGGGTTGACTGTTAGCTCTCCATCTGGGATCAGTCCTCTTGATCCCAGGGCCAGGACTCTATCCACTGCCCCAGAGGGAGTAATTTTTAAAAGTCCTTTTGATTATTTGGTAAGCAAGCACCCATCAACATGTCACTTCCCCCTACAAAGAAGAATGGAATGTCCTTTAGGTACAGTTGTGTGTTTTTAAAAAAATTATATTTCAGGGGCAGCTAGGTAGCCCAGGGGATAGAGCACCAGCCCTAGAATCAGGAAGACCTGAGTTCAAATCCAACCTCAGAGATTTGATACTTACTAGCTGTGTAACATTGGGCAAGTCACTAACCTCATTGCCTTTTTTTTGGTTTTGGTTTTGGTTTTTGCAAGGCAATGGGGTTAAATGACTTGTCCAAGGTCATACAGCTGGGGAATTATTAAGTATCTGAGACTGGATTTGAACTCAGATCCTCCTGACTCCAGGACCAGGGTTCTGTGCAAAGCACCACCTAAACTGCCCCCCCTCATTGCCTTTTAAAAATTAAAAAATATATATTTCAAATTTAATATGGTATTCCCAATATTGTCCAACCTGTTTCGGTCTCCTTTTGACCTTTGGAGGAAGTAATTTGAAGGTAAGCTTTAAAGTATAGCCACAAATTCACCAGGTGAAGGAGAAAGGGGGAAAGGCATTTTAGTGCCTACTATTTAAGCAGCAGACACAACTCAGCACTTTACAATTATATTGTCATTTGATCCTCTCCAAATCCTGGGAGGTAGATGCAATTTTTGGTCCCATTTTACAATTGAGGAAACTGAGGCGGACAGACTTGCTCAGGGTCACATAGCTAGGAAGTATCTGAGGCAGGCTTGGTCCAAAGCTCTAGCCACAGTGCCCCCTAGTCACTTATGTAGATAGATCAAAGGAAGACATTCATGGGAGAGAGAACTTGGGTGAGCCAAGTCAGACAGCATGGGGCCTGCTCAGGGCCCAGAGAGTTGGCCAGACTGACTGGAGCAAAACTTTAATTTTGGGGACTAATCTAAGCTGCAACTGGAATGTTAAGGTGTTTGTCGGGGAACAGGGAGGAAAGAAATGACAGAGCCAGAATCCACAGCACTCTGTCCCTAATTGAATATGACAAATGAGGGAGAGGGAGGAGCCTGAGATCACCCCATAATTAGGAACTTGAGAGATGGAGCTAATGATGGAGCAAACCTTAAACAGATGGAAGGAAGTCTCAAGGAGAACATCTCAAGATCCTGGAATCTCTAATCTTTTCTGGTCTTTATATGAGGTAGTCTGATGGGAAAGGGTGGAGATAGAAGCCATGATATCTGGGATGACTAGCTGAGCCACTCGTTGGCTCTCCAATCCCCTCATCCTTACACATCTACCTTGAGTTTTCCTGCTCCATAACCACCTGTCCTTCCTGTAGGAATCATACATCTCAGTTCTGGTGGTAATAACTCATGCAACTGCCTCTGCTCTGTGGGAAGCAAGATGTGGCTTTGGAGCTATGGTTCCTATAGTTTTAGGGACAGTTGCATAAAGGTATCCTCTCTCTCATCCTGTTCCCCTTTATGACCAAGTACAATTTTGTGCCCATGTCAGGGCTGAATCCGAGATTAGGGCTAAGTCCACGATTGGGATCAGGAGTCAGTGTATAACTAGTGTCAGAGGTCAGTCTTTGCACAGTTAAGGGCTCAAGTTGTGGGGAGATTTAAGGCAAAGAAGTTACCTATCTGGGAAGTTTTGGGGGTGACCATTTCTGTTGTCATGGACACAGATTCAGTGATTTCTCTTGGCTCTCTAAGTCCTTCAGCCAGAGATGATCACCCTAGATATTCTCTCTTCTGGACAGGAATGAACGTTCTTCTCAGAATATCTCACAAAAACTCCATACACTACATGAAATTTTCAGAGGTGATTTGCTAAGACTAGGGACAGCAGGAGCCTTTCCTCTGTCTGGTCATATGCCCCTGGAAGACATTCTAAGAAGAAAACCAGAAAATATTTGCTAGAGGGACATTGATGAACTATCATACATCCATAAGAGAAGAAACAGAATAGTTAGAAGACAGGAGGTGAGGCCCATATGAGGAGAAATTGAAGGAACTTGAGCCCAAAGAAGAGATTTGGGAGGGACAATTCATTTAACTTCTTGCCTTCAGTTTTCTCATTTGCAAAATAGGGGTAATAATAATAGTATCTACCTCCCAGGGTTGTTGTGATGGTAAAAAGAGATGCTCATAAAACATTTTGTAAATTTTGAGCACCAAATAACCATGATCAGGGGCAGCTTGGCACTGGCCCTGAAGTCAGGAGGAGCAGAATTCAAAGATAGCCTCAGACACTTGACACTTACTAGCTGTGTGCCCTTGGGCAAGTCACTGAACCCTTTTGCCTCATTTGAAAAAACATGATAACCACAACTATCATCATGACTCTTCTTTTTCTTCTCAATGCAAGATGAATATTCCAGTAAACAGAGTGACCTGATCACACTTTCTAACATGGGGGGGGGGGCATATTTTCTTAGGATTTAAAGTAAGAGGGAAGTTAGAGGTCTTTGATTTGAACCACCCCTCCCCCCATTTGAGAGAGGAAACTGAAAATAGGAGTGATTTTCTTAATGATATCTACATTTTAAATAGCTGACCCCAAATGAAAAGGGTTCTTTTAGGTAGTAGTGAGCTCCCCTTCAACACCCCCATCCGCCTTCCATCCAAATAAAGCCCTTTGGTCAGGAAGGCTGTGGAGGGGGTTTCTACTGGGGGATGGGTTAGCTTGGACAATGTCCTGGTCTACCTCCCATCTTTAAGACTAGTATTCCAAACTCGTTGAGGGCTGAGACTTGGGACTAGGAGACGGGCAGTCTTGTGTGTATGTTCCTCCCTAATTCCCATAATTAAATGGGCCCCCTCTGCTTGCCCTCCAACGGCTGTACATTTCAAGACATCATCTTGGAGGCCCGTTATGGTTCTCAGCACCGAAAGCAGCGCCGCAGCCGGACGGCCTTCACGGCCCAGCAGCTCGAGGCCCTGGAGAAGACCTTTCAGAAGACGCATTACCCCGATGTGGTGATGCGGGAGCGGCTGGCCATGTGCACCAATCTACCAGAGGCCCGAGTGCAGGCAAGACTTGCTACCCTAACCACCCACACACACAACACACACACCTTCCCACCCTCGATCTGTCTCCTTCCTTCCCTTTGCCAGCTCCCCTGCTTGTGCACCCAAACGTCAGTCTGGTCTCTCACCTGCCCCTTTTCATCAAGACCATTTTTCTTAAGGGGGGTTAGAAGGAGGGTAAAGATGGGTTATGTGAGCTGAGCGGAACGTGGGAGGTGGAGCAGGGCAGGGGAAGAGGGGTGGAGCTGGGGAAAGGACTTGTTGCTGCTCCCTCTCTGTCTAGATCTCTCCTACTCTGCTGTTATTCAGGGACCTCTCTCTCTCTCTCTCTCTCTCTCTCTGGCTCGCTCACTCACTTCATGTCTTTTTTGTCTCTGGCCCCATTTCCATTCTTATCCCTGATGGCCTACTCACTTCTTCCCTTTCTTTCTCCCCTCCCCCTCTCCTCTGCAAGGTATGGTTCAAGAATCGAAGGGCCAAGTTCCGTAAAAAGCAACGGAGCCTGCAGAAGGAGCAGCTTCAGAAACAAAAGGAGGCTGAGGGCGGGCATGGGGAGGGCAAAGCTGAGGTCCCCAACCCAGATGGCCAGGCTCCTGCCCTGCCTGAGTCTGAGCAGTCCTGTACTCTGTCTGGCGAGCCCTCCGCTGAGCTACATCTGACCCTGTCTGAGCAATCAGCTGGTGAGTCAGCCCCTGAGGACCAGGCTGACCGGGAGGAGGAGGAGGAAGAGGCTCGGGGAGCTATGGAGCAAGGCAAGACGGAGAAGAGTCCAGGCCTGGAGGGCAAGGGCTTCAGTTGCAAGAGGAGCAGCCCCAAAGCAGGTGAGACTTGGGGGACCAGGGAATGCTGCAGGGAGCAGGCCCCCCTTCGAGTTAGAGGGATGCTACCCGGGACCTCCTTTAGGAGAAGTCTGAGTGCTAAGAATGTTTGAGAATGTGAGAGGCCCATTGTTGGGAAGGCAGCATATCAAAAGGGAAAGTGAGTCAGAGGTTACGGTCAAGGGTTCTGTGGGCATTAGGAGAAGCATCTTCGTATATGGAAGCAAATAGAATATCAGAGGACACGGGTGTCAGAGAAAACCGAAAGGGGAAAAAGTCATGAGAAAACCTGGGGCACGGGAAATGATGATGATGTTGGGGGAGACGACCTATGACAGCTTACAGTGGCTCAAGGGAGACAAGCTTTCAAGGCAGACAGAGTTTAGGGAGGGGACTATTTATCAGAGGAGACAGGGTATTTCTTCGATGAGCCGGGGGGAGGGATACACTTTCTCAAGGGAGAAAGTATCTGAGTAGGTGCGGTGTTGGAAAAGACAGTTCGTCTGTCAGAGGGAACCGGCTATTGGCAGAGACAATGTATCAGAGAAGACAGGCAGGCTATTTGAGGAAACAGTGTATCGGAGGAAAGAAGGTATCGCTATCGCTGTTAGATGAGACGGTGGATCGGAGGAGACAGAGTATCTTGCAGGGGAAAAATGTAACCGAGGAGATCATTGCTCAGAGGAGCCCTTACTTAGAAGAAACAATGTATCCTAGAGACCACCTGGGAGACGCTGTATGGGACAATGTATCAAGGTAGACTGTATTTGGAAACTGTATCAGAAAGATCCGGAGACAGTGGTATCGGACATTCTATCAAGGGAGACTAGGGAGGGATGTTGTATATTGGAAACAATGTATCCTTCCGAGAGACGATCTGGGAGAGAGTATCGGGAGATGTGTCGGAGGAGACTGTATTTGGAAACAATGTATCAAAAAGATATCGGGGAGACTGTTTACTGGAAACAATGTATCCGAGAGACTATCTGGGAGACGGTATCGGACAAGGTATCAAGGGGGACTATATAGGGAGACTGTTTTGGAAACAATGTCACAGGGAAGACTTTCGGGTAAAGACTACGTCGAAGGGGTCAGAGGAAAAGCGATTAGTGTGTTCCTCCCCCTTCTCCCCCTCTTCCCCTCTCCCCCAGTCTCTCCCCTCTGCTGGGCTCGGGATCCTGTCTCTGCGGACCCTGGGCTGAGCAGGAGGCTAGCGATCCGCCTGTCCCTTGGGAGGCATCGGGGAGCCGGGCGGAGAGAAGGGGGACGTTTTCAGGTGGTCAGCCGTGGCTGCTGCTGCGTGGTGGCTAACGGGCCTCCTCCTCGGCTGTTCTTGCAGACTCCCCCGGAGGTCCGGCCTCGGGCCCCCTGCAGCCGCAGACCTCAGGCGCTGGGGCCGGCGGGGGCAGCGGCGGGGTCCTGGGGCCCTCCCACTCCTACTCCTCCTCGCCGCTCAGCCTCTTCCGCCTGCAGGAGCAGTTCCGCCAGCACATGGCAGCCACCAACAACCTGGTGCATTACTCGTCCTTCGAGGTGGGCGGCCCGCCGCCCCCAGCTGCGGCCGCCGCCGCCGCCGCTGCCGCCGCCGCCGCCGCCGTGCCCTACCTGGGCGTCAACATGGCCCCGCTGGGTTCCCTCCACTGCCAGTCCTACTACCAGTCGCTGTCGGCCGCGGCCGCCGCGGCCCACCCGAGCGTGTGGGGCTCCCCGCTGCTGCCCGCTGCCCCTGGAGGCCTTGGCCCGCCGCCGCCGCCGCCCCCGGCCGCTGCGGCCGCGGCAGCCGCCGCCGCCTCGGCCGCGCTGAACAGTAAGACCAGTAGCATCGAGAGCCTGCGGCTTCGGGCCAAGCAGCACGCGGCCTCCCTGGGACTGGACACGCTGCCCAACTGAGCTGCGCGTCCCGGGGAAGGCAGGCCTCCGTCCCTGGCCCGTCCCCTGCCCCCCTGCCCCGCCCCCAGCCTGGCCGCAGCCCCTCTCCTGGCCCAGGACCCAGCCCCAGTCCGGCCAAGCGGACCAACGTGTCCGCCTCTATCTCCTCCCAGGCGCCCCCCCTTTACTACCCCCCCCCCGTCAGACCCTATCCTGGTCCAGAAGAGACGGACCTACAGGGCTTTCGGGGTCCAGGGCCAGGTCCCCTCCTCGGCCCCCACCCTAGACGCAGCCCGGGGAGGCAGTCCCCTTCCTCCTCTCCCCCCCACATTCCTTCCTGGCGCTGTCCCACCCGCGCCAGGACGATCCCCGTCTCCTAGTCGTGGGGGACTGGTGATGTCTACATCTGCTGCACCCCTGCATGGACCAGGGAACTGGTATGGGGGGGAGGAAAGGAAATCTGTCTTTCCCCTTTGAACTCACCCCCCCCCACAGCTCTAGGGGAGAAGCAACAGCCTCCTCCCTTGACCCCCAACTCCCTCCCTTCGTAACTGGATGTGTGGAATGTGATATAAATATAAATATATAAAGCTCTATTTTCAGTTTTCCCCACCCCTCCCGCCATTCCTCTTCCTGTTTCCTCTCCCCGATTCCCCAGCGTTCCCCAGGGTTGGCTCCCCTTCCCTCTGGCTCTAGCTGGCTGCCTTCTCAGCTATGTCTTAGTGAGGTGTCTGTCCCCCTCTTGGTCCTCTCTTCCTTCTCTTCCAGTCGTTTCTGTCCCCTGCCAAAGTCCCCAATTCATGTCCTCCTGGCAAACAAACAACCCTGTCCCTCTCTCACCTCCTTTCTCTGCCTCCGCTCCTTTCCTTTTTTCTCTCTCCATTTCTCTCTCTCCCTATGCCTCGACCTCCCTCTATTTTTCTCAGCTGTAGATTCCCAGAGCCAGAAGGAATAGAAGGAGTCATACAATAATACCATCTGACCAGGAGGAGGATTCTTTGGTTCCAGAGCTACTTTGGTCGTGCCACCTTTGCATGGAGACCTTCAGGAACAGGGAGCTCACTACCTGCAAGGGCAGCTCACTCCACTATGGGACAGCTTTCTTCCCTGTCTGTTTCTCAAAGTCCTCTGTTTTTCTCAGCCTCTGTTTCCCTCTTGGCCTCTCTCCTTCATTCTTTTCTCACTACCCACCTCATCACCAACTTCCTCAGTTTCCCCATAAGGTAAATGTGGTCCTATTCCTGCCCGTGTTAATCCCCACCCCCCTACTATTAGGCTTCATTTTGTTTATGCTTGTGCTATTTTTTGAATTCTCCTCTTTCCAACCCACTCCCACCCACCCCCAGCCAGGGTTGTAGCCTAGCCCACCCCATGCTACCCCCTGAAAACTTAGCCTCTGGTGTGACTACGGCATCAGGAAAGGAGACTTGAGCAGGAGGGGGAGGGCCTTTTTTCAGAAAGCTGTAATCCTCTTGGTTAATATTCCAGAGCAGGAAAGAGTGGCAAAGCCACTCTTTATATCTCAAACATATAGAGTATCAGAGTTGGAAGAGACCTTAGAGATCATTTCTTCTAACCCCTTTATCTTACAGATGGGAAAACTTAGACTCTGAGAAAATAAGGCACTTGTCCAAACTCACATAATGGCAAAACTGAAACAGATGATTATGTTCATTTCACTGATGGTTAGATGATGTTTGTCCTTCATTCTCAAAGACCATGAAATTATGGAGGTGATGCCTTGACATGCATATGAATTGGATTTGAGTGACGGGGGTTGCGCTAAGTCACCAGCCTCACTTTCTCCTCCAGAGTCATCTGAGTCTGGTGGCCAAATATGAATCAGGATGACTGGAGAGAGCCCTGGGTGGTTAGAATGGGGCCCAGGGATGACAAGAAGCATGAATCAAGACCACACCAGATCTCCTTCTATGAGTGAAGGTTGAGCTTTTATTCTCAGCCTATTATTGGAGAGGGGAGAGGGATTTGGAGTAGGATATGATAGGCACCGAGAGATTTTGTTTGAAATGGGGTTGGATAGGCAGGGACTGGGTATCAACCTGATATGACCTGATTTGACTCAGCTTAACTAATAAGGCCCAGAGCCCTTCCTGTTCTCTAACTCCTAGGGCAGAGAAGCATACATGCTCAGAAGGCCTGGGTGACCATGGGCAGAAATACCTTACTGGACTGAAGGTAACCTACAGTTTTAACATCCAGGATCTCCCTGAGAATGAGGATGAGACTGGATTGTAGTATAAAGGGGGGTTCTTGTCCTCAGAACTAAGGGGAGGAGGCATCAAAAAGCAAGGAAACAAGCTGATCATCTCTGCAAAACCAGCTGGCAACAGGGGTGGGGATTGTAAATGTCTCTTTGGACATCTTGTAGGCAGTCATTATTCATAACAGGGAACTTAGGTGTCTATCTCTTAGGTATCACCTGCAATGAGGGCAAGTCAATGAACTATTGTATTCATCTAGATTTGAGTTTCCATAAGATCTTCTGCCCTAGTTACTAGAGGGCTAGCTCTTTGTTCAGGAAAGGTCTGTTCTCCACCCGAGACCACTGAACAATCGCACAGTTCCAGTGATGCTAAGCCAAGTCTGGAGGTTGAGGGTTCAGTCTGGATTTGACACAGAATCCTGATGTGACCGTGGCAGCTTTCTCCTCAGAGCTCTTGATCACCTGTAGAATAGATGGGTGACCTTCCATCTTAATGATCCCATGTTTCCATGTGTCCCCACAGCTCTGCAGAAGCCTTTCATAAGAGGTATGAGTAATGAGTTGTAGAAACCAAAAGCTAAATAATTCATTGGTTTGAAGATAGAACTAGGTTTGGGGATATGACCATAGTGTGCATCTGTATGTACAGCTCACCCTGACAGGATGCTGTTGGGGACTGGACTCTCTCAGAGCTTCAGAAAAGAAGCTCTGACCTAGGGCCCCATCTTCCTAGATTCTCCTTGGTCATAAGGGACCCTTCTCTGCGATTCAGCCTTTCTCAGACTTCACAGATCTGACTCTGGCTTGCTTGGGAACAACTTTACCCTGTCTGCTGACAGACCCTGCTGGAGCGAGTCAGTGCTCATCTTTCAAAAGGCACTGAATTTGGAATCCAAGGGCCCGAGTGGGAATCTCGGCTCTGAGGGACTTTGAATATACCCCTTTCACTTTTCAGGCTCCAGTTCTTTCCTCTATGGTTTGTTTTCATCTCTGAAAGCTGGTAATTCTGATACTATCTTACTGATCCATGAAGCTTGCCAGGAGTCCTAGAGTCATGTCTCAAAGGCCTCTTGCCTTTGCCCCTTTGCCCATCTCAACTCCCCTAGAAGAGGGATCTTCCCAGAAAACTGAAAACCTGAGAAGGCATTGCTTGAAGTTCTCTGTAATCATTCTTCCAAAGATCAACAGATCTAGGGAAAGGCCACATTGCTTGTGCTTGCCAGGGAATGACTGAATTGGCCCTTCTTCCTTAGGCTAATGAGAGGTAGAGAGAACATGGACTTAATAGCTTGGGATAATATTGTTGACTTCCCTTTATCCAGAGCTGATGTTGCCAGATGTATATCATCCAGGATCCCTCAATTTCTTCCCCCTTTCCCTTCCAACCCAAGCTTTTTTGGCTTCTAAGCTCTTTCCCCTGATCCAGCTGCTCCAATTCCCTCAGGAGAGGAAATTGGGAAGGGAAGGAGGCTTGATAAGGAGTCCCTGGGTGGTTAGGAATGAGGAAGTTGACCTGCTGCATTCAAACTTATGCCCCTTGATTGGTCAAGGATGGGGTTACTTTTACTCAGGGGAAGAGAATGTAGATCAGGGATCCTCACCCTCTCATCCCTAAGGGATGAGGGTCTGCAAACTTGGATGGGAAAAATACAGCTTTATTTTACACCTAGCACTTCCTTCAATGATTTAAAAACATTATTCTGAGGAGTTGATCAGGAACCCAAGGAGTCCATAACAAAAAAACATAAGAATTCCTCGCTTAAAGACCATCTAACCCAATTTACAAAGGGGCAAACAGGCCCAGTGAGGGGCAAAGACTTGCCCAAAGTCATGCACACAGATTAGATAACAAAACAAAGCTCTTTTGTAGGTCCAGGTACTCCAGATCTAGTCTCTGGTAACAGAGTGCTAAGATTGCCATGATTTCCCACCTACATAGGAAGGTGACCAGTAGCTTTCTGGGAATTTTAGGGGATTAGTTTGGGAGCAGATACTTTGCCTCTCCCATCACTAGATCCCTGCTTCCTCCATTCATCAACTTTCCTGGGCTTCTTCCAGTGGCCAGGCTCATAGCTTCATTGAAGAGGGAATAATGGGGAAGGGAGGATCTTGACCTCTAGGAATATCCAGGTAGATGGGGAAGGTTAGAAGTACCTTCTGGAAGCAGAGGGTAAGACAGGAAAGACTATGAGCTATAGGAGGGCTTTGGGAACTCAGAATAGGGAGTAATCATTGACTTATCTGGTGAGGGGTGGGGTTGTCAGGGAGGTGGAGCCACAGCTGAGCTTGGAAGGACAGGGAGGATTGGAGAAGCAGGGCAGGAAGGAGGTGAGGAGCAGCCTGAGCAAAAGATCTGCAGCTGGAACTGAGTTTAGAAGTCATCTGGAATGATGAGGAGTCTGTGTGGCTGGAAAAAGGGGGAGTAAATGAGATTGAGACTGGGAAGGGGTGTAGGTGATAGAAGATCCTGGAGGCCAGGATGGTGAGTAGGTTCTTTATTCTGTAGGCAAATCAATGGAAGGTATCTGAGGGAGGGCGTTCTGGCATTTTCTGACATGATTAAAACTGAACTTTAGGAAGATAATCTGGAAAGCAGGAGGAGGTTTGGGGGCAGGGAACATTTCATCATTGCATTTGGATCTTTAATGTCCAGAATCAGGCCTTGCACACAGGAATAGACCAGGAAGTAGTTTCTCATTCTCTATGCTTTCCTTCCATCCCTAGTGGGAATGTGTGAGTGAAAACAATAGCTCAGAGGTAGGGGCCCTAAGGGTCGGGTTGGAGCTTTGAGCTCACAAGCAACCTGAGTCCATACAATGACTCTGGAGTACCCCAACTTCTACACTTGGGAGACTCCAATCCAAGTAACCAGCAGTCCTTGCTCCTCCAAACTTCTTTCTCTTATCTCTGTGAATTTAGGAAAGTTCCATAATCCAAGGGTAAGAGGGGAGAGCCTGGACAAGGTCATTATCAGATAATGGTCATGGGATAGTCTTCCAGAGATGGTATGAACTTAGACACTGTTAGGGCAATGACTTACTTAGAGGTGATATTCAGTGTTCCAATGAGCCCTGCTCAACCTAGCCTGGTCTGATCCAGCCCATAGCTAACTCAGACCAGGCTCAAGTTTCTGGCCTTATGGACCTAGGGCCTTTCTCACCTCCCAAATCAATGCAGTCATATTGTGTTTGGGATCATCTCCTCTGTGAAGAGCCCATTGTTCACCTGGCCTGTTCTTCAATTAGACTGGGGATTTATGACCTGGTGTGTGTGTGTGTGTGTGTGTGTGTGTGTGTGCACGCGTGCATGTGTGTGTGCATGCATGTGTGCATGCGTGCATGTGTGTGTGTGTGTGTGAGAGAGAGAGAGAGAGAGAGAGAGAGAGAGAGAGAGAGAGAGAGAGACTAAGGACTGATAACCCTATCTCCCAAAAGACATACATTCTCAAGGGCCAAGTCCAGGACTCACCAATTGTCCTGAGTGTATAGGAGCTGCTACCTCTGACCTCAAGGAAAAAACCCCAGGCCATTTCCTGCTCCACTCAGTCTCCATCCTTGTCTTGGGATAGATCCGTCTTGCATCTTGATCCTTAGTCCCTCCTTTACCCTTGCCTCCTACTTTGGTCCAAAGTTTGGGGTAGACCCAGACCCTGGGGGTGCCCAAGAGACCATCTGACCCTAGATACCTGTGAACCTCCAGATTTCCCCTCACCCCCCCACCCCCAAGCCCCTTGGCTGGAGGGCTGTACAAACTGCTGTTGTGTGACAATGTGTGCTTAGAGATCAAGGCCTTCCCATGGCCAAGACACTGTAAGGTACAATATTTATTTATTCTGTTAGTTGAAAAACCAGACCCCAGGCACGTGTCCTTGCCATTGGCCCTCCTGCTGGGCTCCCACTCCGCATGCCGCTCAATCTGTGCTGTGTCTTATCTGTCTGTCTGTCCAGCTTCCTGTGACCTCGTGGCTGTTTTTCATACTCCATAAATAAAAGGCAAAAGGCCCAAAGAGGAAGGTCTCTGGTCCTGTTGATTGGGAGATGGAGATGGGAGTGGGGAAGGGGATGGAATTTTGTCTTCAAAGAGGCTATAGTGAGCCAGGATGGTTTGGGAGAGGGTTTGAGCTCTCAGAGAACCAGTTCCTATTCTCAGGGAGTCCCTAGTGGTAGTTATGGAAGGGATCAGGCACACACACACACACACACACACACACACACACACACACATGTGCACATAGAACAGAGATATAGAAATACTTGAGAAAAGATGAGAAGAGTGGGGCAGTGATTTGATTGGGAAGACTGGAGAAGCTCTGAGACAAAAGAAGAAATCGAGGGAGGAGGGGAAACGAGGCAGGGCTGGAGACTGTGTTCCATAGAGGAGCAAATGAAGAAACTTGTTTCATTGGTCATCATAATCCGAGGTCCCATTTCTAGATTCTGGAAGAGAGAAAGGCAAGGGCAGAGACAGGGACTGGAACACAGATTGGGTCAAGGACAGAGACAGAAACAAAAACATCTAGTCTGAGGATTATTAAACCCATTTTAAATACTCCAAAAAGTCTGAGCTGAAAGGACAATAGAATCATCTGAGATAATGATACCACAGTAACCTGTGATTTTTGCCTCTGATTTTGGATTCCTTTGGCAACATTCCAACAGAGTCATCCAGGCCAGTGCCTCACTGCCCTAGTGAAGGAGAGCTCCTTTCATTCTATGACAGTTCCCTCTTTTTTTGGACCTGTTCTCCATTTTTAATGCATTTTTTCTTACCTCAAGCCTCAGTTTACCTCTCTGAAATATTCACCCTTTGCTCTTAGTCCTACTCATTGGGGTTTAAGTAGAATAAGTCAAATCCCTCTTCATGTAATAATAGCTCCTTTTTTCTTTTTAGGTTTTGTTTTTGCAAGGCAAATGGAGTTAAGTGACTTGCCCAAGGCCACACAGCTAGGTCATTATTAAGTGTCTGAGGTAGCATTTGAACCCAGGTCCTCCTGACTCCAGGGCTGGTGCTCTATCCATTGCACCACCTAGCCGCCCCAATAATAGCTCCTCAACCTCCTGCCCCTTCACCCAACAGTTTTCTCTTCTCTAGGTGAAATATCCCTCCCCTACCTCTGGTGATTGATCCACATCCAACATTCCCTTAACTTCTTGGCCACCCTCTCCGACTTCCCAGTTGCCCATCTTAAAGAATGGTACCCACAAGTGACCACACCATTCTTGGGGATTTGATGAAGACAGTGGTGCCATTATTTTCTTAGGCCTAGATGCTGGGCCTTTTTCAAGGAAGCTTAACATGAAATTAGCTGTCTTGGTTGCCATAGCACATGGTTGACTCATACTGAGCTGGAAGCCACTAAAATCCCCAGGTCTGTTTTTACAAGAAAACTGTTGTTCAGTTACACTGAATAAATCCCCCATTCCGTTCTTATGGAGTTGATTTTTTAAACCTAAAGTAGAATGGGGGGGCTAGGTGGCATAGTAGATAGAGCACTGGCCTTGGAGTCAGGAGGACCTGGGTTCAAATCCGGCCTCAGACACTTAATAATGACCTAGCTGTGTGGCCTTGGGCAAGCCACTTAACCCCATTACCTTGCAAAAACTAAAAAAAAAAAAACTAAAGTAGAATGGTACATTTCTCCCATATCTTTTTCCCCCAAGGCAATGGGGTTAAGTGACTTGCCCAAGGTCACACAGCTAAGCAAATATTAAGTGTCTGAGGTCATATTTGAACTCAGGTCCTCCTGACTCCAGGGCCAGTGCTCTATTCACTTCACCACCTATCTGCCCTTCTCCCATATCTTTTAAGGCTGGATCCATTGCTTTGGCCAATAGTGATCTCTGAGTATCCAATCCAGTTTTGTGTCATCTTCATTTTTCACAAGCATGGTGGCACTGCAGATTAGAAGGGGTCTTCTGATTAAGTATCTAATTAAGTCCCAGGCAACTGAGTTAAGGGTTTTTCTTTTTTAAATAAATATCTCATTTAATTTTCACAATAATGCTATTGTGTTATTATCCTCATTTTGCAGTTGAGGAAACTGAGGCAGGGGTTAAATGACTTTCCCAGGGTCACACAGCTAGGAAGTATCACACAACTAGGAAAATTGACTCTGATGCCAGACCCAGCTGCATTTGGCCTGGGTCACATAGCTGTGGTGAAGAGCACGTTGCCACCTCTCCTACCTTATCTTGCCTCACCAAAATGCTTGGCTCTGGTTTCCATCAGAATTCAGCTCACTAAAAGAAAAGCCTCCAGAAGACCAACGTGACCCCCCTCAAAGGGGATTGGAATTCTTCGAGACATAATTGTTCCTCATTGCAAGTCTTGGATTGGTTGCTGCACATGTCCTGTGATTTTTTCCTTTGCATCCTGATATTATATGATTCTAGGGTTTTACAGTCGACAAAACTGAGTTTCAGAGAAATTTAATGACTCCATGGAGGTCCCAAAGCTAGGGAGCAATCAGTGAAGCTAGCAAGACCAGGGGCTTCTTACTTCTCCCCTTCTCCCTAAGGCTCTTTTCACTGAATCACGAGGAAAGATTGCCCCCCCCCCCCATCCACCATGGAAGTGGGAGGAGCATGTCTGCACAACTAACTTCTATTGGTCCATATGTAAAATGAAAACTCTAAAATAAGGCAACAAGCAGATTCTGTTGGCAGGGGATTTCTCCATGGAGCAGGGGACTTGCCTGCAGGGAGATCCTGAGGTTTGGGGAGCAAAGGGGAGGAAGACATACAGGAGGGCACAGTCTCACCCTTGCCTTGCCCAATTAGGGAAAGGAGCCCCACCTTATCTCCCATACCCTGTGGTGTTGTTTCTGGGAAAGAGTGGGGGTGGAATGTGGGGGAGGGCAGTGGAAGTTTGGGGACTTCTGGGTAGATAGGGATAAGTCCCTTCCCAGGGCCCCTTTCCCAAGGAACTCTCTCTCCCACCCCCCAATTGCTTTTGGCTTCTGGGCAAACAGATGAGGAGGCTGCCCTCCCTGCCCCGCCCCACCCCGCCCCTCCCCACCCCCCTGCCAGGTCTGTCTGAGCTCCCAACAAAGACCACTCTAAAGGACCAAGGCGGGTGAATGTTGGGGAGGGGAACCCGACACCTGAGGTTTCACCCACTCCTACCCTCAGGCCCAGACCGATGGGCTGCCCCACCCTGAGGCAGGAATGTGTCTGAGGGGCCCAGCCTGACCTGCCTTCAGCCCCACATGGGGGCCAGAGGTCCTTCCACAGACCCCAGCCACCATAGACAGATACTACAGTCACACAGTGAGTGACACATAGACCAGTGACAGGCTGGAAGGAATGAAGGAAGGAAACAGACATTTCTGTCTGGGTTAAGTTCTCTATGAATATCTTATTTGAGCCTCACATCAGACCCGAGAGGCGGGTAGGGACTGTTATTATTTCCATTTAACAGTTGAGGAAACTGAGGAAATTGGGGTCACACAAACAGGAGACCACAAATAGCTTCACCCCTGCCATAGTCCTTCTTCTTAGCACCTGGGGGAAGAGAATTCCCTTCCCTGCTTTCCCAGTCAGTCTGGTGCTGTTCCTGAAAGGGAGTGTAGTCTGAGTCTAGATTTGAATTCAGCTCAGGTCAGGTTCTGTACAGTGCTCAAAGAATGAATGACCTGCTCACCAGCTAATCATCTCTCTGGGTTATAGAACTAGTGTTTCCCTTACTGGTCGAAGATCATCCTTTCCAAAAAACCAGAATGAGCTGCCTTGGTGAAGTCCCCATCACTGGACGTGTTCAGGTAGAGGAGAGGTGACAAACTCTTCTTACAGGAAATTTCATTTCCTCTCAGAACCTCCACTATTTCACCACATGACCTTGGGACCAGCTATTTACACCAACAGGGAAGTATCTAGGAGTATTCAATGTTTTAATTCTTTGCATAGAAGAGACAAAAATGTGTAATAGCATGTCTACCACAGGGCTGCTTGCCAAAGTTTTCTCCCAACCAGTACATAGTCATACTCCCCAGGAACATACTCCCTAGCTAGGCTCAGCTAGGCCTTCCGGATCAGGAGGACCCCCCCCCCAGTATGGGAGCCGACCAAAGCTCTCCCAATGCAGGAATTCTATTTTTCAGTATTTTACCCCTGGAAGAAGGAATAGACTTGTTCTTGTCCCTAGAGCACTAAGTGGAAGTTGCAAAATGCAGATTTGTGCTCCATGTTAGGAAAATTCCCCTCACGGTGATAAGACTAGTTAGTAATGTCCAATTGGAATTACATTGCATCCCACTGATAAAGCCCCCTCTTACACCAAAAACCTTTCCAGATTCCAGGTGCTTTGTGGGTCAACATGCCTCAAAACCAGAGCTGATGAAGCCCCCACTGATAGATTTCTTTTCCCATCAAACCAGAAGACATTAGCTCCAAGCACAAGATTTTTCACTCAACAGCAGAGCTAAATAAGAAACAATGAGATTTAGCATCTCTCCTCCCCTAGAGACACCCAAAGATGCCCTTTCCTACCAGTTACCAAAGCAGCTAAAGAGAACTGAAGTCTTGAATTGCACAGGGTTCCTGCCTTTGGAGCTTCATGGAGAGTTCATAATGTAGGTGGGGGAGAGAAGGTAGAGACATGACTAATATAGAGCAAAGTAGCATGGGCTTATGGCCATGAGAGGAGTCTGTGTAGTACAGATGGAAAGCTCTTTGGGGTCTTGGTGGTTAGGGAAGGCTTGCTATGGCAGCTGAGGTTTGAATGAACCTGTCAGAGTGGACAGGGTTTTGATAACCTCTGCAGGAGTGGGGCGGGAGGAGTGGGAAAAAAAATCAAGATTGGGAAACAGGGGCAGCTAGGTGGTGTAGTGAATAGAGCACCAGCCCTGGAGTCAGGAGGACCTGAGTTCAAATTTGACCTCAGATACTTAATAATTACCAGGCTGTGTGACCTTGAGAAAGTCACTTAGCCCCTTTGCCTTGCAAAAATCTACAAAACCAAACAAGACAAAGCAAAGATTGGGAAGCAGATCCAGGTCCAAGGTGCCTACTCTCTTAGCTTAAAGAAAGTGCTCTGTGCTCATCCTTTGTTTCCGGGTGACCACCATATGATCAGAGCAGACACTTCCCCAACCCTTAGCAACTCTTTGCCTCGGAAACTGGAATCCTTCAGTCACTCCTTGATCATTATCTTCAAACCTCTCAGCGATCTCCCATCCTGATATACTGCAGCCCCCTTAAATTAGTCATCTCCTGTTAGAGAGATTCTGGAACTGATTCTAGTGTGGACCTGAGGTGGGGTTCGAAATTTCTGAGCTCCTGGAATTCATAGCTAAATTCAACCAGAAGAAATCTGAGGGTTAGAAAGCATACCAGAATGTATGAAAAAGGAATACCCTTCTGAGGTGACCTGGTCTCTGTATATTTCTATTGGCAGGTAGCTCATTATCTAACAAGGCAGTTCATTTGATTTTTGTAAAGGACAAAATGATAGGAGATTCTTTCCTATGTCAAGCTGAGTCTATATTCACACAGCTGCCCTACTTCCCCTGGTTCTAATTCTCTAACTTCCTATTATTTCTAAAAGCTAGGCCCCTTTCCCTCATTATTCCCTTAGCAAGGCCACAACCTGGTAGTGGGGCTGGGGGGCTGGGGGGGGCAGAGAAAGAGACAGAGGCAGTCTGGGCTAAAGACCAAGACAAAAAACAAAAGAGGAGACCAAGCACTGATCCACATAGAGACAGAGGCAGGGGCTGGAGTAGGTAACTGAGGATTCGAGAATAGGTTTCATAAAAACCCTTTACAAAAAGCAAAACAAGGCCCAACATTTCCTGTTTGAGTATGGGACTAATGGTCTCCTTTATCTCTGGGAAGCTTGGGGGATGATTCCCCCACCCCACCCCCATCCCACCCCAACACACACACTTCCTTTTCCCTCCCCTTGACTGACACCTATTCTTGGAAAGGGCTTGTGTTTCACTCTAGGCTCTTGTATAAGTGTGGGTGTGAGAGAATATATATTCGTAGGGGGGAAGGGTGGAAGGTGTGGGTTTGGTCCCCAAGCACAAAGTCTGTCATTGTTCCCTCACCTGCATCAGGAAGGCCCTACCTACTGCCCACAATCCTACAGGCAGAATTGCCACCTTTGGGTGTCTCTGACAGCTCTGGAGTCTTGAAAGCCAAATCCATTCTCCTGCTTCCATTCAGAAAGGGGAGGGGGAGGAATGTAACTTATTGGTGTATTTCTCCTCCCCCTTCAATATCTATAACATTTGGGGAAGAAAGAAGAAATGTCTCATTGTATCAGGAGACTCTCAGATGCAAATTTAGAGTTGAAACAGGCCTTGAAAGTCATCTACAGAGATAGTTACTGAAGCTCAGAGAGAAGGTAGTGAGTAACTTAAGGTCAGACAGGTGAGAGATCTGGGATTGCATTCTAGGTTCCTGGACCCTTCCATTCAACATATCTGTTACCTTTCCGTTGTTGTTCAGACACATTTTTCACTTGTGTTCAACCCTTGGCAAAGATACTGGAGTGGTTTGCCATTTCCTTTCCCAGCTCATTTTACATATTTGGCAAATAGGGTTAAATGACTTGCCCAGAGTCTCACAGTTAGTAAGTGTCAAAGGTTGGATTTGAATTCAGGTCTCCCTGACTCCAGGTCTTGCACTCTGGGCACCATGTCAACACCTAGCTTCCCCCACTACCCTTCTAGTTAGTCATAAACAAGGACTGTTCACAAAGAAAAAGACTTCTTTGACACAGAAGGTGATGTGGGGGAGTCACTAGACCTTTTAGAAAAAGAAGGGACAGATGAATCAGAGGACATGAGTGCAAATGCATTTTCTGTGACCCCTTACCTATGTGATCTTCATCAAGGGTCTCAGTTTCCTCAGCTATACAAAAGGGCTGGATCCGATACTCCCTAGTTACTTGAAGCTTTGAAACTGTAATTAAGTTCTAAGCTGTGACGAAGGTCCTAGGACCACATCCACTCTCCTACCACTTTATCTATTTTTCCTTTTTACTTCCTCCCATATGTCCCCTACCCAAACCAGATACTACTCAAGACTTTCTAAGGGATTACTCTGATGACCCCCCCACCTCTCTTGAATGGCTCTTATTTCTTGAGGGACCCTCTCACATTCCCAATTTGAATTTGTCTGCTCCAATCTTTTCAGCCTCAACCTGATCTCAAGGGGCCAAGATTCTCAGTATGGGCCCTTTAGGCATTGAAGAAAGAAAGCCCTTTGAGACCTTTTCCTGAACTCTATTTGCAGTGGGGTTGAGGATGGGGGGAAGAAAAGTCTTCAGAACAGAAATTCATCCACAGTGGAGATACCAAATACCCCTCTGCCTGGTCTGGAGATGTATTTGGGACTGTGATGTCTGGGAATCCATTTCCCAGAGACTCTCTGAGAGCATTACTGCCAGGCTCCCTGGAGCAGCAGCACACACCTCCCTTCAGCAGGCCCCCATGTGGTGCCCACACACGGGGGCTTAACTCTTTTGGGTGGCCAAGTTCTTGGACTCTTATGGGTCAGTCCCCTTTTATAGAGCTAGATAAGTAGGCAGGCACATACTATTGGTGAAGGGACACCCGAGATACTCACATATGATCTAAATACACATATATGGGATGCCCGTGATCAACACACATGAAATAGACTCACACATATAGGAGAAGGGATAATAATTAGACCAATAGCGGCTGGGTAGTTTCTGATTGGGGGGGGGGGAGATGCTGAGCCGGGCCTATTAAGCTGATGGCTGCCGGCCCTAATCCCCTGTGCCAGGCTGTGTGTGTGTGTGTGTGTGTGTGTGTGTGTGTGTGTGTGTGTGTGTGTGTGTTGGGGGGGAATGGGGCCCCGCTGGGCTGTAATTTCACGCTGAAGGGCCTGATGGCGCTTCCCGGGGACTGATCCTTTCTGGATCAGAAAACGCACTTCCCTTTGTTACAGGGGGAAGGGAAGGGGGGGTGCTATTATCTTCTTAACTCTTTGTGTGCCAGCCAAAGGCAAGCCTCCTTCCTCAGTCCCTTGTACCCTTCCTCATCCAAGTTCCCATCTTGGTCTCCATCCAAGCTCCCTGGAACAGGCAGGTGCAGAATTTACCAGGAATTTCCTGTCCCTGACAGGACCAATCCTCTCCTCATCCCCCTCCATGGTGGGGGGGGGGTGATACTCTGAATCCCAAGTTCTAGGGAGGAACTGAGGTGTCTGGGTGTGTGTGTGTGTGTGTGTGTGTGTGTGTGTGTGTGTGTGTGTGTGTGAGAGAGAGAGAGAGAGAGAGAGAGAGAGAGAGAGAGAGAGAAAGAGAGAGATCTCAGTAAATCTATCTCTCTCTGTTTTAGTGGAGCTCACTAGTGACAAAATTTATGTTGGTATCTGTCCCTACCATCACACTGCCATTCTTGCTTCCCTATAAGCTGCCCCTTCCCCATTTTCCTCCCCTTCCTCTCCTCAAACCTTATCAAGGCCTCAGCTCTTCTGGCCCAGTGATTCCAATTCCTGTTCAGCAGGTTCCTTGCCGACCTGCAGGAGAAGACCCAAGGTGTGTTTGTGTGTGTTTGTGTATGTGTGTGTGTGTGTGTGTGTGTGTGTTTGCTGCTCCTATTGTGCTTACTGCCCCTCCCCACCATCTTCCTCAACTTCCCCTCTTCAGCTTCCAGCCTCCATCTTCCAACCAGCTTTTCCTATCTTTCCCAAATAGAAAAGGTGCCTGACTTGGACAGAGGAAACAGGTTCATATCCTGTGTTTCATCCCTGTTGGTTATTTGACTCTGGGAAAGTCTTTCCTCAGCTCTGAGACTCAGTTTGCCACCATGTAAAATGAAGGAGTTCAATGTAATGAACTCCAAGAAATCTTTCCCTTCCACCCATCATGCCCAGCTCAAGGGGTTCAGTCAATGGCTACTTCTATGACCCAAAGGCTCTACAGGGCAGGCTATCCCTCCCTTTTTCATGAGAACTTCCATCCCAGCAAAGCATTGGGACTGAAGCTTTTCTCTCCAGAAAGGCAGGGTTCTTCTTCAGGACCTTCTCTGATGCTTATCTCTCTTTCTCTCCATCCCTTTCCAACCCTCCTTCTATGGACTCACCAATCTTCCCTTAGGGAAGGAACTGCACCCCCTCCCTTTCCAATTTTAATATCAGTTCCTCCTCAAATCTGAGACAGGAAAGTGTCAGAGCTGGGAGATATCAGGGCTAGTGAAGGGCTCAGAAGTCATGAAACACAGAACAGGTTGAAGGCACCTGGAGAAGAGGCCTCTGGGAAGGCCATAAGAGCTGTCTTCCAGTATTTGAAAGGTTGTCATGGAGAGGAGGGATTAGGGTTGAAACAGGAGCAAAATAGAGAAGTGGACACCAGGGAGGCACTCAGAGATGGCTACCAGTAGGAGGCGCTGCTTGGAAAGGTTAGCTGGGACAGGAGGTTGGGGCAGGGGCTGAGGACTCTTTGTAGGCTGATGCTGTAGAGGGATTCCTCTACAAGGTAGGGATGGGACCAAGCCTTAGAAGGCCTTGCAGGCTTTGATCCCTGGTAACCTGAAAATGTAGAAGGTTAGAGCTGAGAGGGTCTTGAGAAAACATCAAAACCAACACCCTCAGGTACTTGTGGGGAAACTGAGACCCAGAAGAAGGGATAGGGTTGGTTGCTCCAGTCTTTGGAGACAGAGGCAGAGCTCAGACACTCGAACCCAGGTCTCCGGACTCCATCCAGGGCTTCCCCTCCCCCCTGCCCCCCGGCCCTTGGCCTCCTCATCTCCTCCCCTTCTCTCCCAGCTCTCTGGGCGCTGAGCCGCCTCTCCCTAAAAACCCAGGCCCCATTAGGAGAAAGCCCCTAACTTTTATTTACACTTCCGAGTCTTAAACACCATTAACAAAAGCCACTTAATTCAATTATATTCCCCTAACCGGTTGTGGCGGCTGCTGAGACGGCGGCTGAGGCGGAGGCGACAGTGGCGGTGGCGGCTCAGCTGCCTCGCCCCCCCCCCCCCCGTCTCCCTTCCCCTCCCCCTGCGCCCCCTCCCCCCGCATTGTCATTGTGTTGAGCTAATGAGGTAAACTCAAGCGCTGGCTGTCCCCCTCGACAGGTTTATGAGAATTTAATAAAGCGTGGCCGGCCCCAAATGAGCTGCCCCCGCGTGCGAGCGGGAGCCGGAGCTAGAGCGAGAGAGAGAGAGCGAGAGAGAGCGAGAGCGAGAGCGAGGAGCGCCGAGAGCCAGCGAGCCCACAAAGCGCCGCCCGCCCGCCCGCCCGGCCGTCCTCTCCGCTCCAGGCCGTCCCATCCGCGTCAGCGTTTTTTGGCTGCCGGGAATGCAGCCCCCCTCTGCCAGGAGCTAGCCACCTCCCCTCCCCCTCCCCGGGGGAGGGGGGAATGAGGAGAGGGAGGAGGGACCTTGGAAAAGTCCCAGGGACTCCCAGCTCCCCAGGTCCGGGTCCCAGGCTCAGGCCAGGATCCTTCGGCATCCAGGCATTTAGTCATCAGTCCAGCAGTCTTGGGGCAAAGTGCCAATCCCCGTGTTAAAGAGGGGGCACACCACGAAAGACAAATGCGAACAAAACCACGGTCACTCACTCCCTTCCCCCTCCCCCCCAAAGGTCACATTCCGATCACATCTAGATACATTTCAGTTATGTACAGTGTAAATGGGAGGTAATCCCATTTACAAGCGGAAATTATTTGTAAGCGATGGGGTGGGGGAAAGCCTCCTGCAGATGATGAGAAGGCCAGATGTGAGTTGAGTCCTAAAGGCAGCCACGGGGAAGGTGGGGAGGGAGAGCATCTGGAAATCACCTGTTCTATGAAGATAACGGAACCCATGGGAGCTCATGAGATCGCCAAAGGAAAGAGTATAGGAGGAAAAGGGGAAAGGGCTTAGGACAGAACCTTGGATCAATGTTCATCATTGGAGAGGACAAGATGGATGAAGAACCAGCAAAGGACTCTCAGAAAGAGTGGTCAGACAAATAGAGAAGAACCAACCATTATCCAGTCGACCCCCACATCATGGACTCACAACCTAAAACTGCAGGTTCCTATCGGACAGCTCTGAGTGAGGGCGAGCTCTGGGGTTCACTGGACTGACCCCAACTCTGAGTCCTGGGAGCCTCCACAGCTTACTTGGAAATGATCTCCCTGGAGTACCCTCCTCCTTCACATGACAATGAAACCTTTCCTTCAGGCTAGATACCCTAGCTTCCACCCCTAATCCTCCCACAGCCATGGTTTTCAGGCCCATCATATTCTAGTCCTTCCAACTCAACAGAGAACTCTCTAAAATTCAGTGGGAGAACTGGACGCCCTCAGCTCAGTCTGGACTGGGATAGAAAAGAAGGAAGCCTTGTTTTGGCAGTAGGAATGAGGCTGAAGGGTTCTTGCATCTTGGACCTTCTAGGATATTAGGGTTCCTGACTCTACCTGGGTGTGTATCCCAGAAATTTGGGGACCAAGCCTCTGAAGAATTGGAGGCAATCATTTTCCTCTTTGAGAAGGAGGAGACTTTTTTCCTGATGACTCCTTCCTCTACTCAGATGCAAGTCACCAAGGAAATGTGTCATCTTCTTAGACTCCTAGAATTTCAGGAATTATTTAATTCAGTGCTTCCATTTTACAGAGGAAGAAACAGCCCTCAAGAGGCAAAAGTTCATACAATGTGCTAGTGGCAGGGCCAGGACCAGAACCTGGTTCTTTGCCCAAAAGCATGATTCCCAGCTTTTGGAATGCTCTCTCTCTCTCTCTCTCTCTCTCTCTCTCTCTCTCTCTCTCTCTCTCTCTCTCTCTCCTTCTCCTCCTCCTCCTCCTCCTCCTCCTCTTCCTTCTCCTCTCTCCTCTCTTTCTCATCTCCTTCTTTCCTCTATTTCTCCTTCCTCTCTCTCCTTCCTCATCTTTCTCCTCTTTCTTCCTCTTCTTTCCCTCCTCTCCTCCTCTCCTCTCCCTCTTCCTCTCTTCCCCTCCTCTCTCTCTCTCTCTCTCTCTCTCTCTCTCTCTCTCTCTCTCTCTCTCTCTCTCTCTCTCCCTCTCTGTCTCATCACAAACTTGTAGGACTTAGAGCTGGAAAGGGTCCCAGAGACCTCCTCCAAATCATTCATTTTATAGAAGAGGGAGGGAAAGGCCCTAAAATTACACAGCAGATGATCTGGAATTCAAATCCAGGCCTTCAGAAGCTAGATCTGGTTCTCTACCTTAGGGTCATATGCTAAGAAGATGCAGCACCTTACAAATCCACTCCCCGAGTTTCATGCTATGTGTCTTCAGGCCTATGATTCCTGCAAAGCCTGGGTCATGGTTGCCATCTTAGCCTTTCTGCCGCTCCCCAGTCTTCACTTTCCCTCACAACTTGCCACCAGACAGCCTAGGCCTCATTTCCCCACTGGCATTTATTTCATTCTTCTCCAAGCGTCTCCAGGCTGTTAGTTGTGGTCATTTTACCCCAAGTTAGGGATCCCCTCCTCCTGTCCTCAGAAGCTTGGAGTTGAGCCCAATCAAGCTGAACCAAGGACTAGGCCCTTAGGGCTCTCTAGCCTTGAAAGATTCATTACCTCTCCCAATGACATCTCCTTTCCCACTAAACTGCACTCTCCCAAGAGCAATGTACTCTCCAAGATTTTGTACTGGACAGTGTGCTTTGTGGAACAGTGGTACTGATCCACACTCTCCGGGTGTCCTTGGGCAAATCATCTCTCTGACCCTCACTTTCTTCCTATGTGAAGCAAGAGGGTTGGAATAACTGGTTCCCAAGGTCCGTTACCATGATCTGATGGTTGTGTGAACCGGGGCAAGTAATTTTCTCTTTTGGATCTTCCTTTTCCTTGTCTGGAAAGACAGGAGGTTGAATTGATTTCTAAAATTACATCCAATAATTCCACAAGCTGAAGATAGTTTTCTATTGGCTTCCTGAAAGCTCCATCAATGGAGTTGAACACTGTCTCAGATAATAGATGGTTTACCATGTAGACTGGATAGTGGATGTCTTTTAAGGTAAAAAAAAAAAAAAGCAGAGGATTATCCCTTACAAGTAAAAGTGACAACTTGGTGTCTTCTTCCCTGGACCAGGTCCAGATTTATGGTTAGCCTAGGACCAGCATTCAAGCTCAGTCTTTGATCAGGGTTTAGTCTGATGTCTGGGACCAGAGTTAGGTTTCAGTTTCAGTCTGGGATTAGGGGAGATTTCTTAATTTTTTTCAGAATTAGAATAGATTTCAGGGGCCAATGTACATCTGATTCATCCTATATCTGGACATCCATCCTGTATTCCTCCCCTCATCAGCTCTCACCAGTGGCCCTCCCACCAATAACCCCCTCCTATGTCTGAGCCTTCTGTTCTGGGCCAGCTCTCATGGTTAGGTAGTTTTCCTGACATCCAGCCAAAATCTGCCTCTTAGTAACACCCTCCCCACCTCCCTCCTGATGAACAAGGCTAATCCCTCCACCACTTGACAACCCTTCAAATACCTGGAGACAGCTCTCATGCCCTGCCCCACCACCCAGCCCCTGCCCCCAGGCTTTGAAACCTGCCCAGATCCTATAGAAGCTTCTCATAGGACATGTGGTCAAAGCCCATCCCCAGTGGCTCACTGTCCTCTGGACCTCTCCTTGCCTGTACCCTTAATCATGGAGCCCAGGGCAGAGCACACAGAGATCAGAATCCGCATCGTAAGACTTCAGTCTTATGAAAACTCAGGGTAAGAAATTACTCCAGGTCTCAGCTAGGACCAATACAGGTGTGGACCCCAGTCGCCATCTGGTGGCCAGTTCCTGGCAACACAACCTTGCGGACAGACATTGGAGAATGCCTTAGTTTATAGGTTTAGTCGAGTCTCTGTCCCCTAATCTTGGGAAGGAAGAGGGAAGGGCCGTTGCAAAGGATGAACCTAAAGTTCAGAAGCCTTAAACAACATTTTCCCATCTCTTTCTATTTACTTTTTTGGGACCCCTTCAGACTATGTCTAAAGATAGGTCACCTCTTCTGCCTAAATGAATAGTAGCAGGAGGTGATTGAGTTTTCTGATCTCCTTCCCCACCTGCCTATCTCTAGAGGATGCCCAATTACTGCCCCTGTCTCCTGGAACCCTCAGGATTCTGCTGTCTTCTTTCCTTTTGTCTCATCAGCCCCCTTCCAATAATATCTCAAAATACCACAAAGGACATGGGGGGGGCTTATTCATAAGATTCAGAAAAAGGGCATCAGTAACTGGGCAGGAAGAATCAATATTCCTACTAGGAAGACTGATGGATCAGGTATAGTTGATTTGAAATCTCACCTGACTGGCTGCCTGACCTCTCTGAGCCTCAGTTTCTTTTATAGAATGGGGATAATGGAAGTACCAATCCCAAGAGACTCTCATGAAACCCAATAAGATGATGCACTTGAAAAGTTTTATCAATTTCAAAGGATTTAATAAATGTTAATAATAATGTTAAAGTAAACAAAGATGTTTAAATATTCTTATTATGATCCTGTCATGTTTGACTCAACTTTGGAGAGCAGAGCAAGACCTTGAGTGCCAAATTTGGGGGGGCATTCCTAGAGCTGAATACATGATTTTGGACACAGTGGGTGTGATGAATGGTTGTCACCTAAATTGGGCAGCACCTATGCACTATCTGTGGGGGCTACTTTGGAATTGAAGTTAGCTCCCCAGCTCCAGCTCTGGCCTATGATCCCTTTGAGGCAGGAACCCCACATCAGCTGTTTGGTCACATTGCCATGTCCTCCTATCCTCTTTTGGACCAAAACAAAGTCAGGGAATGCCAACAGATAAGGACAGGGCTCCTGTCTCCTTCAAGATAGACAAGCAAGTACTTCATAAGCATTTATGAAGACAATATATATTTGGCAGCCAGGTGACACATTGGCTAGAGTGCCAAGTCTGTGGTTAGGAAGACCTGATTTCAAATCTGATCTCAGACCTTAGACAAATCACTTAACCATTCTCTTCAGTTCACCTTCTGTAAAATGAGCTGGAGAAGGAAATGGAAAACCACTCCAGTATCTTTGTCAAGAATACTCTAAATGAGGCAGCTAGGTGGCACAATGGATGGAGCATTGACTCTGGAGTCAGGAAGACCTGGGTTCAAATCCAATCTCAGACAATAATTGCCTAACTGTGTGACTTTGGGCAAGTCACTTAACCCCATTTGCCTTGCCAAAAAAAAAAAAACCCCAAAATGAATCTTGGAGAGTCAGATGTGACTAAAAAACAAGGGACCTAACGTACTAAAGGACAGGATTAAGAACTAAATTGGGGCAGCTAAGAGCATTGAGTCTGGAATCAAAAGTCTGAACAAAAAGAGTATTCTATCAAGCACTGTGCTGAGTTCTGGGGATTCAAATAAAAGCAAAAAGACAGACTGTCCTTGCCTTCTAGGAGTTGATATTCTAGAGGTAGAAGTCAACAAGGAAAGAGAGGTACAGATAAGGAAGAAGGTACCCTGCCTGAGGACATGGAATTGAAATCTAGAGAGTCCTAAGCACAGCCAGGAGGGGAGGAAGCATGAGCCTATTTCCCCAAATGAAGGTAGTTGGAGGTATTTCAGTGATGCTAGAAGTAATTATGGCACCCAAAGAACTGTCTGTCAACCCACCTGAGAACCCAAGCTCTGATAGAGAATTTAAGAATGTTTTTCTGATTTTGCTAATTAAGATGGAGAGAGGAGTCTAGGTGAGAAGTCCACATAGATGGATTTGGAATGGTTTAAGCAATCAGACCTAAAGAGGTGTTGAGAATGGGTCAATGTCAACATGTCAAGAAGTCTATTGTGAAGTAACTCAGGGATCAATCATTAAAAAACCCAAATAGACAGAGGGACAGAAGAGAGAGAACAACAATGAGAAGACACACAGAGAAAACAGAGACAGAAAGAGATAGGGAGAGAAAAGGGGAGGGAGGGGGAGAGAGGGAGAGAGAGAGACAGAGAGCGACAGAAACAGAGACAGAGACACACACATAGAGACAGAGACACACATAGAGACAGAGAGGAAGAGAGAGAAACAGAGACAGACACAGAAAGATAGAAAGACAGACAAGAGAGAGAGAACAATGGTGAGAAGACAGAGACAGAGACAGAGAAAAAAGAGAGGAGAGAGAGAGAGAGAGAGAGAGAGAGAGAGAGAGAGAGAGAGAGAGAGAGAGAGAAAGATTGAGAACAAGCCCCTAGATGGAAAAGTCAGGACCATTCAGTCTCAATGCACTTAGGCTCTTTTCTGCTCTAAGATGTATTTTAAAATGAAATAAAAAAAGATGAAATAAAAACAAATATTTAGTAACTAGATAATAGAGACTTACATGGGTTCGAACAATTCACCTCCCAAGAACAAGGAGTCCTGGTCAGGCAAAAGTTTGTTTAAAAAAAAAACAGTTTTGAATGCAAGCTCAATCTGAGTCAGCAAAAATGATGAGGTAGTTTCAAAAGTCAATTGAATCTGGGATTGCTTTCATAGAGGCAGAGCTTCCAGAAAGGAACGAAGGAAGAGTCACTGGCCCTGGTCACACCATATCTATGATATTATTCCAATTCTGTGCACAAGAGTATGGCAAGGGTCCCAAGCCCATGCCATCAGAGTATGTTTAGCCTGAAGCAGATGTGAGGGGGAACATGATCATTTTCTTCAAGTGAAATTTGAAGAAAAATTATTTGGTTTGCCCAGTCTCAGAGACCCAAACCAGCAGCAATGGGTAGAAGATGCAAAAAAAAAAAAAAGCAAATTTAGGCTTGAGATTAAGGGAAAAATTTCCTAACAAGACGAACTAGCTTAAATATTTAAAGCCCCAAGATATGTGGCAAATCCATCTGCTCAGTCAATCTCATTGTTCCCTTCTTAATTCAGAGAAGTGCCCATACCTCAATAATGGAATGGATTACCTCTGGAGGCATGATGTGCTCTCTTCCTCACTAGAGGTCTTCAAGCTAGATTCTGTGACAAATGGGATTCTTTCCAACTGTGAAATTCTCTAACTCTGTGTATAGCCAGTCCTCTGAATTGCTCTCCCAATTTGCATGTGAATTCATGGATCCCTCTCCTGAGAGTGGCTATTAACTCCTGTTCTAGGAGCAGCCCCTGGATCAGCACTTTCAACAGTATCACTTATGAACCCCACAGGTGTAACTCCCATGAACAATTATTCAGTGACTCTTGAGGGAAGATACAGGGGGAAAATGTAAAAAAAAATGTGAAAAAATATTAAGACAATTTATTTAAAAATCAATAAAAAATTATCAATGTTGGAGGGAATATGAGAAAACTAGGACATTAATACATTGTTGGTGGAGTTGTGAACTGATCTGATTTCTGGAGAGCAATTTGGAACTACACTCAAAGGGCAATGAAACTGTGAACATTCAGTGATCCAGCAATACCACTATTAGGTCTGTATCTCAAAGAGATCATAAGAAAGGGTACAATTATTTATAGTAGTTCTTTTTGTAGTGGCAAAGAATGAGAAATTAAGGGAATGGCTGAACAAATTATGATATAGGAATGAGATGGAGTGCTATTGTTCTGTAAGAAATCATGAGCAAAAAAAGAAAAAAAGAAGAAATCATGAGCAGCCAGATTTTGGAAAAGCCTGGAAAGACTTGAGTGAGGGGAACAGAACCAGAAAGACACTGCACATTAGCAGCAACTTTGCATGATGATCAACTGTGATGGACTTGCTCATCTCAGCAGTACAATAATCAAAAACATTTCTAAAGGACTTGTGATGGAGAATACCACCCACAGTTGAATGCAGACCAAAGCTTACTATTTTTCATTTGTTTTCTATGATTTTTTTCCTTCTGTTTTTTTCTTTTTTGTTTTTCTTATTTTACAACATGATTAAAATGGAAATTTGTTTAACATAGTTATACATGAATATCTATATTTGATTGCTCTCTGTCAGGGAAAGGGGAGGGAAGGGAGCGGGAGAAAAATGTGGAACTCAAAACTTTACAAAGAAAAGATTGTTGAAAACTATCTTTGCATGTAGCTGGAAAAAAGAAATAAATGGTTTTAAAAAATCAATCAGCAGTCAAATTTGGCTGTTAGAAAAGGTATTTACTAATATAGAATGGTAAAAACTGAAGGATTAAAACATTCCCCCCCTATAAACCAAGGGCACATTCTTCCACAAGTACACATGGTTTCCATTGAAAGAAAAGGCTCAAACTTAGTACTATGGTAATGAGGCAAAGATACAGGATGCATGTGTGATAAAGGCAACTTACAACTCCTAATATTACAGGACATGGAAATCCTTTCTTCATAAAGTTCTCATGTAGTTCTTTTTTGGTGATTTGCTCCATTGGGTTCTTAGGGTCAGCTCTCTTCTCTGCTGCCAGGAGCCCCATTCCTCCAAGCTGCTTCCTCCCCCTGTATATTCATGTCCAATTGGAATGTAAACATTTGCTCTTTGCTAGATTCAATATCTCCTACTGTTTAAGTTGAGATCAGGGGAAAAATTTCCTAACAAGAAGAATTAGCTTAGATATTTAAAGCCCCAAGACATGTGGCAAATCCATCTGTAACTTGATGGAAGAGGAAAAAAATCCCTCCTTACTCTTAGTAGTCTCATTCATAAGTAGTGCCCTACTCTGTCTCCAACTCTCCAATTCACAAATTTTACACTCCCAGAATTGTAATGACTTTGTTTGCTTAGGCACCTTCATTGTTCCTTTCATGATTCAATCAAAGAGGCATTTACAACTCATAAAAAGACCACAGGATGCTATTTGTTAACACATACACTTCATTAGTATGTGCCTAAATCCTATCCATGTTATCAGATACTCTTTGAGTTGGGAGTCACACTCCTCGCTTTTGCAGAAATGTCCTTTGAACCCCTCTACCTTCTGAACTGGCAGGGAAACCAATGTATTCTCCTTCACTATGTTTGAGGACTGTTTTCCTTGTTCTTCATACTTTTTCTCTTGTTGCAATTTGTAAATCGTTTTGTTAAGCTGGGCACTCTTGAAAAAACCCTTTTATAGGGATACTCTTTTTCCTTTTTGGGGAGGTTTCCTTCCCCTTTTCTCAAGTTACCTGACATGCTTGCTTAGATTCTTTTTATTTACGCTAAGTATCTTATTTGAATCTTGACCCCTTTATGTGAGTGTTCCTCAGGATTTTAACCTAGCTATCTTCCCTCTCGCAACCTCTGTCACATCCATAGTTTCAATGATCACACCTTTTAAAAAAAAATATTTATTTAAGGCAATGAGGTTAAGTGACTTGCCCAAGGCCACACAGCTAGGTAATTATTAAGTGTCTGAGGCTAGATTTGAACTCAGGTACTCCTGACTACAGGGCTGGCGATCTATCCACTGGACCACCTAGCTGCCCCAATGATTGCTGTGATCCTTCTTAGGAATATCAGTTCCCCATCTCCACCTGGTCTCCTGAACATCAGTGCCACCTGAAATTTTCTTCAGCTCCTCAAATTCAACATGGGCTCATCTAAATTCATTTTTCCCCCTATCCTAAACTGGTTCTTCCTTCTGATGTCATAATTCCTGTCTGTGGCACCAACATTAACCTAGTACCTAATATTGAAATACAAACCAAACCAAACCCCGGGGCTGGTCTTGGGTTCTTTCTCTCTATCTCATATATAGTTTTAACCACAAGAGCTTCTGGCTTGCAAATGCATGAATTTATTCATGGTGAGTAACAGGATAGAAGTCCCAGGATCATCACCTTGGTTATAAATTCCATCTAATATCTCCTTAATAGAAATGCCAAGCTCTTTGTGGTTCTCACAGAACTGGCAACATCCATCTCCTGTTCTCCACCCCCACTTTCTGTCACACCCTGTGTTGCAGTGATTGTCTATGTGGATTTGTTAAACTAGACTCTTGACTCAGCCTACACCTACTGGGAAACTCTTTTTTTTTTTTTGCCTTTTTCCTTGCTTAATTTTAATAGACCCCATCACATGAGGTTGGTATAATGGAAAAATGATACATGCATAGTTTCAATATATATATATGGTTCTTTAGCCATAACAAAAGAAGCCAAAGGAATAAAATCAAATATACTTAAAACATAAATACTGCATACCTGTAGCTCTCCCCAGACTGAGGTGACCCAGGCTATAGGTAGGGCCAAATCATACAAGTTACAGGGACATAGTTCAAATGCTTGGACTCAGATTGCCCCATCAGTGTCTCCTCCTGGAGGCTGGCAAGCATCCCTAATAATACCCTACTTGCAGCTTCTCAGAGAGTCAGTGTCTAATCACCTGAGGGAACTGAGGATCCAAGGCACTGAATCTTTTTCTGGACTGCTTTTCCTCACTCATTTACTCTGTTTCTGGTTGAGATCTCAGCCTCAACCTTGCAACAGCTCCCCCAAAGAGCTGACATCACCTAGGCTGAATAGAATTCTTGAGTCAAACCTTGAGACTTGTTCAGCATTTCTCAAGGGCAAAATGAAGTCATTCATCTTTTGTCCTTGGTCTCTCCTCAGGCATACTGATTGTGCTTGGCATCATTTCTATGCCATTAGTTCTTTTCTTGCCTTTTTCAATTGAAGAAGCTTAGCAGGCGTGTCCATTTTCTGTGGAGTGATGCATATCCTACTCATTCTCTTCTCCTTTCTTGACCCCATGGAGGACAGCAAGGAGAGTATCCCACAACCAGTGACTAACTCTTAGAGATGTCATCTCTGTAATATCTTTTGGCTCCCCCCTTCCTCCTCCACCCAAGGGGAGGCCCTGAGAAACATTCACTTGGATTCAAGCAATGATCTCCTAACTGGGTTGCTTTAATCCCCACTGTTATCCATCTTTCATGCCTGGTCAGGTTAATCTAATGCATAGATTACAGTCTATGTCAGAATTCTTTCATAAAAACCCACCAATGGTTCCCTATTGCCCAAGTTCGAACTCCTTTGTTTAAGTTTCAAAGCCTTCTTCACATCTTCACTTCACTTTATTTTAGCCTGACCCTGGAGTACTCCTTGCTACCGACGCCACACTCTGGATTGTTCTTTGCCCTGGGACCCACCTTGGGCTCCTCCACCTCTTTTGTCTTTTCTCATGATCTATTTCCTGTCTGGAATGTCCTCACAACTCTTTGTCAGTTGAATTTCTAACCCTTCATTAAAACCCAACTCAAATGCCTCCACCTCCAGGAAACCCATCATAGATCTTCCTAGCTGGTAATCACCCTGAGATCTCACCCAACCTTTTCTTTTGTAACTTTAATATAATTGTTATTGAATATTGCATAAACCCACTTCCATGAGTTTGCCCAAGTCCTTCCCTAAGACCAAATACACTTGCTTCTCATCTCTGCCTGTCAAAATCCTTCTCTCTTCTCTTAGGACTCAGTTCAGGTGCTACCTCCTCTTGAAAGCCTCCCACTGAAAGTGTTTGCTCCTTCCTCACATATTCCTATAATCCTTTCTCTTCTTTTATCTCCATCCTCCTTTATCTAGAATTCATCACCAATATTCATAAAGAGCCTCTATCATGATTGACAGCTAGGGGTAGGCTAGGCTACCTCTGTCCCCAGCTCCAACCTCCCAGGGAAGAGAGACAAAAAAGACCCGAGCCCATCCCAAGGAAAGAAGTTAGATTGAGAAAGTGGCAAGTAGGAGACAGTAATAGGAAGCTAACCACCAGGGTCAAAGAAGGAGTAAGTGGCAGAGAGAGGTTTGCTTTAGCCAATCAGAATCTCAGAGGTGGTGGGACTCTCAGAGGCATTCAGTTCTATTGTGACCTGGACAAGAAACCTCTCTAGCGTGTACCTGATTAATAACCCCCACCATCAGCTTGAAGTCATTCAAAAAGAGGCAACCCATGGTGATCTATGGAGGAAAGCCATCTAGATTTGAACAGCTTCTCATTGTTACCAGATTTATCCTAACTCAGTCGGCCCTTTTCCTTCTGGTTCTGCCCTCTATGGGAGAGTAGAATAAAACTGATCCCTTCTCTTCAGGATAGCCCTTCCTATGCTATCCCACTGCAAGTCCCTCAAGTCTTCTCTGCCAGCCAACAAACCCTTCAGCAGTCCCAATGCTTTCTGTAGGATACGGTGTCTAGTCCCTTCCAGTTCCCCCTCTCTTCTTTGTTGCCCTTCTCTCTTTACATCCTCCTCTTTCTTCCTTCTCCTCTGATCCCTGAATGAGAGAAGAGAGTATGAGAAGGGCCTGGATCTGAGAATTGTATAGGGAGGGTTGCACTGTTCTAGGGATGACAGCCTTAAGTCTATTGGTTCTGGCCATGATGAATTTCAGGGCCCAGCCTACATTGGGAGAAGGAGGAAAGGTAGATGTCTTTGGGAAGAGGCAGAGACTCTTTGACTCCAGCAAATACAACTCCCTTGAAGGCAAGGCTCCCAGTTCCCTCTGGGCTAACAGCCCATGAGGAAGCAGCAGGTTGACAACCAAGGCCTATAGAATCACTCTGATCCACTGACTAGTTGGAGAGACACATAGATCCGTTCAGGAATCAACAGAGAAGCTGAGGGATCCAGAGGCTGGCAGGTATCAGTCATGGATGATATAGACTTGCCAGAGAAATCTACTGTTCAGCTTTTAGATCAGCAGCCAACAGACAATTGTGCTTCCTCCCACACAAAGCAGTCTTGAGGATACAGAGAACCTTCAATGAGATCCATAGATCTGCTTGAAGGAGGGAGGGAAAACTCAAAGCTGTGACCTTAGGTCACTCATTCATAGACTGAGAGACCCTCCCAATCAATGGGTGGCAGGGGTTATTAGACAAAGATAAAGAGCTGGATACAAATCAATGGCCACAAAGGAATAGAAATGAGCATATCCATGGACTCTGATAGAGATGGATCTATGCAGTAATTAGCAGACAGGCAGAAGGAGACAGAGGGGCCCCAGACTTTGGGTGAGACCAAGAAGGCTGACAGCAGTCAGAGGCCTGATCATAGGACCATAGGTGCCATATTTCTCTGTGGACTGGTTTCATTGGGACTGATGGATAAAGATGGCAAGACATAGGTTGTAAGTGTATGGATGTAATGGTGTGTTTGTACTCTAAGAATAACTCTATATGCACAGAAGGGTTGGATTGTTTATCTGTATGGGTTCAGCTCTTTCCCAGTCTCTGAAGGTCCCCTCCCCCAGGAATCCTTACTTGTTGGTGACCTCCTCCCCTGGAATCTCAGACAGTACTCACTGGGGATTCTCTCTGATGATAATATCAGCTCCTATAACAGCAGCTAGTCTAGTTCTCTGCTGGGTCATTAGATAAGACCATTTGGGGCTGGAAGGGACTTTGACTTTAACTCTCCCAATTTATAGAGGAGAAAACAGATTGAAAAAGAAGAGACTTGTTCAGGGACTCTTGAACCTCAAACTCAGGGTCCTTTTCCCACACTGGGCTGCCTCAGAGTCATGGGGAAATACTTGAAGTTTTTGTGTCCATTCTCCATATTCCTCTCCCTTCACCTTCTCTCTGTCTTTAAGTAGAGGAAGGCACAAGGTCAGGTGAGAGGGCTCATGATTTTTAGAGATTCAGAGAAGAACAGGTAGTAAATAGCAGAGTCAAGATTCAAACCCAAATAGTCCCAGACCACTAAACTTAATGATCCCCTTGTTTTGTCTGTGGGCTTTCCAGTACACTTCATCCATCACCCTGAGACCCTTGGAGAGTCCCAAGGTGTACTCTGTTTAATGACTTTCTCTTCAAATGTTCCATAGGGGGATCCCTTAGGAGGTGGAAAGTTCCTGAGGCAGGCTCAGCTGGACTCCCTCTGTTCCAGATACATAGCTGGCTCCCACTGGGCCCTCAGACTCTGTAGTGAAGAGGCGGCAGGTCCGAGGACCCCCTTCGGGGCCAGGACTGGAGTGGCGGGAGGAAGCAGGGGATGGAATGGGACTCAGCTGCACAGCTGTTGTGTCTTGGACTGTGTGTTCACTGGTCTCCATCTCAAATGTAGCCCGACCTGCCCGACAAGGGCCTGGCGCATTGCCTGCCTTGGCATGGCGAGCACCAGGAGCAGGGGGCCGACGGCTACAGACACAGCAGGCCCCGAAGAAGCCTAGAGCCAGGACAAGTAGGACTGGCCCAATGATGATGGGTGGGTTGTGGCCTGGCAGGAAGGTGGCAAAGGCACCCACCAGGGTGATGTTGATACCTGCAAGCATGATGCAAAGGCCACAGGCACAGCAAAGGGCAGGGGAAGGGAGACCAGCTGGGCGAGCTTTCCTCAGGGTGTTGGGAGCCTGACTTCCCAAGCTCTTCTCCTCAGCCATTGTCCTGGTGCCACCAGCCAGTCATCAATGTTCTGTCTGCTCTTCCAAGGCCAGGGGGTGGGCTGCTCCTGAAGAGAGATAAGGCAAATTATATAATCACACAACTTAAACCTGGGAGGAATCTCAGAGATCCTCTGGATGAGAGTTTCCTAACCTTTTTTATGTCATGGATACTTTTGTCAGCTTCATGAAGCCTGTTCTCATCATAATATTTTAAAACACATAACATATAATATCTTAGGTTTGTAAGGAAACCAATTACAATGAATTATAGTTATCAAAATATATATTTTTTAAAAAACCCATTCATGGATTATAGGTTTAAAAACTCTTAATCTAGACCAAATACTTCACTATATAGTGAGGGACCCAGAGAGGAGGAAAGGACTTGTCCAACGTCACATAGCCAGTAAGTCTAATGAGGAAAATGACAGATGAGAACCCAGTTATAGGAGCAGGTGTGTTTGATGGAAGTGATGTCCAATGGAGGGTCCTAGTCCTTCATTTCAGAGACTTCAGTTCAGGTATTAGTTGTATTGACTCTGTTTGTCTGGTTACTGGGTGGTGACCCAGTATTTGGGTGGGCTGATGAGTTAGAACTAAGAATGCATACCACAGACCCTGGTGGATCCCCATCTACCCTCTACACCTCAGAGAGTTATCCTCATACCTTTGAGGTGGCAGGAAGGAGGAGAACATGAATGCATTGGCCCAGTAGTCAACCATCTTCACTATGCAGCAAGCAGATAAGACACCTTCACCAAAACTGTTTATGCTCTGAAGTGGATTGCTGGGCTACTCCACTTGTCACCACACACTTCCAGAGAATTGGGGCCACCAAATTACATAAACTTCTGGGACTATGGCCCTTATTTTTCATCTCTTCCCTTATATAAGTAAATCAAAAAACAACGACCACAATAATCAATTTTTAAAAACTTAGAAAAATGGTCTTAGGATAAGCAGATCTTATTACTTTAGCAAGTTATAATAAAGGTCAGTAACAGGCATTGTACCTTCAGGTTTGTTGAATGTATAGAAAATGATGAACTCAGTAGAAAGTCTAGCTTAACTAAAATATGAGAATAGAATCAAAAGTCTCCTCATGAGTGACAGCTACAGGAATGTGACTTCCAATAAATAAATCCACCAAAAGGAGTGCAAGTAATGACTGAAGGGGACCAGGTTTGTTGGTGGGAATAGGAGTTTATGACAGATACTCAGGACTAGATCTTCTGAATTACCAGAAATTTCAGAAGGACTAGCCTTAAGGAACTCAATTTTGTAACTAATCTAGATTATATGAGGAGATGGGAGGGACTGTGGCACACAATACTGAAGACTATAAAAATTGAGCAACTCCTGAATCCCCACAAAGACATGACCCGAGGACTAGAATTCTATTTCCTAAGCTTGTTATTTTTCATGGACAGGACAAATCCCCATCTTATAAATACAGAGTGCCAAATGTCCTGGAGAGCTCAGTCAATAAACGAGATCATTAAAAACAGACTAAACTGGCTTGCTCACTGTCGCCTGGATGTAACATTTATTCATAAAAATTCAGTTACACTAAAATTTATTAGATGCCATTAATCTAAAAAATCACTATCTTTAAAGCTACACAGAAAGGGGAAAGAATAAGAGACCCGGGCAAGAAATCAAAGGCAAATGGAAAAAGAATGAGATTTCCATCTTTCCTGTTGACTTTTCTGTCACTAAACTCTCCCCGAGCCTACATGTGATGCTAATACTTTTATTCAGCCATATTTGCACAAGTCATTAGAAGGTTGTTTAGAAACAAATAATAGCAAGATATCATCTTGTTTCAGGGCTGTTTCTACCTGAATTCCATTGAAAAAGATGGGAACAAGATAATAATGGGGTTAAGTGGCTTGCCCAAGGCCACACAGCTAGGTAATTATTAAATGTTTGAGACAGGATTTGAACCCAGGTCCTCCTGACTCCAGGGCCGGTGCTTTATCCACTGCACCACCTAGCCACCCCTATAATTATTATTATTGAATAATAATCAATTATTCACTTTCTTTCACCCCCCACTCCTTCATTCACTTTTACCAAAGTTTATCAATTTTAACTTTATAACCTTTTTATAACTTTATAACCTCTAAAATATGCCCCCCTTCTCTCATCTAACACTACTGTCTTCTCAGTGTATATCTTCATCACCTTCCACCTATATTATGATTGCCTGCCGTTGGTCAGCTTGACACAAATTTCCTTTCCCATCTAATTCACCATTTACTAGTCATCAAAATGATTTCCCTAAAGTGCAGATCTAACCACATCACTCCCTATTCCATAAAATCCAATTGTTCTCTGATAACCTCCAAAATAAAATCCTTTATCTGGCAAAAGTCTTCATAACCTAGCCCCCTAATTTCTTTCCAGGTTTTTTTTTCCAATACTTTACCAACACCATTCCCATCTCCCTTGTACAATTCTGTCCTGTGATTCTTTGAATAAGTATTTTCATCCCTGGCCCCAAGCATTTTCTCTGACTGCCCCCCATGCCTGGAATTCTGTACCTCCTCATCTCCACCTTTTGACTTGACTTCATTCAAGTCTCAACTTTTCCTTCTACTGGAAGACTTTCCCAATCTCTTTTAATTCTAGTGCCTTCTCTTTGTTGGTTATTTTTTCTTTATCCTGCACATAATCATTTGTATATAGTTGTTTGAAAATTGTTTCCCCCATTAAACTATGAGTTCCTCATGGTTAGGGTCAGTCATATATATAATTGGAGTTTAAGTGACTTGCCTAGGGTCATACAGGTAATGAGTATCTGGAGTCAAATTTGAACTCAGGTTCTCTCATACTCTATCCACTGTGTTACTTACCTACCCCACGGTCAGTCTTTTGCTTTTCTTTTTATTATTAGTACTTATCATAGTGTTTGGTACACAGTAGGGGCTTAATCAGTGTTGATTTACTGAATGATGATAGTTGATATTTAATTTTGAATTCCCTTAGAATCTGGTTCCATCATCCCTTTCCCTTTCATGCATCAAATGGGCCTTTTTCTGTTCCTTATACACAACCTTTAATTTTTCACATCTATAATGTTCTCTTCCTCATTTGGCCTCTTAGAATACTTACTTTTCTTCAAAATTCAGCTCAAGAGCCATCTCTCCTCTTTCAAAATTCCCAAAGACACTAGTGTCTCCTGCCACTAAATTATATTGCCTAGATGTTGAATAGTACCTTTTCCCCTCTGAGGTGGAATCCAGTGCTGGAGTGACTCTGACTGGACCAGCCAAAGTTCCACTTCCTAGGTGACTTTCACTTAACATCTAAAGACATGAGAGGCAGAGTGGTACAGTGGATAGAAAATTGGTCTTCTGAGAAACCCTAGGTTCAAATCCTGCCTCTAATATAGACTGTGGGGGTGGCTAAGTGGATCAGTGAATAGAGCACTAGCCCTGGAGTCAGGAGTACCTGAGTTCAAATTTGACCTCAGACACTTAATTACCTAACTGTTTGGCCTTGGGAAAGCCACTTAACCCCACTGCCTTGCCAAAAAAAGAAAAGAATTACTTAATATAGACTGTGTAAATCTTAGTTTCAACAGGAAATCAATGCCAGTCTTCCTTTGCTTTAGTTGATTAAGCTGATTATTTCCAATTTATCTTATCTATATCTTCGTTGCACATAGATTTAAGCAAGCCATCTTCTCTACAAGACTGAGTTCTTTGCTGGGCAGGGACTGTCTCTTATTTTTCTTTACATTCCCAGTTTTAAACCCAGTTTTCTGTCATTTTTCAGTTCAGGACTCCATTTGGGGTTTTCTTGGCAGAGTCCATTTCACATATGAGGAAACAGAGGCAAATGGGATTAAGTGACTTGCCCAGAGTCACACAGCTAGTAAGTCAACTGTCTGAGGTCAGATTTGAATTTAGGTCTTCCTGACTCCAGGGTGGATGTTTTTTATCTGCTCTGTTTTTTCCTTTATTTTTTCCCAAGTTTTTTTCCTTCTGAGACCTGTTCTCTCTTTCTCTGAAGACACCTATCTCCACACATTGTGGATCATAAGAACATTTTCCTGAGGTTTATTAATGCATTGGTGTACTCCAGGGAGACTTCAAAAGAAAAAGCAACAACAAACTCAAAAGGTCAAGAGAAACAAAAAAGAGAGGCATAGAAATGTAAAGGTGAAGATACAAAAGAATGTGTACCTTAGAAAGAATGGCTCAATCGCTTCTGAAGAGGCCAGAACAGACAATGAAGTTGCCTCTGAGTCACAGGCTACATTCATACTTTCTCACCTGCTTGGGGTGACAAACCCAAAGCTGACATTTTAAGGACTCTCTTCAAAACAGGAGAGGCTTCTGGCAATCTTAGGTTGTCATTGCCCTGAATGGAAGCACATCGTAGCACTCCATCTGGAAAGAGGACTGAAGAAGCACAGTACCACCCAGCCAAGGTAAGCTGTACTGTAGCTGCCTATCAGCTGCTCAGGGAATCTATCAGATCAACTAGGTGGTTAGAGCACTGCACTAGGAGTTAGGAAGATCTGAGTTCAAATCCAGCTGTGAACCTAAGCAAGTCTCAACTGCAGTTTGCCTCAGTATCCTTATGTGAAAAATGGAAATAATAAAAGAATCTAACTCTCAGGGTTGTTGTGAGACAAAATGAGATATTTGTAAAACTCTGCAAACTTTGCAGCACTATGTAAATGTAAGCTATTAGTTTTTATCATCATCATCATCGACTTCTTCCATAGAGATGCCATGCTCTTGAGAAGGGTCTTATAGTTAATGTTCTTCCTCATCCAGGCCCAGCAGCAACTCTACCTATTCGCCAAGTAGCCCATCTTATTTGAGGCAAAAGTAGTTGCCTAGTGATAAATGACCTTCTTGGTCCCACCCAGCAACCCCTGGGCCCAGCCTAGCTCAGTGGTGGATTGCCTCATCCAGTGGAGACACTGTGCAGCAGCTGAACATCCACTCTAGCTTAGCGGTAGTGGAGATGCTGTGCCCTAAAGAGAACAAGTTCAGCTGAGAACTGTGATGATTTTTCTTCCATTAATACTATGCCTCACAGCAAACTTAATGAGGATTCTTCAGAGAAAGATAGGATATTAAAAAATGGATATTTTAAAGCTAGGAAATTGTGATTCCATATCCAGGGCATTCATTACAGTTATACTTCATTAAATTTTTTAAAATAAATTTTTATTGATGTTTTCTGTTTCTTAAATCACCACATTATCTCATGCATCATTCTCCTCTGAGAACCATCCCATATGATAAATAGTATTTTTTTTTTTTAGTTTTTACAAGGCAATGGGGTTAAGTGGCTTGCCCAAGGCCTCACAGCTAGGTAATTATTAAGTGTCTGAGGCCAGATTTGAATTCAGGGACTCCTGACTCCAGGGCCAATGCTCTATCCACTGTGCCAATTAGCCACCCCAATAGTATTTTTTTTAAGATGGGAAAAAAAGTCAATAGAACTGATCAATATATTGAAAAATCCTGAAAACATGTGCAATGTGTAAATGGTTGTGGATCTCTCAACTCCACCAAGGAGTGGATTGGGTGTGTTTTTTTTCCATAATTCTTCATTCAAATCCTGCTTGAATAAAAAAATCCTCTATTATTTTGTTACATCTACTTTTGAGTTTTTCATATGATTTTCATCTGTATTGTTGTAGTTACTATGTATATTGTTTTCTTGGTTCTGTTTATGTCATTCTGCATCAGTTCATATAGATCTTTCTATGCTTTTCTTCTTTTTAAAATTTATTTAAGGCAATGGGGTTAAATAATTTGCCCAAGATCACACAGCTATACAATTATTAAGTGTCTGAGACCAGATTTGAATCAGGTCCTCCTAACTCCAGGGCCAGTGGTCTATCCATTTTGCCATCTAGCTGCTCCTCCATGCTTTTCTGTATCTATCACACACATTTCTCAGAACAGAGTAATTAGTCCATTACATTCACATACCACAGCTTGCTTAGCCATTCCCCAGTGGATGGGCATCTACTTTGTTTCTAATTCTTAGTTATCGCAAAAAGTGCTCTCTGTTTTGGACTAAATGGATAACTTTTCCTCATCAATGGCTTATCTAGCTCCTGCAGTTTCACTTCCAACTTCATCATTTTACCAAAAACTGCTCTCTCCAAAGGCCCGGTGATCTCTTAATCAACAAATCTAATGGACTTATCTCAATATCTTAAAGTTTGTAAAGCACCTTACATATTTTCTCAATTGATTATCACAGAAACACTGGAAGGGAAACACGCATGTCTTTTATCCCAGTTTTGAAAATCAAGAAGCCAAACCTCTAATACAGTGCCTTGTCAAGGGTCACATAGCTAATAAGATACCTTCTTCACTAATCCTTGCCCCAACCCTAGGACCCAGGAGCCTCTAGAAACCTGATCCAGATACATGGGGGTGTGCCATTATAGAAACAGAGACTGAAGCCTGCCTCACTGAAGAGATAATTGCATTGATCCCTAGCCTCTAGAAAAGACCACCCCACCCTTTCATATTTAAAGTAAACTATCCCATCATTCCCCTATTTACCATGACTTGATTCCAGATTAATCTAACTACCTATAATCAAGAACAGTTCTCCCTTAGTTCTCACTTCAGTCTTTCATGCCTCTGTCATTAATAAAGAATGCGTCATTCCCTCTCTACTGGGAAGTCCTCTTGAACTGACTGGAGAGTAAGAAGCAGTAGTCTCCAACATGACCCAGGGGTCACTCTACTCCAAACATTTTCTAATCCTCTGTCCTTTCTAATGCCCATATCTGTAAGTCTGACTGGGTTCTTTATCCCATTGTCCTTCCTATCCATGGATGTGTATGCTTGCACCTGAGGTTTCATGAGACCAAGGTCTCTGTGGGAGGAGGGATCCATTCTCCCCTTCACCTGGGGGATATTACGTTTCTCCTCTTTGTAGGTCTTCCATTCTACCCTTCCCCTCCATAGGTGCCTCCTTAGCCAGTCATGTTAGTCCTAGAAGGAGAGAAGTAGAGCTGGTGACTTAGATTGGATGCTCCTTGGCAACACAGACTTTTTAAATATCATCATGGTTTAGCAGTGCTGATTGTGGTTATTGGTTTGCTGTGTAACTTTGGTCAAGTATCTGCATCTCTGTTCTTCACTTGTAAAATGAGAGGTCAGAAGTAATGGTTTTAAAGGCCTCTTTCAGTTCTGAGTCTCTCATAGAGAGTGGGCACTTACTCAGCTAGTCCCAGTCAATGATCCTTTCAGCCACCTGAACCTATCTATAGCAAGAGAATGTCTCGATTCCCTTGCCAGGTGCTCCAGTGTGACTAGAGTGATTCTCTAATGGGATCCTGGAGGGGGACTTAGATACTTGGATTTTAGGGATATACCCTTGTAGAATTTTAAGGGTTTTGGGGCGGCTAGGTGGCATAGTGGATAAAGCACTGGCCCTGGAGTCAAGAGTACCTGGGTTCAAATTTGGCCTCAGACACTTCATAATTATCTAGCTGTGTGGCCTTGGGCAAGCCACTTAACCCCATTTGCCTTGCAAAAAACCTAAAAAAAATAGAATTTTAAGGGTTTCACTTTGGAAATTAAATAACAGGAATAGAAAAATCCAGGAAATATGGAAGTCAAGGAGAAGCTGGGGGAGGCCCTGGCAGTTGGAAATTGATTTGCATTCTCTTCTCCACAGAGCTTTGACACTTGGAAGGGTCCGTCACTTGCCCAGAACTCAAGACCAGCCCCTACATAGCCCCAGTTGGAAGCAGTAAAGAGTAGAGACCTGGCAAATAGGAAGTCTGGAGTGTATGGGTACTTTTGGACAGTCAACAACAGTGAAGAACACTTGTATGATGATAGTATATCCCAGTTCTTTCCCATCCCTCCCTGAGCCAACAACAAGAAGAAACCAGGGACTAGAATGGATACCAAGTACCAAGATTCCTGTGGTTCACACACAGGCTGGTACTTAGAGGCAGAACTGGATTTGATTTGAGTTTCTTAGATTTCAAAGGAAACCCTTTGCCCTGAATCCTGCTGGCTTATTCCAGTGTTCAGCCTTATTTTCTTGCCTCTATCTCTGTGCCAGCCTTTTGAATCCCCCCACTTTTCATATTTTACCTTGTATCAAAGACCTGGGTGTCTTCATCATACCCCTGACAAAGTGGGTACTGTGAAGGAAAGGCTTGAGCCTGATAATGCCCTCTTTTCTCTTTTTCTTGGACCAATAGATTATGAACACTATGAGAGCAGGGCTTGGGACTGATTCCTTTCTGCCTCTCCTCATCCTCTACCCAAAACAGACCCTTACATGCAATTTCAAAACCACAGATTTGGAAAGAATCTCAGATATAAAAGGGCTAATCTATGGATACAGCCCTGGAAAGAGTATAGAACTTCATTCAAATTCTAACTGCTACTTACTGTGCGAGCTTGGACAAGTCACTAAACCTTTTGAAGTTTCAGTTTCTCCATTTATAAAATGGAGTAGCACAGGATGACCTCTAAGGACCTTTCTAGCTCTAATTATATTATGCCACAATAGCTTGAGGGTATCTAGGTTAGCTTCCCTTACACTGTTGTCACAGGGTTGGGCTAGGCTGGACTTTGCTGTCCTACATTGACTCCACTATGTCCATGGCTTTCTCTAAAGTTGTGGTGAACCTAGACCTCTTTTGGACCAACTCAGGGAATGAAACTGAATTTGTCTCCACCTCTGCTATCATCTCTTCTCAGCTTCCTTGGGTCGGGGAAACAAGAGGAGAGAGAGACCTGGACTAGGAGCTGGAAAACCTGGGCTGCATCTTCTCTTCACTATTAGAGTTCTGGGTATTTTTCCTTTCTCTGAACCCCAGTTTTCTCTTCTTTAATCAGAGGGTTTTTCCAGCTCACCCATTCAGTGACTCCATCTCACTTCAATTCTATCAAGATGGGTGTATTATGAGTCATTCTAATTGAATGGGTGATGCTAGCACTGAGCTCATATCATTCACTCTTCAGGGAGCCTTGGAGCTGCTTGTTCCAGACTACATCCTTGGTCCTGGGGTCTGAGAAGCTGCCTGTATCTCCCCTGGATCCAAAGATGTGTCCCTAGGGATGATGGTCTGGCTCTGGGGGAGAAGACAGGGACCATTGTGGGCCTTTCACTGAGGCTTACGGAATTCTGGCAGTAGAATTCAAATTTGGAAGCTGAAATTCTGATCCCTAGCTATGATTTTAACTCAAATAATAGCATTTTAGAAATTGAGAGCTGAAAGAAATTTTCAACCTGTACCTGAGCAAAAATCCTCCTCTGTAATTTCTGCTCTCCCTCTGTGTCACACAGATCCATAGGCAGTCTAAAAGAAGACACAGTCTCAGTCTTAGTCTCTTCCAGCTTGTCTGTATGTCTGTCAGTCATACACATACACATACATGCACAAGCTCAAAGGATCTCTACTCTCTTTGGTCTAGTAATGAGTTTAGTTTGCATTTATTTTTCTGTATCAAGATTCTTCCCCTATTTGAACCTCAGTTTCTCTTCCTGTACAATGAACAGATTGAGCAATTTAGCTGTACAATCTCTAAAGTATTCCTTTTTTTTTAAAAGGGTTTTTGCAAGGCAATGGGGTTAAGTGGCTTGCCCAAGGCTACACAGCTAGGTAATTACTAAGTGTCTAAGGTCAGATTTGAACACAGGTACTCCTGACTCCAGGGCAGAGTGCACTGCACCACCTAGCCGCCCCTAAAGTATTCCTAATGTAACATTTTCTTATGTTGACATTTTATTTTCTGAAAGGGGAAGAAAAAAAGAGATTGGTGGGAGAAACAGAAGGAAAAACTTGGGGAAAAACATGGAGAGTTCTGAAAACCTAAGGGAAAGCAAAATGATTGACTGAAGGTTGTATGTAGTGCATTGTTTCCCTGCTCAGCTTCTTTGAATATGACTATTTTTAGGACTTTGGGGTTTATTGCAGAGAAATTGTAAATTAAAGAACTGTTTGGCACTATTGTATAATAGCTATTTGTGTTATATCTGACAGAAATAGGAATTGGGGGACTCAACCTATATTAGAGATGAGTCACTATTTAAAAGGAAGTCCTGATTGAGGCATTAGAAGCCAATGATCAAAAGTTTGAGAAGCCAGTTTGAGAAATCACAGAGAAGATATCAAGAAAAGCTGCTCATAGAGGATAAAAAACAAAAACCAATGGCACTGAGCACAGATTTTGGTGGACATCACAGATAACATGTAGAGTTGATCGAGTAATACTACTACTGGGTCTGTATCCTGAAGAGATCATGAAAAGGGGTAAAAATCTTACATGTACAAAAATATTCATAGCAGCTCTTTTTGTAGTGGCAAGGAATTGGGAATTAAGGGAATGCCCATCAATCGGTATGAACAAATTGTGGTATAAGTATTTGATTTAACATTATTGTTTTTTGAAATCATGAGGGATGGGATTTCAGAGAAGCCTGGAAAGATTTGCATGAACTGATTCTGAGTGAAATGAGCAGAACCATAAGAACATTATACACATTAACAACATGGGGTGATGATCCATCATGGTGGACTTGTTCATTCCATCAATGCAATAATCAGGGATAATTTTAGGGGACCTGCAATAGAAAATACTATCCATATCCAGAGGAGGAACTGTGAACTTTAAATGAAGATTAAAGTTTATTATCTTTAATTTTTAAAAGTTGTCTTATGTATTATGTAATTTTGTTATCCCTAATGTTTTCTTTCTTCCTTTTGGATCTGATTCTTCTCTCATAACATGTTCAATTTGGATCTATGTTTATAATGAATACAAATGTAAAGCCTACATCAGATTGCTTTCTGTTGAGGGGAGGGGAGAGGAACGGGAGGAAAGGAGAAAAATTATAAAATTCAAAAACTTGCAAAAAAAATTAATTGGTAGAAACTACAGTTGCATGTAATTGGAAAAATAAATAACATATATAATTAAAAACAAAAAAAAGAATTGATGGTACTTATTTATATAAGTTTGATTCAGTTCTCTATACGTTTGAGAGATTAAGACTTTTTCAGAGAAACCTGCTTTAATTGGTTTTCCACAGTTACTACTGCTATTTCCCTCCATTCTATTCTCCCCCTGTTTATTCTATTCTCATTTGCCTTTCATCTTGTCCCTCAAAAGTGTTTTGTAGAGAGAAAGAGTGAAAGGAGAGAGAATTAGAATAAATAGGGTAGGGGGCGGGAAATAGAATGGAGGAAAATACAGTGAACAGTAATAACTATGCAAAAACTTTTGAACAAGTTTCTCTGACAAAGGTCTTATTTCTCAAACATTTAGAGAACTGAGTCAAATTTATAAAATAAGAGCCATTCCCCAGTTAATAAATGAAGAAAAGATCCAGTTATCTTTAGTTATAGGGGGGAAAAAGCTCTAACTCACTATTGGTTGGAGAAATGTAAATTAAAGCAATTTTAAGGTACTATCTCATAGCTATTCAATTGGTAAATAGGACAAAAAAGGAAAATGACAAATGTTGGAAAGGATATGGAAAAAATGAGACATTAATACATTGTTGGTGGAGTTGTAAACTGATTCAATCGTTCTGTAGAGCAATTTGGAACTATGCCCAAAGAACTATAAAGCCATGCATACCCTTTGACCCTAGTAATATCACTACTAATTTTATATCCCAAAAGAGATAAAAACAAAAAAGAAAAGGACCTATGGGACAAAAATATTTATAGTTCTTTTTTGGTGGGAAGAAATTGGAAATTGAAGGTATGACCATCAATTAGGAAAAGGCTGAATAAATTGTGTAATGTGATTATGATGCAATACTGTTCTGTTATAAGAATTGATGAGCAAGGATGCTCTCAGGAAAACCTGGAAAGACTTTCATGAGCTGATGCAAAGTGAAATGTATTGTGTACAAAGTAACAATATTAGAAGATGATCAGCTATGAATGATTTAGCTAATCTCAGCAACACAATGATCCAAGTCAACTCTGAAGGACCTTGATGAAGAATTCTATTCATCCCCAGAGAAGAAACTGATGGTGTCTGAATGCAGATTGAAGCATACTTTTTTGAGGGCTTTTTGTCTATATTTTCTTTCACGAAATGATTGTTATAGAAATGTTTTGCATGACTACACATAAATAACCTATATCAAATTGCTTGCCTTCTTAATGAAGGAAGGTGGAAAAAGAAGAAAGGAGAGAATTTGGAGCCATACCAGATCTATAAATTATATTATAAAGCAACAATCATCAAAATTGTTTGGTACTGGCTAAGAAATAGTGGTCCTAGCTGAGTGACCTTGTGCACGTCACTTAACCCAAAAAAGAAAGAGAGTTGTGGATCAGTGGAATAGATAAGGGATAAAAGAAACAGTAGTAAATGACTATAGTAATCTACTGTTTGATAAACCCAAAGACTCCAACCTCTGTGATAAGAACTCACTTTTTAACAAAAAAATGCTGGGAAAACTGAAAAATAGTACAGTAGAAATTTAGCACAGGATATCAAGATAATGTCAAAATGGGAACAGGATTTAGACATAAAAGGTGATACCAAAATTCACTTAGGGGAACAAGGAATAATTAAGTTGTCAGATCTATGGAAATGGGTGGAGTTCATGACCAAACAAGAGATAGGGAATATTATAAAATACAAAAATGGATCATTTTGATTACATTAAATTAAAAAGTTTTTTTCACAAATAAAACCAATGCAACCAAGATTAAAAGGAATGCAGTATATTGGAAATAATTTGTAAAACTGGTATTTCTAAAATATATAGAGAATTGAGTCAAATTTGTAGGCATACCAGTCATTCTTCAATTGACAAATGGTCAAAGGATATGAACAGACAATTCTCAGATGAGGAAATTAAAGCTTTCTATAGTCATTTGAAAAAATGCTCCAAATCATTATCCATTAGAGAAATGCAAATTGTTGTCTTTGTCCTTCTTTCTCGAAAAAGACCATGACCTCAGGGAGATGATGCCATGTGAAGCGCAAGAACTAGAGAGGTGCCGTGCTAAGTCATCTGTCTGACTTGCTTCTCTGGAGTCATCTGTATCCAGCGACCACATGTGAATCAGGATTACTGGAGATGATCCTGAATGTGAGGCAAGCAGATTTAAGTGAGTTGCCCAAGGTCACACAGCTATTAAGTGGCAAGTATCTGAGGCTGGATTTGAACTTTCAACCTCCTGACTCCAAGGCCAGTGTTCTCTCCGCTGTGCCACCTAGCCGCCCATAAAAATGCCAATTAAAACAACTCTGAGGTACCACTTCACACCTATTAGATTGGCTAATGTAACAAAAAAAGGAAAATGATCATTATTGGAGGGAATATGGGAAAACTGGGACATTAATGCATTGTTAATGGAGTTGTGAATTGATCCACTTTTCTGGAGAGAATTTGGAACTATACCCAAAGGGCGATAAAATTGTGCATACCCTTTGATCCAGCAATACCACTACTAGGTTTGTATCCCAAAGAGATCATAAGATCATAGAACTCCACATAAAGAAAAATATTTATAGTAGCGCAGTTTCTCCCTCTCTCCCTTCCCACCCCCTCCCCTCGATAAAGAATAATCTAAGTTATACATGTATTATGATGTTAAATATATTTCCATAGTAATCATGCTGTGAAAGAAGAATCAGGACAAGAAGAAAAAAAACATGAGAGGGTAAGAGAAAAATGTGGAAATCAAAACCTTACAAAAAATTATTGTTGAAAACTATCTTTACACGTAGTTGGAAAAATAAATGATTTTAAAATTAAAGGCAAAACAAAGGAGTTGATGGTGTCATTGAATTGATTCATTCATTTTTTAAAAGAGCTGATGGTATTATGAATGATTTGTGGAAAATGGCAGACATTTGGGAAGGATTGTCATGAGTGTAGACTTATACCAACACCAGGATTACCTTATTTATAGGTACCCTTTGGGAAAGCACCTAAAATTGCCAAGATTAATGCAGGGTAAGGATGATCAAGCCAATCCCAGGCTGGAAAGAGAGATCTTGGAGAGAGTTGAGGGGTGAGTGCAACATCCTGCACTAATAATTTGAATTATTCAAAAGAATGAGCTGCCTAAAGAAACAAGTGAATTCCCTCTCAATGTAGTTCTTTAAACAGAGATTGGATGACCATTTGTGGAGGATGATGTAGAAATGATTTTTGTTTAAATGTCTTTGAAGTCAAATCAGAGTCTGAGATTCTGGAATCTCTAGATTGTGTAGCAGTGGAAAAGATAAGTTAGAGAGTAAAGAAAATAGAAGTAGAGTGACCAATTGAATAGCTTTTACCTACATCTTGATTAGAGACTTTCCAGGAATGATGGAAGACCAAAGGAGGGTTATGACATCTCTGTTTGTCTGGACTTAACCACCATGCCGCAACTGCCACCTCCCTCTACTCTTGCAGGTCCCTTCTTCTATTAATGAGCTTTTCTTAGAACTTCCATTTTGGGGAAAGGCCCCAGACCAGTCATCTTTCACTTTCTGGGCTGAGCTACTGTGCCTCAACTCTGCTCCTGTAGATCCCTTCTCCTATTGATAAGACCTTCCCTAAACCTCCATTTTGGAGAAGGACATCAGACTAGATTCTCTGGACTCAGTCACCCTTGTGGTACCTCCTCTTACCTCTTCCTGGTTCTTCCCCATTCAACTCCTCTTTTCTGTTGCTTAAGCTCCTTGAAATTTGTATCTCTAGAGATGAGTATAAAATCTGGCACATAATAAGAGCTTGTTGGCTTATTGATCCAGTATGTTCCAGGGTGATATGAAGAACCCAGAAGTGCCCTGACAAGACGTGGTCAATATTGTAGAGCTGTGATTTAGGACAGTGACGTCTGCCAGTACTCTCAATACAGACACATCAGGGGAAGTGGAAGCCAGTAAGTATCAGGAGCCCAGTAAATTGAGATCAGATCCAGATAGGGCCCTACCACACCATTCAAAAGTTGAGGAGGGGGTCAAGTTTGCCTATGGCACAATGTCTGGGTCCAAGAGGCTAAAGATATGTATTAACAGAAGAAGACAATGCATACTGTGGGAAGATATGGTGAAGCAAGAGATTCCCAGGAGATAAAGTCAGAAGAAGAGGTTCTTCTACAACAACTAAAGGCAGAACCTCAGAGGAAAATATATTTTGGTTATAAGGATTGCAGTAGTAATTGAGAGGAATGAAGAAAGAGATAAAAAAGAGAATTATAAGTGAAATAAGAATTCCAGATAAATCAGTCTGGAGAAATGAGTTAGAAGAAAAATAGTTAAGAATGAAAGGTTTTCTGCCCTACTCAACTGGTAAGCCCCCCCCAAACCCTACCTCCCTAACCCCAAGATCAAAATAACTTCAGGACTTCATGAGAAAAGAAACATTGAAGGAAATTAAGCAATTAGAAAAACTTAAAAAGAAGCATTAAAACAAAACCAAAAGTTAGAAAAAGAGAATAAAGTTTACTATCAAAGACAACTGAAAATTATTGGAAAATAGATTAAGAAAGGTTAATGTAGAAGCCACTAGATCTGAACATCACAACTTAAAATAATTTGAATTTTTCTTTACATTAAACTTAAATTAATTACTTTTTATTAATTATTAAATCTATTAATTTCTAAATTAATTAGAATATAATTAATCTACATATTTCCTAACACTTTCTTAAGTTGAGAACACCAACAAAACAATAAAGAACAATAAATTAAACCCTGATTTTCATGTTTTCCAATTTCTTGGGTAACAATGCTCACATTGAACATTTGACTCAGAGATGGTTCAAGTTGATTTCAACACACTCCTATATCCAGGTAGATGTGTCCATTGAGAGAGAGGGGAAGGGAGGAGAAAGAGGAGAAGGAAAGGTAGAGGGAGAAGGAGAGGGAGAGGGAGAAAAGAGGAGATATGAGAAAGGAGGAGAAGGAGGAGGAGGAGGAGGAGAGAGACAAACAGACAGACAGACAGACAGACAGAGACAGAGAGGGGGAAGAGGGGAGATGTTGATAATAATAATAATGTTTGTCCTTCATTCTTGAAGAAGACCAGGGTAGTGATGCCATGACAAGCACATGAATTGGATTTGAGTGAAGAGGGCTGTGCTAATTCACCAGCCTCACTGTCTCCTCCAGAGTCATCGGGAACCAGTGACCAGATATGAATCAGGATGACTAGAGATGGCCCTGGGTGCAAGGCAATAAGGGTTAAGTGACTTGTCCAGAGTCACACAGCTAGTTAGTGTCAGCTGTCTGAGGTCAAATTCAAATTCTGGTCCTCTGGACTGCAAGGCTACTGCTCTATCCACTGTGTCACTTAGCTGCTCATCTAGAAAGAGCTATTCGGGTTGCATATAACCAATAGAGATTTGAAGCCATTTTCCTAGTGGTCTGTCCTGCTGTTATTATATACAAAGTGTTCAGATATGAGTTAGATAATAGCACAAGTAAATGGTCTTTGGTGATTGAATGACCAGACCCAAAGAGTAGAAAGTAATGGTCTGATGTCAGCTTGGAAGGAGGTCTCAAGCAAAGAGCTCAATCACTCAACCAACAAGCTTACTAAAAGTGCTGACCCCACTTAGTGTGTCCTGCCCAGATCCATGAACATAAACATGAGATGTGCATGCCTTCAGGGAGCTGACATCCTGAACATATGTTCATAGATCAGTCAGTCTAAGATTCATGCAAAAGAAAAACCTGGTGATGGAGAAGGCAATCACAATCAGGTGAATCAGCAAGGATTCTTGGAGGAGATGACACCTGAGCTGAGCCTTTTAGAAAAAAGAGGGCTTCCTTAGAGGAGGGAGGGGAGTTGAGGAAGAGCATTCTAAGTAGGGAGGATAGAGAGTATAAATGGCAGAGGCAGGAGATGGAATTTCATGTATGGAGAACTGAAAGAAGGGCAGGTGGGCTGGAGCAGGGAGTGCATTAAGGAGAGTGACTGGCACTAATTCTTGAAAGAGAGGCTCTAGTCAGACTGCAAAGAGCTCTAAAAGCCAAAGAGGGTTATTTTATAACCTACAGGTAATGGGAGCTTCTCTCTCTTTTTTTAAAAGATTTTATTTATTTTGAATTTTACAATTCCCCCCCCTTTAATCTTTCTTCCTCCCCCCCACTCTCCCCACAGAAGGCAGTCTGTCAGTCTTTCCATTGTTTCCATGCTATACATTGATCTAAATTGTATGTGTTGAGAGAGAAATCATATAATGGGAGCTTCTTAAGCATGGGAGTGACATGATTAGAAATATCAATTTTAGAGGCAGCTAGGTGGCACAGTAGATGGAGTCAGGAGGACCTGAGTTCAAATGTGACCTCAAACTCTTATTAATTACCTAGCTGTGTGACCTTGGGCATGCCACTTAACCCCACTGCCTTGCAAAAACCTAAAAAAGAAGTCTGGTGCTTCTGGCTCTAAACCTTATGATCTTATGAGGTAAAAGCCATAAGACTTGACATTGATTTAAAAGTGAGGAGTGAAGAAAAGCAAAGCATTAGGGAGGGCTCTGATGTTGAATCTGGAGGACTGGAAGGATAATAGGGTATCCACAAAACCAGGGAAGTGCAAAAAGGGCTGGATTGGAGATGGAAGGAGGAAGATGATGAGATTTGGACATGCTGAATTTCAAATGCTTTGGGATACCTAGTTTGATATGTCCAGTAGGCAGTTGGGCATGTGGGAATGGAGCTCAGGAGAGAGGCTGAAGCAAGTATAAAGATCTGGAAGCTGTTTGCATAGAGTTGTGTGTTGAATTCATGAGAATTTATAAAGTCACCGAGGAAGAGAACATATAGAGAAAAGAGGGGCCAGAACAGTCTTGGGTGAATATTACAAGTCTTACAATAATCTCCGTGGGGAGTGGGAAAGAGTCCATTAGGGAAGAAATAGAACTGTTACAGAGAAGTGAGAGCCTGGCTAAGGTTAGGTAACATGAATTTGTAGATCCAGTCAAGGTTAGTACACTAGCTCCTGCAGGACTGGGTGACTCATAAAGCAACGTCACTTTGGGATAGAACTCTGATCTGGGAGTCTTATACATACACATCCACCCATCCACCCATCTATCCATCCACCCATCCACCCATCCACCCATCCACCCATCCATCCATCCATCCATCCATCCATCCATCCATCCATCCATTAACCAATGTTTGTTGATTGCTAGACAGGATTGAGCACTCATTTGGATGTAAATCAAGTTAACAATGACTTATTAATCATCTAATATGTTCAAGGCCCTCAGTTCCTCCATCTTTCCTGAAGCGGGAGGGTAGAGAGGACTAGACTAGTTGGTCTTTTAATGTCGTTCCAATTCCAGCTTCCACTGCCATATGAGATCGAGGGGACATGGTGAGAGGTGGGATGGGGGAAATGGGGTACCAAGACTCCTTGCTTCTCCAGGTATCCGACCTGTGTCCAAAGGCTGCACCGCCCCTCCCCCCTTACCGGGAGACTATGCTACTTAAAAGGGAAGTGGGGTGGGGGTGGGGTGCTTTTGCAAAGTGAAACATCCTTGGATCGGGGCTGGTGCGTTTCCATTTGGGAGATTGCTTAAACTGAGGTCTACCTTCATATGGGACAGTTCTTCCCTCTCTCTCTCCCAGTGCTACAGAACCAGTGTCCTCCAGGGAGCAGGCTGCCGGAGCCTCAACCCTGGAGGAGGAACGCCATGCATTCAACAGGTGACCCGGCTCAGAACCTAGAACCCATTAAGAAATCAGAGCCCAGGGAGCAATGAGAGCCCAGAGTCCGGACTCCAGAGCGAGATCTTAGCTCAGAGCCCAGCGAGAGGTCAGAGCTGAGGCCAATCCAGGGCATCTCCTAGCTACCAGTCGGTATGTGTCTCGATTCCTTCTTCCTCCAGTCTGTTTCTCCCTCATCACGAGGGCCCCCCCCCCCGCCCCATCGCCGCCTTGGGCTTGCCATTTTGGCTCCATCTCGCCCTTCGCCCCCCTTTCTTCTCCCCACTGCTTTTGCCCCTGCCCCATCCCCACCCCCACCCCTCCCCATCCGCTTCCTTCACTTGCCTGGAGCCAGAAGTCCGGACCCGGAGGTGCTGAAGCTGGGGCCTGAGTTGGGGCGGGGGTGACCCGGGAGGGAGGAAGACTGGCGACACGGCGTCCAGAGAAGCATCTCCGGGACGGGGCTCTGCACCCCTCCCTCTCTAGGGCACTAACTTTGCAGTGAGCGGGGGTGTGGGTTGGGGGAGAGAGGAAGACGAATTTAAGAAAGAGATCTATAGATGTGCGAGCTGAGGAGGGAATATCTGGGGGTCTCAAGTCCACCATGGACAGAAGTCTGGCTTCACTCCAGATCCGCAAGCCGCTTGGAGATCCTAAGCCTCTCTGGGCTCCCAGAGTGGAGGCAACGGGCGGGGCTAGACTCTGAGTCTTCCCCAATCCGGTGGTTTTGGTTGCCCCACCTCCAACAGGAGGTACTGGCGGGGGCGGGGGGACCACGCCCGGGGGACTGCCTGGGGGGGGGGGCGGTCCAGGCCACTGGCTCCGGGTCCCAATGTTCAATCTCAGATTCAAGGCTTCAAGGCGACCTGCAGCCGCTGGCGCGGGGAGGGGCTGAACAGACGGGCGGGGGGACGCGCGAGCAAGGAGCAAGAGAGGGAGGGAGAAAGAGAGCCACGCGCAATCCCACTATTCCCAGGCGGGAAGAATATGGCGGGCTCACCCACTGGGTGCCGGGTCTCTGACCCAACAACCCTCCTCTCCTTTCTCTTTCCAATTCCCCCATCTTCGCCCCCCCACAACTGAACCAACTGATGCTCTAGGAAAGGATCTTCTTTCTCCTTCTCCCCTCCCCCCATCCTTCCACTTGTCTCCTTCGCCTTCCTCCTATCTCCTAACTCTCAGACAACCTTGCAGGTAAGTACCCGCCTAGGCCTTTCAGGCCTCGAACTGGCGGGTACATTGTGACTCCTGTTGTGAACGGCTCAGAACAGCCTCTCGCCAGTGTTGGGGTCACACTGAGAACTTCCCGTGTAGAGCAAGGAGCTTCCAGATCTTGGAATGGGTCAGTGAAGGCCTGAAAACAAGCTCCGGTGGAGCTGTCCTCCCCCAGGTGCTGAAATAGATTTCCAGCGCTAAGGGCCCTGGACTTCACAGATAACAATACCAGCTGACATTTCTATGGTATTTAAGGGATATGAAACACTTCCTTCAAGGTTTACTCTCCCCATTTCACAAGTAATGAAGCTGTCACTGAGGCTCAGAAGCAAAGTAACTTGTCCAGTGTTCCACACTTAATTAGCAGCAGGTCTGATTGATTCATGGTCAGTGATCACAGTTTGAGATAAGCAAGGGATTGATAAAGGCATCCAGGGAGCAGGAGAAACCAGAGCTTGTGGACATCTTCCCCTTCTTAAGTCATGGGTGATACACTACATGATAATTATCATCTCTCAGGGCTCTTCAGCTGGTGTGTGTGTGTGTGTGTTTGTGTTTGACTGTGTCTGTTCTGTACCCATGTGTGTGTGTCTCATATGATAGCCCCTGGACAGAGTATGGGGAGGCTACTCAACTCTCTATTTCGGAGGATGTTCCCTTGCACATTCATCAGTTCACTGGACCCTGCATATCACCCCCACCCACTCATCCACCAATTTCACACAACCAGGGAAGATGGGGAAGAGAAGCCATTATTGAAGACAGTATCTTTGTCTCCCCCTCTTCAACAGGATCTGAGGCAACTACACACTCCTGGCTAAGTCCAGAGGACCCTCAAATATGAAGGGAAGCAGAGTACAGATAGATCATATAAAAAAAAGATAGAGGGGATGGATGGATTCATGGATTGAATGAATTCTCTCTCCCTCCTTCAATTATTGTTGTTCAGTCATTTTTCAGTTGCATCTGACTCTTCATGACCCTATTTGAAGTTTTCTTGGCAAAGACAATGGAGTGGTTTGTCATGTCCTCCAACTCATTTTATAGGTGAAGGAACTGAGACAAACCTATTTAAGTCACTCAGTCAGAGTCACACAGCTAGTAAATGTCTTGAGGTCAGATGTAAACTCAGGCACTCTAGTGAACCACTTCATGTACACTCCTTTCTTCAATACGTTCGCCATTTGTCCTCAGCTTAAGGAAGGGGCTGAAAGGACTGAGAACATTATGTACTTCCCCTAATGCTGAGCACAGAGCCCTACTCATTCTATTCCCTAAATAAATGTTTATTTGATGGAAGAGAGGTTGGTGGTGTAGAAATCCTATGATTTTATAGTTCTTAGACTCTCAGAGCCTGGAGGTTCCCTCAGATTAAGCATTTATTAGACTCTTTCTATGAGCCAGGAACTCTCTAATTAGATCAGAATGCAGAAAACAAAGTCAGAGCTAGAAAGAATTTCAGAACTAGGAATCTGAGAACATACCTAGAACACAGAATGTCAGAACTGGTTCCAACAAGCTGTTGGACTGTGTCAGGGAGCTATGTTAGACAAAGGGGGTGAAAAGAGGGGAGGACAGTGAATTTACTTCAAAACTCAGGTGATGTGCTGTCTCCCACATGAAGACTTTCTTGATCTCTCCAGCTATAGGTGGAACCCTTCCTCATAACATATTTTATATATTATTTAAATTTTATGCTTATATGTGTGTATATGTTGTTTCCCTGATAGAATATAAACTCCTTGAAAGACTGTTTCATTTTAGACTTTTGAACTCAGAACTTAACACAGTGCCTGCTTCTAATCACTTGATTGATCCAAACTCTTGGTACTTCCAAGCAATCCTCTATTTCCAGTTACAGAGAAATTGCCAATGTGTATTAGGTAGAAGGAATTTCAGTATAGAAAGTTCCCCAACCTCTGAATATAATAATCTAGAATCTCTCCAATGTAAGTATTCCCTCCAAGGATGTAGATTGCAGCCTCTCCATACCTGCTCATTTTGTGAGAGTCTTGTCTCATTCTTCCCATATGTCCATCATAGCAGGGTCATTCAACATAATAGTGACAGTTCTCAAGTGCTCTTGACATTGTGAGTAAAACAGTGAGGCATGTGATCTCTCCACTGGTCATTTCCCAGTTCATCTTCCTTTTGTTTTTTTAAAAATTTCATTTATTTATGGCAATGGGGTTCAGTGATTCTCCCAAAGTCACACAGCAAGATAATTATTAAATGTCTGAGGCTGGATTTGAACTCAGGTCCTCCTGACTCCAGGGCAGGTACTCTATGCACTGTACCACCTAGCTGCCCCTTATCTTCCTTTCCAATCAATTTCTTTAATACCATCCTTCCCTACAGCTGACCTTCATATTTGCTTGGTATTAATATGTGATTGCCTACATTCCTTTCTTACTCACTGGAATGTTACATCCTCAATTTCAGTTTAGTTCTATGGTCTTACTTGGTTTGCCAAATAGCATAACCTGAAGAATTCAGTATGAAAAAGATAGATCTTTGTTTCAGGGAGAAATTTGGGGTCATTAAGAGAATTTTGGAATTCTCAAAGGCAACCAAGTCTAGACATCTTTTGTTCGATTCTGGATCCAGCTCACTGTACATCTGTGATGTTTGACCAAGATATAAACACTGATGGATGAGCTCTTATAGATACCATCTATTCAATTGCAACCTAGTGAGTAGGCATTCTTTATCGCTTGGATTTCCCTCTGTAGATAGGATAAATTCTTTGGAGGTATAACAATCTCTTTTAGGAGTCTCTTCAGTGTTCTGGGCTTGTTGCAATCAGTATAATGTCATTCACCAACATCTGGAGAACTTAATCATTTATAAAGAATCTGTCTTTGATTAAATATCTATCTCTCTCCCATAACAGTCACAAGCATCTTAGACAAATCTCTCCATATATATATATATATATATATATATATATCTCATGTCTCACTTGATATCAATGGTGATGTACAAGATTGTTACATCTTGTAAAGCATCTTGTGTGTGTCCAGGAGACACCTCTTTGAAGTCTTTAAAGTATTATTTTGGTTGACTGAATCAAATGCCTTTGTCTGTTCAACCAACAGTCAGTGAGATTCTGGCCTATTGATACCTCTCAGTCAATTATATGAAAATAAATATCTAATCTGCCATGGAATATTACCTAATTATTCTCTTCTACTACCCTTATCAAGAATGCTTTCTGAGATGAACAGAACCAGAAAAACATCGTACACTCCTAATAGCAACATGGGGGTGATGATCAATCTTGATTGACTTGCTCATTCCTTCAGTGCAACAATCAGGGACAATTAGGGGTTGTCTGCAATGGAGAATCTCATCTGTATCCAGAGAAAGAACTGTGGAGTCTGAACAAAGACCAAAGACTATTACCTTCAATTTAGAATAAAACTATTATGTTATTATGTAATTTTGCTATCTCTTATACTTTTTTTTCTTCCTTAAGGATATGATTTCTCTCTCATCACATTCAACTGAGATCAATTTACAACATGGAAACAATGTAAAGACTAACAGAATGCCTTCTGTGGGGGGTGGGGGAGGGAAGCAAGAATGGGGGAAAATTGTAAAACTCAAAAAAAAATCTTTTTAAAAAAAATGCTTTGGGGGGGGCAGCTAGGTGTTGCAGTGGATAGAGCACCGGCCCTGGAGTCAGGAATACCTGAGTTCAATTCAGCCTCAGACACTTAATTACGTAGCTGTGTGACCTTGGGCAAGTCACTTAACCCCATTGCCTTAAAATAAATTTTTAAAAAATTGGAAAAAAAAGAGTGCTTTCAATATGTGGGTAAATGTTTTCTTATAAAATATTATCTAAATGGACAAACAGATCAATCACTAGTTATCGTTCTTTTGTTCATGGGGGTGGTGATAATAATGTGAAAGTTTAAGCTTTCTTTCCATGCCTTTGGCTAAGTACACTGCCTTCAGCATGAACTTTCTCTATGTAGACTTAGTCTACTTTAACCACTCTCTTCCCATCTTCATTTTCTTCAGTCATATACCTTCCACATTAAATAAATGTAGGGCTGTGATTGGAAGGTTTAATCTGGTAGCTTTACTATCTGTAAGCCATCCTTCATAAAAATAACATTACTTAAAGCACTTTTCTGTTTGTTTGTTTTTGCAAGGCAAATGGGGTTAAGTGGCTTGCCCAAGGCCACACAGCTAGGTCATTATTAAGTGTCTGAGACTGGATTTGAACCCAGGGACTCCTGACTCCAAGGCTGGTGCTTTATCCACTATGCCACCTTAGCTGCCCCTAAAGCACTTTTCAAATATCTATTTTATCTGTACAAACACTCTAGGACTTAGGTTCCATCATTATCTCCATTTTTCAGAAGAGGAAACTGAGGCAGAGAACTGTGAAGTAATTTGCTCAGGGACACATGACAAGTATCGAGATCATATTTGAACTCAGGCTTTCCTGATTACAGGTCCAGCACTATATCTGCTCCACTTCTTCCAAGCTTCTCTTTTTAGCTGTGAATTTTCCATTTTCTGGCTTCATTTATAGCATAGTACCATGGAGTGAATGAATGAATGAACATTTATTAACTACTTGGTATGCCAGGCACTAAGTTATGGATACTAAAATGAGCAGTCCTTACCCTCAAGGAGCTTACATTCTAATGGAGAGGACAACCTATATGGAGAAGAGATGACCAAGGAAGGGAGTTTGTTCTGGAGAGGTAGAAAGTGTTAGTTGAAAGGGTGGAGTGCTGTCAAGGTGACCCATGGGGATGGCTAGAGGGATATTGAAGCATTACCTGGTGTTAAATATAAGGGATGAAGTGTGATGACACACATTCACCCACCAGTCAACCAAGATGTGCTCTAGGACCAAAGTTCTAGAGATGAATAAATACCCAATGGTTTGAATAACCAATGATGATGTTTTCCACATGTATAACTTTTTCATTTCAGGGTCACTTCATCTCCATTGACCACAGTTTCCTCACCTTTGTAGCCTGAGTCCCCAAACCCATTGGTATTAGACTCTCTCCTCATTGAAGTGTAATGTCTGAACCTGCTTGAGGGGTAAGATGAAGCTGAGGAGAGGGTAGAGAGAAGAGCTTTGGTTACCACTTCAATTTGCTGGAGGTAGAATTATGGGAAGAAGATGACATGAGAAGACCTGCCAGTCTCTATCATGGCCCCATCCTCAACTTGCTCTACTAAATACACTGAAGAATTTTCTGGGTCTCTCTCTTGAAATCTGAGTCTCTCTGTTTGGACTGAGCTGGGTGACTTCACTCCCAATGGAAGAGTTTCGTCATGCTGTACCATCTAACATATTCCTCCATGTATACTTTCTCTGCTTCATTTGCTCTTTGTTCTGTGTGTTCATGATGGAACTGGTATTTGGTGGGAAGGAAATCAAACCTTGGATATAAGACTTGGGATCCTACTTACCACAATAATAAACTGCAATCAGAATTTCAAATGAACCTTAAAATTACATCTCCTAGATTAATAACAGAATGGAGTGGATAGATATAACACCTTCTCTCTGAGTGACCAAGCTTCTGGCCCCAATCTCCTGAGTCATCTCCTGATAGGAAATAAAGGCTCCTTTGGAGAAAGATGTGGAGAGAAAGAGGCTAGAGATAAACCATTTTGCCTTCCTTAGAGCCCCATAATATGGGAGACAGTCTTAATACACTTTTAAAATGAAGTGAGATTTAAATTCTGAGATTCCTTCCAGTTCTGGGTCCAGGACCCTTTCTATTCTTTCTACTTGTCGGATAGAAGACAAACACTCCAAATTGTGGTCATCATCTGTTATGGCAATGCTTATAGATATAATAAAGACTGGACTAGTCCTCATCCCCTCTGCCTCTTTTCCCAGCACCCTGACTGCATCCCTTAAGAAGTAGAAAATACCACAGAACACCAAGGACCATGTATTGTCATTTGTTTCTTGGGCTGCCACAACCAAAGAATTGATCACCAAAGTGATCAGGCTGCCTCAGGGATGTTTCTCTGTCCTTTGCTAGGTTGATATCAGTATAGGTATTTGAAACCACAGGTCCAAACCAATCCCTCTCTGCCCAATCCCAGGGAGAAGATCAGTCCTTCTGTTCCCTCCAGGACAACAAGCCTTCTTTTCCCTCCCCCCATGGAGTTGTGAAAAAAAAAAGTTTTGTCTTGAAGTGGTCCTAGAAGAAGAGGGAGGACCTGGCTGAAGAAGAGGAGCAGAGATGAGCAAAGGTGTGGTGGCAGAAAGCAGCTCATTTCATAGATCTGGAGAGGAGTCTGAAAAAGTCTGAAAAAGGAGGTTGGGTCCCAGAGGCAAGAAATCTTTCAGCCCATGCTTAGTATTATATTCAGGGTACTAAGTGAAAAGAGGAGGACATTGAACAATGAAACAGAATAAGTCCCAAGTCTTGAACTCAGGGAGCTCCCAGCCTATGTCACAGATAAGACACAGGTACACAGAACTACAATCTGGATTCCAAAGGACCATGAGATGAGGTACAAATGTCTGCAGTGTTTAAAAAGAAGAAGAGAGAAGTTTCTGACTGGATGAATCAGGGTAGGCTTCCTGGTGGAGATGACACCTGCACTGATCATAGGTCTTGAGCCAGTTGGGATGGCAGAGGCTCTCTAGTCCAACTCCCTCATTTTACAAGGAGGAAAACTGAGTCCCAAATAGATGAAAGTGACTTGCCCAAGATCACTCAGTAAGTGGCAGGGCCCAGGATTCAAACCCTGATCCTCTCATGTCCTGACATGCTACTCCTCATACTTTAGAATTCATCTAGTCAAGTCATTTTACAGATGAAGAAATGGAGACCCAGAGTAAGTAATATTATACCAGGTAATAAATGACAAAATTGGAATTTGAAAAATCTTCTTTTGCCAACCATAATCCAGACTTAAAAACTGATAATTTCCCAGCCTTTAAAACTGAAACCAGACAGTAGGCCCCAAATGAATAGGTTCATAAAGGAAAAAAAGACAGTCTCACAAGAAATCAGACTGATAGTCTGACAAGGAAATAAGGCAATGGGTCTGCAGAAAGGCATCTAAGTGCTATTTGTTTAGAGCCATAGGTGGAGAGTATGGAGATGTGGCATGATGGAATCTACCTCCTGCTACCTTGCCTGGTGTCTCTGGTTTCCTGTGTTCCCTTCCCAGATCCATGTGACTTTGAGGAAGGACCTAGTCTCTCCTGCTCCCACTCACCAGTGGTCAGAATAAATTCAATGGGGTTGAACACCATCATTTGGAATTATTCTGTACTGTTGGGGAGTTCATCTGGGAGATGACTCCCTCCCCTTAGAGTTGTCCTTTAGGTTTCTTGTTCTGCTCTGGTGGTCACTAAGATTGCCTGGGGTTTAGGATTATTCAACTGGGTTCTTATCCCAAGTCAGCCAGATTAGGGAGGGGTGGAAGAGATAGATGAGGCCACCATTCCTGTTCTCTTTGCTGGGTGATGCATCCTCAAGCAGAAGGGATGGATTTGACCAGACAGAATCCAGCCTAAGCTTTCTCAGTCCTCTTCTGTCCCTCAGTTTCCACTGGCATTGCCACCTCCAGGTTTTAGTTTTTCCAAAGTCCGGCTCACAGTGGAGAGGCTGTTAGACATCTGACTCCTTATTCCTTTGGGGAGGTGGAAAAAAAAACCAAGACTGTTAGAAAACAAACTTGGGGCGGGCGGGATGGGAAGAGAGATACCCTGGTTATACAGGATGGGTCCTGGCACATCCTTTTAGAGCCATGGGATGGAGTTAATGACTTCAGGGTGAAGAGAGGAGATGGGGGTTTGCATTTAAACCTTAAGGAGGCAGGATTTGGTGAGGCTAGGAGGTTTTCAAGTGTCCTCCACATCCAAAATATCTTGCATTTATTTGGGATTTATCTGGAATGCACAAATATGTATACATATGTCTTTCTCCCACTTTACAGAATATAGGTTCCTTGAAGACAAGGATTATTTAATTTTTGTTTTTGTATCTCTAGCATCTAGCAGAGCGCTGAGGGGCTCAATAAATATGAGTTCTTGTTGGTTGATTAGCTCTAGGAAGGAAGGGAAGAGGAGAAAGAATTGTGAAATTCCAGGTAGAGGAGAAGTCCCCCTCACAACTTTCCTATACTTTTCTTCACTTGGAATCTTCTATTGATGGGTCCCCCTTATGATTGGGGCTGGGATCAAGTGGAAAGCGAATTAGGCAGACCGTGGGGTTCTTCATACTTACCTTCACTCTTCCCTCCTCCACTGGAGGCTCCTTCCTCTCCACTGTTCCCAGGTTGGGGGTGGATCCTTAGATTGCCTACAGGGAGAGATGGGATTTCAATTGGCAAGAGGTAACTTGTCCACTGATTTCCTGACCTCAGTTCCCTGTTTGTGTTTCCGATTGAGAGGGGAAGTTCTTCATATCCGATTTCTCTTAACTTGGCCTTCTTTGGATCCCAGTGGTTCCTGCTTCCCTACAAGTGCCTGGAGGCATATTTTGCACTGATTTAATCCCTCCTCCAGTAGAATGGAAGCTATTGACAGAAGGAAGTTTTGTTTTTATCTTTATCCCCAAAATATAGAACAGGGCTGGACCCATTTGGGGTGTGTCTTGATTTGTGATTTAATCAAGAACCAAACTCCTAAATTGGCCTCTTTCCCTGCAGCTCATGGTCTTACACAGATGCCTGGGACCACCGGGAGTTTAAATGACTTGACCAGGGTCATTCTGCCAGCAGGCATCAGGATTGAGAATTGAATCTGCATCTTCCCAACTGTGAGGGTGTCTCTTTATTCATTACCCCCACAATGTCCTCCTCCTCATGACTTGCTGGTATCCCCAGCTAAATGTATATTGTCTGAATGGCTACATGGAAGGCACCACAAGTAGGTGACCGACATTGTGGGTAGAGTACTGGACCCGGAGTCAGGAAGACCTGAGTTCAAAATCAGCTTTAGACACTTCCTAGCTATGTGACCCTGGGCAAATCTCTTAGCCATTGTTTGTCTCAGTTTCTATAACTGCAAAAATGAACATAATAATGGCACCTACCTCCCATCTTGCTATGAAAATAAAATGAGATAATATTTGTAAAACCATATGCAAACTTCAATGTGTTGTAAAAATGATAGCTTTTTTCTTTTGAGATTTTTGATCCTCTCCAGTTTTCTTGTGGAGAAGTAGGGAGGGATCAAGGGTAGCAAGGGATGGGCACCTGAAGAGAGGGTCCAAGACTAGGAGAAACTGCACTGGAAATGTGTGTTTCTCTGTGTGTGTGTGTGTGTGTGTGTGTGTGTGTGTGTGTGTCTGTGTGTGTGTGTGTCTGTGTGTGTGTGTGTTTTGGGGGTGGGGGGAAGGAAGAGCAGGATAATGTCTTTTTTTTCTAAATCTAAGAGCATCTGCAGTCCTTGAAGGCATCACTGTTGTCATAGGAACATCTAAACACATCTGTGAAGGTTTCAAACCCACACAGATGTGAATACACAACCAATCTCACACAAACACACACCTACCCTGTCAACAGCCACCCAAGCTCATAAGAGCTCTTAGTCCCTCAGTGAAGTCAGAGCTACAGGTAATATTTCTTTTGCAGATGAAGCGACTGAGGCTCTGGTAGCTAAGGGATTCACCCAGTCAGTGATTAGCCAGTTAGGAAATGCTGGCGTTGGCTTTCAGACCAGGCTCCTGACTCAGGGTCAAGAACTCTATTGCCCTGAACTGCTTCTCAGTCCCCCTGGTCCCACCTCTACTCCCCGGTCATACAATCACCCATAGTATCAAATGTCCCATCTCCCTTCTCCCCCTCCCCCAGTCACCCCAGTAACCCAGGTCACACTTACCTAAGGAAGGCAGGAATCGATCCAGATTGAACCGGGAGTTCAGAAAGGGATAAGCCAAGATGAAGAGCCCTGGACATGAGGGAGGGGAGGGAGACCTTGTGAGTTACTATGGTTCTACTTACCCCTCTGATCTCGTTTTAAACCACTCCTGAGGGTAGACTCATGGGACAATCAAAGGTCACACAGCTGGAGCTGGTTCCTAAGTCCAAAGCCTTCATTTTTCAGATGAGGAAACTGAGGTCCAGAGAACTTATGTGGGCTACCCAAGGTCACAGAGGTGGCCAAGTTAACAGTCAGTATGTAAATTCAGGTCAAAGACTTCAGTCCAAAGGAGGATGGAACTGGAGGCTCTAGAGAGTTAGGAAGAAGGTAGAAACTGAGGATTTGGAGATTTGGAGGTGTCCAAGATGGGTAAACAGTTGCAGGAATGTGAGTCTCTGAGGAGTGTGGAAGTAGCAGGCAGAGAATTCGGGTCTTTCCTGCCTGTGAGCTCAGGGGGTCCCTCATATCACCACTGCACCCCACCCTGGTCCCATACTCTCTATCGCTGAGATCTCTGCTTCCCAGAAGGCTGGATCAGGTTCTTCCTTCTTCAGAATTCCCTATTGATAGCTTCGGGAACCTCAAACTCTTAACAATGAGTTTTGTAAATTTAGGAATTATTTATGAAGCACAACCTGAAGCAATGGCAAGACTCTGGTACCAGTACTTGACTAAATAAATGAAGTCCCCCAAATCTCTGGACATTTCTTGGCAGGCGTCTCCCTCTCTAAGCACCCTGGGAGTGTTGGCCAAACTGGAAGAGATCTTAGAGGCCATTGAGTCTTTCTCTGTGGCTTTACAGAGGAGAAACCTACAACCTCTAGGGGAGGCAGACCTTGGATCCTCCTCCTCCTTCTCCTTCTCCTTCTCCTCCTCCTTTTCCTCTTCTTCCTCTCCCATTGCAGAGCTTGGGACACATCTGGATACACAGGTCGTAGTGCAAAGGCTTGCAGATAGATGGATGGATCGCCAGTATTCCCTTTGACCTCCCAGGGGAAAACTGCCTCTGACCTCATGGACTGCCTAGATCTGGGGCAGGGGGCAGGTCTGGACTTTCTGTCTGTGTCACCAAACATCAGGGTTTCCAATGAGGCGCTATCAGTGTTGAGCTGAGTGTTTAGGTCTGGGAAAGACATGGACAGGCTGGCAGAAAATTGGAGAGATAGCAAAGGTTCTTTATACAAACCAAAAGAAGATGATGTGAAGGGAATGGAGGTGTTTTGAGTTGGAGAAGCGAAGCCTTGAGCTGAGGGCATGACATGAGAGCTGTATCCCATTAACTGAAGACTCTCCTTTGGAAGAAAATGAGGCTCCTTGGTCCCAAAGGGCACCAGGAACAGTGGAGGGATGTAACAGAGAGGCCAGCTTCATCTTGCTGGCAGGAAGAACTCCCTAATAATAGTCTGAGCTTCCCAAGGTGGAGTGAGCTTTCTGTCCTCCCCAGGAGGGAGTGAGCCTTCTGTCCTCCCCAGGAGGGAGTGAGCCTTCTGTCCTCCCCAGGAGGGAGTGAGCCTTCTGTCCTCCCCAGGAGGGAGTGAGCCTTCTGTTCTCCCCAGGAGGCAGTGAGCCTTCTATCCTCCCCAGGAGGGAGTGAGCCTTCTGTCCTCCCCAGGAGGGAGTGAGCCTTCTGTCCTCCCCAGGAGGGAGTGAGCCTTCTATCCTTGGAGCCTGGACAGCCTGGATGGATCTTCATCAAAGAAACTATTTCTACACCAGGGACTTGGGATAAAGTGCCTCAGGGGTCCTTTCTGGTTTGAGGGAGACATGAGAGGTCTTCCTGGTGGGAGGACAAGGGTCGAGTTTGAAGTCTCTCTCTCTCTCTGCCATGGATCCTTCTTCAGCCTATGTGTTCTAAGCCTGATCCAGTACCCTGAAAGATGACAAATTCCCTCCCTGGGCCCCTTAGCCTGAGGCTCAGCATTTGAGAGATAGAGGGGAGATAAACCTGAGATGGGCTATTCAGTTTCCTTCTGGGTCAGGAAAATGAGGCCACTCTGATATTCAACACTAGTGAACTCAATCACACTCCTGGCTCCCTTCCTCTCTCCCTCCCCCACACCCCCACAAGAGCTGGGTCACTGTGATGCCCTGAAGTTTAGGATCTGAATTCTATTTTCTATGCCCAGAAAATCAACCAGTCTGGGATCCCACTGCCTTCTCTCTCTCCCCTGCACAAATAATGGCAAGGAATGGGTTTCTGGGGAAACCCATGGGCTTGAGGCTAGAATTGGGGTTCTCTGAAACTCCAAACCCATCTCACAAGTGGGTCACTTGTCTAACCTCCACTTGAAGATCTTCAGGGATGGGGAACTCTCTACTCCCTGAAGCAGCCCACTGTACTATGGGAGAATTCTGCCAGTTAGGCAGATATCTAGCTTAAATCCTGCTATCTTTATTTCAGTTGATCCTGCTGGTATCCACCCATTCCCACCCCATTCTGGCTGCTCCTCAGACTCCTCCCTCTCAAACAATGAAGAGGAACCAGCTCTTTGGGGCTAAGGAGGAAGGGGATGCCCACATGCAACCACTATACCACTGACCTCTTTGCTCTCAGAATCCTTGGGAGACAGAGTAAACATACTCCCATTGTACAGAGGGGAAAACAGAAGTGTAAGGACTTTCTCTAAGGTCAGGTCCTGAATGCTAGTCCAGGGCTGGGTCCATTGTATCATGCAGCCTCAATCCCATGTCCAGTTTCTTGTTTCTCCCTTACAAACCTGCCTTCTTCCTTACTCCCTCTCTTTAATTTAGAAGCTCTGACTAAAGAACTGGCTTGGGATGGAGGATGGGGAATGAGGGGGTGATCAGATCAGAGCTTGGATCTTTAAGGAGAATTTGATAGAGTGGGGAGAAAGTCCCTCATTCTTGTAAAAAGTGGTGGGGTCCATCTGGAGACAACCAATAGCCTGGGGCTAGAGAGAGATGGGCATGGTACACTGAGGGGAACAGGGGCCTGGATCCCTTCTTCTTTTCTTAAGTCATATTTTCCCCTGCAAACTCTTCCTTCTCTTTCCCCCTCCCAATCTGAGCCCCCTCCCAACCTGAGCCCCCTCCCCAGATGACTCTACTGCCCACTTTGTCAACCCACCTTGCCTCCCTCCTTCCCACCCCAGGATCTCTCCACTCACCCAGGCCTGCAGCTCCAATGAAGATGCCTCCCACAGCTGCTGCTGCAGATGAAACAGACACCCCAATAATGATTATGCCAGCCAGCAGGCCTAGGGCCGCACAGGCCAGCTGCAGGCATCGCAAGTCCCGACCACTGATGGGGACATCCATGTAGGGTTGGCCAAGGCCTTGTCTCTGGCCTCTGGGTAGGATCACCCACTGGCTCTCAGCTGCAGCAGTCCAGACCCTGACCTCTCCTTAGAACCTGGGTGACTCCTCCTGGTTGTGGCTGGTCTCCAGCAAGTTGATCAACATCCTGGGTAGGCCTAGTCCCAGACCCATCTCCCCCTTCCCAATCTTTGCCTTTCCAAGGGCCTGGATCTTCCTGTGCTTCTAAACTCAGTCTCCCTTCTAGAAAGTTCCCTTTGGATAGGATTGCCATCCAGGTACCACCGAGGTAGGATTTCCGATTGGGTCTTGGAGAGTTGGGAGGACCATGACTTCCCTTGTTGAAAGCTGCCCACTGTGTACCTACTTCAGAGAGACCTCAGGGATGAGCTCCTCCCACCCTATACATCTTGCATCTGCTTATCGCTCCTTCCAGGGTGGCTGCATGGGGACCCTGTGATCCCAAATGGGGAGGGAGAGGTGAAACCCAGAGACCACAAGAGCTCAAGTTCTTCAGGAGATAAAGGCAGGGGTTGCATTATGAATAAGGCCAAAGCAACATGAGCTGGGGAGTGGTTTGGGATGGGCAGGGAGGGAGACTGCTTGGGCTGGGGAGGTTACTTCAGAAGGCTTCCTCTTTGCCCTGGCTCAGACAGAGAAGTGGGGGATAGTACAAAGAGCCCAGTATTGGAGGGGAAAGAGGTCAGAGGACTGCTTTCAAATCCTAAATGTGTGACATTAGTTAAGTCTTATCTTCTTTGTAAAATGAAGAGGTTGGATTCAATGATCGCTAAGATCCTTTCAGTTCTGATATTTTTTTTTTCTGATACAGTTCTAAGGTCCCTCTTGGCTCTTGTATTTTATATTCTCTGCCCCTCCCAGCTCTGACATCTGCTCTAAGGTCTCCAATGAACTACAGCCAGCATTTCTCTTTCACCATCCTCAGAGGACTATTTTTCCTACTTCTGTCTGTTGAGCTTCCTACATCATCAATCCCATGGTTCTTGAGCATTCTGCTATAGACTCTAGTTGCCAAGGGGACCTCTGATGGAGCTCCAGTCACTTAGGCAATCCCCACTCAAAATATTCAAGATCAGAACAGAAAAAACACAAGAGAAATAGGGATATCATGCTCCCAGAGACATACGGTATCCAGGTGCGTGTGTCTGTGTGTCCCTGTGATGTTGGCAGTTTTCTTCCTTGTCCTTCCCATCCCAAGAAGCTCCAAGCAATCCTTCTGAGAACTTTACGTGGGTACATTTGGCTCCCTCTGAGCAACTCAGGAGCCATCAGTCCTGACTCCTCAGCCAAAAAACTCTGTCATCACATGGTACCATTCCCTCAATAGCCAAAAGGTGGTTCACCAAGTCATCTGGATGAGAACCAGGCCAGGAGTGTCTGCCTATGCTTAGTATAATCCACTAGGAAGAGCAAATCTAAACCTGCTAGGTGGCAACTAGGTGACACAGTACCTAGAACATGGGGCCTGGATTCAGGAAAACCTGAGACACTTTCACAAACTCAGACACTTTCAAATCATTTCACCTCTATTTGCCTCAGTTTTTTCATCTGTAAAATGGGAACAATAACACCAGGGTTATTGTGAGGTTCAAATGACATAATAAAAGCACTTTGTATAGGGCTCGGTTCCCAGAAGGTATTTACCACTGCTTGCTCCCTTCCCTTCCTTATATTAAGGACTGAGCCTTCACTATCCAATAGCTCAATAGTTAAGGAAACAACCAGAGAGCTCGGAGCTGCCCGAGATGAATTCGAATCTGCTGATTCAAATGGAAGGACATCCTGGGGTCCTGAGAGGCTGGCCAAGTGTGATTACTGAACCTGCCTCAAGTTGGAGGGCAAATGTCCCAGTTTTCAATAACGGGAGGAGAATCAAGCCTGTGAATTCTAGCCCAGTGAAACTTGACTTGGCTTCCTTATCCAAGTCTAAATTAGACCATTAAAGAGACGATAGGTGAATAATCAGAAAAGGAAGCAATCACCAACAGTCAGACTGGATTCATCAAGTTTGGACAATTCCTACCAGACTGATGTAATTCCCCTTTTTTAACACTACATTAAACTGGTAGATGAGGAGACTGTGGTGGATACAGTTCTCTAAGATTTTTAGTAAAGCTTTTGATAAAAATCTTCCAGGCTTTTATTGTGGAGAAGATGGAGAGATGAGGACCACACGGTAATCCAGTTAGATAGATGCAGAAGTGGTTGCATGGTTGGACTTAAAGAAGAGTTCAATGTCAACGTGGTAGGAGGTCTCTAGTGGAACATCAGGGTTCTGTGCTTAACCTGAGCTGCTACTCAATGGATTTTCAGATGACCCAAAGCTGAAAAGGATAACTAATAACACTGGATGACAGAAGTAGGACCCAACTGCTTCTTGAGAGGTTTCATGTAACAACATGAAATTAAGGGGAGCAGTATAAAGGATTGGACCTGGTTACAAAAAAATCACCCACAAGGGTAAGATTAGGGAGGTATGGACAGAGGGTAGTTCTGAAAAAGATTTGGGGTTCTGAGGAGGCCACAAGCTCAATATGCATCAGTAGTGTGAGATGAACTGCCAAAAAAATAGTTAATGGGACCTTGGCCTGCATGAAGAGGGACAGAGCTTCTGGGAAGAGGAAGGAAATGGTCCCATGGTCCTCATCAGACATTGGCTAAACAGTTATGCTCAGTCAGCCCATAAACATTTACTATGATATGAGCTTATGGGGGGGGGCAGCTAGGTGGCACAGTGGTTAGAGCACTGCTCCTGGAATCAGGAGGACTTGAGTTCAAATCTTACCTCAGCCACTTAATAATTACCTAGCTGTGTGGCCTTGGGCAAGTCACTTACTTTCATTGCCTTGCCAAAAAAAAAAAGAACTTATGGTATGTGAAGCTTCAGAGACAAGATGAAAATAACTATGTGTCTAACGGATGCATAGACAGAGTTTAAGAAGGTCATTCATCACCTGGAGAGAATCCAGAGGAAGGATGGAGAGAGACCTGAAATACCCATTGTATAGAGATAGATTGGAGAATCAGGGAAGGAAGTGAAAGCTGCCTTCAAGTATCTGAAGAGCTGCCTTCAGTGGTGGTGGGGGGAGAGGGAAAGGGATCAGACTCTTTTTCAGACCCCAGGAACAATGCATGGAGCAGCTGTGATCTGCATTGTTGTAGGGGACATTCAAATAGTATGGATTCACCTGAATCTTTCCGTGAGAAGGATCTGTCTAATAATAAGACATAGCACAGTGAGGTATAGGGGCTTGAGCAGGGCTAGGGAATATATCATAAAGTAATGAACTCCCCGGCACTAGAAGTGTTCAAACAGTCGAGACATTTCCCCATCAAAAAGGTTGTAGAGGGTCTTTCGTCTCTGGTTGTGAAGATGGACTAGGTACCTTCTGGGGTCCCAGTGAGCTCCGAGAGTCTGTAATGTGAATACTACCCCTGAAAAATCTTCCCTTCTTCCTCCTGGATCAGACATTCCTGGATAGCAGAGGCCTTTGTCCCCAGATGTTCGGTTTTCCAACTTCAATATTAGAACAGGATCTGATTAGTCCTCTAATTAGGCAACAAATGACAGCCTGAGTCCCCAGGACTCAGAATTTATCCCCTGCAGATCTGTTGCGGAAGGAGGCATCAGAATAATTGTGCATGAAAAGCCCCTCTTATTTGCAGGCTCTGAGCAGAGACAGCCCGCACCCACTGTATCCACAGTCCTGATTGTCTTGCCTGATGCCAAAGGATCTTTACCATCATCTCTAGAGACCCTGACCTTCCCTCTCAACAAACCAGGGACCTGAGTTTGGTCCTCAAATTTGGGACAGGTTGGAAGCTCTCATCCCTGCTCTCTCTACTTGCCCTGAGACTAAGTGGTAGGTGATTAGTGGGTTGACTGGTGGTGCCAGGGCTCTCTCTGTGGCCAGGACACCCGGGGTGAGATTGGGGATCAGCCTAAGCATGGAAAGGATGAAGACTGCCTGGGATCCAGGCTCATAATGGGACACAGAAAGGGATTTAGTGCATGACCAGGATTATGGCTTGGATAGAAGACACTTTTCTCTCTTGCCTCTCTTTCTGGCTTCCTCCTTCTGCACAATATAATCACTCCCAGGGCTCTTTGTTGGGTTTCTTCTAATCGATGCCAGCCACAATGAGCTATGTTCACCAGAGAACTGATTTAAGAGAATGAGGCCCCCTACAAGAAACATCTTCTAAGAAAGCCGAGAGCTAAAGTTATCAAAATGTCTGAAAATAATAGTAGAAAATGCAAACAGAAAAAAGGCACTCCTAAAATGGAGGTAGTAATGGCCCTAATCACTGGAAATCTCCAAATGAAGCCTTAAGGCTCAGAGAAGCTGTTGAGGCTCTGGACCCTAGGAGTCTCTGGACAAGTCTGTTCACTGCTGCTTTACTTCCAAGGTAGATCTTGGCACAGACCCATGGTGGCAGGGCCTCTGATGCTATGGAATGCCAATAGCTTCCACTGGGAAGCTTCTATTTGATCCTATCAATAGACTTGGCAGACAGGCAGGACAAGTGCTAGTCCCCCCCCCCCATCCTTTACAGATGTGAAAAGGGAGGCCTAGAGAAGGGAAGGGATTCTTCTAGAACCACAAAATTACTAAGCATCTGAAGATGAAGTGAAGGTCAGGCCTCCTGACATCTGGCTGTAAGAGAGAAAAATCATAATGAAGGCTGGCCCCCAGGAGCCTTATCTAAGTTAAGATGGGTCATGGTCTACTGTTCAGATGGGTATACTTATAACTATATCTATATATCTATCTATATATGTATATATATATGTATATATGGAGAGACAGAGACAGAGATAGAGATAGAGACAGAGAGACAGAGACAGACTGATAGACCTATTAGAATTGGATGTAATTTTACCTATTCCAGCATGAGGGAACAGTGTGAGCAAAGGTTTTAGAGGCTGGAGAGGGGAACCTGAGATCAGGGCTCCTCTAACTGGTCTTTTGGCTGGAACAGATGTGAAAAAAAGGCTAGGGTCAGATGGGCAAGGCCCCGAATGTTAGAATAGAGTTTGGTGTTTCTTTTTGGAAGCCGTGGAAATCCACTGTAGGGGAGCGTTATGCTCAGATATTGGCAGTGGGGAGAGTCACATCTCAGGAATTCTCTGGGGTGGGTGGAATTTTCTTTTAAATCAATGTTTTCTGTTTCTCCAACCTACTGCTCTAGCTCTCTCTGAAATCACTTATTATTTCAAAGTGAATGTGCCCCTCTCAGTCCTTGTTATCCTAGAATAGAATGGCATTATTAGCGCAGAGAGGCAGTGGAGCGGAGTGTTGGGCCGGGAAGGCAGGAACTGCTAGCCCTGGGAGTAGGGCTCCCTGATCACATCCTGACTGAGGAGATTCCTCAGTTGCCTTATATGTAGACTAGAGAGTAAATGGAATGGTGGATAGAGCATTAGCTCTGGAGTCAGGAGGACCTGAGTTCAAATCCAGCCTCAGACCCTTGAATCGTACTAGCTGTGTGACCTTGGACAAGTCATTTAACCCTGACTGCCTCACATCCAGGGCCATCTCCTGTCATCCTGATTCATACCTGGCCACTGGCCCCAGATGGCTCTGGAGGAGAAAGTGAGGCTGGTGACTTATCATAGCACTCCTCACTCAAATCCAATTCATATGCATGAGGTGACATCACCTCCCTGATGGCATGGTCTTCTTCCAGAATGCAGAACAAATAACAGAATACGCAAAGTAGGTTTTGTACCCAGGTTACTTACAGGGGGCTGGTGAGGGCTGTTAACCCATGAGCACTAGGCCATGGGAGATGGTGTCTATCGAAGGCCAGAACTAACTATGTGTGACTGGAAGAAGGGAGAGGATCATTTGACTAGACTTGTAGTAGACTTCAGTCTCTGCATACCTAGCTCTGTATCCATATAACTAGATAGATAGACAGGTAGGCTTGTAGGTGGGGTAGTCCCACCCTGGCTCCCTGGATCTCTGGTCACATTTCTAGCCCCTCTGGGGGGTATGAACTCAGAGAAAGCAGATTTACACTCTCAAGCTTTGCTAGGTGGTTGATCACAGGAATCAAAGCAAACATTTTCCATAACATTATAATTCGCTCCCATTATCCTCATAACATATAAGGGATGCCAGAATTATTATCCTCATTTTATAGAGGAAACACTTAGCACAAAGAGGAAATTATCAAGAGACACACAGGAGATTCCTTGATGTAGAAGAGGGGAGGGAGGGAGGGAGGGAAGAAGTAGGCTTAATCCTGGGGATCCAAATAGAAAAAGTCCATAGATTCTCTTGTTTCAAGAATCTGACATACTAATGGGGAGGCATCAAGGTGGGCCGATCCAGAGAGAGAGCAAGTCCAGATAGCCACCCAGATGGTAGAGTGAAGAGCAATATGTCTGGGGAATTTCCTGATAGCATGGAAAATTCTGGAACCTCTCTGCCTGGTAGACAGCATCTGGAACCACCTCATCCTTCCAGACTTTTCAGACTCAGTCAAGCACCCAAAGTCTCCAACCACACCCTATGCTGTCCCACCTCTGAGACTTTGCCCAGGCTGTGTCATCTGCCTGGAACATCTCTATATCCAGGACACGGCATGCTCTAAACAAAGGGCTTTTGTCATCACTGTGGCCATTGTTTAGCTGTGCCCACACCAACAGCTCCAGAAGAACTCCCCAGCTGTCACACAGAGGAGGTGCCCCAACCCTGCTGAAGGTTTAAGTAAGATGATCGGAAAACCTTCCCATCAGAGCTGCCCAGACCATGTTCGGCTCTCCTTCCTTGGAGGTCTCCAAGAAAAGGCATGGCACCAAGGGAAGACTGCTGCCTTTGGTGTTAGGCAATATTGGCTACTTAGCACCTGTGTGACCTTGGGCTGGTCACAGCCCCTCTGTCATGAGGGGATTAGACTATTTGCTTGCCAAGGCCCTCTCCTGGAGGGCTATGATCCAGTGGCCACTTCTTGAGGATGCTATGAAGGGGATTCTTGCTCAGTAGAGATGGAACTAGATGCCCCTTGGGCTTCTGCCAACACTGGAAATACTAAACAGCATTGCATGAATGACAGAGCAGAGTGGGCAGAGGAGTCGAGGGAGAGCTGCTTGCTTAGAGACCATCCAGTTCATTTTCCAGAGAGAGAAAATGAAGTCCAAGAAGAGGAAGGAAGGAAGTTGGCCAAGATCAGAGGCAGAGCCCAGTCTGGCTGCCTCCCCGTCTATCTCAAACCAGGCTGGGAAGCCTGGGTTCTGTCTCTGGGAAGCCTGGAACAAAGGTGTTTGGGCATGGATGCAGAAGGGAAAGGGCAGAGAGGAAAGAAAAGTGGCATTTCAAGAGGTCATTTTCCTCTGGGCTAGATACAAGAGGAACAAAAGGGCCAGAGATTTAGGATAGATTTGGAGAAAACTTCCCCAGCATAAACAGGAGGGTTCAAGCTGAGGCAGTTGGAAAGCAGGAAGGATGGAGATGTTCACAATGGAGCCCAGAGGGGAGGTTTTGGGAATCCATTCCAGCTTTACTCATCTTTCCTGGAATCAGAGAAGGTATGGGAGCCAGGGAGAAGCAGTCTACCTTGTTAAGCCTCTGGGGTAGAGTGGGGGTGGGGAGGCAAGGCTAGGGCTGGAGAGGCTGAAGTCCATTTGATTTTTCTTGAGGAGGGAGGGTTGAGGAGGGTGGGCAATGTGATTAATGCTTGGCTCCCCAAAGGAATGAGCTGCTTCCTGGGGCCATGCGGAGGATGCCAACAGCCTGGCCCGGTTTGCGAGCTGGCTTCCACGGCAACAAGCTGCCATGGTGATAAGGATGCTGGCCGGAGGAGGGGAGGCAGAGAAGATGCCCAAGGTGTGTGTGTGTGTGTGTGTGTGTGTGTGTGGCCTGACAGGAGCTTTCCCAGGCTCTAATTCAATGAGGAGCTGGGGACTGGAAGTTCATAATACCCCTTACTGCCTTCCTCCTTGCTCACCCTCCCAGTCAAAGAGATTTCAGCATTGGAAACATTCCCAGAATCCCAGTATCTCAGAGCCTTCTGATCCAATCCCAACCTGAACAAGAATCTCCATAGCACTTTCTAGCAGATGGGTCTCCAGTTTCTGCTTGCAGATCTCCAAGGACAGGGAGTTTATTACCTTGCAAAGCTGCCCATTCTCCTCGATATTAGGAGGTTTTCCTGATAGCAAATCCAAACCGAGGCCAAAACTAGCAACTTGCAGTTATATTCCTTGCTTCTGGCCAAGCAGAACAAACCTATTCCTGTTTCCACATAATTCTTTAAAAATCTGGAGCCAAGTATTCTGTCTTCTGAGTCTTCTCTTCTCTGGGATGAACACCCCTCATTCCTTGAACTGGTGATCCTCATATGACATGAGTTTAAGACCCTTCCATATCCCAGAGATGTTCACAATGGACCTTGGGCTGGTCACAGCCCTACACTATTCTCTGATTTATCAGTGTCCTTCCTAAATGACTCCAGATATGGCCTGAGCAACGGATGGGCATCTCTCTAGTCCTGGACACTGCCTCTCTCAATACTGTCTGAGATTCCATTAGCTTATCTGGTTGCTATGTGACACTGTTGGTGCTTGTTAAACTTGTGGTCCACTAAGACCTCCCCAGATCTTTTTCAGAACACCTGATAACTGCAGTTGGGGAGGTGATTTTTTAAGCCCATAAAGAAGTCTTTAGATCATCCCTTACCCAGGTTTATTTCTGTACTTTGGCCCAATATTCTGGCCTCTCTGGGCTTTCTCAGAGTGCCATGGGCATCCAGTCTCCTAATTATCCCTGTTACCAAGGGCAGCTCGTGGCCTAGTGGACAGAACTCTGGGCCTGGAGTCAAGAAAATCTGAGTTCAATCTGACCTCAGATATGCACTGGCTGAGTGACCCTGGGCAAGTCACTTCATATTCATTTGCCTCAGTTTCCTCAACTATAAAATGGGGATGATGATAGCCCCCACTTCCCAGAGCTGTTGTGAGGATCCAAGGAGATAACTGTGGGACACAACAGTGTCTGGCTCCTAGTAGGCCCTCCCTCCCATCAGCTCTTAGTCACCTGCCTGTCTGGTCAGTGTGCCTTTGTCCCAGGGTCTGATAGAAATGTTAGCCAGGACAGAGACAGGCACAGATCCCTGGGAACCTAGAAAACATGGAAGTCCAGCCACTTCACTTGACAGAAGAGGAAACCGAGGCCCAGAAGAGGCAGCTGATCTAGTAGTCAGCATTTCTGGAGCCCTGGAAGGTTTGTGATGCACTTTGGTTATATGCTCTTTGGATTCTCATCACACCCCTGGGAGGGAGGTACTAGTATCGTTCCCATTTTACAGAGGAAGAAACTGAGACTGAAAGAGGGTAAGTGACAGGCAGTGAGTGTCTGAGGCTGGATTTGAATTCTATACTTGCTTCCCAATTTGACAGTAGAGGAAACTGAGTCCTGGAGAGATTGAGTGAATTGGTACAGGTCCCCTAGGGAGCTCCTGAGAAAAATAAGATTAGGGGCGGCTAGGTGGCACAGTGGACAGAGCACCAGCCCTGGAGTCAGAAGGATCTAAGTTCAAATGCAGCCTCAGACACTTAATAATTACCTAGCTGTGTGGCCTTGGGCAAGCCACTTAACCCCATTTGCCTTGCAAAAAAAAAAAAACCCAACCAAAAATTAAAAAAAAGATTAGAGTCCAGAGGTTCTGAGTCCCCCTCTATTCCACTGCATTGCTTCTGAGAGAAGGGGGTTCTGATTGGCTGACTATTAAAGGGACCAGTCAGCGGGCCCCTGCTGGTTGAACTCAGAGACCAAGATCTCACCTTGAACTTAAGCCTCCCAAGAGTTATTTCCTGCCCTGAGGAATGGAGAGGAGGGTCACTGGGAGGAGAGGGGAACTTTTGTGGGGAACTTCGAAGACACTCCTCCCCCATAGTTGCCTTTTCCCTGTAGTCTGCAGTGACTCACCAGGTCAGCCCGAGTAGCACCGATGCGTGGAGAGAATCATGGTCAAGAGCATCTCTAGGGAGAATCGAGGATGGGAAGGACAGGGTAGAAACTGGGAGGCCCTCGGGTCAGAATCCTGGCTTGGTCTCAGGCAGGTGCCTTTCCTCTCAAGCTTCAGTTGCCTCCTTTGTGACACGACGCCATGACTCTTAGGTCTTATCATTTTAAATCCCATGACCCTATGGGATACGGTTTGTTAGACCTCATCAAGACCTTGAGGTAACCTCAACTCTGAGATGCAGCTTCAAACTTTGGTCAAGGAATTCTTAGACTGGAGGATATGTGACATGTTTTTCAGGGGCTGAGCCTGGGCCTCAGGAGACCTCACCTTGTCTTGGCTCTGGCCCTTGGGGCTGACTGTCCAGCCTCACTGAGGCCCCATTGAGGCAGAATATGGGGCAGCTGAGGGGAGTTTTGAGGAGGAAGGAGCTTCCTCAATAGCCAGGGGCTTTGCCAATGAAATAGATCCTGTGAACATCTCTCCCTAGAATGTTCTGAATGGGAGTCTGGGAGGTCAGCCCCCCAATCCCCTGTAAGCGGAAGGGCTGATTCACTTTGCTAACCTGGGAAGGCTCCTTTTCTTCAAGTGGAGAGGATGACCCTCTGGGGGACCTCTTCCATATCCTCTCCCAAAGAACCAGGAACGCCCCAAGCAACTGGACTCTCCAGGATTTGACAATTGTCACTTGGGGGTAGGGGTAGAGGAAGGGGGAACTGGGATTTCACTTTGGGCATGGCAAGGTGCCTCCTGAGGTCTCTGCCAAAGGATTTTCAAAGGGACAGATTGGACCTGGAACTTCAGTGTCAGAAGATGCTCCAAGCAGAGGTAGGCATCTTCAACCTAGAGTCCGGAGAGGCTGTGACTTGCCCAGGGTCACATTGCCTGCATAAATCAGAGGCAGGACTTGAACCCAGCTCCACTATCCCATCCTGCCTCCTAAGGGTGGCACATCCTAATTAAGTTCTACATTCCCCAGGTCTAGGAATTGTGTTTTTTCCCTCTGCCTGCTCACAGAATCTCCCCGTTGTCCTCATTCAATCTATGTTTGTACCTCTTCTAGGCAAACCCTCCAGGAGCTTCCTGCTTCCCTGAGGTCCAAGGTTCATCTACCTATTCAGTTTGGTTGCATCCCCCTGCCCTTTACATCCTGGGCTCTCCAGCCAATCCTCTCCCTGCTCTCGTTTGCCCTTGTGCTCCTGCTGCGGCCCACTCCCCACTTCCACCCCAGTTGGCTTCAACAGAAGTCTGTCCCTTCCTTCAAGACCCAGGCTCAGATAGCACCTTCTCTAGAAAGCCCAAGAGAAAAGAATTTCTCCTTCCCCCAACTGCTCATCGGAGCCTGCCTGGACTTCTCTTTTGCTGTGGTCTCACCCTTCCTCTGTCATACCCAGTTGTGTCTGTGGCCCCCCAACCCATCACATCGGAAGCTCTTGGAGAGGAAGCTCTGTCTGCTCATCCCAGGACTAAGCCCAGTCAGTGTCTCTCACAGAGTAAGCAACAACAAATAATGAGTCTACACCCTCTCAACTCTGTGATCCCTCACTGGCCTTGGGCAGACCCCCTGGAGCAGAGGATTGAGCTCAGGATGTTGGCCTTCATCATCTGGCTCAAGAAGAGGAGTCTGCTAGCCAGAGACAGGATCTGGAGTCAGGAAGCCCTGGATTCGAATCCCAGCTTTGCCACTTACTAGTTGGATGACCTTGGACTGGTTACTTTCCTACTTGGAACCTCAGTTTCCTTCTCTGTAAAATGAGTGCATGGTCTTCTAGATCTAAGTCACAGTCCTCACTTTCCTCATCACAGCTGTGGTAGCTCCCTCCCTCTCCCAGAGTGCTCGTGAGGTACAAGAAAGTCATGAATGTATGGGCGGAGTCTAAATTTCTATTTAATTTATAAATTGCAACCTAGTTTTTTAATTGTCTGTATAGATCACGAGCCAGAATAACAGGGTTTTTTTGCGCCAGACACAATCAGGCACTAAGTCTTGGAGAGAGAAGCAAATAGAAAGGCAGGCCTGTCCCTTGTCCTCCAGAAGTTTCTATTTTAATGAGGTTAAGACAGCACAAGATGGGGTCAGGATGGGACATAGCTCTTCACGTCAGTTAAGTATTCACATTCTGTATGAATTCTGCCAAAAAGGGAAAGTCCTGAAGAGACACTGGAACCCAACTACTGGATGGAGGAGGGCTTGGAAATGGGATGACACCTTTGGGAAACAGGAAGCTCCCGAAGGGCTTGCCTGGAAGAGGTACCTCAGCCCGACTTCTTGCCTACTAACCCTGCAGCCCAGCTAGGGCAGGTCCAGGCTGAGCAAAGGCAGGGGGTCTGCTTAGGAAAGACGTCCAGGATGGAGACTGGAGTGCTGAAGGACTGGCGGCCAGAGGACCAATTGGAGGGACTGAGGATGACAATGGAGTTGTCTTCTTTTCCTGAGGGTTGCTATGTGAAGGAGGGATTCCGAGTCAATGGGAAAGACAGTTTCCTAGCAAGCAGGGGAAGGGGAAGGGGCTTTTGAGGGAGGTTCCCAGCTCTGGAGGTCTTGAAGCACAAGCTGGTTGACCAGTTTTATTGGGGGAAACCACGGAGCAAAGTCCTATTTCATTTAGAGGTCAAGTCCATGACCTCCTCAGTTCCCAGCAGTCTGTGGTCCAAGTGCTTGTTGCCATCCTCAGCTTCCTGGGGCAAGCCTGGGTTGGCTGGAGTGGGAAGCTGGGCTCACCTCCTACCCCAGCTCCTGGATGTCTAAGAACAGGGGGCCCCAACTCAAGGCTGCTTCTTCCCCTGGAGGTTGGACTGGGAACTCCAAGATTCTGGATGGTCACAAGATAGAGCCTATTGGGGGGCAGCTAAGTGGCACCGTGGATAGAACATCGGCCCTGGAGACAGGAGGACTTGAGTTCAAATCTGGCCTCAGACAATAATTCCCTAGCTGTGTGGCCTTGGGCAAGTCACTTAACTCCATTGCCTTGAAAAAACAAAGAAGATAGAGCCTATTGACTAGAGGGTGTGCACACATCCATGCATGTTTGTGTGTGTAGGCACCAGCAGACAACTCAGAGGTTCAACAATCAGGGCTGGGCATGATCATGGGCTTCAGAATGAAAGTTTTGGACCTGGAAGGCCCTACATCAGTCAGAATACATGAGGAGTGGTCAGAAAGATGTCCACGTGGACAGCGGGTATCACTGGGGCATTGCCATGGGGCATTGAGGAAACTGAGGCAGAATTCACACAGCTACTAGGTGTCTGAGGCTGGATTTAAACTGTTCTAACTCCAGGGCCCCACTGAGTGATGTAGTGTCCTCCAGCCCTTCTTATTTAAATGGGTCTAACCGCCCCCCATCCTGGAATGTACTTCATCTCTTCCCCAAAACCATAATACCTCTAAGTGTGAACTCGGACACGCCACCTCCATGAAGCCTTCCCTGCTGCTCACTCCACCATCAACTTCCCCCCACCCCGATAATACAAGCTGTACCCCGGAGATGTTGACTTCCAGCAAAGACATGGCAAACAGACTCTTCGTAACTATTTGATGAATTGAATTAAAATTCAAATTAGTGATTAAATTGTAGGGAAGCCACCACAAAGCATGCCTTACTTCCCCCTCCCAATCCTTGCAGGAGCCTTTAAAATCCCAAGGACAACACTCCAACTATTCTTAAAATAATTTTTATTAAAGCTACAGCCCCAAACTCCATCGTCAGTGTATAAAAGTTTTAAATAGGCATGATCATATTTCTTAATGCTGGTCATCCATACAGCACAATATATAAAAATACATTGGCACCTCTGGACTTCCAGAGGGCTGATGCCGACCTACTTTGGGGACCTGGCCTGGCCACCTCCTGCTCCGAGCCCCAGGGGCTGACCGCATCCCCCCCACATTCTTCAGGGGTTCCCAGCTAGCCCTGGCTACCATGGTGGACTGGCTGGCTGAGAACTTCTCCAATCAGATTTCAAAAGAGATTAGTTGAAGAGGGGGAAGCTTACAACAAAACCCTCTGTCCTGGAGTCCACGCTTCTAGGGAGTGCCTGCAGGTCCACTGGGTGAGTTTAAAAGGCCCTCCTGGCCAGAGGGGCATAGCAAACACTGTTTTCTTTTTTTTAATGGACTTTAGCAGCAAGTACAAATGAGGCAGAGGCTGATGCATTAGGGACAGTTCCTTCATAGAGAGACAAGAGCGATGCATTTCCCGTGCTTGGGGACAGGCTGAAAACGGGAAGATGGATCTGATTTCCTGAACTGGAAAATCGGAACGCTGCCTCTTCTTCCATTCCTGAGTCCAAGGTTGGTTAGGGGGAGGAAGGGGGGAGGGGACTGATGAACTCAACCAAGATGAGCAGGAGGAGAGGGAGGGGGTGGGGACGGATGGAGAGCAGCACAAGGGGGCAGTGACATGGCTGGATGGAGCTGGGAGGGAGAGGCCTGCTGCCCGGACGGCGGCGCCCACCTCGATACTCTTCAAACCCGACTCAGAGCAGCGCAATGCTTGAACTGAACTCAGGAGCCAGATGAAATGACCCTATTAGTCAAACTGACAAGTGACTGTTATCTTTTCCAATGACAACCCCCTTGGAGAAAGCTTCATTCTCAAGGCCCCCTGGGGAATGGCAGAATTACCAGAAGGGGGAGGCAGGGGGAGAGAGAGAGAGAGAGAGAGATGAATTGTGTTTGTGAGCAACCGCAGGGCCAGAGCCAGCCAGGCCGGAGCTGGGGAGCTGCTGAGGAGCAGATGGCCTGGCGGCAGAGGGGTGCTTGCCGCCCACCCGGGAGCCATCAGAGGGCCTCCAGGGCGGGCTTCGGCTCTCCAGGGTGGCTGCCGTGAGCCTCTGCACGCCGACGAGCCAAACGAGACTTGGAGGGGGGGGAGAGTCTCACAGCACAGAGGCCTTCGCTCAGGGCCTGCTGGTCCTCCCCCAGCTCATGCTCTTCATGCTGGGAGAGCTGCCGGTTGAGGGCGATGGCCTCAGCCGCAAAAAGCGTTAGATCCTTGGTGCTGCTGTTCCTGAGGAGAGAGGCAGACAGGGAGGAAGAGCTCAGTGACACGGGCAAAAAGCAGATTAAAGAGAGTCCCCCATCCAATGGGGGGCCTTCCCCTGGAAGGCTGAGCCATTACCCCACGGATGCTACCACAGGCCCAGAGCATACAGGGAAACCATTTTTTAGGAGCAGCCTTGGACCTCTTTTGCCAGGACCCAACTCCATCCCAGTAACTTTCCAAACCCAAATGCCCCCTCCCAGTCACCTCTCCCCACTGGGGGGCTATCTTCTGGTATTGAAAACAGAAGCTTTTGTCCTTGCATCCAAAAGGATTTGCAGTGGTTGGTACACGGTAAACATTTAATAATTTAAAAAAAACTCATCCACTGTTTAAGGGTAAATCTCAGCCGTTTTGGGTGAAGGATGGTAGATGTCTGGGAGTAGTCTAGAAGATTCTGGGTTCAGTAAGGGAAAAGCCTGGGCTCCACATGTGCAACAGCTTGCTAAGATGGGGGAGCAGCTGGGTTTGTAGGGGGACCCTGGGTGGGCCTCCTCCCCTCACAGAAATGGAAGGGGGGGGGTGTGGATGTGTGGGAGGGGCCACTGTCTTAATACATCCAGGGCAACCTGGAGGGGAGGAGAAGAGGTCTGAAGAACAAGCTTCCGGGACCTATAAACCTTCATGAATTTGATGGAAAAAAGAGCATGCCGACTCTCCAAGCCAGGGAGAGTTGATTACCCCACCCAGTAAGCATTCGTTTAGTCTGGGCTTTGGGAAAAAGTCTAGGATCTGTTTTCACTGATTTATTAGCTGTTGTCTCCTGGGGGGCAGGTCAAGAGGCTGACCTGCACACAATGACACCAAGTGACTGGGTTGGGAGATCGCCCCAATGTCTGACAGGGAGAACTGGGAGCAAGGAACCTCTCTCTACAAGGGAAGAAGCACCACCTCCTTCCAAGCTAGAGTCTTCAAAGTCCCGATCACTGGGGCCCTGAGACTGAGCCAGTTCTCCCCAGGCCCGAGATTCAAGGGACACCCATAAGCATTTGCTCTGTCTGCTTCACGGGGCTTTGGGAAGAGGCAGGGAGAACACAGCCAGGCCTCCTTACCTCTGGAGCACCTGTGGCGTGGGCAGTCCCCTCTCTGGAGCTTGCTGAAATAGAAAGGACAGAGAGTCAGGACAGAGCAGATCTTCCCTCCCCTCACTGTGTCCCCAGGCACAGGGAAAGAGCTCTGGCCTCAGCAAGGAAAGCCTCAATGGGGGCTTTGGCCAGGTCACTTCTCTATTCTCTGACAACCTCAGCCTCAGTTTATTCATTTGTAAATTGGGTATGAATCCTTTCCTTCCTGGAGAGAAACACTCTATAAACTGTGAGGTTCCATTCACTAACAGTGGTTGCCATTTCTGTGATATTGTGTTTTCCTTACAACCACCCTTGGGAGGAAGAATAGGGCAAGAATCAGCACCCCATTTTACAGATGAGGAAACTGAGGCTCAGGGGAGAGATTTGCTCGAGGACTTTACTAAATTCAAATTCAGAGAATGACAGGATGTAGGGCAAGAAAGGACCTTGGTGATCATCAGTCCATTTCTCTCCTTTTACAGATGGAGTAACCAAGGCCCACAGGCAAAGGAATTTGCTTAAGATCTCACAGCTAGTGAACTCATCCAACCTTTCTGGAGAGAAATGTGGAACTATGCCCAAAGGGCAACAAAAAATGAGCAAACCCTTTGATCCAGCAATACCACTACTGGGTCTATACCCTGAAGAGATGAGGAAAAAGGGTAAAAACATCACTTGTACAAAAATATTCATAGCAGCCCTATTTGTGGTGGCAAAGAATTGGAAATCAAGTAAATGTCCTTCAATTGGGGAATGGCTTAGCAAACTGTGGTATATGTATGTCATGGAACACTATTGTTCTATTAGAAACCAGGAGGGGTGGGAATTCAGGGAAGCCTGGAGGGATTTGCATGAAGTGATGCTGAGTGAGATGAGAGAACCAGAAAAACACTGTACACCCTAACAGCAACATGGGGGTGATGATCAACCTTGATGGACTCGCTCATTCCATCAGGGATAATTTGGGGCTGTCTGCAAAGGAGAATACCATCTGTATCCAGAGAAAGAACTGTGGAGTTTGAATAAAGACCAATTATTACCTTCAATTTAGAAAAAAATACTTGATATCTTATGTAATCTTGCTATCTCTTATACTTTATTTTTCTTCCTTGGGGATATGATTTCTCTCTCATCACATTCAATTTGGATCAATGTATACCATGGAAACAATGTAAAGACTGACAAACTGCCTTCTGTGGGGGCTGGGGGGAGGGAAGTAAGATTAGGGGAAAAATTGTAAAACTCAAAATAAATAAAATCTTAAAAAATAAAATAAAAAAAAAGGCCTCACAACTAGAGGAAAGTTGGGACTTGATCCTGAGCTTGTGGCTCATTAGTTAGTACTCCCCATGGACAGCCCCCTTCCCCTTCCCTCCTTGGGCCGCGTGGGTACTCACCCCCTGTACCCAGGGGTGCTGCAGGACCTGGGCAGCACTGAGTCTCTGCTTGGCATCCCTCACCAGGAGCCTGGAGATCAGATCTTTGGCCTCCTGCGAGATGTGAGCCCAGTCCTTCTCAGGGAACTCGTATTTCCCCTCCTGGATGCTTTCAAACAACCTGTCCTGGGGAGAGAAAGGCCATCACCTGACTGACTACCAGTCCGTCTGTTCCTGCCTCTGGCCTGACTCCCTAGGGGCAGCCCCAGGCCTCAGTTTCTCCAGATGCAAAATGAGGAGAGGGAGCTGGGGGGATCCTCTCTGCACTGCCCTCGAGAGAGCCTGTCTGGCAGGACCTCTTGCTCTCTAAAACATTCAACACAACTGTTATCAGAGAACTGAGGAGACACCAGATGTGGAGTTGGGAAGAGCTGAGTTCAGATACACCTCAGACACTTAGTCGTGACTCTGTGATGTGAGAGTCACCTGACCTCTCTGAGTCTTAGTTTCTTCATCTGCAAAATGGGGATCACAACAGAACCCACCTCCTGGAGGAGCACAGAGGATCAAATGTGATGATATACCAGTCTGGGAAACATCTAGAAATGCCAGCAATGACCAGGCTGCTGTTGTTGTCTCCCCCGCCACCTTAGTTGGGGAGCCCCCTAAGAGTAGGACCCGTTGGCTGGCTTGCTTTGGATCCCCAGGGCAAGCCCAGGGTCTGGTATCCAGCAGGAGCTTAATCAGCGCTGGCCAGGGACTCATCAGTGCATTTTTCCTGCTCCTATTTCAGCTACTTCTGTCACAGTCCTCTGATGCCAATATATTGGGGAATTGCTGGCCCTAGCCTGGGTCTCCAAGCCTCTTCTTCTGCAAGGAACTGGTGTTTGATAGCCCTTGTGGGAAGGTGGGCTCCCACCCTGAAAGAGCCCACAGGACTTGTCTGGGCCCTCACCTGGCAGATCTGGCAGACCTCGCCCCGGTCCCAGCCGCAGTCGGTGCCGCAGTGGCCCACAAAGGGGGGGTAGCCGCTGAGCATGATGTAGAGAACCACCCCCAAACTCCAGAGGTCACAACGCTTGTCATAAAAAGTGGCTTCTTCGGTGAACACTTCGACCACCTCGGGTGCCATATACTCGGCTGAGCCACACTAGAGGAGAGAGAGGGGAGAGCTACAAGCCCTGTGAAGCCCCTGCTGCTTACAGGGAATATGGGGCTGGGCACAGGACAGAGAACACGCGAACCACACGCACTGAAGATTTCAGTTAAAAGGATTCCCAGAAGGAATCAAGGCTAAGTCAAGGAGAACCTGGCTGGGGGAGCCTCCCCTCCAGCCTCTGGAGGGCCAGGACCACACTGGAGGCAAGGTTTCCCCTCTGCCCCTGGTAAAGATCTCTGGGATCAAATAGAACCAGTTCCACCTTCATTTTCTCCAGGCTCAACAACCTTCCTGTGCCTGCTATCCTTGGGACAAGTCCCATGCCCTGAGCAGAGAGGAGCGCCACCCCCCAGGCAGTCTCAACAGCCCCAGGGACCCGAGGATAGGTGTGATGTCATTCTTAACACAGCCACAGTAAAGTGGCAGAAGACAAAATGAAACCACAAAAACCAACTTCAAAATGTCTTCAGGATCTAGGAAGTCCATCGACACTGAACACCTATACTGACATTACTGTGGAACACAGAACAAAGGCAGGACAAAGGCAGAACAAAGAATTGGAAGTACATCTAGAGCCAATAAAATGAGGAGAGATTTAGGTTTATTTTCAGATTTCGTGCTACCCTAATCAAACTACCAAGGAAACACTTTGTCGAGCTTGACAAAATAATGGAAGGCTATTTGGAAGAACAAAAGCTCTCGAATCATCAGGGAAATCAAGAAATAAAGTAGGAATGCAAGGGACTGGGGTGCACAGAGACTTCAAGTTCTACTAGAATATAGCAGTTGCCCAAACTAAGTAATCCTGGTTTAAAGACTCAGAAAAGCGGCTCATTCTTCCCTTCTTAGGTGCTGGAGAACCCTAACCTGAGAACAGAAGTGACTGGAGAAGACAAATTACTTGGGGAAGATCTCCACCTCTTCCTGAGCTCATTGACCAACAAGCACTGATTCCTAAGCATTGACCAACAAGTGGCCTCTAGAGCACCCTTTTCAAATGGACGCTCCATAAACACACCCCACTAACTGCTCCTGGGAGAGGCCTAATCCCAAGGTTCTGTTTAGAGACACAACCTTGCATTTGGATCCAATCCAGACTAAGGAGAGACCTGGGGTACCCCAAAAGCCCCAATTCTCCATTAGAGTGTTAGGTAGCTGTCAATGAGGCCTTTCTCTATGTCCCAACAGTTCATCACTCTATTCTTTACGGTCAGAAGTCAGAAGGAACCTTAAGTCAGCCAGGACAGCTCCTTGGACCCATTTCTGAGGCAGCCCCTCTGTTCACAATCAGAGCCCACACCTCACCACACTTGGTTTTACTGGTGGCCTCATGAAGCTGCTGCTGACGGGCAGCCATCCCAATAAATTGCTCATCTGGACACAATAGGATTTCTGGCTGGAAGAGGTAATCCAGTATTAGAAGCCAGCACTGCTTTCTCACAATGACACCCAAATGCATGCCTTGCATTTTTAAATATGTTTTAAAAAACAAAGACATGAAAAGCTTATGAAGCTTGTAAATCTCTTACAGGAACCTCAACAAGAAGTGCCATCTCTTGAGGGTTTTCAAGCAACATCTTAGGCTGCCTGGGCTCCCGGCAGCCCCATCTACGCCTGTCATGAGTCTGAGAGGAGGAAAACAAGTGTTCTCTCCCAGGCCCTGCTCTAGAGGTGGCTGCGTCCTCCAAGAGGAGGAGGAGGGAAAACCACCAACCTCCGACTGGCTGTCTCAAGGTCACCTCTGCCCAACAGGTGCAGAACAGACACTCATCATCACCATGCCACTGCTCCACACAAAGCTTGCCCTCCCCCAAACGTCTCTATTTCCACCATCCACCTAGATTTCTGCTCATCCTCAACTCTTCCCTTCCCCTATCTCCCATCCAGAGCCGCACAGCAGGGGGAGCAGTCACCAGAGCACACACAGCATGGGTCCTGGGGTCAGGAAGACCCGAGTTCAAGTCCTACCTCAGACACGGACTGGGCCCCTGACAAGTCACTTCCCCTCTGCAGCCTCAGTTTCCTTGCCTGTAAAATGGGGATAATGATGGCATCATCTCCCAGGGCTGTTGTGAGGCCCAGATAAAAGAATTGTCCAGCTCCTGGCCCACAGTAGGCCTAAGAAATACTCCCATTTCCAACAAGATCAGGGATTAAAACAAGGATGCCCATTATCATCATTACTATTCAATATAATGTGAGAAATGTTAGCTTTAGCAATACGAGAAGAAAAAAAAATTGAAGGAATCAGAATTGGCAATGAGGAGGCAAAACTTTGATTCTTTGCAGATGATGTGATGGTATACTTAGAGAACCTGAGAAAATCATTTAAAAAACTCCTGGAAACAATTAACAAATTCATCAAAGTAGCAGGATATAAAATAAAATAAACTCAAATAAATCACCAGCCATTTCTATATATGAACAACAAAGCCCAAAGACAAGAGAAATCCCATTTAAAGTAACTGCAGACATCATAAAATACTTGGGAATCTACCTCCCAAGACAAACCCAGAAACTGTATGAACACTATTACAAAATACTTTTCACATAAAGTCAGATCTAAACAACTGGAAAAACTTCAATGCTCATGGTTAGGTTGAGCTAATGTAACAAATATGATAATTCTACTCAAATTAATTTACTTATTCAGTGCCAATCAAACTACCAAATAACTACTTTACAGAGCTAGAAAAAATAGTAACAAAATTCAGCTGGAGTAACAAAAGGTCAAGAATATTAAAGGAACTGATAAAAAAAAAATGTAAAGAAAAGTGGCCTGGCTCTACCAGATCTAAAACTCTATTATAAAAGGGCAATCATCAAAACTGCCCGGTACTGGTTAAATAGAGCAATGGACCAGTGCATTAGAATGGATACAAAGAAACATTAGTAAATGTTTGACAAGGTCAAAGACATGAGCTTCTGGGATAAGAACTCACCATTCAACAAAAACTGTTGGCAAACCCTACCTTACATCCTAAACCAAAATAAGGTCAAAGTGAGTACAAGATTTAGACATAAAGGATGATACTGTAGTCCAATTGAGAGATCAAGAAATACTCATCTGTCAGATGTATGGAAAGGGGAGAAATTTATAACCAAACAGGAAATAGAATACACTATAAAATGCAAAATGGATGATTTCCACCATATTAAATTAAAAAGGTTTTGCACTAATAAAACCAATGTTGCCAAGATTAGAAGGAAAACAGAAAGCTGGGAAACAATTTTCACAGGAAAGGGCTCTGATAAGGGAATCATTTCTAAAATATATAGAGAACTGAACTAAATTTATATGATTAGTCATTCTGTAATAAATGGTTAAAGGATATGAACAGACAGCTATCAAATAAAGAAATTAAATGTACATATAGTCATATGAAAAAATGCTCTAAATCATTACTGATTAGAGAAATACACCTTAAAACAACCACACCTATCAGACTGGCTAAGAGGAAAAAAGGAAAAATGATCAATATTGGAGAGGATGTGGGACAACTGGGACACTAATGCATTGTTGGTGGAGTTGTGAACTGATCCAGCCTTTCTGGAGAGCAATTTGGGACTATGCCAAAAGAGCAGTAAAACTGATCATATCCTTTGAGTCAGCAATTCCAATTCTAGGCCTATATCCAGAAGAAATCATAAAAAAATTGGAAAAATTTTATGTTCCAAAATATTCATAGCAGCTCTTTTTGTAATGGCAAAGAATTGGAAATTGAGGGAATGCCTATGAAATGGGCAATGGCTGAACAAGTTATGGTATATGAATATTATGGAATACTCTTGTTCGATAAGAAACCATGAGAATGGTCAGACTCTAGAGAAGCGTGAAATGAATTACCGGAACTGATGCTGAGTGAAAGGAGTAGAACTAAGAGAACATCATACACATTAACAACATAGTGAGTTGATCAACTCTGAGGAAGCAGCTCCTCTCAGAGAGCCAGGACAACCCTGGGAGACCTGTTATGGATAACGCTATACACAACCAGATGGAAAAACAGAAACAAAAAAAAACAAGAAATGCCTGCTCCCTTTATTTTTTCCTCTCTCCCTTCCCCACATGCTCAGGCCTCCTTGGCCCACTGGCTCACCCTCCTACCCACGAGGGCCCCCTTCCTCTCATGTGCAAGATAAAACAAACAGCTCTATCTGCTTCTTCTAGCCTCAGTAGTCACTTTGGAGCCTCAAAAAGTCAGACTTCTTGGGGTGGCCCCCATGGGAACGTTGATGCTCCCATCACTGACTGAGCCCATTCCTGGAACATCTTTCCCTGCTCACACCCCAGCATAGATTCCCTCCCTCTCCTCTGTCCAGCACCATCTTCTCTGGGAAGCCTTGACTAGTCCCCAATCCTTCAAGTCCTGTCCCCTCTCTCTGGGGTCTCCCCTTTTGCAGTCCATTTCCTCATTCTGGAGACATCGAGGCAAAGGCATCTGAAAAGTCTCAGGACCATCTGCAGCTTTTACCAGTTGTTTGGGAGACATTCTGTGTGCACATACATTACCCCCTCCCACCCCGGACCCCCATAGGACACAAGCTCTTTTCCAGGGCAGAAGTTCCCTTTGTTCCTGTGCTTGTATTCCTAGCCCCTAACAGGCTTCTGAACCCACAGCAAGTGCTTTAAAACACCTGTGGGGATCTTTACATGTAACCAGAAAAAAAAAAAAAAACTAAAAAAATTTAACAAATTAAAGCAACAGCAACAAAATAAAATGCTTCTTGGGGCAGGTAGGTGGGGCAGTGGGTGGAGCCCTGGCCCTAGGATCTGAACTCAAAGCATTCACTGGCTGTGTGACCCTGGACAGGTCACTTAATTCCACTTGTCTCAGGGAGAAAGAAAACTGCTTGCAGATTGACTGATCCTACTCTTGGCCGGCCCGGGTGGGATCTGGAGTGGGGGAGTCAGGTGATGGCTACAGATGGCGGCCCAAGCTAGGGGGTACAGATGGCCTGCCAGAGGCTTCCCCCACTGAAGGTGGGGTGGCCAGTCACTTCCTTTCTTTTGCTTTGAGTTGCCTCCCCAGCCCTTAGCACAGAGCTTAGTATACAGCAAAGGCTTAGTAAGTGCTTGTGGACTGACAGAGAGCCCGGCATGCTTTCATTTCACAAGTCTTGAAGAGGCCCATTAGGCTGGCTTCATTAGACTAGGAGTCACCCAAAAGAACTCTGGTGAGGCCCAGATCTCTTCCTAGAAGGGGTCAGGACAGGGGTCCCCAAAGGTGGCTGTAGTGGGGAAGAGGAGAGGGGCCAAGACCCAAGACACTCACTGGTGTAGTCAGCTCTGGCGTGGTGATGGGTGTACAGGAGCTGTTCAGCTTCACACCGCTGCCCAGATCAAAGTCACAGATCTTCACTGGGGACACCTGGAGAGACAGAGAGGCAAGGTCACAGACATCAGGCCCTGTCCTGACTCATGTCCGGGTTACAGCACACATTGACTCAGGTCGGCCTGAGATAGAGCTTACAGTCTTCTAAAGCTTCTGCCTTTTGTTTATGTGGACCGACAATAGTTAGCCTAGTTGTGGCCAGGCTGGGGTTGCCCCAACCCATATTATGTCATAAGATCACTAAGACATTCTAGCCAGATTCCTCTAGACCCCTCCTCAGAGAGGTCCTGCCAACCACCCTTAATGACCCAATCCTGTCATTTCCAATGGGAGGCTCTGGTTCTGCCCGGACTTCTTCCTATAAAATTAACTTTTCCCAGGAATCAGAGAACCACAAAAGGTTAGTGCTGGGAGGGAATGATAGAGAAAAATTAGGCCCAGAGAGGTAGAGGGAGGTGTCCAAGGTCACTTAGTTAAGAGACAGAAGAGCTTGTTGTGATGAATGCCATCCAATCCCAGCTTCCTCCAGCACCATTCTCAGCACCAACACCTTCCCCCGGAAAAGCCATCCTTACTAGTTACTGAGGCCAATTCTACCTCATCTTTGATTCCTCTCTTCCAGGGCCAGGATCCAGATATTGCCACCTCTCGCTCATGAACCTTTAATCCCCACATTCTGGGGGCCCTGGTTCCTCAAACATGGATAGGATTGCTCTTTCCAGATCATTCCAATCATTCACCTCTGATTTTATTCTCTCCTCCCTCTCACTGCCCAACTCCTGGGAAGAGTGGCCTAGATGTGACACCTCCACTTCCCGATTGTGCCTTCACTCCCTGGATTGGACATATTCTTACTGCTGCCTCCTCAGCTGAGCCTTTCTTTTCAGTTCCCACAAGGAGCTCTCTTGAAAGTATTTACACTATTGATTTCCTTTGCAACATAAAAAAGACTCATAGTATGTGAGAGACGAAAGACACCATCCAGTCCAACCCACATCCCAAAGGAATTCCCTCCCCTAAAGTTCAGTAGACTATGGTCCCACTGCCCAGCCTTTGCCTGACCCCTCCAAGAAGGAGGAGCCCATTCCACAATGGGATGAGAAATCAAATGTAGAGCTATAGCAACGCTAACCCAAGAAGCTAAACACGATCACTTAGAGGAGGCACTTAGATTTAGTGGAATGGAATTCATAACTTGTCATGGCTCTGGAAAGGTCAACCTTCTTTAAAGGGGACAAAAGAGCTGGATTAAAAAAAAGAGAGACTTAGGTGGAGACCCAGAAACCCAAGATGGTAAAAACTAGTAGAGAACTGAGAGGCAGAGGATCAATGGAAGGAAAATCAGAAATAATACTTGTGTGGGGGCAGATGATTGGCTCTGCCCAAAGGCAGGATGCAATTGTGACAGAGGTGGAGCTGTCTGCACTTCTGGTGGGTCCAACAGCTTGCAATGTCCAGTCTTTTCTTAATTTCATGGTTCAAAAGTCAGGGGGGAAGAGGGAGAACAGTTCTGAATCTGAGCCTAAGCAGCAAGGAGTTAGTAGCTCCTGAAGGGGAAAGGTGATGATGATTCTGGAGGAAGCCAGGATTGGATGCCCCCAAACCAGGATGCTGCAGAGGGTGTGGCACAAAAAAGAGGAAATCCTAGCAAAGTCTGGCCCATACCCTCCCTACATCTTGGAAGACCAGATTTTTTTCAAGGGTTTAGAGAAAGGAAAGGCAGGATCCCCCAACCAAAAATGACCAACAAGAATGTAATTCTGATGACACAACATGTAATAATTTTGAGAAGGAAGATGGGGAACTGTCACAAGAGAAGGGTATGGATGTGCACTGACTTTGCCCACTGATTTTAAAAAGTCACATCTTTGGGAAGAGAGAATGACTCAGTCAAAAAGCAGGATTGGCATGGTAGGGGGAAAACGTGCTGGATCTGGAGGTGGAGGGCCTCAGTTCATGGTCTGGCTTGGCCACTTCTAGCCTGGATGACTAGCCTTGTTGCTCCTCTCTAGCCTTGGAGGGCTCTTGTCTTCCAGCCATAACGGATGATGAAACAAAGAATGCTTAATGAATGCTTCCTTGTACTTAATGATGTAAAGGAAGACCACTAAAAGACAACAGAATTCAGATCCAATGCAATAGGACGACTGCTGCAGGTTTCAGAGGCGTGATGTTGAAACATTTCTCTTTCCTGTGTTGAGAAACTGCAAACTTTAAATGTGAAAATCTGTTGGTTCCAATCACTTGATCCCATTACTTGGTTTAATGGGTGGCTGATTTATTTTTTAGGGAAGTCGTTGGAAGGAAGGTTGACTGAAAAGTCATTCATGCCAAAATATTCCAAACAAAGCCCTATAAAGAAGACAAGAACCAAGGCAAGTAATGGAGGCTAAAGACAACAGGATGATGAAAACCCATCCAGGAAGTCCACTGAGCACTGGCAAGGAGGCAGAAGGCCCAGTCTCTAATTATGCCTCAAAACATTTATCAGCTCTGGGATCCTGGGCAAGGAACTTAACCTCATCCGATGGAGTTAAGAGTCCTCCATTGGGAGGAGACTATTGTGAGGGAAATACACTGAAAACTTTAAGGTGTTCTCTAACTGGGAATGACATACTATTCTTGTTCCACTAAAGTCAAGAGAAGGCTCCAAGAAGGGCTCAAGCACAGCTCGAGGAGCAGCTGGGATGAATATTGGATACTAGCCTGAGAGCTAGGAGAAGACCTTAGAGCCCTGAGGCCAATCCCCTCAGTTTACAGAGAAGCTGAGGCCTACGAGGGAACAGTGCCCAAGGTAGCATAACAAAGAATGGAGAGCAGGAAGAACTATTCAATTTTTATTCTACATCTCTTTTTTCTTACAAGGAGAACAATCTTTTCTTTCTTTTTTCTTTTTTTAATTAAAGATTTAGGTCTAGTAGCGAATTTATTTATTTATTTTGAAGGTAACTAGGGTCAAGTGATCTGTCCAGAATTACAGTTAGTAAGTGTCTGAGACCAGATTTGAACTCTGAGCAGAAAGGTCAAAACAAAATGGCTAATGGGGAATATGAAACCTAAGTTAAATAAAGATAATGAGAGTGCACCTAGCCGCCCTTTAAGTGTTCAAGTTACAAGGCCCAGGTAACTACACTGCCACTGCCAATGATCTACAAGAGTTGTCCAACAGACAAGTGATCAAAGATATAAAAAACAATTCTCAAAAGATTAGCAAACTATTAACAACCATATGCAAGAATGCTTCAAATCACCAGTAAATCAAAACAATTCTGAATTTCATTTCACACGTTGCAAATTGGCAAAGATGACAAAAGATGGGAATAGTCCATGTGAAAGGGGTTGTGGGAAGACAGGCACACAGGTGTATTGCTGGTAGAGCTGTGAATCAACACCATCATTTTGGGAAGCAATTTGAATTATACAAAGAAAGTGATCCAAATGTCCAGAGGGTTCATTACTGGGCAATTAATCCCAAAGTCATTGATAAGAACAAAGTCCTCAAATGCACCAAAATATTTAAAGTAGTACTTTTAGATAATAACAAACAACTGGAAGCAGAGTAGATCAGATCTACTAGGGAATTGCTAAACAAAGTATGGAACAGTAATCTAATGGAATCTTACTCTTACTGGATTGTAAGAGAAAACAAATGTGATAACAAAGAAGCCTGGGAAAATTGACACAATTTGATGCAAAATGCTGGAATGTATGAAGTAGCACCAGGAAAAGTCTATTCAATGACAGCAAAATGACAAATATCACACCTGGCCATGAGGAAGGGACACAAAAAATCCTCTTGTCCCAGCTTTTTGGGAAATGCAAGGTCCATGAAGAGGAAGGGTACTGCTCTTATTTCAAGATGTCCTGACTGATTTTGCTGATTCTTTTTTTTCTTCCCCTTTTTCTTTAAAAAACACTTGTTATCAGTCTCAGACATTTGATGCTTACTAGCTGTGTGACCCTGGCAAGTCACTTAACCCTGACTGCCTCACCAAAAGAAACAAAAAAAAATTTATTATGAGGAATGAATCTCTGGGAGTAGGGAAAAGGAAAGCTATTAAGAAATGTTGAGAGAAATTTTGGTGATATAAAAAATAAAGAAATCAGTAAATCATTATTTTTTGTTTGTTTTTACAAGGCAATGGGATTAAGTGACTTGCCCAAGGTCACACAGCTAGGCTAATTATTAAGTGTCTGAGGGCACATTTGAACTCAGGTCCTCCTGATTCCTGGGCCGGTGCTCTATCCACTGCGCCACCTAGCTGCCCCCTAAATCATTATTTTTTTAAAAAGAGGTCACTACAGGCTAGCACAATGGTCCAAACTGAATTAGATGACAAAGGTAAAGGTTTGCACACAGGTTTTAAAAAACTGACTTCACAAATACAAGACAGGAGAGGCACAGCTAGGAATGTGAATGACTACAAATGAGTCAAAGTCAAGGTGCGGAAGTCCAACACACAGGTGGGACCTTGGGCTTAACTGAAAGAAGAGAGAAGCCAGGGAGAAAGGAGGTTCATTGTCCTCTGACCCTTTCTGGGTCAGCTCTGGACACCATAGTCATAAAAGGCCAGAGATGAGGTGAAGCATCCCTAGGAAGGCACCTGGGAGATCAGGCTACAGGAGGACCAGCTGAAGGAACCAGGGATGTCTAGGCTGGAGAAGAGAAGAGAAGACTTCAAGGTTTGTGGGAACCTGGACAGGAAGCCATGTGGCAGGAAGAACAGACTTGTTCTGTCTGGCCCCAAAAGGCAAAAGGAGAAGTCATCTGTGACAACTGCAAGGACACAGATTTCAGTTCAAAATAAGGGCAATCTTCCATCAAGTAAGAAATAGGCCTGAGCCAAAAGTGGGTTCTGTTCTTCAGTCCTCCTTAGGGCTGCATTTATCCACCCATAAAATGAGGGACTTGGGGCAGATCTCCTGGTTCATCTCAAGTTTTAAGCCTTAGCTCTTGTGAGCTATTAGTGAGGTCTGGATCTGTATATTTATTCTCTTAGTTAATCACTTAAAACCAGAAGGGGCTTCCTGGAGAGGTGGTGAATCCCCAATCCCTGGAGGCTTCAAGCAGAAGCTGAAGCACCACTTAGGGACAGGATCTGTCCTATTGACAAAGTCTTCAGCCAATCAGACCTTGGAGGTCTGATCCAGTTCTGCAATTCTACAATTTGGATTTTTTCTCAATTTTAAATTACAGGCATGAATTGAAAGCAATAATCTTTGGAACTAGGACTTAAGTAGAAAAATAGGCATCAATTTATCATTCTTTCCTATTGCAATTAAATAGCACTTTGAGGTTTTCGATCCTGGGAAGGAGGTAATTCTTTTCTTTTCTTTTCTTTTTTTTAAGGTTTTTGCAAGGCAATGGGGTTAAGTGGCTTGTCCAAGGCCACACAGCTGGGTAATTATTAAGTGTCTGAGGTCGGATTTGAACTCAGGTCCTCCTGACTCCAGGGCCGGTGATCTATCCACTGTGCCACCTAGCTACCCCCAGAAGGAGGTAATTCTGTAGAATGACCCCCATATCATAGATGAAGAAACTGAGGTGGGACACCACACCAATAGTCACCTACCTAATATGAGAGACAGGCCTGGAACTGGGGTCTTCTGGTGAGGGAGGGGCTTTTTCCATTAGGCCATAATAGACCCCTAGACTTATCTATATCCTGGGCCATAAACACACAAGAAAATGCTTCAATGCCAGACTCAGACTTCCTTTCTGGACAGAGTATAGAAAGGCAGCATTTATTCTCAGCAGATCAGATATATTAGGAAAACTCAACAAGCCACCTAGCTCTCCGACCACTGCTAAGAATGAGCCAGAAGGACACAAACACTCAAGGACACCATGGGCTCCAGTCACATGGCCACAGGCAGGCTCACCCCACCCTCTCAGGGACCCCAAAGTACCTCAGAGGGAGATTCACACAAGATGTTCTCTGGCTTCAGATCTCGGTGAGCGATGCCTGAAATGAAGGAGGGAAAGAAATAGTTAAAGTGCATACAATTATTAGATGTTCCACACACAATTAATTTTTTTCAAATATTGCTGCTCACAGATTAATTCCCAATTATGGTACATTAAAAAATTAACGAGCTGCAGGAGACAGAAGTAAGCGGGGCCACAGGGAGGGCCCTGCTGACTCGGGAGCCTGCAGAAACCAGGCCTCAACAGTCAGCCGGCATCAAGCCATCCGCCTTTGAGTGTGGCCAAGAGGGAGGACAAACTGAGGGCAGTAAAGAGCCCAGAGCCCCTGGTGCTCCAAACAGCAGCGCAGCCATAATTAGGTCCTCATTTAGAAGGTCTCAGGGGGACTGGCACTGCTGTAGCTCATTTCTTCTTGTGTGGCCACAACAAAAGCTTTCCGCCACACAGGATGCCCTGAATTTCCACTGGACCAAGTGTTAACAAGTCTCCTAATGCTCGCCTAATTCTCCCCCCTCCTCTGGCTGCAGAACAAACTGGCTGCTGGGGGGGGGGCATCCAAGGGATAATCTGATCCATCTAGGGGGAGGCAGAGAGATCTCTTCCTGTCCTTGGAGAGTACTTCAAGGGGACAGAGCCAAGACTCCTTCTTTCCTGAGGGCCCCACTGGTGTGTGACCACACATTACTAACTGTGGTCCTTGGCAACAGGGCACCCCCTAGCTACCAGGCTGACAAAGGCCCCCAGGAAGCTCCAATACAGGCCACAATGCTGTCTCCTTCCCTCTTCAGGGCAGAAAGGGCAGGTGAGATTGACGTTTCCCCATACAAAAGTTAAATGAAATCATACAATTGGTTGGCAGGATCTAAAGCAGAGGTAGTGGGCCAAGAGGCCCAGGGTGGGCCAGCTTGCCATCACTGTCATGGAAGTCAACTGGAAACCTGGGATTTTCTATTTCAAAAAGAACTTCCTACAGGCCCGGCTCTGGGCGCCACAACTTTTCAGAAATCCATCTCTTTCCAAAAGTCGCCTGACATGCCACCCCCCAAGCCCCTCCCCCCAGCACACCTGTGAGTGCCCTTCACCAACTGGAAGCTTTGCAGAGTTGAGTTACTTCATCCAAGTCACCTAATTGAATGAAAACCCACAGCAACCAAGTTCCAATTTGCCCAAATGGAGCCGGGCAACCACTGGCAGCTCTAAAAGGGAAAGTACTTTCCCATTACGGCTAATGTTTCCAGAGGTGGTCATGGTGCCCCTTGCCTACAACTTCCCAGGGCCAGGCGACAGGCCAGGGACCCCAGGCCTGGAAGCGTCGACAACCACTGGATACCAGCCCGCCTTCCACCGATTTCCCAGAGGTTCTGCTGCAGCGTGGCCGGTATTTGCAAAGTACAGACCTTGTTTCCAGGCTGACCATTGAGGCCTCATCCATCTTGGCAGAGTAAAGTTATTTATCAAGCTCCAAGGTTCAGTCGGCAATCGTTTTTCAGTCATTTCAAGGATCATGTGATGGAGCAGGCTGGCGGTGGGGGAAGAAGAATTCAGGGGCTCCTGGCAGCTCCCCATCCCCGCCCCTGGGCCCCCAAGTCACCCCTGGAAGCCGGCTGGAGCCCAGCCCCCTCCACCAGGGATCTCCAGGAGGCGTGACCCACTTTTGCAATCAACAGCGGTCGTTGTAAATCTTTGTCAGGCAGGTGTTACCTGAACACATCCCAGCCTTCAGCCATGGAGTCTATGCCATTCATCACAGATGCCACATGTCAGAACCCCCCCCCCAACTCCCTGGAATCCTCCCAGGTGCAAATCCTACCCCCAATCACCACATTGTCTGAGGGGAGGAGAAGCACAAGTGTATAGGTATGTGCACCCATGTGTAACATATCACACGGCAGACCTGTGTAGCCCTAAAAACACAGTCTGGCCAAGAGCCACAGCACAGTTCGGTCTGGACCTCTCTTGGACATTCCTCCATCATTCAACAACAGGGATTTTTATGTGTCATTATTAGAGGCACTTTCCCGCCTCGTAATCCAAGGAGCTGAGCAGGTCATGGGCTAGAGATGGGCTGGAGTCAGAAAGCCCTGAATTCAAATCCCATCTCAGATAGTTCCTAGTTGTATGACCTTGGACAAAGGTCACTTAACTTCTGTTTGCCTCAGTTTCCCAACTGTAAAATGAGGATGAGAACTCCTCTCTCCCAGGGTTATTGTAAAGATCAAATGCATACAGCAAGCACTTAATTAATGCTTATTTCTTTCCCTGAGGACAGGACCTTGACACCCCCTCCCCCCCAGGGCCTGGCCCAGGAAGCTGCCCTCCTCCAGCCCAGACCAAACTCAGCATTCTCCTGGCTTCCTTCTTTCAGTGAAGGCTTTTGTCTTGACTGAGCCCAGGACAGGAGAAAATTGTTTATAGTTCAAGGGGTCTTTTCCCCTCCAAAGTCCTCAGTGGGTCCTTATACAACCAACTTCAGGAAAAGACAGAACAGAAGCAGGGCTCATGGACTCACTAACTCTTCTTTCCCAATACCACTACAACCCAGGCGCAGTGATCCTTCCAAGCAGACACACCCCAGCCCAACCCCCCCACACACACACCTGCCACCCAAGAGTGGCCGTAGGCAAAAACCTTTGTTACTGCTAAAGTTGACAAAGGGAATGAGACCCAATTTACAACTAAAAATGTTAAATGAAAGCTCTTTCCTGCTGGTCCAAGCCCAACTGTGTCTGTAATAGGTGCAAGAACTAAGGAGATTCTACACAGGCCAACACAGCTCAGCCAATTTTAATCTAGCCTACTCTTTAGGATGGAGGTGTGCTCGCTGAAAAGGAGTCCTCAGCTTCTGATACCCATTTACAGAGGGTCTCAGAACACATTACTCCTCACCCCCTGCCTGTGAGGGGGCATGTTCCACAAGACTGAGAAAACCCAGGCCCAGAGTCTCAATTGTACCACTTCTCCTAGTTAGGTCATCTTTTATGAATGAGCAGATGATAGCCCCAGCTCCTGGAAGTGAGCAGGGAGCCAGCTACCCAAGAGACCTTACTCTCAGAGGGCTGCTCATGGGGTCATGGAGTAGGAATGAGCAGTCTCACAACCACCGACATACCACCCTCACTTCACTAGCAGTAGAAAACCTCCCAGTTAGAGGCATGGCTTAAACAGCTTCAACTGAAAGAGGGAGAAAGAAGAGAGCTTGGGCCTCGCTTTGACCTCCACATCACCAATCAAACTCAAAATATTTGCCAAGCAGTTAGTCTGGAGGGGCCCAAATAAGATGAGCCTCCAGGCAAGTGTGCCCAGAGCTCTGGCTCACTCACCTTTCGTATGCAAGAAGTGCAGGGCAGAGGACACGTCCCGGACCACCCGGCTGGCTTCCCTTTCATTGAAATGCTTTCGCTTTTGGATGTGGGTCAAAATAGAGCCTTTCACAAAAGAGAAGAGGACCGAATGAATGCAAGAAAAGGAATTTGTCAGACAACAGTCTGTCAAACAATTCAATGATCAAACAACACAATCTACCGAGGATTAATAGGACTTTGGAACAATGTGATAACAACAAACCATTCAGTTCGGTTCAAGAAGAATGAGGCAGGAACCACTTTAATAACAAGAGCTTAGGGGCAGCTAGGTGGCATAGTGGATAAAGCACTGGCCCTGGAGTTGGGAGTACCTGAGTTCAAATCCGATCTCAGACACTTAATAATTACCTAGCTGCGTGGCCTTGGGCAAGCCACTTAACCCCGTTTGCCTTGAAAAAACTAAAAAAAAAAAAAACCAAAAGCTTAGCAATTCTAGGATGTGTTAAGGATTGCCAAGCACTTTACAGATGGATAAACTGAGGCAGGCAGACATTAAATGGCATGTCCCAGTTGATACAGCTATTAAGTGACTGACAAGATCTGAACCCAGGTGCTTTGGATTTCAAGGGGCTGGGATTACTTATGGCTCATGAGACCCCTGGGGGTGAGGGGCCCCCTCTGCAGGGGCTGACCTCCCAGACACAGAGAACTTCCCTTTAGAGCACTGAAACATCTGATGAGAGATGCAAACATGCACCATTTGTGATATTTTTTCTTTTCTTTCCCCCCCAGGATTCCTTTACTCTAAAGGCAAAGAGAAAAGGATTGGGAGGGCAGTATGAGAGGAAAAGTCCATTTACAACCTCTCCCCCACCTCCCTCTATCAATGTTCTCCAAGGCAGATTCTCCTGGGTTCCCACACACTGGAATGGGCCCATGGCCCAGGCTCCTAGGCTGAAGGTGGTAGAGGTCTCTGTCCACAGACAGTGACCAAGCCTGGAGCTCCTACACAAATCTGACAGAGGCCAACTGGATCTCAGAAATGTCTCATCCAACCAGGGACTCTGGGTTTCTTTTGGACATCCCCTACAATGACAGCTGCCACCATGAGTGCGTCAAGCTAAGACCTGCCTCTCTACAGACAGCTCTCTTGCTACCCCCAGGGCCCTCCCTGTCCAGGCTGCCTTTCTCTGGACCTGCTGGGATCAGACCTCTGGGCACCCCTACCCTCATCAGCTCCACCTCCAAATGGGCTCACACACAGGCAATGCTATGAGCTTCCTAGGAGGAGAAGGGGGAGTGTCCCCATCTCTACCCAGATGGATTCAACAAAGTAAGGTCAACAAACAGCAGCAGGAAAGCATGCTGGGTCTGCCCGGGTTGGTGGAGCTGGTTTGGGCTTTATCCCACGTCAGCTTTGCTGGTCTCTGCCCTCCTGAGGTCTTCCCCTTTGGCAGGGTAGTCCAGGGGTCTTCCAGACCCACTGCAGATCACGTGGGATGGCAGTGAGCAGTTTGTGTGGGGAGCCAGTTCCTGTTCTAGTAGAAGTGGCCCCTATGGGTGACAGCAGTAAATAGCTTCCCCTGTCAGGGTCTCAGCTTCCTCAATAATACTCAGGGACCCTTGCAGTTCTATCAAGTGTTGGACCCTTCAAGCTTACTGATCCTGGGACGGTCAGTTCAGGTGGCTCAGGCCCAAGGCAGATGAGGTCAAGGGTCTATGCCCAATTCCTAGCAAAGTCAGTGAGCTTCCCCCAAAGACTGAGTCTCTGGGGGGGCTGCAGCCCTCCTCACCTCTGCAAGTCCTCACTCAGGTACACCCCAAAGGGCTTAGACTAAGGAGGGACAGAAGGGAACATCAGGGAGAGAAAGCAAGCAGCTGGCTTCCTGGGAGCTGCTCCCACACAGACAGATGGTGGGCCAAAGGACCAGCTTCCTCCTGGCAGTTGGCCCACTGCTGGTCCCACTCCACCTTGGCTCCAAGCCCTAAGCTAGTCCCTCCTCCAGTGATTGTTTCTGGTATAACCAATGCATTCAGAAACTCCCACCTCATAATTAATTTTGTTAAGTGGTGAATCTGTCAAAGCGGGGGATTGGTAAATTGATGACTAAATTTATCTATATGCAATTCCTATTATAATGAAAAGGTGCTTATAGAATGCCAAGCGGCCTGCCATTTAAGCTGCACAAATGGTAATTATCCTCCTTCCCCCCGGCTTCCCTTCTCCCAAATCAAGGGCAGTTCTAAAGTCCTTCATCCTTTTCATTCCAGAATCGGTCTAGGGGACTCTGGGAGTGGTGACGGATCATCACTGCCCACAGCAGCGGCAGCAGGGGCACTAAGTACCTCCTTGCAGTTTCTCGAAGACCAGGTAAAATCTTGCATCATCTTCAAAAAATTCAATCAGCTCCAAAATGTTCCTAAAAGGGAAGAAAAAAAGAAAGACATGATGGGAGAACCAGCATTGACGTTCCTTTTTGGCCACAAGACACCCCGCTGTGGATCCAAGCTCCAGTTGGAATGGCTGTGCTCTGGGAGCTAGGGCCATACTGGCTCCAGGTCACCTTAGCTTTCCATAATGTTGTGCCCCTTGGGCTTTTCCACCAAGCCCGTGCTGTCAAACCCAGCCCTAAAATCCGCCAGGTAGGGTTATAAAAAAGTCCCGGTCACATTAGACCCCAGAAAACCCACAGCAGCCGCTGGTAAGCAATTGCGGTTAATAACGTGGACGAGTAGCGCGTGTCCTGGAGGCAAGTATAAAATAATTACTTGCCCTCCTCCTCTCCCATAAATCACGGGGCAGTATTTACATGGCCTGGAGAAAATGGAAACATCTGTCAAACAGACTGGGGGCTGAACGCGGGCACCGCCAGCCCCCGACTGCTAAGTGCTGCTTAATGAAAGAGCGGGAGCTTTGCAGCGTGGGTACTTGTAGCGCTCCCCGGTGAACACTCTCCATTTGCCCAGCATTACAGGCTCTGCCAGCAAGGTCGTCTTGTAGCTCAGCAGGGAGACCTACCACCTGCCTGGACTCCAGGGCGGGGAGTGGCACCCAGGGGGGCTTTCTTTTCTTTCTGGTCTTTTCTTAGAGTGAAACCAAGTCCAGCTTCTAACACTGAAGGAAGAAGCTACAGAGAGCCTGGCCTCCAGGTCCCAATGAAGCCCTGGCCCCTCCAGGGGGCCCAGAATGGAGGCTAAGGAGGATGACTAACCAGGCTGCCAAGTAGGTGGCAGGCAGGCAACACGCAGACTACTCGGGCCCTGGCCTTGGGGAGCTGTGTGGGAGCAGCAGACAGGTGTGATCACCTGGAGATGACCGAGAGAGAGGGGTCCCAGGATAGAGAAGGACGTGGGCAAGGGGAAGGGAGGCTGGGCTTCCAGAGTGTGTGTAAGGGTACAAGGTAGAGGAAGCTGGGAAAGGCAGGAGGCACTGGGTTTAGGAAGGGCTCTGGGAGCCAAGTCGGGGCTTATCAACTGGATCCTGGAGGAAACAGGGAGTTGGGGAGTTTACTGAGTGCAGGGAGGCATAAGGCCACAGTATCTGGGGTGACATCACCAGCCTGCCCCCAACCCATTGATCACTCCCACATTCCACTAAAGGTCAGCCAGAAAAAGAAAGAAAAGTTTCTTCCGTTGACATGCCAGCAATCTGAGGCCTCTTAGGGTGCCCTCATTTCAACAAGCAATAATTAAGTGCCTACTATATACAATGCATTGTGCTAATAGCCCAGATGTAGAAACACGTGAGCCCAGAGCTGGTCCCTGCCCTGGGAGAGGGACAGAGCAGATTCTAGGAGAGGACCTACAACACACACACACATACACACACACACACACGACAGAATATTCCACAATCAGAGCTCTTCAAAGTCTGAGGAAAAAAGGCACAGAATCTACTGGCCCCACCACAGACCTGAGGTCATCAAGTCTAAAACAATCCTGGTCCTCTCATTACTCTAGAGCCCCATGACATAAAAAGCTTCTCCCCTCACAATAATTCAGGAGGGTGGTGCCCAGCATTATCTCCTTCCACTCCCACCAATAAGGAGCCCTGAGGGTTCAGGATAGGAAGTGATCAGCTCAGGGTCACTGAGCAGCCACTACATGATGAGGCTTCTCTGAAGGGTGGGCTTGCTACTGAAAACAGTAACTGGGTTCACTCATAAAGTTGAGGAAGGGGGCACCTCAGCAGCACCAGTCAATAGGCACACAATGTGCCCGTCACAATCTCAAGACTGGATCCTGGGCTCTGATCTTTAGAAGCCTGGAGACTATGGACAGGTCACTTCCACAGGTTAACACTCTGTACATAGGGACCCTCCAGGACTAAAGATCAAAAGTCAAGTGCTTTGTAAGCTGTCCTCACCCCACTCCCTCCCCACCCAACCATAGGGATGAGGGGGCAAGTCAGAAGTCCCAAGCAGCCACTCCCCTGAAGGAACCCCCAAGAAGCTGCCGGACTCCTCTCAGACTCACTTGTTGCCTTGACACTGATACAACGTCTCTACCTCTCGAAACACCCGGCTCCGACTGTGCCCGGCTTGTTTTTCAATGATCTGTGGAAAGAAAGAGATGGGTCAGGGATGAGTCCTTGAGCTTAGGATCGAGACATTCTGGGTGATGCAGCCAGACTGTGCCAAATGAAGGGGGTTTCTGGGCTAGATGAAGCCAGAGACATCTTGAAGGATCCTGCCAAAGTTGTCATGTTAAAATAAGGGGATGACTGCTTCTCCTCCAAAGCTCAACCCCAACCCACACACTTGCCACATGCTGTGGGATGAGGAGACTGGACAAATTCAAACTATCCTGGCCCCAAAGAACCTCACCTTCTCCTGGGGCAAGGCTTCGTGAAGAAATGAGTTCCATGATCTTCAAAATCATATATTCTGACGACTGTATTTAAATATTATCTCAATGTAATACATTTCCTTTACAACTGTAGACATTGTATTTCATGCATTTAAAACTCTGAGTCTGAGCAGAGGTCCCAAGACCTGTCCAGTTTGTCTGCCTGAGGGGTCCAGGACAAAAGGGAGACCCTTGGTCTTAAAGTTTTTCCAGACAAGAGAACATGAGGCAATAATCAGAAGAGAGTGATAGCACTAGTGTGTGTGTGTGTGTGTGTGTGTGTGTGTGTGTGTGTGTATGTGTGTGTGTGTGTCTGTGTGTCTGTCTGTGTGTGTTGGTCGGGGGGTGGTGAGGGTGGGAATCTGGGCTGTGGCACCTTGGCAAAGCCTTCAAGGAAGACAAGAGAGGCCTGAGAGACAGAGGTGGTAATCCCCTGAGCTCACATTTCTATGGTACTTCAAGGTCTGCAAAGACCTATATACAGCATGAAACAGCATATTACAAGGCAAAGGCCTGGGGGAGCTGAGGGGAAGGGGAGACAAAGAAGTCCAAGAACAGCTAAGAGACCAATCTTACTGGAACACACCAGGTATGACTAGGTGGGTGTACCATGAAAGCAGGATGGAAAGATGGGCCACAGTCAGCTCATGATAGACTTCAGATGCCAGACTTAGGAGACAGGAGGCCCCAGCATTTTTTTTTTTAACGAGGCTATGTCATGATCAGATCTAGGCCAGCTGTGTGGAAGAATGAACTAGGGAAAGACAGATCCAAAGCAGGAAGCCCAATTAGAAAGCCAGCATGCTAGGCCAGAATGGAGAGGAAGGCTCCAACAGTAGCCCTGTCTGCCTATCTGCTCTGGTCTCCCCTCACTGAGCAAACAAGACCATTCTGAGAGCTGCTCCTCCCTTCCTCCTCCTCCCTCCCCCACTACCTTCTGGGCTCCCATTTGGTTCATGTCTGCTCCTCACCTCTCTATATGCACGTGCACCTTAGACCCCACTTTCTCCACTAACCCAGAAAATCGGCTCCCCTCTCTTCTGTTCTATCTCTCCCTGTCTATTGGCTGTTTCCCTACAGTTTATAAATATGCCCATGTCTCCTCCATTCCCCAAAACCCCTCGCTTGACCATATCATCCTAGCTTTCTCTTTCCCCCTGGCTAAATTACTTTATGGAGCCAGGAAGTCTTACTTTTTCTTTTCTTTTCTTTCTTTTTTTTTTTTTTTACAATTTTACAGTTTACAAAATTAACCCGTATTTATCTTCTCTACCATCCACCTGTCTCCCCCAACCTGAACCCCAGAGAAAAGAAAAAGGAAAATAAAGCCAAAAAACTTCATGACACTCAAGCAAGCCAAAGAAATTCCCACATTAGCCATGACAAAAACTGGGTTAAATTCTGCATAGTTAGCCTATGACCTCTTTGTTTGGAGAGGGGTGGCATTATTCACCCATCATTAGCCCTCTGGAATGATAGGTAGTCAGTCATTAGGTTAATTGGAGTCCTGGAGTCTCTCAGAGCTTTTCTTGTTTTTTATAATAATGTAGTTATACATATTATATGTTTACATGTAGACACAGCTCCTGACTCTTACTTCCCTGTTCCAGCTTATAGAAGTCTTCCCTGGTTTCTCAGAATCCATCCCTTGGAGCACAACTGTGTTCTCTGACATCCATATACCAAAACTTCATCCCCCAAATGATGGGAACCTCTTACCATTAGAATGCCATAAGGGGGTGTCTCACCCTCTTATAAGCCTTCTGTCATCTAACTCCAAACTTCATTGTTCAACGAAAACCTTCTTCTCCAAAGTCCTCACTGAGCTCTTAATACCCCAATCTACTGGCCATCACCCTCCTGCCCTAGCCCTGTCTTCCCTGGATTCCCCTGACAGCCCTCATTCCTGGCTCTTTTGTCCTAGTCCAAATCCTCTTCCCCTTCCTCTTCTTCCTCCCACTTTCTCCTACTAATCCCTCTTGTCTTCTCCCCCTCCTGCTTTTCCTCTGTCTCCACTGTGGGACTTCCCCTCAGGTCATGCTTGCTAACTGTGTTTGGGCTTCAAACACTAAATTTTCCACAGATGGAGATGGGAGGGAAGGGTAATCTATCCCAAACATAAGGAGCAAAGGACAAAATGAGGAGATAGGTTTCATCTGTTCTTTCTTTTTCCTTTTTTAAACCCTGGATGTCCCAGACTCACTCAGATCCAACCCCATTACTGATTGGTCCAAGGGGTTGGATGGGCTCCATTTCTGATCTAGGATGTTCATACTCCCCAGGGTGCTAGTCAGTGGGAAGGATGCATTGGGCTTAGATTCCTGAAGTTCAGTACTCCCTAGCTCCAGTCATCCACCAGCCTCAAGGCCTCTAATATCTGGAGCTCTGGGTATTCCATTCATTTTTCAAAGGATGCAACTGTGTTAGAACAGTGTATGGGCAGTTCAATAATGACTAAAAGTCTCTTTACAAATCCAAATTGTCCCCTTATGGGGATACTTACCTTTACTGCATATTCTTTGCCATTCTGCAGGCTCACAGCACCTTGAACTTTGGCGTAGGCACCTTCTCCAAGCAGCTCAGAAGTCAGTCTGTACAAATCTGACAAGGACAGAGAGCAAGGAAACAAGTTCGTGGAAGAGTAGAAAACATCCTCCTAGGAAGAGCCTTTCCTCCATCAGGCAGCAACCTTATGAAGATGAAATCCTGCCTTTGGCACTCACTCCTGGCAGGCTTGGGCCCTCTCTGCCTCTGCCCAATGAGGGAGCTGGTCTAGCTCACTAAGCTAGGCAACCATCACTTGCTGAACTTTAATGAGGAGTTAATCATGACAAATTTCTGGGCAGAACACAGTCAGTCATCATCTCCCCCCATAAATGAACTGAGATGCCAGGAGGGCTGGGGGTGATAGAGGGTGGGATGAGAAGGGTGGCCTGGGCCTCCCCTGCAGTGAGGCACAAGCCAACCCCTCCCCCCACCCAGCAGGCTGAGCAGCTAGGAAAAAGGAAATGCAAACCAGCACCAGCCCAGCAGACATCGGAACATCTTGGTCTAAGGGTCTCCTTTTTACCAAGCAGTTAGATCTGGATCACTTTGACTCATGAAAACCCCTAGTTGGGCTGGCACAAAATGCCCTTCTTAGCAGGAAGCCATGAGCCTGTTCACTGAAGGAGCAAGGCCTGTGGGCAGGGAAACGCTGAGCCCCCTGCTCCCGATGGCCCCAGGCTTGCCCACATCCTAAACTCAGGGTTGGAGATGACATCATGTCTCCTAATGGATTTGGTGGTTTGGAATGAGTCTTTTTCAACAGCCAATCAGAGTGAAAGGGTCCAGAGGTTAGCCTTGTCTGACTAACAGGCGGTTCAGCTTGGAAAAAATCAATTTCCAACTTGGTCTACAAAGTGGTGAAGCAGGGCCAGGAGTGCTAAGGGATTACATTTATTAGTGGAATGAAACAAAGGGGAAATCACTCTGTTCAATTAACCCTAACTTAACTGCTTACCAAGATTCTCCAAACCTCAGAACAGGAAGTGACCTTAGGAGGCCTCTAGTTCAGACCATGCTAGAATCAAAATAGACTACAAAACACCTCCAACTAGGAATTCCCCTCTAGGGACAGGATGGAGACCTCACTACCTGTGTGTCCCAATTGCCAAAACCGGCCTCTTTGTGAGCACTCCAACACTAGGAGATGACTCTCATACTCTCTCAACACCCCTCATTTCATATCCAAATAAAGGACATACCACCAGGGCCCTCAATTTAAAAGGTGCACTGAATGAAAAGGTGATGGGCATAGGAAGGAGACCATCTGGATTTCAGTCCTAATTCTGCCACTGACTGGCTGTGCAACCCCAATGGCCACTTTTCCTGCCTGTACTGCAGTTTCTTCATCTCTAAGATGGAGATAATTCACCATCCTGGTCCCACCTTTCTCCCCCAATAACTGTGAGAATCTTCTGGTCAGAGGAGACAGAATCACCAAACCTCTGAGTTAGAAGTCACCCAGAGGTCACTTGATCTGACTGATGACTGAATAAAAATCTCTACATCATCAACCTCTCCTTGGAGAACTCCAGAGGCAGGTTAGCACCACCTCCCTAGGACAGCACTCATTTTAAAGGAGGAGCCTTCTGGACACCAAGCCTACATCTGCCCCCGGGGGGCCTTCTTTCCATTGCTCCTGCTTCCTTCCCTGAGGACCAAGCAGACCAAATTATAGGATCAGAAGTCAACCTCAAAGGAAGTTTCAAGAAAAGGAAACTGAGGCCTCAAGAGGTTACATGACTTGGCTGAGGTAAACAGGGAGCAAATGAAAGAGCTGGGATCTGAGCCCAGAACCATTGACCAAGTCCAGTCTTCTTTCCCCTGGACCATGGGGGTCCCTCTGATCCACATCTTCTCCCTCTCCTGGACACAACCCTTCAGGATTACGTCACAGCTAAACCTGTTATTCAGACTTTTCCTTCAGCAACTCTCACATGGCATTACTCAAGATGTTCTCTACCCTTACTGCCCTCTTCATCTCCTCTGGATACTCCAGATTGTTAATGTCCTTCCTAAAATGTGGTGTTGCTGCCTGGGTGGCTGCTCAGATGTGGTTCTCTCAGGGCAGAGGATCAGGCCTTCTCTCTGAGACTGTACACTGACACTCTCTAGGTCCCCAAAGCCTTTCTAAGCCACCATCACGGCACACTCCTGACAGTGGAAGGCCTTCCCTGAGATCTTTTTTCCCCACATCAGCAGCTGTCCCACCATTTCTCCTGCATCTAATACCAATAACTACTATTAAAATCCATCTAATTCAACTCAACTGTCCAATATAGAGGCTCTTCTTCTCAGCTTTGGGACTCCAAACTCAACAAGTCTGAGCTCCACCTCTACCCAGATGACTAGGGGACCACCCAGAGACCTTTCCAAACTAACAGAACTTGAGGGTTGGAGGGGACCCGCAGGGTCCCTGAACTAGCACAAACCAAATCTGACAGGAAGTCCTATTCTAACAGAGCTGAGTCAGCTGGAAGATCTTGGGTTCTGAAATTCGAACTAGGCAGGATTCCTAGAAAACCCACATCCTCTCTTCTAAGGAGAGGAGGGCTGAGGTAGTGAAAAGCGGTTGTTGTTTATTTTTGTTGTGGTTCACAACAGTCTGCATTTCTATGGTGTTTTAAATGGATCAAAGCACTTTACATTTTGGTTAGATCCTCAGTCAGGGCAGGTAGCAGTATTATCTACCAGTTTACAAATGAGAAAACTGAGGCTTGGAGCCTAGAAATGACTGGTGCAGGGTTATAAATCAGGATTTTAAGCAGGATTCAAACTCAGGTCTTCTAATCTTTGAAGCCAGGAAAGGGAGGAAAGAATAAAGGAGCATTTATTAGGTGCCTCCCTCCTATGGGTCAGACTGGATAAGGACCAGCCCCTGACCTAATGGGAGAGACTCCCCCAGATGGGAATGGTGGCTGGATAGACAGCATGAAGCTGCAGAGCGGAGCCCCAAGTCAAGGACTTGCCATGCCCTTACCAGTGGCTGAAACCAGCCAAATAATACATAATTTGGGTTACAGTGGCTAGAGCAGGAGGACTCATAGGCATACATCAGGAAGACAGCCCTGTGGCCTGAGAGCTTTGCTCTCAGGGAAGACGGAAAGGCAGCAGTTCTACAGACTTGGAGCCCAGGTAGGTCCAGGTTCAAGTCCCATTTCAACATGAGCTGTGTGACTAGGTCTGGTTATGCTCCCAACTAAAGGGCCCATCTCCCTCGAGTTTCACCGCTTTATGTCTTTCCTGTGCCTCCTCTTCCTCCTCCCTTACAATCCTCTCAGCCCAGACATCTGAAAACCAACTTATGTCTCTTTTCCTCCATCTCCAAGCTGTGTCCCTCTTTGGACTCATTTAGGGGACCGAGACATGTTATCCTGAGAAATCTGAAGTCAGAACAAGAATAGTGATATGACATGGAAAGGTTGTACAGGTGATGCTATCCCCAGGTGGGGAAACTGAGGCAGAGAGCAATGAAATGACCCAGCCCTAATCAACCATAGCCTTGTCAGCCTCTCAGCCTTGTTAGCAAGACTTGAACTCAGGTGGAACCTTTCACCAGCTGCTCTCTCTGGGCCTCAGTCATCCTATCCTCCAATTCCAAGCTAATATCTTGACTTTGAGTAGTAGAAGGAGTATCATCTGGATCAGGCTGGTTCTATTGGGTCCCAGGGGAGCAGAAATGAGAAAAATGAGGCTGCTTGAGAGGGGGAGGACCCCAGTTAGACAGTCTTAGAGGAGGTTCTTACTGGGGGGGGGCGGGGATTTGCTACAGAAGAGTCAGTCCTCATATCCTTACTGTGGCTACTGCACTATTGGGGGCACATGGGAGAAAAGTAACCCAACTGACCTTCAAATCTTTCAGGCAAGGAATCCGTGGCTCGGGCCTTCCGCTTTTTCTTTCTCCTGGTACCACTTTCAGAGATAGGAAAGGGCTGGCTGCTGCCCATCTCTAGGAGGAAGAGGGGAGAGAACTAAAATCACATTGCTGTCTCTCCCACCTTCCAGCATCAAAGAAGGAAGAGGGAAAAGTCAGGGAGGGCAAAGGGAAGCTGCTGGGTAAATCTCCACAAGAAGGACTATTGATTTGCTTTGCCCTGGAGGCAAAATGAAAGGCAAAGCCATTATAGAAGATCGTTAACTGTGAAAAGAAACTCAGACAGGCAAGCAGGATTAAAAAACAAGCTTGTGAGTCCACAGACCGAGGGGGCCCCCTGGCCCAGAGCACCCCACCTTTACCCAGGCCTTCTAGACCAGCATCTCATGATCCAGAAAGGGAGGCTGCTGCCCTTCTGGAAATGGGGAAAGAGAGGCCCAAAAGGTGCTGAGATTGAGTGGCACGGCCCTAATCCTGCCTCTCCCTGGATTGCTCTGGGCAAGTGTTTATCTCAGTTTCCTTGTCAGTAAAATAACCTCACCCTATTCCCTCCCTCTCTCTTCAAGGTTGTTGTGGAAACCGATGGCATCAGGTAAATCTTCAGTAGGTACACAGACTTTAGGTTAGGGCTGCCCTGGATTCCTTAGGTATCTTTTGGGCCGATGATCTTTTCAAAGGAAAGTCCAAAAGTAATCAGGGTCCAGGATAGGCTGACCATAATTATTCAAAAGAAATCTTTTCCATTAAGGAAAGTAGACAGTATAGAGCAAGAGGTGACAACTCAAGCCCCCCCCCCCCACGGGGGGGTGGGGTGGGTGGGTGTTGTAGCCCTTCTGGCAGATATACCCAGAGACCAAGATTTAGCTCAGGCTCCTGCCACCCCAGTTCATTACTGTTCTCTCTCAGAAAAGCACCTGGTTCTCATCCTTTCTGGGGAGACAGAGAGAGACTGAGGCCAGGACAAAGTGACTCTGAGACAGATGGACACAGGCACCAAAGTGGGAGCAATCAAGAAAGCAGGTATGAGACCAAGAAGTAGAGAGGGGAAATAAATAAAATCCTGCACCAGGAACCAATCACAGGGCTGCTTTTAAGACTATAGTGAGGGTCTTGCCTGGTTAAAGATAAATTACTCGTAGAACACACCACACACTGATCCAGAATGGAGGCTTAACTCTCTTTGCCTGCAGTTGGAAATAATAAGATTTCTTGAAGTCTCTGTGTCTAAATCCCCACCTGGGCAATTAAACCTTTACATCCTTCTGAAATAATGGCCCTGGTGCACTGATGGGGTGGAGAGAGAGGAGGAGAGTCTTCGGGACCAAGCTTCAATAAACATAGGCTTTGTTTTTTTTCTCTGGGACTTTAAAATGGAAGCTGGCGAGCTGCTTGCCTGGCTGAACCTCGACCAGAGGCAAGGGCTAGATGCTTCTCTAAGGGCCCCAGTTGAAACTAGCAAAGAAATGGCAAGCCTGCCTGGGAAGATTGATGCCCGCTGGCGCAGTTCTGCCTGCTGTTCCCATATACAAGCACAGAACAGCTATTTGGAGAAAATGCACCGGACGTGTTCCTTGGTAAATCCCACAATGTTCAAGTACTGACGGTGGAGCAGTCAAGTGTCTGACGGCTCAATCTGGGTGAGGGGCCAAAGGGCAAAGTCAAACCCGAGTACAGCTCAGTCTCCATTATCCAGACCCATAGACCTCGGCAATCAGCTTCACAGAACAGCCACAAGCACTCTGGGGACCATCCACACTTGGGAGAGCTCCAGGAGGTGTGCCCCATCCCTTCTGATATTCATACACACATTAGACATGTTATTAAATGCCAATTGTGTGTAAAGTTCAGATGAGAAACAGGTAGGTCCTTGCCCTCCTGAAGCTCCCTAAACCCTGGCCTTTCCTGGGTGACTTGGAAAGTGGGCTGGAGGGAAGAGGCCCAGCCAGGAGGGCAAGGCAGCCTTTCTGGGATTTCAGGGCAATGCAGATGGTCCCTCCCTAGGATGACATGACTAGATGAAGGGGCAGTGAGAAGAAAAGCCTGGAGTTCCATCAGACTTGTCCCTAGCAGACTGTCCGGAGAAAGGGGCTTTGTTCTCCATCCACACAGCCAGCTCACTGCTTCAGGAGGCTGAGGACCAATCAAGGAGACAGGAATTTAGGGAAAATCTTCCCCTTCATCCCTTCCCTTGATCACAATCCCCTGAAGTGGAAAAGGTGAGACTGATGCCCAGGGGAATCACAGGAAAGAAGCAGGTAGCTCTCACCCCCATCAGCAAAGCTAAGACTTTTCAAGGACCTCTCCCAGAAAGTCTAACCAACTGCTTCATCTCCTTGGTTTTTACTATGGAAATTCTGAGACAGCCTCCTGTAGAAGCAGCACACGGCCAGGCTGGGGCTACACACTTCTCACACCCCACACCCTCACCTCCCATTCACATCCTCCTTCCCTGTGCCTGCATGCATACACACACACACACCAAACACCATGCACACTGGCCCAGCCAATACCTACTCTACATGATCTCAGCAGAGGAGGAACACATGGTTAACCTTTTATCAGAGAAGCAGGAGAGGGTGGGCTTAAGGAGGTAGTCTGCTGGAGAATATGGGATGGAATGGGAGAGAAGGTCAGCCTTGGATGAAGGAGACTGGGGCAGAAGGCGCACAAGGAGATACAATAAGGAGGGAGAAGGGGGAGCTCACAGCCACTGGCTTCCATTTTCTCAGTCAAACCCACACAAGATCCCAGAGGATGGAGGGAAGAATTTGTTGGACAAGTGCTAGAAGGGCCACTGTAGTGGGACAGACTGCCACACAGCAGAGAGAGCCCAGCTGAGGTCTTGAAACCTCTCTGCAGTGGAGACTTCTTCCACCTTTACTCAGCTGCAAAGACTCAGGAGCAGAGACAGCAATTGGGGGGGATTTTCCTTCTTCTGAGTTGTTGCAGGTGTCTTGCTGATCTCATTTCTCTAGGCACTTTCACTTCAGCCAGCTGCTTTCCAAATGTTCCCATTAGCCACATGGGGGGGGGGAGGGGGTGCACAATGTCTGCAATACTCTCCCTCCTCAGTCCTGTGTCCCCCCTTCAGAAATAATCTGATTCCCCATTCTTCTCTAAGCCTCAGACCCCACTCTGCCCTAGGAAGCAGCTATGGACACTGGGGCCAAAAGCTCTTCGGTGGCAGAGGATTGTGACCATGAGTCCCTCTGGGACTGATCCATGGAACTGTTTTGTCCTCTCGATTCCTCTGTGGAGGTGAGGGGGAGTGCTGTCTTCAGCCCTTTTTATCAGTAAGATTCCCACATGTGGGATGAATTTGGGGCCAGGGAGGCTGATTAGGAGACTGATGGAATAGCATTAGGCCTGAGGTTATGGTTCACTTCTCTTCATATCAACTTTAAGATTGATAAAGCATGGAAAACCTTCTGCAGAGGAACAAATACATGTGACAGGCCCAGAGCTCCTAGGGAAGGAGAGGATTTGTACAGGTAGACCTGAGCACACCTGCAATGACAAAGTCCTTATCTGTAAAAGTTCCTAGGGAGGCAGGAAGCATGGGTGTGGTTACTCCCATGTTAGGAGAGAGAACTGAGGCTCAGAAGAAAGCAGGGGACTGAATCCGAAGCTAAGCTGAGACTCAGTACCAAGTCTTTTTCTTGAGAAATTTCCCAAGGTCATGATGGGGACAGGACTTGAAAAGTCCAAGAGGACTCAGGTTTCTAGTCCGAGGATGATGCCAGTGATCAGAATGGGGAAGGCAAAGGGCTGGTTAGCCGCGTCACCAACAGCATCTTCAGAGAGAGGGCTCAACAACAGCATTTAAGACATGGTTGGACTCAGCTCATCCCGTAGGACGTTGGTATGGAAAACCACACTATAACCAGATGGAAGATGAGAAGGGGAGGCACCTCCTGATTAAATACTATGGGGCATCTCTGGAAACCTCCTATGGGCTGTCACCATGAGGAAGAATTCAGAGAACAAGTCATATGTGAAACCAACTAAGCGTCTCTCTGCTAAACCTCTGCAGAAAGCCAAGCCTTCCCAGCTGGTTCTGGCAACTCAAACTAACATTAACCCCGGCACTTCATCCAGTCCCTAGTCCCTCCTTTCCCTTCCCGCTACAAAAAAAGAACTGCTCCCAAGCCTCCCAGAATAGTCGTGGCCCAGCAAAACCAAGTCCAGATTTCTCTAACAACTAGCTAGGGCATTTCCAATACTAAGTAATTCTTACCTAGACTTTCTCTTGGCTAAGTGAACACAGAGACACAAATTCGTTTCTCAACTGAACTTGAACCCGACAGGACAGTTCTTTTCTTCTGCAGTTCTGGGGTGGGTTTCATCGGTCCTCGTAATTCACCTGAAAAGTGCAGTGAGCATTCAGTCCCCCAATTTGCTGGTATCTCATCACATGTGGCATCTAAAAGAGACCAAGAGAAAGAGTTTGATAGAAGCCCTGGGTCCCCAAGAGGAAGTTCCAAGTGCTCACTTCTGGAGACAAGAGAACCCATCTGACCCCTCCCCAGCCAACACTGCTTCATGGTAACTTTTTCAATATTAGCCATGGGAACATGAAAAAAGACCCAATCCACCAACTATGGCACAGGCAGCATGAAGTTCTATGACCCTGGGTGGAGCCAGGAGAAGACAGAAAGACAACAGACCCCACATGTCATGTGGAGACTCTCATGGAGCAAGGGCTCTGGAATCCAGAGCACAGTGTTAGGTCTGGGGGGCCTCGCACAGCCAAGGGCAGGAGAGCTACTGAAAAGCCCAGGCCTGGCTACCTCCTCCAAGATATTCTGACCATTTTCTTACCCTCAAGCTTGTACTTCCTTCCTCTATCCAAAAAGTGCTGACTTGATACCCTAAGAATATTTCTGGGCTTCCGTTCAAAAAAATGTCTGAAAGAACTTTTACTTGGCTACCAGGCCCTTCCAGACTTTCCTTTGGTGACTCTTTGCACCATCAAAAATCCTAGACACATAATTCTCTGGCCTCCATCTCCCTCCATCTCATTCAAACAGAAAATCCCTTTTTTAATTATCCAGTAGGGTCCAGCCAGTGGTCCCCTGGTGATGGGTCTCCCAGGTACCTTACAGAGCTCTCTCTCTCTCTACTGTTGTCCATTTTTAGCATCTTCAAGGAGGAGACTAGGAGAATAAATGATAGCTTGTATTGATGTACATTATGGATCAGTAGGTTCTGTCCGGGTTGGTGATTTGGGGGAACATCCCATGAGGAGATGCCTTCAATCAGGGCTGGGTTGTATCTTCCTTATACCTCAGAATCTGAGAGGTCCAGTGACTTGGCATGGGCCCCACAGCTAGTGAGGGTCTGAGCCTAGATTTGAATGTGGGTGTTCCTGATTCCAGACTCATGGCTCTAACCACTGTACCACTAGTTGTCTAAGCATCTTATATTTTTGGCATTGCTCAAGATTCAAGGAATAAAATTGCCAACTGAAGTTCCAAGCAGATACCAAGGATTGAGTGTGGAGGGTGACACATGTGACTATCAAAGGGAAAAGGGGCAGAGAGGCCGAGATGAGAAGTCATAGCCCCCTGGCATGTCAGGCCAGTGAACAAAGTCCAGACAGAGGGCCTGGCCCAGTGGAGAGAAATTTCAAACATCAACCACCTATCGTGTACAAGGCTCTGTGTCCTCTGCTGGTGTCTCCTCTGCGTCACCCTTTTACCTCTATTTAACCTTCAGGACTCTGTCCTGGGCCCTCGTCTCTGCTCCCTCAGTACAACTTCCCTTGGAGATCTCAGTAGCTCCCAATGATTAATTATCGTCTCTATGTGGAATGCTGTCAGAACTGGAAGAGTCCTTAGAGAAGATCTAGCCTAATTCTCACACTTTACAGATGGGGAAATTGAGGCTCAGAGATGGAGAATGAATGGCTTGCCCAAGTTCATAGATCTAGTTTGAGGAAACAGCCCCAGGTCTTCTGCTTCCGTTCATTCCCAGGGTGTTTCTTAAGATTACTCTAGGAGTCCAGTGATAAAACCAGTTATAAGATCACTTAGGAGTCATGCTGAAAACCATTCTGCAGGGTTCATTTTCTCCAGTTGAGCTCCTTGAGAAAGCTCAAAGCATAATCTGACACAACATTTTTGCAGAAAGTAAGATAGATCTGTATCACTTTGGGGACTGGTCAACCTTTTAGGTGGTGCCTCCCATGCACAAGGTTCACTGAATTCAGTTGAATTTAGATTTGCTGAAAGGGGAAATCTGTTTTCTATGGCAGAGGTATATGAGCTGTCTTTGGGGTAGAAGCTTACCTTTCCCTTTCCCTTCTGGGGCAGGATGATCACTTGGGGTGGGGGGATGCCATAGACATGGAGAATCTTAGTCAGGTAGGCATTGGATCTGTATGATTATGCCCCAAGCCAAAGAGAATGAGGTCGTTTTTTTTGTTTTTTTTTTTTAAAAAGGGGCATTTTTCTCACCTGCTACTCTCACCTCCTGAATCCAGGCCCCTGAACTCACCTAGTCTCCAGGAAGCCTTGACAAGAGATGCCAAGAAGAAGAAAGATGGCAGAGTCCTCAGACCAAGCACAGGGCAGCCCAGAGGAAGTATTGCCAACACTGATGGCCATAATAAACACCACTCCTCCCTTAGTCACATCCTCATAGCAGCCAGACCAGAAGCCAGAAAGAAGCCAGGAAACGAGGCAGCTGGACTTGCCAATAAAAGAAGCCAAACTTGGAGATCAAAGGGCCCCATTCAGGGACTCTACCCAACTCTCAATTCTAGAAGACCTTATGGGTTCCTCAAGGACACCTGGCCTGTGAGAAGCATACAGTAGGCACCTATCAAGTGCTTCTTAGTTGACCTTTCATCAGTCCAGTGATGGGCTTTCACAGAGGACAAAACTGAGTCTCCAAGAGGTAGAGGGATTTTTTTTTCCAGGAATAAACAGACCTAGTTGGCTCTGGCTCCATACCTAGAGCACTTCCCACCAGGCCACAGGGCCAGGCCCCTGAGGAGGGCCCCCTTTGAAGGGCCCACAACAAAGCCTGCTCCAATCCAAGTCAGAGACTGTCTACAGTTCCTTTTCTTCCAACTTCTATTAGATGCCAAAGTTATATGAAATGGAAGGAGATCCATACAACTACTGACCTGTTCTGGTGTTGAAATCAGCTTTCTCTGACCTGCTGCCCCACCTCCCACAGGGAAAGGAAATGTCCCCTTAACCCATAGTGTACCAGTGATCTCTCTTGATCCCTGATCCCCAGATCCCTGGCAGCTCCAGGGAGGTCAATCCCCCTGATTCTGTAGTCAGGTCTCAGAGGTCTGGAGAGTGGCAGAGCCAATTAGTAGTCAGTCAAGGACAAGAATCCAGCCCCCCTACAATGTCTCTAACATCCTGCACCTCTGCAGACATTTTTGGTCCTTCTCTATATTCTCATCCCCAGTGAGTCCCCGAAACAAGTTGCAGACCCTCAGCCTGGAATGCCCAGCCTCTGTAGCCCTAGTCAAACACCCCATCTTGCCAGGAAGCCTGCCCAGATTCCTCCAGTTGGAACAAACTTATCCTCCTTGGGCCTCAAAAGCCCATCCCCGATGCATGCAGCATGTTCTCTGTGTCTGGTCAGCTTTGGAGGTGAGCTGTCCTTTGGGTGAGCATGGAATGGGTCCCATCTGTACCTCCCCTAGGCCCAGCATGATGCACAGACAATCTGAGCAGACTGTGGGGGCTCAGGAAAGACAGGTGGAAGAAAAAACAAGGCCAGATGCTTGGCCCTCAAATTTAAATTCCAATCACCCTCAAGTTAAAGGAAGAGTCTCAAGAGAGCTTAAGCCCCTACTATGTGCCAGAGACTCTGGATCAATGATGCCCCAAACCCAAAGGTCCTGATCTCAAAGAAGTGAAGTCCTGCTAGGTGGGGGGAGCGGCAGCTTCATAGCCAAGTTCTACCAGACCCTTCAAAGTAAAGACCGGGTCATGGGTCCCAAAGAGGAGCTGGCCCTTTAGAGGGACTCTGAAAAAAGGTAGCTTTGGAGAGGCAAACAGGAGGAGGGGAAACATTTTGGAGTCGAGAGAGCTGGAAAAGTCAGAGGCTGGAAGAAGCAGGACCGGGGTGCACCAAAGGGAGCCAGAGGAGCCATGGAAGGCCAGAGAGGCATCCAGTTCAAAAGTCTATTGAGCTGCCACTGATGCTCAGGAGGAAGGCAAGTCCAGCAGTCTACCTGCAATCATTAAACACCTACTGTGTACCAGGCCCCATGCTGAGTGCTGGGCACACAAAGGATCCTCAAGGAGCTCATGGGTGAATGGAGAAGTCAACATTTAAACCACTGTATCCAGAGATTCGCATAGCTTATATGTCATTTCTGAAGGAAGACAGCAGGGGCCAGGGAGAAGAGTCTAGGGCAGGAAGAGGGTCTAAGCTGGTTCTGGGGAGACAAATGAGGGAGGGAAGGCCCAGTGAAACCTGGGCACAGAAGCCTGATGGGGCCCGGGAAGGAGAGCTTTAAATGACAAATGTAGGGAGGCAGTTAGATGATGCAGTAAACAGAGCACCAGCCCTGGAGTCAGGAAGACCTGAATTCAAATGTGGCCACAAACACTTAATAATTGCCTAGCTGTGTGACCTTAGGCAAGTCACTTAACCTCATTGCCTTAAATAAATAATTTTTGTAAAGAAAAAAATGGCAAATAGAAGAACTTGGATGGATCTGGGAGTTGTCTGGCTTCTCTGGAAGCTGACGAGGTGACCAAGAGGCAGCAAAGAGAGAACAGGGAATAAGGCGGCTCAGGCATGAAGTTCCTGCTTTGAGGAGCCATGGAGGAGGAGAGCTGGGGGGAGCAGAGTCATTGAAACTTGGAGGAGACAGGATGGCTGGAGAGCAGTCCAGAGGAGCAGGAATTCATGGGCCACTGGATTTGCCCAGTAAAGGCTCACTGGTCACTGGAGAGAGCTGGCTCAGTGAAGTGATCAGGTCAGGAGGCAGACTGTGGAGGGCTCAGGAGAGAGGGAGAGGAGAAGGGCTTTGTCTAGGAAATGGAGGCAAGCTACAGGATGAGAGCTTAAGGGTAAGAGAGGGAAGCAAGAGAGGAGGACTGAGAATTAGAGAGAAAGGATTTGTCAGAAGCCAAGACTAGAGGACCTGAGGGTGCATGAAAAGAAGTTAGGGTTCCCATACATAAAGGAGAAGTGCCATTTCTTTATCAGAGACAGAAGTAAAAGAGGAAACAGTGGGGCATGATGTCAATGGGTTATCAAAAAAAGAAAAGGACAAAAGATGAAGCTCTCCACAAACAGTTCCAATTTTTTTGAGTAAAACATGAAATATGGAGCTCAACTGAGAGGGTGAAGGGAGTGGATCCTGTGGGAGGATTAAGGAGGGATAAATGGGCTTGGAATAACCATTGTGGAGAGTGGAATAGTAATCAGAGAGGAACAAAAGGATTGCCTTACTGCAGGGAGAATCCAGGTGGGATGAAAAAGTAACCCCAAGAAGGCTTTCCTCCAGCTCAGGGGAGGATGCTGATGGTAGCATGATCTGGCAAGGCTCTAGGGCAGGGAAAGTAGGACCTGCAAAGAGAGACTAGTACACACTTGCTGGTTCATTAAAGATTCAAGGCGATGAGACCTGAAGAGTTTGTTGTTGTTGGTTTGGGAAAGTACTGAGGAGTGAAAGGATTAGAAGTCAAAGAGAGGATGAAAGGCAGGCTGAGGAAGAATTTGGTATCAAGAGAGATAGAATGATTGCAGGGCTATGGAGCTAGGTGGCAGAGTGGATAAAACATTGGCCCTGGGGTCAAGAGTTCAAATCTAGCCTCAGTTACTTAATAATTACCTAGCTGTGTGACCTTGGGCGAGTCACTTAACCCTGTTGCCTTGCAAAAACCAACAACAACAAAAAAAGAATGATTGGAGAAGCATTTCTGAGTTCACAAACATGGAGTCCTTCTTACCAAATAGGGAAATGTGGCAATCAAGAGCAATACCAATGACAAACCAACATGCAGCACCTGGAAGACAGCAAAACTGAAGAGCAACATTGCCTCAGTCTAGAGGAAAGTGGCGAGAAGATAATGATTTTGCAAAAAGCATCTGAATTGGAGGAATACGGCTCCTTAAAGTTATAAAATCTCTTTTAGAAGACAAACAACCAAACAAAAAAGGATGTGTGGCTAATACATGAGTTAAAAATCAGAGATTACTGGCCAGGAAACAACAGATCAAAGTCTGCCAATCCCTGAAAAGTCTTACTATCTATCGAGCAAGTCACACAACAGAGAGATGTTTGCTTCCTTCTACTCATTCCAAGCATCTAGATCTGCAATCTGAATAGAAGATGGTGAAGTCTTCCAGAAACTCCAAACTACACATGAAGCACTGATTGAACTATCTGAAGAACAGTGGATAGAGCTCCAGATCTAGAGTCAGGAAGACCTGAGTTCAAATCCAGCCTCAGACCCTTGCTAGCTGTGTGACCCTAGGCAAGTCATTTTGCCTTGTTTGTCTCCATTTTCTCCTCTCTAAAATGAGCTGGAGCAGGAAATGGCAAACTGCTCCAGTATCTTTGCCAAGAAAACTCCCAATGGGGTCAAGAAGAGTCTAGCACAGGGGGCAGCTAGGTGGCGCAGTGGATAAAGCACCGGCCCTGGAGTCAGGAGGACCTGGGTTCAAATCCAGCCTCAGACACTTAATAATGACCTAGCTGTGTAGCCTTGGGCAAGCCACTGAACCCCATTTGCCTCACAAAAACCTAAAAAAAAAAAAAAAGAGTCGGGCATGATTGAAAATACCTGAACAACCACATGAGCAGAGCCTTACAACATATGAGAAAGGGCTGAAGGATCTGGAAGGTTCTTTGGCCTTGAGAAGAGGGGAAAGGGTTGGTGATATGCCAAAGTAACAGTCTGGCTATTTTTAGGTGACATATTCCCAGTGCCCATCCTTCAGCAGAGTTGTAAGAATGCCTTGGGGAAAGATGAGAGCTCTTCAAGTCTGAAGAGTCAGAGAGACCAATTAGGCTTGGCCCAGGAAGCTCAGGAGGAAGCCAGGGATGCGTTCAAGCTTGATGGAAGGAAAAACTTCTCACTGCATGAGGAAGAGTGGGGTTATTTTTAGAAGATGGCTGCATCCACGAGCGTGGTATTTCCACCCAGCTTACAAAGCTGTGCCAAGCACAATACCCAATGCCTCTCGAACCCCCCCACCCACGCCAGCACTAGCTTGTTAGAGCTCATTAGGGTCCGGCCAGGATAATGCTGAGCCCTGGCAGCAGCTGACAGATACCCAGGAGACCACAGAATTTCTCACCATCAGGTTTTTTTTTTAGGTTTTTTTGCAAGGCAATGAGGTTAAGGGGCTTGCCCAAGGCCACACAGCTAGGTCATTATTAAGTGTTCGAGGCCGGATTTGAACTCAGGTCCTCCTGACTCCAGGGCTGGTGCTCTATCCACTGTGCCACCTAGCCGCCCCTCACCATCAGGTTTCCCTGGCAGCCAGGCCCACCGGAAGATGTGGGCTGCTCAGGGGGGCAAGAGCACGGGCCTGGGAATGCCACCCCACCTTCCCGCCCCAGCCAGTGCACAACACATCTGTGACCGATCCGTAACTCCGGGCAAAAGAGGAAGAAAAAGAATAAAGGGCTCCAGAAGGGCCTTCCATGGTGGAAGCTAAGGAGAGGTGGCCAGGGAAGAGCCAGGGCAGGTCAAGAGGGTGGGGAAGATGCCAGGGGAAGGGGGTGGATGCCACGGCACCGCACGACTCCCCTCCCCGCAACGGGGACTTCTACAGAGGAAAAGCGTCCTGGCCCTGCCGGCTGCGGCTGGCACACCTGAGAGCCCGGGAGGCAGGTGTGCCCTCCCGGCCTGCGAGGGCAGCCCCTGGGAGACCCCCGCTGGGGTGCTGGAGGGGGCCTCAGGCCGCCCCGCAAGGAGAGTGGAGGCCTGACCTGGAGACCCCCGAGGAGGAGGAGCCCACTGCTCCCGCAGGCCCGGCTCTGGCCGCTCGGACAGGTGGGGGGTCCGCCTGCCGGCCTCTCCCCCAGCCCCCACCCCGCCCTCCTCCAGGTCTGCTCTTCCCCAGGTTAAAAGTCCCGGGGTCTGGCGGGATCGGGGGGCCTCCCTGGCGGGGTCCGGGGACCCTCCCTGGCGGGATGGGGGGGCCTCCCTGGCGGGGTCCGGGGACCCTCCCTGGCGGGATGGGGGGCCTCCCTGGCGGGGTCCGGGGACCATCCCTGGCGGGATGGGGGGGCCTCCCTGGCGGGATGGGGGGCCTCCCTGGTGGGGTCCGGGGACCCTCCCTGGCGGGATGGGGGGCCTCCCTGGTGGGGTCTGGGGACCCTCCCTGGCGGGATGGGGGGCCTCCCTGGTGGGGTCTGGGGACCCTCCCTGGCGGGATGGGGGGGCCTCCCTGGCGGGGTCCGGGGACCCTCCCTGGCGGGGTCCGGGGACCCCTCTGTAATCTGCCCTCCCGCCCCCTCCCGGCCCGTCCTCCCCAGGTCCGGGGGGCCCCGGCCTCTGCCGCCCTGGCTGCCGGGGGCAGGGCGGTCCGCTAAGACCCCCGGATCGCCTTCGCACCTCGGGCGGGGAGGAGGCGTCCCCGCAGGCCCCCGTTCTCCCCGCTCCGCCCCTCACCTCCGCCGGCCTCTCCGGTCCGCCCCTGGGAGCCGAGTCCGGGTCTCCACAGACCGTTCAGCGCTCAGCTGGGAACCCGGAAGCGCGGGGCGGGGCGGGGGCGGGCACGCGCCTGCGCCTTGGGCCCTGCTGTAGCCAGAAGGTGGTCCGGGCAGGGTGGAGCCTGCGCTCTGAAGCCCGCCGGGCACCTCCCCCACGGCTCCCGGGAACTTTCTCTCTCTTACAATAGGCCGGACGGAGCTGAGGCGGGACTACGCCTGCGCCCTGCCTCTCCACACAGGCCCGCCCCCCCGGCCTCCTTCCCCTTCCAGCTTAGGGGCGTGGCCAAGGAATGGGGCGGCTCAAACCCAGGGGGACGGGGCGGGGGCGGAGCGGGGAGCCGCGCGCAGGCGCTTTGGGGACGTAGTTACGTCAGCCGAGTAATCTCCACGCTGTGCCAAACTGGGATCCTTCCCGCGTCCACGGGAGAATAATCAGTCCGCCAGCATTTATTACACGCCTACTGTATACGAGCCCGGGGTACAGGGCAGGGCAAAAGGCGGGTCTGCCCTCAGGGCGCTCCCCCTCGACCTGCCTGCGGCCCCTTAAGGCCTGGCAGTGCCACATCCGCGCCTTGGGGCTCGGGAGAGCCAGGACAGTTCTCGCCATTTCTCAGATGGGGAAACTGAGTCTCAGAACAACTGTCTGGAGGGGCCCCTCCCCTGGGCACCCTGGTACCCATGCCACTCTCCCCTCCTCCCCTGACTCATCAAGTGGCCGCCAGGCCGAGGCTCGGGCACTGCCAGGAGCCACCGGGGCCAAGGGCAGTCCCTGCCCCCAATAGTGGCCACAGAGGCGGGCTCTGGGGTAAGCACACAATCGTGTGCTTACCCACCCTCTGCCTCAGTTTCCTCATCTGTAAATAACAACAGGCTTGTCGTGACCATCAGATGAGACTTGTTAAGGGCCTTTTAACCTTGAAGCAATGTTTGCATTCGCTACTCTGGGGGGAACCACAGGCCCATGAAGGGGCTCAGAGGATGAAAGTAATTTTGCAGAGAGAAGACTGGTAGCAGGAGAGGGGGCAGGGTGGAGGGGCTGGAGGTGGCGCTAGGAAACTTCCCCTTAGTAAATGAGCAACTTAGAAACAATCCTAAGAAGAAACCCTGCGAAAAGTCCCACGGCTTCCAAAATATTGATAGCGGCTCTTTTTGTGATGGCAAAGAATTGGAAATTGAGGGGATGCCCACCCATTGGGGAATGGCCGGACAAACTGTGGTGTATGAGCATTATGGGAACTATTATTCTTGGATGGTTGGACTCTAGAGAAACAAGGAACAAATTACGGGAACTGATGCCGAGAGAACATTGTACACAATAACATCAACATGGCGAGTTGGCCAACCTGGATGGATGCAGCTCCTCTCAACGATTCAGAGTGCTAGGGCAACCCTGGGAGACCTGCTATGAACAACCTCATCCACATCCAGATGAAGACATCAAAGCCAAGCAACGGCAAACTACAGAATCTGAATGAACACTATGTTCACTTTTTAAAAATTTCTCATTTTTCCTTCCTATCCCATGGTTTTCTTTGTTTCCCCTTAGTCCCAATTCCTCAGAAGAAAGTATCTAATATGTAAACATGCCAAACTCAAATGTTCATGTACAACATTCACTAGACAATTCAGCTCTGAGGGGAGGGGGGGTGGGAAGGGAAGGTGGAAGAAAGTTAAGTAACATAAATATACTTGTGGATGAATGTTGAAAAACTTTCAGAACATGTAATTGGAAAAATAAAATATAAATAAGGGAAAAAAAAGGAAGAAACCTTAGAATGATCAGAAGACTCCCTTTCCCCCAGGAGAATGGGACATAGGACAGAAAAGGAAAATATTGGGAACAGAATTGCATCAGAATAAAAAGGGAGGGAGGGAGGGATTAACATTTATTTAAGGTTATATAATAATTAATATATAATATATTATTAAGTAATAATCTTATTTGATTCTCACAGTAACTATAGGAGGGAAATCTATTTTACAGTTAAGGAAACTGAGGTTAAATGATGTACCTGGGGTTAGACAGCTAGTTAAGCATCTGAGGTACCCACTACCTACCTTTAAGATTCCTGGCTTCTAGCCCTGCCCCTGATGCTGAGATGCTACAGAATCTTAGGCAACCTCCGTCCCCTGTGGGTCTCAGGAGGACTGCCGTAAATAGTCTCTGAGATCCTTTTGAATTTCAATTTTCTATGCTCTGGCTTAGAGAATGTTCCCTCAGTGTGAGGGTAGGAAGACCAATATGCTGGTAAAGGTTACTAGTTCTTTCAAGTTTTAATACCTCTTGGTTATAAGATAACTTTTGATATCCTAAGCAATGGTAATAAGGGTCCTCGTCTGGACCTGTGTGGATGCCCTTAGTCTACTGACTAGCACCTTCCCAGGTACTGCCTGTTAGGGCTATTAATTCATTGGGTGCTTTTCCCTAGAATAACATGTTTTGGGTTCTCTCTTCCATCTCCTACTCTCTCATAGGCAGCTGAGTCCTCCAGGGCAGCATCTCTGGATCCTAGGAGGTAACCTGAAGGATTGAGAATGCTTCTAGTCCTATCATGAGCCCCCATCCAGTGTGTTCCCAATATCAGTCAACTAATCAGAGTTCCTTAGCTTTTAAAAAGAGATAGGAAAATAAAATCAATCAGGTCAACATCAAGAAAAGTCTGCAGAAACTTGGGTTCAAACTCAGAGAACAGTTGTGGCGCCTCTCTGGGCTGGATACATGTTCCTTTCTCCCTCCTTTCCTGGAGTCTTTGTGACATTTCCCTATGGTGTGTATAACTCTACTGGGGTCCTAGGATTTGGGTCCTTCTTCCCGAAGCTTCTTTTCTTGGTGACTCTGGTTTTGTCCTCTCCAGGCCAGATGCATTTTTTTGTAACTGGTCTAGTCTCTTCAAGGACAGGGTCAATTGAGAATTGGGGAAGAGTCGTCATTCAAGGCCAAAGATGGAATACTTGGTTAAAGACAAGATCCTTAACTGACAGGGAGAGACAGAGTGAGATTTACAGGGAAACAAAGTTTAGAAGAGTCACTGTGGAGAGATATGGTCAGGCAGGGAAAATGCATTCATTCATTCATATATTCAATAAACTTGTATTGTGTTTATTATGTTAAAAAATAGACAGAGTCCCTGCCTTCACGGAGTTTGAAATCTAATAGGGAAGACTGGCAAATCTATATAGAAAAAATAGGAAATAATTTAGGCAATTTATTTCAGCAGTAGTAGAGGCAACCAGATAAAACATTATAAGCAAGGTAGTGGGAGAGGAGGTGGCTTGTACAAAATTGGAAGTGGGGAAGGGAATAAACATTCTATAATGCCAGACACTGGGCTAAGTGCTTTTACAGTATAAATATTTTCTCATTAGGTCCTCATGGTCCTAGGAGAGAGGTGCTATTATCATCCCTATTTTACAGATGAGGAAACTGAGGCAGGCAGAGGTTAAAAATGACTTGCCCAGGGTCACATAGCTAGTAAATGTCTAAGTAAAGATTTGAACTCAGGTCTTCCTAGCTTTAGGCCCAGTGCTCTATCCAGTACACTACAAATTGGAAGGCATTACCCAAAACAAATATGGTGGGGACTTTATTATGGGAGAAAAAAATCCTCAAGGATAGGATTCATAAGATATCCCTTGGCCCTACTGTGATCTATCTTTGCCCTTTGATTTTGAACCAACATCCCCCAGGGCATGGGTGTGTATGTATGTTGTGTGAATATATGTATGTTTGTGTGTGTAAGAATGAAAAATGTGAGGGGCAGCTACGTGGCGCAGTGGATAGAGCACCGGCCTGGGAGTCAGGAGGACCTGAATTCAAATTTGACCTCAGATACTCTTGGGCAAGTCACTTAACCCCATTGCCTTGCAAAAAGAAAAACAAAACAAAACAAAAAAGTGAATGGAAAATGTGCCTCTTGGTTTGGGGAGGAGCATGGGAAAGTGTTTTTATTACTTCTATCCCTGCTATACCGTCTCAATAAATATTCCTTTGTAAAAGCTAACCAGCATTTCCTGGCTGATTCATATTGGGAAGCACACCAGATAGGGGCTGTATTAGAAGTATTAGAAGCCACAAGCCCTACAAGTTATCCCCAGAAGTCGAAATGGAGCAGGCAGTCAGCTACCCTCCGAGAAATCAACCTTCGGGAGGAGAGGGATTGAAAGAGTGATCCCACTTGAGGAAAATGAGATAGAAGTTAGGTGACTTACCCAACAAAGGCAAGGTCTTCTGGACACCAAGTCAGGTTTTCCATCTGTGGGGTCTCCTGACCTTTTTACGAGATAATCTCATCACTCATTTCTTCTTTTGCTTTTCTGTTTTAAGTTTCTGTTTCCCAGGGAACTGTCTCTCGTCAGCTGTCCTGCAATATCCTTCCAGAGATAACGTGTGATGTCACAAGACTCCCTCTCATCCCCCCCTCTTCCTGCCCTCCTCCCCTTGCACCCGACAAGATAGTTCACGAGGCTGCTGCCAGTCCTGTTCCATCCGGTCTCCTTTGAGGTTAAAACCCCTTGACCTTGGGGAAGTATCCTGCTCAGCCTCATGCTCCTGGGTCACCTGTGGGAGCTCAGCTGACCTCAGGGACAAGAATTAGAAACTTAAAGCAGCTGTGCAGAATGGAGTGTCCACTTCATGACCAGTGATTCTCCCGACCCTTAACAGATCCATCAATAGTGTGGAAATAGCAGAGAGAGGGGTTCAGAACAGCTGCCCCCCCCAGGCAGCTCTCTAAGACTCCATGACACCCTGCTCTTGAGAGGGGAGCAGGAGACAAACAGGGGGAGCATCCATCCCTACAGAGCAAATCCCAGATCTCTCTCTGTGTGTCTGCCTCTCCGCTTCCCTCTTTGCTCTCTCCTTCCTCTCCTCTCTTTTCCCCTTCCCTTCCCCAGCTCTCTCTCCTCTCTTTCTCATTCCCTTTCTCTGTCTCTATCTTTCTCTGTCTCATTCTCTGTCTCTCTATGTCTCTGTCTCTGTCTTTCTCTGTCTCTCTTTCTCTGAGTCTCTGTCTCTCTCTCTCCCCCCTCACCTGTTTCCTATTAAATCAGGTCACAAAGGTTCTGGAAAAGACATGAGAAGGATATCTTTGCACAACACTGCCCTCACAATAAGAAATACATTGTGCAAGTCTTACCATCCTTCAGTTGATATCATGGACCTCTTGGATTACAAAGAAGGATGATGATGATGATGATGATGATGATAATAATAATAATAATAATAACTGGGGGGGTCAGTGTCAGGAAAGAGAAGAGGGAATATTGGAGAAATCTCTCACAGGGCTTCAAGTCAGGATCTAGGTTCAAATCTCATTTTGTGCTCTCACTAGTTGTGTGCCTCTGGGCAAATCACTTGACCTCTCTGGACCTCAGTTTCCCCATCTGTAAAGAAGGGGATTGTGCCTTTAGAGGCTTGATGGCCTCTAAAGTGCTTTTGGGCTCTGATTCTATTAATTGTTGAGCCTTATATAATTTTCTCAAGTTCTGATTGATTGGTTCATCAGTTAATGCAGGAGAATGTGATCAGACAGACCTTTCAGGATTAGTGATATGAAGGTAACACAGTTCAGGGTGATAGGGAGATCCTGCCTGGGAGCCCCCCGCCCCCAGGTGTTCCTAGAGTGATGATGTTTTGTTCTTGGTTCTTGAAGGCCATGACATCAGGGAGTTGATGCCATGACAAGCAAATGAATTGAATTTGAATGAGGGGTTGCTATGTATGCTAAGTCACCAACCTCACTTTCTCCTCCAGAATCATCTGGCTCCAGTGGCCAGATAGGAATCAGGATGACTGGAGATGATCCTGGATTTGAGGCAGTCAGGGTTAAGTGACTTGGCCAAGGTCACACAGCTAGTAAGTGTCAAGTGTCTGGAGCTGGATTCAAACTCCCATCCTTCTGACTTCAAGTCTAGAGCTCTATCCACTATGCCACCTAACATAACTTTCCTTTAAGGCTCAGTCCAGGGGACACCTCAGACAGGTGCCCTTTCCCAGCTGGTTCTCCTAGCTGTCAGTGATCCTTCATTCACGAAATCGCTGAAGTGACTTTATATTTGCTATTGATGAATGAAGGAAGGTGTTGTGTGTCTCTCCCTGGGGAAATTAGACCTGTCTTCGAGAATTTGTGGACTCTTCTGAGTTCTGCTCAGTCCCACCAGGCAGAATAGGGAGCCATGGCTGGTGGAGGAGGAGGAGAGCAGCCGGTAGAACTTTCCTAGTCAAAGAAATTAAGCTGTCTGGTGAAGGGAACAATCCATCTGTGCTGCAAGGAAGGTCGGATGATTTGTCTGGGATGCTGTCCAGGGGTTCTTAGTCCCTTCTAACCCCAAGAATATGGGGCCCACCTCATGGGTGGGAGGAGGCTGAGAGGCCTCCTTAGCCCCCAAACCCCTGAGTCTGACCTTAACTCAGAAAAAATATGGATGTAAACCCATTTCTGGGTCCATTAGCTTTGTGTATTGTGTCCCCAAGCCCAAAAAGGGATCAGAGAGAGAGAATAAGGCAAGGTCAGGAGCCTGGGTGGGGCTCTAAGTTTTCCCTCCTAAATTCCTCCCACATAGAAGACAGACATTTTACCAAAGACAAGGCCCCGGGGCAGTTCTAGGGGAGCCCCACTTGGAAGCCCACCCCCAGCCCCAGGCTGAACTCCCCCAATCTATAATTCTCAGAACCAATCCAACCCAACCCAAGGCTGGAGACATTCTCCCTAGGGGTGTGGTAGTCTTTGCTTTTTAAATCATTGGACATCAAAGGAATTCTTTTGGTCAGAAACACTGGCTGTCTTTATTTTTTATTTTTCTTTGTTTAGAATAAAAACAATACACTCTTTCCCTTCACTTAATAAAAATAATGTTCCCTTCCCTATGGATTAGCAGTGACCCTAGCAAAGAGGGATTCCAATCATTCTGATTGACCACTGGATAAAGGGGGGGGGGGGGCAGAGAAGCCAAGGCTTCCTGGATTCCTTCCAGACCCTAACCCCATCTCTCCCCAGTTCACTTCCTTCCATGTCTTCAGAATGAATAGTCCCTGGGAATGGCAAAAGTCAATTAGGCTCAGGTCTCAGTCAATGGGGGGCTCCCCACCCCACCCTCTTAGTTTAGTTTAGTCTGGGTTGGCTCTAGTCCCAAAGCTTCCAACAGAGTTTACAAGGTGAGCAGGCAAAGATCTTGCAATCTGAGAAACTGAGACTGGAAGCTGCCTGAGGGCAGGCACTAGCTCTGCTCTGGTTCACATCTTCCCCAAGGCAAGGCCTGGCTCAGAGTCTGGGGTGGGGGTGGGGGGCTGGGGAAGGCAGAGAAGGTTCAGTAATGATCCTTTAAATAAATGAGCAGGATTCAGGGCTGTCTAATTAGGGTGGTGAATGGGAAGGCAGTGGGGAGGGTTCAGCAGGCATCCCCAACAGGCCTCAGCTTTCTCCCATTCAATCTGTTTCTGCCTTTAACCCCACTGGGTCTTCTAGTAGTGCTCCAGATGAGGAGGGGTCTGGGCTGCATACACACACTTCCATGTTTCTGTAACTGGTAACCCCTTAGTTTTAAGCAGGAAAGAATCCTGGGAAAGTGGTTTTCCCTAAAGGTTTGTAACAAAGGACAGATCTGCTCTAGCTTTGGAAGAGAATCCAAGAATGGTCTCTTCAATCCAAAAAGCTTATTTAGTGACATCTTGACAGCCTAAGGGTAGCCTCATGAGCCCAGCTCAGTGGATGCCTTCCATCTGGACCAAGACCAAAGGAGTAGCAGCAACAGGTCAAACTACCACATGAGAGATCTTGCCAGATGTAAGCACATCTGGTTTGGCTGGTGGGTTTGTGGTTAATCCCCTGAAAATGACTTCTTGAGGTGAGGAGGGACAAGAGCAAATAGGGTCCCTTCACACTTCCCCTTCCCTTCCAACACAGTCACAGTGAGGGCTTGCCCTGAGTCCAGGTGATGGCTCCTAGGAGAGCTTTAGACTGGAAACCACAGATAGGTAGGGGGTCTTCAGGCCAGTCAGGACCATCCTCTCATTGAGCCACCTCTTAATCCTTGGTTCTGCAGGGTCCTCCTTGAGGGTGGGAGAGTTGAGAGAATAGTGTCACAGACACCCTTTCCCTACCAAAATATTGCTCACTTACTGGTCCATATGCACAAGGTCCAACACAATACATACACAACCACATATAAGCACACAGGAAGGGGTCCAAACTACACAGACCTAGGCACAAGGGCCAGTCAGCCTTCAGCTCAGCGACTGGCAGATAGAAAACAATCATCTTAATTTCACTGAAAGCCCCTTGAAGGCAGGTGATCTCACAAGGTCACCATCACAGCCCTCCTGACTGCCTACATGGTCCAAGAAATTTTGGTTCTAATCATACCCCTCCATCCCTTATCTCTCCAGGCTGCTCAGGGGCCCTGTTGGGCTTGGGGTGAGGGTGGAGGAGGTCTTGCAAAGGAAATTTCCAATTCATGATACCCCCCCCCAACAGTTTCTGAAGAGTTGCTCTTTTCTTTCTGTCTGTCTTTCTTTCTAGTCCCTTCCAATCCCCTTCTAGCAGGAGAGAATTTGGGCAGACTTGGAAAAATGAGAACTGGATTTGTGGAGGTCTTCAGGGAAGGAGAGGGGCTAAGGGTCTCTCCAAGGCTATAGTCATGGGCTGGTTGCCTTTCTCCACCAAAGTCCCGGGAGCTCCAGGCCAAAGGTTAGCATCTTCCCCAGGCAGTTGGGGGCTCAAAGACAGATCCTCTCTGTCATCTCTCTCTGTAAAGTCAAAAACATGGACAAAGAAAGGTCAGTACTGAGGATCAAGAAGCCCCAAGGCCTCAAAGCCTGTTCTCTCTTCAACCCCCCCCAGTACATTCCTCCTTTGAGAAGGTTGTGATCTGGGGCAGATTCCCATCTGAGTTCTCAGGACTCCATGAAGGTTTGTAGCAATAAAATGGTACCCCAGGATCCCTATATAATAAAGGGATTATATTTCTCTTACTTATCTAGTTGACACAATCAGAATTTTTTACATCAAGCTTTCTTATGGGAAGCCACCTCTAAAAGTCCCAAATAGTATGACTAATGATGTAAGACCATGATGCCTCCTTCAACAAAACCACAACATGGACAGATCTAAAGAAGAGATATGCACTGAAAAGGCAGTAGGAAAGAGGTTTTGAGAAAGAGGACAATCCAGTGCCCTCAGAAAGGGGGGCAGTCTCCCCAGGCAAGACAGTAGGACTCCTCCTTTTACTCAAATCCCCCTAGATATGAAGACATGGAGCCTAAAGACCTAGTTTGAGGTAATAGGCCTGAAGACAGGAATCCTGCTCTTTGACCCTGGGCAAATCACTTGGTTTCTTGGGCTCTCAGTTTCCTCCTCCGAGAAATGGGCTGTGGGGAGTGGGGAATGGTGTGTAGGTCCGGGAATTGTAGATATGGTGGTGGCCAAGGAGGCAACAGGATTTAGAACACCTATTGAGGAGGCAAGAGCTGAGGCTTGTCTTACCAGTGGCTCCAGCTCCCGGTGGTCAACGAGGCTGAACTCCTGGATAAAGTAGTAGAAATGCTTGTAGCAGGTGTTGACATGGGCCTCAGCACCCATTGCAATGATGCCGTCAAAATGGTGGATGTAGACGTGGACAAAGACACGGAACAGGCGAGTCAGGATCTTGGTACATACTTGCTGGAAGTTCTTGGGGAAGGGGATCCCTATGGGTTAGTGAGAAAGAACTGGTTAGAATATAGAGCCCTAGAATCCAAACCCCCAGATATCTGGGTCCCTGGAATCCAGAAGCCTAAACATTAAGATCTCAGGACATTAGGGATATAGGGACCTCTGAACATTTGGACCCCTGGACACAGGAGCCCAAATCATCAGGGGCCCTTGGACATAGGGACCCCTGAACTTTCAGCTCCTGGGATATCAGACCTCTGGACAACAGTCCTGTACAATAATCCCCTCAAGTGTACCCAACCTCCATTTCTAAACTCATTGGAGAAGAACCAGGATACTCATGGTCCTCTGTCCCATTCTAAAGAAAGAAAAGGAGCAGAAATTCATTTCTCATTTTCATCTTCCTCTAAGATCATGTCCTGAGTCTCCCTGCCCAGTTCATCACTCCCTGCCCTTCTGATTCTGCCTTCGGTTTCCTTCTGAGAGCAGTAAATGATTAAAGAGAAAGAATAGCCCTGGAAAACAAGTCTTAGACTCTTGGGACCTCAACGAAATTCCCACTTACACCACTATTGCCAAGACTAATGTGGAATTCAAAAATGTTTCTGTAAACATCTTTTCATTTACTTCAGGCTGCTCATATTAGGCAAGGCAGAGGAGCAAGGCTTTGGAATTGGAAGGGACCTTGACAGTCATCCTATCCAGCCTCTGAATTTTATGGAAAGCTCCAGTATAGGTGAAGGTAACAGAACTGGAATCCAAACCTCCAAATCCCAACACTCTTCCCATCAATTCCACTGTTTCCCACTGGGGATTTAAGCAGACAAATGATTAGATTTAACAACGATATCCTCCATTTTATCCATCTGCTGGATGATTCTAGTCTTTAGGAGATGACTGTTCCCATTCCATACTAACCCTTGTGGTGATAGCCCAGACAGTCTCACACTGCCAGTTTTTGGCTGACCTGCGGCTGTTTTTCATCATAGACCCAGAATAGACTAGGCTACACTCCAGCTCAATCCTACAAATTATAAACAGGCAACATAGGGCAAGTATCTGCCACAAGTCCCCATTTATTCCCACACAAGTATTCAGGACAAAGGGAGCTAGACCAAGTCATGCAACAAATGAGAAAATTGGGGTCCCATGGTCACTAGAAGGGAAGGTACCATCTTGCTTCTGTCTTTGTATCTCTAGTGCATGGGTTACAATAGGAACTTAATGTTCCTGATTAATTGATTATTCCAAACTAGCCATAAAATCTAGCTTCTTTAGAACTAAGCTTACCAATTGAATCATCACCAGCATAAGGACCTCTTCTCTAATGAAAATGGTTGGGGAGTAGCTGAAAGTAACCTACCCATCTCCCAGAGGCCCCTTGCCTGCCTTTCTGCCCAAGTCTGTCTCTTGGCCCTTTTTCTATCTTTTTTAGACAGGAGAATGTCCATTCTTCTTCCTGAATCTGCCTAAATGAGGGACTGCTGACCTTTTCCTGAGGGTCTTCTACTAGGTCTCCTAATAGATTCTACAGTCAAGAGTTGGGTGTTGTCGCTGTTTTCTTTCCTGGAGCATTTATTGGAACACACAAGTCCTCTGTAGATCTCAGAAGAGCCCAGAATGCCAGGGCTAGGGGGAAGCTTAGCTTAGAGATCACCCAACCAGGGATCTCATGACAGAGCAAGGATTAGAACCCAGACTTGAGGCTCCTGGTCATTTTCTCATCTTCTCTCTGTCTTCATGTTCTAAGACAGAACTGTTTTCTCTAGCTTGTTTTACTAATTCTGCAAATATAAGATATTGATGCCCAAATCCAGTAGAGTAACTTGCTGAAGGTCACCAAGCTGGGAGTAAAAAAATATTTATTAATATGTTTTGGTTTTTTTAACATCAGTGCATTTTCTCTTATATCCCTCTCCCTTCCAGAGAGTCATCTCCTATAACAAATGCAATTTTTGCAAAGGTTTAAAAAGGGGGGGGGATCAGTCTTATCAATGAATGCATTGAAAAAGTAAGAAAAATTGTGTAATATGCAAAGAATAGCTCCAATATATTGTAAAAATAATATTCCTTTTTTAAAAAAAGCATTCTTTCATCCAGCACTTATTAATTGCTCACTGGGTGCCAGGCAACAGATACAAAAGCCCCAAACTAAATATTGGCAAGATGGTGACTTGAGAACCTAAAAATCTTAACTCATTCACCAGATGGAAAAATAGCATTTCTACATCTTTTCTCAACTCATTTCAATCTGGCCTCCATTTCCTCCATGCCACTGAAACCACTCTCAACCTTAAATTTTTTATTCTTTTTTTTACTTATATAAATATTTTATTTTCCAATTATATACAATAGTAGTTTCTACCAACCATTTTTTGCAAGGTTTTGAATTTTACAATTTTACCCCTTCCCTCCCCACCCCCCCCCAAAAGAAGGCAATCTGATGGTCTTTACATTTGTTTCCATGCTGTGCATAGATCAAAATTGAATGTGTTGAGAGAAAAAACATATCTTTAAAGAAAAAAGAAAATATTAGAGATAGCAAAATTATATAATACATACGACAACTATTTTAAACATTGAAAATAATAATCTTTGGTCTTCATTTAAACTCCACAGTTCCTTCTCTGGATACAGGTGGTATTCTCTATTACAGATCTCCTACAATTGTCCCTGATCATTGCATGGAGAGAGCATGTCCATCAGGATCCATCCCTAAAGTCCATCCCTAAAGGACTTTATTCGGTGTTCACTTTTATCCTCTGATGTGACCGGAAAACCACCTCTACAACAGTGCCTAAATCTCGCTAAAATTTACTAAATGTTTTCCTCACAACCCTCTGAAGGAGGTAAGGGTTATTTGCCCCATTTTATAGATGAGGAAACTGTTTGAATACAGGTGTCTCCTGTCTCCCACTGTTGCTCATTTTCCCTATTTCATGTAGTTGCCTTTGAGCTAGTCTCTCCTTCCAACATTTCAGAGACCCTCTAGTCTCTCACTCTTCTGTGTCTCTAAGCAGTTCATCTCTGACTCCACTGGCTCCGATGTAACTCCTGGAAGAGAAGCTTGGAAAGGTAGGTGAAAAACAGCCAGGATTGGAAAAGTTTTAAATGCCAAACACAGGATTTTCTATTAGAGCCTGAAGGTACTTGGGAACCACTGGAGTCTAATGAGAGGGTACAGGATCTTAACACAGTCAGACTTTTGCTTTAGAGACTGAATGGAGGATGAACTGGAATGAGCGGAGACTTGAGGCAGGCAGGACACCCCCCCCCCACCAGCACCCCAGCAGCTACTGATGAAGAATCAGAACTGAAATCACTGAACAGCATAAGGAGATGGGAATCACTTTGTTCTCTGCCTTAAATTGTCCACATCTAGAGAACTGTGTTCTACTTTTGGCCTTCCATTGTAGAAAGGGCATTGACCAGTTGGAATGTGGCCAGGGGAAGGCAATCAGAGTAGGGATGGGCCTTGAGGTCATTACCCACAAGGATATTAATTTCTGTTCAGCACTTCCCCATCACTGCTAAAAGCATCTTTATCACCCATGCACATGGATTCATTTCTGCTCTAAACCTCACTGTTTCCCTTTTGCCCACTGAGTCTTAATTAGATTTATTTTTTTCTGGCATTCAAGGCTCTACCTACCTCATTCCTTCACCTTCCTTCACCTACACTATGCTCAAGCCAATTGAGATACCTCTGCCTTAAGAAGGTGCCCTAAGCCATCCTCAGTCCCACCTCTGAACCTCTGCATAGGTCATAAGCTCCTTATGGTCCTTTTCTCCAAAATGGCCTGCCTTCAAGGAGCTTGCATTCTACTGTTGAACTCCTCTCAGTCTTTCATTGCCACTGATCCCAGGAAACCTCCTCCCCTGACTCCCCAACTCTTTAACATCTTTCCCATATCACACTCCATTTTTTCCTCTCCAATTAGGTAACATCAAGGGTACTATTGCCTGGCAGTGCTATGAGATTATGTCTTGGGTCAGAACAAAGTTCTATCTCCTCATCTACTCCAAGCACAGGTCTTTTCCACTTGGAGGTAGTTTATCCTCCCTTTATCCCTGATGCCAAATCAGTGGTGAGATTTCTGCTAGATATTAGAAAGGACATTCTAAAACTAAGCTGTGTGGTCAGCTCCAGTAATGAGCTCCCTGTCACTGGAGATATGCAAATAGAGACTGGATAGTTACCTGTTGACAGGTTTTTTCACTGGAACTGGATGACTTCAAAGGTCTTTTCCAACTGGGGACTCTAGGGTTCTGTTATCTTTCAAATAAGCAGTTACACCCTATTTTCCTGGAGAATAACGTTATCTTATGGGTGTGACATATAGAAAAGGTGAGTGTCAGAGTGACTGGTGATTGGCTCAAGGGGAGCATGACCCAAGACAGGAAGGGAGGCAGCAAGGAAGGTTGCACCAAGGCCTCAAAGACTACCTGGCTTATAGTCAAGAAAGAAAAGAAGCTTGGGAATGGTTTTCTGGGGGAGGGAGGGATCCAGAAGAGAAGGAATGACTGGTTCAGCCACCAGAGGTTGGAAGAAAGGCCAACTCTATCTCTGGAACCTAGCCCATATGGAGCTTGCTTTCCCTATGATTTGTATTACTCAGTCTGGGAAAGGAGATGGCACTCCCTAAACATTATACATATGGGACACTGAGTCCTGGGGCCATATTGTGTATCTGTGGCTGACTGATCCATGGGAGTTTCTTCTCTAGTTTGGATGGGAGGTGGCTCTCAAAGGCTTTGTCAAGAATACAGAACTTCTGGTAGACTCTATCAAGCTGGAGTCAAGGCAAGGAGACAGAGCAGGCCTGCAGTCTGAGGTCAAACTCATGGAGTCTGAAAGGGACCTATTCAAGAAGGAATCTCTGCTGTAGCAGCCCAGACAAGGAGTTGTCCAGCTTTTACCTAAAGACCCCCCAAAATGAGAAGTTCATTACTTCCTGAGATAGCCCAATTCACTTTAGTAAGTTCCTGTGATAGCCCAATCCACTTTAGTCAGTTCCTGAGATACACAATTCATTTTAGTAAGCTCTTCCTAACATCTAGAATAAATTGGTATCTTTGGGACAACATTACCTCTACTTTCATTGTTCCTAGCTCTGACTGAAGGGACCAGTCCAGAACAAGACTGATCCTTCTTAGCCCTTCAAATACCTAAGACAGCTCTCATGTCTTCCTCAGCCTTCTCTTCTCCAAATTAAACACTGTTTCCTCAACAGATCCTCCTAAGACATGAGACCAAGACTATTCTCCATCCAGGCAGTTGATCAATATCCTTAAAATATGGGGCCCAGAAATGAACCCAGTCTTCCAAAGGAGGCAAAGAAGGCCCTCTGCTCCCACTTGTCCCCTCTGCCATCCTGACAGGAGCTATGATTTCCCCAGGAGCTAGTGCTACAAAGCTCCTTGGAGGCACTAGGAAGTGGCCTTAGAGATAATAAGGTGGAGGTCCCCAGAAGGGAAGCAGTTTGTCCCAGGTTACAAGGTAGTGACTAGCAAAGGCAGAATTTGAACCCACATCCAGCATCCTTCTCACCACTGGGCTGTCTCCATGCACTTGGTCTTTGGTTCTCTAAGCTAGATCCTCCTTGTTCCTTTAACAGCATGACTTCATATCCCTTGGCCTCTACAATCTCCAAACTTTCTCAGTTCTTCTCAAGATCCTAAGCTCTCCCTCCCCCACACCTTCTCCAATCCTGAGGAGGAGGGTAGCTTTTTGAGGGGATGAGTAGAGAGACTTCAAGAGTCTCAAAACTGGAAGGAACCTCCAAGTTCACTTAGACTTACCTCCTTCTCAAGGTAGGACCTTGAGGGAGTCACCCACTCTCTGATGGAATGCCTAGAATGTTATGGAGCTCTTCCTGGGAAGACCCGGCACAGTCCAATGAGCTTGCCAAACAATATGGAACCCAGATACCAGTAGAGAGGGAGTCTTTCTATGTTTATATCTGAGTTCACAGGTCATAGAGAAATAGGGAAATCCCATTCCCCAGAGAGGGAGTTGGGTTAAGTGGGGGAACGGGGGGGGGGGGGAGATCCCACAGTTGTTATTCCTGTGGTGTCTTTCCTTCATTGATTCCCTTGCTGCCCCCATCCCACCCCCATCAGACCAAGGTCAAGGACATTTCAGCAACTGGGTAGGTTGGAGATGATCACTGGCTAAAGCCACAGCCCTGGCTTTTGGACAGAGGCCATAAGATAAGGCTCCAAGGAGGAGGAGAATAAAATCCCTGTGTTCTTTCCTTCCAGCAGCCCCCATCCTCCCCCTCAAGGGCTCAGTCTCCTACTCAGGGATGGTCACTTGATGGAAGAGTCACAGTGTCGCTCTCAGGGAGCTCCCCAGAGTTCAAGCTCCCTTCAGACCAGGCCATGGCTGAGTCTGTCCTACTCTTCCCCACTCCCCCTCTCCCTCGGGTTTTGTCCCCCTCCTACCCCAGTCAGATACTCACCCACTTGGGTGGGGAAGACATCCTCATTGTTGATGAGCCCCTCAATCCAGTCCATTAGCAGCGCCATGTAGCGGGGGGCAGGTAGCTTGGCGGGCCGCCGATACTGGTGCTCATCCTGCCAACGGTACTCATAGCGGGGGCCTCCCGACATCACGGGGCAGCTGGCTTCTGTGCAGAACTCGCCCATCGTGCCATAGATGAGGTTGATGCGATTGAAGAAGTCCACCACGTGCACCGCTAGCCAGTCATTGATGCTCTCCCCAGGAGGCAGTCGCACCACAGCCCGCAGGTCCAGGCCAGACTTGAGTGAGGCCTGTGCCTTCTTGTAGAGCTCGAAGCGCTCAGTGCCCGGCTCAAAGCGCTTCCGAGGGCGGAATGTCTTGTCCTTGTTGAACACCTGCTTCAGGCACAAAGCCATGGCTAGAGCCGGGTAGGAAGCTGGAGCAGCTTTGGTCTGGAAGAAATGGACAGAGCCGTGAATGGCTAGCCCCCTCTCCCATGACACCCTGGGTGACACCAGGCCAAGACTTTATAACCTGGTTGTGCCTCGGTTTCCTCATTTGTAAAATGATGCTCTTTAAGGTCCCAGACATCTCTGGATCTATGAGCCTATATTATCATTCCTGCCTTTTTTCTCCCTACTCCTGAAACCTAGAATGTCTAACTTACCCACCCCCCCATACTAAAATCCCACCACCCTTCCAAATCCAACCTAAATACCATCTCCTACAGGAAGTTTTCATTCTTTTTTTAAGACTATCAACACTCATATAATATGATAGAAAAGCAATGAAATAAGCATTTAAATAAAGGGACAAGGAGGATATTGCATTTAAATAATAGTAACTTTTTATGCTTATATGGCATCTGCTCATTGTATAAATATAAACATAATAAACATAATTACATTTGTACACAAACTATTGGAATTGGAAATCTTTTTGCTGTACACACCTCTTCCAAAGAAGTAAAACACCAGTACCTCAAAATACCTACACTTAATTTTGTTTTTAAGGAAAAATAGGCCATAACATTTGTGTATATATACAGGAAACTTTCTTGATTAAAATTCCACTTGATATTTAATAATTTAATTTATAGTCCTAGGCTGCCCCTCTCAAACCTCTCCCAGAAGCTTCAGGAGCCTTCCCTGATGTCCTCAGCATGCCATCTTGGGGCTCTGGAAGGTCTGGGTAGAGTCCAGGCAGACTGCCAGAAGATGAGCTCCATGAGGGGAGGGGCTGGGCTGGCATGAACCCCAGGCCCCATTCAAGTCATGGCTCAACATTGTTCCCATTTTTCCCATGCTACATCAGGGTCAAGGACCGGACCCATGGCCAGGCACTCCAGGAGCTGCTCTGCAGAGTCACTGGCCATTATCTGCCTTGGAGAGGCAAGAACTTTCTCTTAGTTCTGCCAATGGGACAGTTCCGAGGCAGGGGGCTGGACACAATGGCCTTGTTGGCCACAGCTGCCAAATGCTTTGTGTTGGTTGGCAGTGGGATACTTCCTCCTGGATATCCCGTAGTCCGTCCGGCCTGGGGATTCCCAGGGCATGGGGGAGGGACGTCTCTGCCCAAAAAGCTCTTTCCGGTTTTTCTGACCAAAAGAGGAAAGAGCCCAGCAGGATGTGTGGGCTGTAAGCTGGGGAGGTTGTTGGGGGGAAGGAGGGGCCATCTCCGAGGACTGACAGGAGCAGTGATAGAGGGGAAGGACTAAGAAAAGGCTAACTCTCCATATTTAGGGAGAGGGTACAGGGAAGAATAGACTTCCTCTCCCAGAAAGACTCTGATTCAGCAAATGTGTGGCAAAGAGGAATCAGGTATCGCTATCCCTGCCAAGGACATTGGGTGGGTGGGCAGGGAAGGATGCTAGCAATCATTTGTTTATACCCAGAACCCAGACACAGTGGGATACAGCCTCAAGAGACCTTACAGAAGAAATGGCCACTTAGTCCCAGAATCCCTGATAACACATCTCAACAAATGATTATCCAGTATCTACATGAAGACCCCAAAGGAGATGACTTTGGACTGTGTGACTTTGGAGAGAGTTGTCTTGTTGGGGAAGTGTTTCTTGGCTGTCCCCCCCTTTCTGAAGCCAAGGAAAACAAAACTCATCATTTCTCCCCATGTCAGTTCTCTAGACACTTGAAGGTATCTTTCATGTCTCCTGAGTCTCCTCCAGGTTAACCATCCTCAGTTCCTTCAGTTGAGATACTTATTTCTGGAAGTTTGACCATGGAGACTCCAATGGAATAGGTGTGGCAGACTCACACACTTCACCTTATGGGTGTGGCCATCCTCTGGACCCTCCACCTTATTTGAGGTGCCCAGAACTAATCACAAACCCCCAACTGTAGGTTGACCAGAGGGATTCTCCCCTCCTCCATCTCACTTGCTTTCTTGGTTAGTATGCCACCCTGCTGACTCATAGGCAGAATCCTGATAAGCCATGAACCCTGCCCTTGCTCTTATCCACTTTGGCACCGTACCTTTCCAACACCTGCATTTGTCTAGGATTCATTAGTTAGTCTGCACAGAGCTGGTATATCATATATATATGTATATATATATACACACACACACACACACACACACACACACACACACACACACACATATAATATATATATCTATCTGGGGGTGATCAGGCTGGCAGGGGTGCCCCACCTCTCCTAGTCTGTGAGCTCTCAATACGCATCCAAAGAAACCTGATTTCATATAAACTAAAATTGTCTTTCAGCCTTCAACTGTTTCATCCTGTTTTGGGTTAGTCATGGGGGTTGTTGGAGGGTGGATGGCTTTGCGGAAGCTTATATAGACACATCTCCTGATTCTGGGACTGGACGGTTTATCTCCTTTACTTACCAAAGGCTGGACCATTTAAATATGGCTCTACGCCTTCCCATTCCATCCCATATTCTTGGGCAAGGGAGGCTACAGAGTCTGTCTATGTTGATCAGTAACCAAGCCCTCCTTTACCCACAGACTCCAAAGACTTCTGGGCAAAGGACCTTTAAAAGGCCTCACATCCAGCTACAAAGACATTTTTGCTCTTCCTCAAACACAACACTCCATTTCCCATCTCCTTGTCTGTGCACTGGCTGTCATTCGTGCCTGGGAGGCCTTCCCTCCTCACCCAGTCTTCCTAGTGTCCTTCAAGACACAGCTCAGTGGCCCAGTGGATAGAGCACCAGCCCTGGAATCAGGAGGATTTGAGTTCAAATCTGGCCTCAGACACTTAATAATGACCTAGCTGTGTGACCTTGGATAAGTCACTTAACCCCAATTGCCTTGTAAAAACAAACAAAAAGACTCAGTTCAAATCTCACTTTCTGCAGGAAGCTTCTCCTGGTACTCTTTGCTGCTAGTCCTCCCCCTCTCAGATAACCTTCCATCCAATCTGGATTTTCTGTGTGCCTAGAAATTTATTTGTTGTTTCCCTTATTGGGAAGTAAGCTCCTTGAGGGCAGGGATGAGGTTGCTGCTTTCCTATGGCTCCTGGCTATGGTAGGTCCTTAATAGGTCCTTGTTGATTGACTGACAATCCCGGTATACTTTCTCCTTTCTAGTTCTGGGCCTTCCAATGACAAGGCACACAGTAGTTACGGGATAAGAGTGAAAAGCAGTTGACATATTACCAGATGCCCAGAAGGCCAGGCCAGAGAGGACTTCACAATTGGTTTCTGGTCTGATTTTCACCTTGTTTCTCTCGACTCCCCTTCACACACTCTGTATTCTGGCCAACAACCAGTTTTCCCCAAGCTTGACCCAAGGGTCCTAACAGGCTGGTGATCATTCCTGGACAGCAGTCCCTCCTCCTCAAATCTCCCCTTGGAAGTTTTTTTAATTTTCGGGGGTGGGGTGGGGGATTGGCTCAGGTCCCTCTGAAGAGCCTGTTCTCCTCTCTGAGGTCTCCTCTCCTGAGGATGTGGGTTCTGTGTTGCCCAGGGAGACTGGCAGAGTGATGTGTCTGATTCACATAGCCCCTTTTGGCTTTCATCACTGCAGAGTCTGTGGGGGTTTGTCAAGGACTCAGCTCACTCTGCTCCTTCTTCTTTGAGGAGGCACCCATTGGGCATGGTTCTTCTAGATGGAAAGACCTTCTGGCTAGTTACTCCCAAGGGATACTCTAGCCCTCCCCTGGGCTGTTGGCATCTCAACAATACTCTAAGCAAACCAAGTCCTCAAAACCTGATGGCTATTGTTTGTTCTTCCTTTCTGTAGGGTCCTAGTGATTCAGAGTGGGTGGGTCTTACCACTGGTAGCTCCTCTCATTCTTTAGAGCTGAAAGGGCCCTTAAAAATGGCCTTGTCTAACTCCTTCTTCTAAAGATTAATTCCTCAGATAGCCTAGTGTCCTTCCTTGAAACATAGAGACCTTCAGCAATACTGACAAAGCACTTTCTGAGTTAGAACAATCATTCTCACTTTCCTGAGGCTGGCTAGGGACTGTTGGGACTAGGCTGGAAAACAGTTCATCTGTTCATTGTACTACATAGTTTCTCAGAGTCTCTCTCTCTCTCTCTCTCTCTCTCTCTCTCTCTCACACACACACACACACACACACACACACAGCCCTTCCTCACAAACAGAACTGCTATTTAAGATATAACCCTCCTTTCTCTTCTGCTTCTCTCCCAGGAAGGGAAACCCCAAGGAGATGAATCCATGACAGAAACCCTAACCAAATCCACCCCTGCCCTTTCCCTGAGTAGTGTTTAACTTTCCTTTTACACAGGATTGAAGGCCTAATGGGTCAGCAGGAGCCAGCTCTGTCTTCCCTGACCCAGAAGAAAGTCAGGACAGAGACTGAACCTTGTGGAGAACAGGGAAAAGAGGCCCCAAAGAGGTGAGCCTCCCAAAGGGGTCTCCAAAAAGAGAAGTGGCCTTCCTACCTAGAGCAGAGAGATTGTGTATCAAGTACAACGTGAAGGACCAAAGTCACCCTTGTATGACACATGGAGGTAAGTCTGATTGCCTGTTTTGTTCTGAGTCTTTGGACACAGGAAATCTCTGTGGGTTGCTTTGGGCAAATCCATATCCGGGGTGTTGGGGAAAGGGCAGGAAAATGGATAGGGCCCACTTTCTAGCTTGAAGAAGGACGAAGGAGCCTCTGAGACTTTGAAGTGAATAAAATACTTTCCCCATAAATTCCTGAAAGGTAGCAAGTGTGAAGACCCCCCCCCCCCTTGGCCACAAGCAATCCCTCCCACATCTTACTCTTTGGGGGCAAATCATTGGTCTATGCCCCAGGAGTGAGTCCCTCCCCAAGACAGGGGCTAGTTTTCCTGGGGGTAGGGATGATAAAATGGCTCTAGAAGCTTTCAGTTTAAAATGTGATGCTCCTATGATCCAATAACCTTTATCTGGGCACAGTGCCCAGAGAAGGGGAACTCCCCCAGTCATGGGCTTCCATTCTTGTCTCTGAATCCCCAGTATCTAGCATAGAGAGCAGCGTATGTGCAGGCGATGGCTGATAATGGACTGACCTTGCTGGGGCAATCTGGGGCAGACATGAAGCTACTCCTTTGATCTCAGTTTCCTCCTTTGTAAAATGTATGATACAATGAGGGCTGAGGGATGAGAGCTATTCCCAGATATGGGACTGTCCCAGGACTTTGATGTGGACTAAGGGAGCTGAGAGAGCAGACAGCTTTTTCTTTTCAAACAGAGAAGAATCACTGTTTCCGGCCTTTGCTGGCCCCTCCCTAGATTCACAGATTCACAGAATTGGAGTTGGCAGCCACCTCAAGAGTGTCTGGTCCAAGCCATAAAAGAAGGATTCCCCTCTGTGACATCCTAGGCCGGTGAGCCTCCAGCTTGTGCTCAAACCCTCAAGAAAAGAGGAGCTCAGCCTCCTGAGGCAGCCCCTCCCACTCTGGGACAGCCTCAACTACAAAAGCTTGGTGATTCTCTCCCCCTTTTCCAACTCTCCTCACCCCTCCATTGCTCCTGGTTCTGCCCTCCCACTCCAGGGCCAATTTAATCCACATGCCACTCCCCCCTCCACCCAGGACAGCTTTAAAGACTCCGATCAGGAGGGTCCAGAGAGGCACCTGTCTCCTTATCTCCCTTTTAACCTTTTCTTCTTCCCCACCCCGCCCCACACAGACCCCAATGCCAACCCTGAACTGTCCTGCCTCTTCAGCTCTCCTTCTCCAAGCACTGGACCTCCGATGTCCTCCAGAGGCCCCTCTTCTGAAGGGGAAAACTCAGCTTTGAGAGATCAGACACCTGAGCATGAACAGGGCAAGTCCCTGTTCGTACTTAGCCTCAATTTCCTTAACTGTAACCTGGCATCTCAGGTTTCTTTCAGCTGTAATATTTATTATGCAGAGCCAGGTTCCAGCCTGAAGTTTTCTTACCCTAGAAGCTCTGGGACCCCAGAGAAGTCACCTAACATTTTGGGCCTCAGTTTTCTGTTTTTTGGGGGAAATGGGAACTATGAGTCCAGCCTGTCTCAAAGGATTGGGTGAAAAGGAAGTTGTATCTTCCCATGCCCCTCTCTCTTACCCCCCCCCCCCCCAGCTCTGGGCCTCCGGGTATTTCAGGACAATACATCCTACCTTGCCTCACATAAGAAATTCAGACTTGTAGGGTGGGAGAGGAGGGAAGGAGGGCACTGACCTGGGAATCCTCACATGCCACTACTTTCCTACAGGACTTGGACTTCTTTAGGGTCCTCCCTGATAAAAGCTAATTTTCCCAACAGCCCATGGATCTCAGCTTCTTCCAAAGAGTTGCCTCAAACACACCTCCTCCAGGAAGGCTGCCCTGCCCAAACCTGCCCACATGAAGTCACTCAGAGTGGGGCTGGCCCTGGAGCTCCCCGGGGCCACAAGGTGAATTAGGGCTAGCAGAGGCCCCATCTCCCTCCTCCGACCCCCCCCCCCCCATATTCCATTTTATAGAGGGCAAACCTGAGACCCAGCCCGGGGCCGAAGAGTTCCGGGGAGAGATAAGAATGAGGTTGGCGTTCATACAAACCCACATCGCCCTCCTGGTTGAAGGTGGGAAGAGCTCCTAGCGCCGGAAAGGAGCCGAGGTTGGCAGGGCTTGTGGCCGTGCCCATTCTCCAGAAGGGGAAACTGTGTCCGGGCCTCCGCCCCCCCACTCCCCCATCTGCTGACTGAAGCTCTCTAGAAAAGGGGCTTTCCTGAGGACGGAAGCTGGATCCCCCCAGCCTGGCGCCCCAGTCCTCGGTGCCCCCCGGCTCAGGCCAGCCCCTCCGGAGGGTCCCCGCGGCCCGGCACTGCAGGGGAGCTAAGGGCCCCGATTGGGCGGGGGGCGGGCTGCGGGGGTTACTCACCGCCTGCCTGCCCGTCTCTTCCTCCGAGCGGGGACCCAGGAGTCCGGGCCTGGCACCGCCGCGGCCGCTGCTACTGCCGGCCCAGCCTGGCTGAGGCTCCGGGCCGGGGGAGCTCGGGCGGCCCCGCCCCGGCCCCGCCCCGGCCCCGCCCCGGCCCCGCCCCCGCCACGCTGCCGGCCCCGCCCCGGCCCGCCCCGCCCCGCTGCTCGCCCTGGGCTGCGGGGCCCCAGCCCTGACCCCGGTGCGGGCGGAGCCCTGACCCTGGCCCTGACCCTGGTCCTGATCCTGGCCTGGGCCTGGCCGCGGCTCCAGACCAAAGCGCCTCGGCAGTGACAACGTAGCAGCCTCTCTTGTCCCACGAGCGGCCCCGGGATTTCATCGGATCTGCCCCGCCGCCTCGGCAGGGGGGCCGCCTTATTTTACAGGGGAGAAATGAGGGAAACCGAGGTGAGTGATTTGCCCAGGGTCCCACGGCCAGTCTGAGATTGCATTTGAACTCGAGTCAGGCCCAGGACTGAATCCGCCGTGCCACCTAAGCTAGGTGGTGCACACCGGGCTTGGAGTCAGGAGGACAGGAGTTTGAAACCAGCCTCAGACACTTCATACTTACTCGTCGTGTGACCTTAGACAAGTCACCTAACCCTGACTGCCTCACATCCAGGACTGTCTCCAGGTGGACCCTGGAGCCAGTGGTTCTGGAGGAGAGGCCGGAGACTTAGCAAATCCAATTCATGTGTTTGTCATCGCATCACCTCCCTGCTATCATGTTCTTCCGGAACAAAGGACAAACTGGCCCTGAGTCCTGAGTCCTGACCCTTGCCCCAGTCTAAGCCTTGATCCTAGACTAAGTCGTTGTCTCTGATAAGGCCTGACTCTAAGACTGCCTCCTATTCTGAATCATGATTACATGGTATGGGGATCCTAACCTAGCCCCCCTTATGTGACCCACTGGGCTGGTAGGATCCTTTTGCTGAGAGCCCTGGTGGCTGGGGCCCCACGTGGGCTGCTGCCCATGATCACTCCATATATATGTGTAGGGTTCTTTCTAGATCTTGCAAGTTCAAATGCTTTTGGGTAGCATTTTGAGTAGTAAGAGCAGAGGGTAGATTTTGGGTGGTGGTATTTGTTAGCCATTGGACCACAGGAGAGTTAACTTCCTGCCCTTCTTCATATGAAAAGGGGTGGGGTGGGGCAACAGTCTTGGTATTTTCTCCCTTACCGTTGAACAGTTTGCAGAAACTGTATTCTCTGTTTATGGACTTCAAACAGTTTCTGGGGTCAGGGATCCGGCAAATTATGGAGGGAACCTTAGAGCACCCAAGGATAGGATAGGATCCAGTCCCACCTGTGCCAACTCTTCCTGTCAAATCAACCCTGAAAGCCGGCATTTCCATAGTCTACAAAGGTTTGCAGAATGCTTCATTATATCCTATTGTTTGGGTCTCACAATGACTCCTGTGAAATAAGTCATACAACAATGATGGAGGAAGCCGAGGTTCAGAGAAAGAAACCAACTTATCCAGAATCACATAGAAAGCAACAGGACTGATTTTCCACAGTCAAGACTCCTGACTCCAAGATTAGATGTTCCCACCGCACCACATCGCTGCATGGGACTCTAGGCCGGCTGCCTTGGGGAGCAGGAGCATTCTTGAGCTCTGGGTGGCCTCTCCTGGGGACAGAGGATGAGATCTTAAGGTCATCTCAAGTATGAACTGAACCATGATGAGGCCTGATGTGACTATAAAAGACAGTCATTAGGGACCCCAAGAGGCTGCCCAGTCTATGTGTGGGGTAGGGGAAAAGAGGAGGCCCCTGGAACTCTGCCCAGAACAGATACTTCCTGAATGCCCATCAGGTTGAGGGGGGTTGATTTGAGTGGCTTCTCTATTTGCTGGGAAACAAGGAGTACAGTGTGTCCGAGGAAGGGGGCTTCCTCTACCCTTCTGAGGCCCAAGACTCAGGAGAGTTTGACATGAAATGAGGGAGGTGGCCTGGCTCTCTGAGTCAGCAGTCAGTGGAAAGAGGCTGATGAGGCCCAGGGGTTGGACAAACTCCCTCCAAGGTCTTTTTCAACTCTAAGATACAGAGATAATAAGTCAGAAGTCCCTGATTCTAATCTTGACCCTGATACTAACTTAGGAAAATCTCTTCCCCTCTGTGTGGGGCTCATTTTCCCCATCTATAAAATGAAAGTATTTACAATGATAATATTCTGCAAAAATGTCCCTGACACATTTTCTTTTTTCGGCCTCTTCCTAAACTTATCCCCAGTCCCGCCTAAGTCCACAGCTTCATCTTTACTCTCTATGACCATAAGAACCCCAGGCCCTAAGGACTCAGGGCAAAGTTTACTGTAGGGCAGAATCTTAAAGCAGCTAGAAGAGGGCTTAGGGGTCAATTTGCCCAGCCCCATCACTTTAGAAATGAAGAGACCTAAGAGGGCATCAAACTGATGGAGATAACTAATGCTTCATAAATCTGGATTGGAACCCTGGAGCCTTCTGATGGGACGGGACAAGGCCTCCAATTCTTAGAACTTTAGCAAAGAGTTCCTGGCCTCTGCCTCCATCTTCCCATAGGTGAATGAACCTGGATCTCCCACCTTGAGTTAGAATCACACCTCTCCCAGTCGGTTGTGGTTTTTGTTTGTTTGTTTTGTTTTTGCAAGACAATGGGGTCAAGTGACTTGCCTAATTACACAATTAGGTAATTATTAAGTGTCTGAGGTCAAATTTGAACTCAAGTCCTTCTGACTCTAGGGTCAGTGCTCTATCTACTGCGATAGCTATCTGCCCCCCCCCCCAAATGGTTGTAAGAGAAGAGGTTAGGAGGAACATGACTCCTGAAGGGAGCCCCAGGCAGTTGTCCCAGATGAACCTGTGGACTGGGGGAAGGGGGAAATCAAAGAGGGGCCCAGGAGGGCAGCAGAATACTGGCCTATGTTCTTCTTCATCATCTGCTTATATATAAAAGTCATTTTGGAACCCATGGGTCACCCAGGAAAGGGGAACCTCTTGACCTTGGCATTCAAGGTCCTTCGCAAAATTTACCAGTTTTCCTTTGTGAGCCAATAGTGGACTCAAGAAAATTCAAGTTCAGATGTGGTCTCAGATGCTTGCTAGCCATATGACTTCACTTCCGTTTGCCTCAGTTTCATCATCTGTAACATGGGATATCTCCCAGATGGTTGTGAGGAATGAATGAGATAACACGTATAAATCACTCCGGATTTTTACATTTTTTTGTTTTTTTAGTCATTCATTCATTTTTCAATTACATGCAGATAGTTTTCACCATTCTTCCTTTTGTAAGCTTTTGAGTTCCACATTTTCCCACCCCCTTCCTTTCCCACTCCCCTTCCCATGGCAGCAAACAATAAAGGCTGTACAAGTAAAATTCTATGTTAGTCACGAGGTGACAGAAAAACTAGAGTTAAGGGGAGAAAAACATGAGAAAGAAAGAAAAAACATAAAAGAAGTTTTAAAAAATGAACATAATGCTCTGCATTCAGAATCCATAGCTTTTTCCTTTGGATGTGAATTTTCCATCACAGGTCTCTCAGAATTCTCCTTGGTCACTGAACTGCTGAGAGGAGCTGCATCCATCATAGTTAATCATTGCACAATGTTTGCAGTTAATACGGACAATGTTCTCTTGGTTCTGCTTACTTCACTCAGCATCAGTTCGGATAAATCACTTTGTAAACCATAAAACATTCTCTAAATGCTAGCTATTATTATTTTTAACATCATACACATTTTCAAGTAGATTCTCCCTCTTTCCTTTCCTCATCCTTTGTAACAAAAAATGAAAAGGAGAGAGAGGAAAGAAGTTCACCAAGCCCAAGAAATACAACTGAGTTTGACAGAACAAGTCCCATTTCACACCTGCAGTCCTCCACAAAGGCGGGGAGGTGCATTTTCTTCTTTTCCTTGGGAACAAGCTTGGTCTTTGTAGTTATAAAGAGTTCTCATTATATTTTTTTTTTGCTCTTTCCACTACTAACACTTTTCTCCAGGGTTCACTCTTCATCAGAAACCCCCAAAGTTCTTACTTCCTGGCAAGATTATCTCTAAGCCTCATTCCCACCCCTACCACCATCATTCTTACTCATCTCCTTCCAGATGTTATAGGTGCTGATCATGTACCCCTGATGATCCCACTGAGGAAGGCCCTTCCATATGTCAGACTGTTCAGACAAGCCCCCCTACCCTCTCATGGGGTCATTAGTGTTCTTGGAGGGACAACAAACTCTTACTTGTGTTGCCGGCCTCAAGATTCAACAAACATTTATTAAGTAACTACTGAATGCAAAGTCTGATGCTAGACCCCCTGGTTATTGGGACAAATCCAGAAAGTAGGTCCATCATTGTCTTTAAAGAGCCTTTGAGGGTGTGAGGAGGGATGGGATGAGGAGAGTCTAGATACAACCTGAAAATAGAGATGATACAAATAAGGACATAATTTGAAGGAGAACCTTAAGATCTAGGGGATCTGGCCAGGCTTCAGTTGGAAGGAAGCTGGGGGCTCCTCCCTCCTAACCCTCCTTCCTCCTGGAGCACACCTACCAGCTGGTGGGCTATAGTGGCCTATGGGATCTATGGGATATAAGACAGGCATTGAGGTACAGTGAAGAGAGCTCCAGATTTGGGATCAGAAGACATGGGTTTAGGTGCTGGCTGTGAGATCTGGACAAATTAAGTCATATCTTTGTGATTTAGTGTCCTCAGAGTGACACAGGAAGGTGTTACCTTAAAGTTAACTGGTAGGGAAACCCTTATTTCTGGAATTATTCAAAAAGGCAAGCTGGAAGACCACCTATCAGGGTGGGGTTTCCTATACATTAAACAGGATGGTAAGTCCCTTGAGGATACTTTCCTCTCTGAGATGCTGGTCATTTCATATAATTAATGTTAGTTGAGTTAAATTGAGTTGATGGGCACCACACATTTGTGCCTTTGGTAGCCATTGCACCTAGGAATACATTTTTCCCGTTGGCCCAGGCAGAAAGGACTTGGAAGAAGGAAAAGATGTGGAGTACTGGGCATTACTTGGGAAGGGCATGGTGAAGGATTCTCGGTATTTGGGCAGAGTAGAGGAAACTGGGCCCAGTAGCAGAAAACAGAGAGAAGGCCATGAAGGCAAACCTGACTCCAGGTACCCAGGACCTCTGGACCCTGTAGATAGGGATGGGGAAATGTCTGACCCATAGGCAGTATAAGGTTGGCAAAATCATTTGGTCTAGTGCCACTATGACAAATGCAGGCAGGGCTCGAAAATCAATAAATCCTTGAGTATTTTAGGGGTGAATTCATTAAATGTTTGACCAAATATAGTATGTAAATGATGGCATAAATGGCCATTAGCAGAAAAAAATGTTCCCCATCCCTGCTCTAGACCCTCAAAGGGCCTAAGGTGAAGGTTTGTGCCCTTCCCTTTATCCTCACCAACCTAGACATGTCACTTTTCCTGGGGAAAAGGCCAACTCACTGTTTGATAGTAGTTCTAGCTTCCTGCTGGGTCCTGCCCACTGAGATCATAAGGAATTGGGTGGGGGGAGTGGAATGATGCATGTTGTCTGCCCGCACTCAGCTCTGCCAGCCTGTCCTATCACTCCTGCCATAAGCCCATTCTCAGGGTCATCTCTGTACCCTTATCGGTGTTCCTTTGCCTTGCCAAGGCTTCTTATCCTCATACCCATCCTTTCCTCCAACTTCCCAGGCTCCGGCATTCCCTATCTCTGGACTGGCCTGCCTGGGCTCCACCCTGATACTTTGGGAAATTCCATTTCCCTGTTCCTTCTCTACTGAGATGGTATTTTTCCTGCCCCTCTTTCCCTCCCTCCTCCCTTCATGGAGCTTGGGCAGAGGTTCCATTCATACACAGGCAAAGGGAAATGGAAGCCTGGGACTGGGGGAGAGGCAGGGGTTGTGTAGCCCAAGAGAGCCAGTGTAAAAGAGGCTGAAACCAAAGTAAGGAGAGACTCAGTTTTAAACTCTGATACTTAATATTCATGTGTCTCATTCCATCCTAACTTTACAAGTTTGTTAAATGGGCCACTGATCTACCAAGGGGATGTTAACTCTTCTAAATGCAGCATCCAAGAGCTAGAAGGAATCCCAGAGGCCTCACCCTGATCATTTTACAGATTTAGAAACTGAGGCCCAAGGTCAGAGCCAGGATTTACACTCATGTCCTACTGCTTCCCTTAATATTTGTGTAAGCATGAGCTGCCATCTCACATCTTTGTCACCCTGTTTCCTTATTTGTAAGATAAGAATGAGAGACAGTGCTGTATGGATAGAGAGCCACTTTGGAGTCGGAAAGACTTGTCTGTGGTCAAGCTACTTCACCCTCCTGTTTCCCAGGAAACTATTAAGTTACAGATAAGTAAAAATCTGGATGGTTGTAGGATGCTTCTTATATGGGGATTCTTCCCAGGTCTGGGCCAATAAACAAACAGGGATGGGGCCTCACATCCTTTTGTTTCTTACGTCTCCTGTTCCTGTGATGAGGGACTTGTGAGACACCTTGGTCAGGGCAGGGAATTCAATTTTCAATCCTGGGAAATGCCCATGCTCAATAGATTGCTGCTCTTATGCAAACTTCTGATGGTTGGGACTGATCCTGGCTCCGGCTGGATGCTTTTTACCTGGTACTCCAGTTCTTTCCAAACCTTAGAGCCCTGTAGACTTTGGTGTCATTGTGATAGGGACATGCACCTTCCCCCAAACCCCCCTCCCCCATTGTCCCAGGCCCCACAGGAGGGAAAAAGGGAATGATCCTAATGAGAAGAAATTTAATTGAATATCAATGTAAATGTTTTGTCTAAAAAATAAACTTCCCATTAATCAAAGGGGGCAGGGGAGAAGAAGAAATGCATGATTGGGTAGCAGTGGTTTCTGTGAAAAAGACCAGAGGTTTTTCTATCAGAAGATATAGAAATAGGAGAAAACATTTTGTAGGTTCATTTTGTAGGGAAGGGAAGGGAAGGGAAGGGAAGGGAAGGGAAGGGAAGGGAAGGGGAGGGGAGGGGAGGGGTAGCCTAGGGAATAAGAAATAGGACCAGGATTTCTTGTGAGCTGCTTGGCTGCTATTGGCCTCAGTTTCCTCACTGGTAAAATTTATCAATCAATCAATATTTACTAAGTGCCTACTATGTGGTTGAGCATGGAGTGACCTCTATGATGCCTTCCAATCTTTTATAATTCTATGGTTCCAGCTCCCAGGTCTCTATTTTCAACACCCCTTTTCCCATAGTAGATAATACTGGATTGCGTTAATGATGTAAAAAGGCAGGCAGGATAACGCATGGAATGTTTGGCTACATTGAGAAACCTAGAGACTAGAGTTAGGGTCTGTTCTTCCTTCTGGCCTGTGCCCTGTTCGGACCACATCCAGAGTCTTCTTTTTAGGGCTGGGTGCAATAGAATATGAGAGACAATGTTCCCTGGTAAACAGAACCCCCTTCCTCCCCCCCACAATGTACCTTAGTTGATCCTTGAGGAACCAGCAGGATCCTGTGTATCAACTAGCCCTCCTCCCATTCTCAAGAAAAGAGGAAAGTAGAAAAGAAGCTTTGGGAGAAGTTTCCTTTAGGCAAGAAGGGGCTAAATATTATTGGAACCCTGGGGAGAGGAGCCACCTCTGCTGATATCTGTACAAGAGAGAAGATGGATTAAAAGTGATGAGGAAATTGGCAGATAAGGCCAGGACCGTGTGACCAAGCTAGGCAGAAGTCACACAGACCAGATGCAGAGTTCCTGGAACTGTTGATGCTACTGAGAACAGAACTGGAGATTCCCATTCTTTCCCCATCCTCTGCCTCTTTCCCATTCTCTTGGGAAATGCCTTTCCCCTACTTTTGTTTCTGAAGAGTTTAATTTTGCTTTCCATTTTGTTGTTTTAAAGTCCTATTCACTAAAATAAATGTGGCCGATCATTGTATTACTGATATTGTTTCCATTGCTCAAATGTAGCTAAGAAAGATAATAAAGGGAGAACTGGGAGAAATAGCTTTTGACCACACATACATTCACACGTATGCACTCAAAATGTATCTGTGTAGTTATTTGCCAGAGTCTTTTTTCTGGATGGAGTTTCAGAGCTATAGATCAGAGAATAATTGATTCATATTTTTGTAATTTTCTAGAGCAGGGGGGAAAGAACTTCAGGAACCTGGATTATTGTTGTGGTTGTTCAGTTGTGTCCCGCTCCCTTGGGGTTTGTAATTCCATTTGGGGATTTCTTTTTGCGGAGATCCTGGAGTGGTTTGCCATTTCCTTCTGCTTATTTTACAGGTGAAGGACTGAGGCAAACAAGGTGAAGTGACTCGTCTGTGATCATATAGCTGTGAGACTGAATTTGAACTCAGGTCTTCCTGACTCTAGTCTTGGCACACTATCCACTGTGACCAAAGACCTAGATTAGTTTTAGGCAAATGAGCCAGCAGTGTAATACTAGGGTTTCTAGACTGGGCTGAAGTGGAGAAGGCTAAGATTGCTAATCATCTTTATGTGCTCTGGGTCACTGCTCTCTTAACTACTTCTGTCTTTTCCATTGGGCATGACTTTCTCTCTAGCCTTCCTCTCTGGAAAAACGATTTTCCTTTCAAATCCACCACAGGAAAGATGATTGGTTGGAAAGATGAAGTGGTGGAAGGGACCACCCTTTATACCAATTCCAACTTGTTCAGGAATTGTTAAATTTTCAGTGTGAGGATTTACACCTTGCAAATCTGCAAATGCTGCAGAACTGGGTTTGACTTATTTTCTTGATTGTCTAAGCTTAAGAAAGCAATGGAGAAAATGTCAATAAAGTATTTTAAACTTAAAAGTATATCATAGGGGCGGCTAGGTGGCGCAGTGGACAAAGCACCTGGAGTCAGGAGGACCTGGGTTCAAATCCAACCTCAGACACTTAATAATTATCTAGCCATGCGGCCTTGGGTAAGCCACATAACCCCATTGCCTTGAAAAATTAAAAAAAAAAGTATATCATAGGGGCGGCAGTGGAAAGAGCACCAGCCCTGGAGTCAGGAGTACCTGAGTTCAAATCCAGCCTCAGACACTTAATAATTACCTGGCTGTGTGGCCTTGGGCAAGCCACTTAACCCCATTGCCTTGAAAAATCTAAAAAAAATAAGAATATTATTCCTCTCTCATCACATTCAACTTAGATCAGTGTATTCCATGGAAACAATGTAAAGACTAACAGACTACCTTCTGTGGGGGGCGGGAAGCAAGATTAGGGGAAAAATTGTAAAATTTCAAAATAAATAAATAAATAATATATCATATAAAAAAAGATGATTGTTAAACATTCACGAGCACACCCATGTGAATGTGGGGCTGGAGTGAGCATGTCTGAGGGATAACTGTGGGCCCTGGGAGTCAACACTGAGGAGTAACATGGGGCCCCCACAAAAAGACACAGAGTTGTCATATTACTACTAGAGGTTTTCTGGCAGGTTTCCCCCTGCAGTCCAGGGAGAGGAGGGGATCTCTGTCACCACCACACACATTTGCATAAGGCAGGTGTGACAGGCAAATTCTGGGATACCAAGACAAGAACTGTGTGATTAAGCTCGAAAGGAGTCCCATGGAGTAGATACAAAGTTGTTGGAACCATTCCTGCTGCTGGTCATTCCTTACTTTGCCTTCCGGCACTTTTTGCCTAATGTCTCACTCTTTGGGGAGAAAGCCAAGCCTTTTCTGGAGGTTCTAGTTCATGATCAGGGTTCCATGGTTCGGAACTGTTAAGATTTAAAGTTAGGCCTCTCTTGGCTTTGGATTCAGCATTCTCTCTATTTTATTCTACCAACCCCCTCCTCCTATTTTGCTTTCTGTTTCACTGTTGTTTTATTTTTGTATGAACTTCTTTTGTTTTTTCTTTTAAATAGTATTTTATTTTTCTAATTACATAAAACTACAATTTTTAACATTCTTTTTTGATATAAAATTTTTGATATAAAATTTTGAGTTCCAAACTTTCTCCCTTCCTCCCTCCCCTCCCTAAGATGGTAAGCAATTTGATATAGGCTATACATGAGCAATCAGGTAAAGCATATTTCCTTATCAGTCATGTTTTCACCGTTGTTTTAAATCCAATTCCTTTAAAATAAATATGGTTAACCATTATTGATTTATGTGTTTCATTACTCAGATACAACTGAGAAAAACAATAGAAGGGAAATGGCAAAGACAGACAGAAAGAGACAGAAGGGAAAACAGAAACAGAGACAGAGATGACTTTTAAACTGATTTATGTCTACCAGCTTTCCTGGCTGGAAGCTTGGCACTATAGAAAAGAAAATTATTGATTTTTATAACTTCCAGAGTAGAGTAGGCAAATAAAACAGAAGTCTTGGGGATGAGTTGTGAGCAAGTTGGTATGAGAGGAGAGGCCTTCAACCACTTCATTTTCCCATTGTCTGTTGTTTGTTCTTGGTTTTCCAAGAAAATCAGTGACATCAAGGGGGATGTCTTGACTCTTCTTCCAGAGGGAAAAAGTAGAGAGAAAGTCATGGCCAATGGAAAAGACAGAGAAAGTGATTAAGAGAGGAGTGGTCCACTAAGGTGGAGGCCAGAAAGAGGGAGTATCTAGCTCTCCCCTCTTCAGCCTAGCCTAGCTCCCCTAGCATCACTCTGCTGACTCTTTTGCTTTAGACTAATCTAGGTCTTTTGGGTGTTGGGTCACAATCCTTTTTGTAAGGTTTCTACTCTCCTTCCTCCTCAGAATGTTGGAAGGTTATATTACAGGTTCAAATTGCTTCTTCAGGGGGTCAAGAAGGTGGAACCTGAGAATCCTGTCTGTCAGCAGATGCTGACTTTAGTGACCTGTGAAACAGGCATCACCGTGTAGGAAGAATTTTGACAGAGGAAAGCATCCAGAATATAGTGATGAGGGGACTGGAACCATGTCATTAGAGATATTTAACTGGGATCAAGGCAATGATGTAGACACAAGTTATGAGATTTTAGTGAGGTGTTTGATGAAGGCAAGGCTGCGCTGCACGTCTTCCTCTTCTCTTCCCTCTCACTACCCCTTCTCACTGAACTATTGTGACAGCCTCCTCTATTTTTGGGTTCTCCTCTCTGCCAGCCATTCTCCACACAGTTTGAATAGCTTCCTCTTGCCTTCATGGAATAAAATAGAAACTCCTCTGCTTGTTTTTTAAAGGCCTTTACAATGTGACCCAACTTACCTTTCTAGGGTCACAGTTATATATATATATATATATATATCTCCTTTTTTTCTGTCTTTTTCTCCCTTCCTTTTTTCCTTCCCTCTTTTGTTCTTTCTTTCTTTCTTTCTTTCTTTCTTTCTTTCTTTCTTTCTTTCTTTCTTTCTTTCTTTCTTTCTTTCTTTCCTACCTACCTTCTTGCCTTCCTGCCTTTCTGCCTTCTCTCTCTCTCTCCTTCTTAGGTCACCCCATCATTCAGATCCTTTGTCCTTGTTGGTTACATCTGGAGTCCTGTAGTAGTTCTGGCTCACTGATTTAAAAAAAAAGATTTGATAAGGTGGTGACTGTCTGGAGAAGACAGCCAGTCTTCCTGGGGAAGGGCTTGGGTCCCTATAAGAATTGAAGGAATGTAGGATATTTAGACTTAGAAAAGCTTTGCGTTCTCCCTCCTTAGAGGTCACACCACTCACTGGGGATGTTGCAGAAGCCTGTTCAGGTCTGGGTTGAACTGATGCCTCTGAAGGCTCAAACAGTTCAACTCCCAGGACTTAGTGGGGTTCTGTGAGAAAGAAAAGGAGCAAAAATCTTATAAAACTTTACCCCAAGGATATGTAAAACCATGCATACCCTTTAACTTATACTAGGTTTGTATCCCAAAGTGATCAAAGAAAATGGAAAAGGACTTATTTGTGCAAAAATATTTGTAGAAGCTCTTTTCTGTGGTGACAAAAAATTGGAAATCAAGGGGATGTCCATAAATTGGGAAATGGCTGAACAAGTTGTGGTATATAAGTGTAATGGAATACTATGTTGTGCTATAAGAAATGATGAGCAGGATGCTTTCAGAAAAACCTAGGAAGACTTATATGAACCAATGCAAAGTTAGCAGAATCAGAAGAACAATCTATATGGGGGCAATGATCAACCTTGATGGACTTGCTCATTCCATCACTGCAACAACCAGGGACAATTTGGGGCTGTCTGCAATGAAGAATACCATCTGTATCCAGATAAAGAACCATAGAGTTTGAACAAAGACCAAGGACTATTACCTTTAATTTAGGGAAAAAACCCTGATATCTTATTGTCTGATCTTGCTACCTCTTATACTTTATATTTCTTCCTTAAGGATATGATTTCTCTCTCATCACATTCAATTTGGACCAGTGTATACCATGGAAACATTGTAAAGACTGACAAATGGCTTTCTGTGAGGGGTGGGGGAGGGAAAGAAGATCAGGGGAAAAATTGTAAAACTCAAAATAAATAAAATCTTTATAATTCAAAAAAAAGAACAACGTATAAAGTAATATTGTTGTTGTTTGTCCTTCATCTTGAAGAAGACTATGACATCAGGCAGGTGATGCCATAACATGCAAGTAAGTTGGATTTAAGTGAGGGGTGCTGTGCAAGTCACCAGCCTCACTTTCTCCTCTGGAGCTATTTGGGTCTGGTGGCAAAATATGGACAGCATATTGTGTGATGATCAACCGTGAATGACTTAGTTATTCTGATCAATACAATTATGGTTCTTGTCCTTTGTTACTGAAGAAGACCAAGCAGACATCACTATGTTGGAGACAAATTTAGCCACACCCTAATTTGTCTCAAACGATTATCTAAGAGAATTCTGAAGAACTCAACGATGAAAAATGCTATCCATCTCCAGAGAAAGCACTGATATAATCTGAATGCAGATTGAAGCATAATTTTTTCACTTTCTTTGTTTTTCTTATTTTTATTTGCAACATGGCTAATTTGGAAATATGTTTTGTATGATCTCACATATATAATTGATATCACATTTCTTGCTTTCACAATGGGTGGAGGAGAGAAAGAATTCAGAATTCAAAACATAAAAAAATGTTAAAAATAAACAAATTGGAAAAAAAAGAAGCTTCCAGGAAAGCACACAGAATTTAGGAGGGGCCAATCCCAGAGGCCTTGCAGCCCAGTGGCCAGATGGTAAACAGGCTTGGTCCCAGAGCCAGAATTCAGAGTAGTGATGTTTAGATGATAATAAAGAAGGAATCCTTGGGCTAAGAGGCACAGTTTCTCCCAGGATAGGCCTGGCCTGTTCAGGGTATCATTTTCAGGATAGCTAAGGTCCTCAGTTGTGCAGCACTAAGGAAAATTTTTTGACAACCCCAAAGTGCTACTCAAAGGTGTGAGACAGTGGCCATGCCCCAAGAACCAAGAACCTAGGAGTGCCTCCCTTGGGTCTTTGGGACAGGAAGAAGAAACATTCCTTAGAACTCAGGAGATGAGGAGAATGGGGATGGACTAGTAGGGTGGGTCTTGCTTTGGGGGAGTCTGAGCTAACCAGGCACTGAGAAAGGCAGAGGGTCAGAGGAAAGTAGGAAAAGCCCTGGCTATCCTGAATGCTTGGCTGTGCATATGGCGCACCAGACAATGTCCACAGTGAGATGTCCCTGGAGCAGACAAGACAGCCCACCTCCCCTCTACTCCCCTACTCCTAAAGGAAAAGGATTGCAAGAACTCCCACTCACAGCGCTTCTGTTCCAAGATTCCCCTAATTTATTTTCTCCTAATTTGGAGAGGAGTCTAAGATCCTAACAATGTCAGAGTTTGTTAGAGCTTAGAACAAAGAACACAGAATGTGAGAGCTAGGAGAGACCTTAGAACCTATAACATGTAATTCAAAAGTCTATAGAGCAGAGAATAATCATGCCTGAGAGAGACTTGAATAAATGGAAGACAATGGTGAGCTGTAGGGACTTCAAAATCTAGAACATGGAATATCAGGGAAGGACTATAGAACATAGAATGCCAGAATTGGGAGGGACCTTAGAACAAAAAAAAAAGAACTTGGAGGGACTTAAGAGCATAGAACACAGGCTGTCAGAGCTGGGAGGGACCTTAGAACCTAGAACATGGAATATTATAGGAATATGATAGAACATAGAACATGGTCTGTCAGCACTGGGAGGACCCTGAGAGATCTTGGGGCCCAACACAATCATTTTACAAAAGAGGACTCTAAAATTCAAAGGAATGAAGTGACATGTGCAGTCATACTGTCACACAGATATAGGGCTAGGACTGGGACTCTGGTATAGCATACCTAGATTTAGCAAAGCTTTGAAAAATTGTTTTTATTGATACCTTTTGTTTTTGACAATTCTATGTTTTTCTAAGTTTTCTTCTTAAGGGAAGAAAATGATCATTTATTAAGTGCTTACTGTGTGCTAGGCACTTTGACAACTATGATGTCATTTGATCCAGATAGCCATCTCTTACCACAAAGATTTCTTTTCTTTTTTTTTGCAAGGCAATGGGGTTAAGTGGCTTGCCCAAGGCCACAAAGCTAGGCCATTATTAAGTGTCTGAGGCTAGATTTGAACTCAGGTACTCCTGACTCCAGGGCTGGCACTCTATCCACTGTGCCACCTAGCTGCCCCCCCCAAGATTTCTTTTTTAAAGGAAAAAAAAAACAGTAATGTAAAAAAAAAGCAATCCAATAAAGCAGATCAATATATTGAGAAAAAAACTTGCTCATCTAGTCAGCCATGGACCAATTCTTACTGAGGAGTGGGGGGGGGGGGAGCTGTTTTTTCTCTTACATTTTTTCCTTGGTATCAGGCTTGACCTTGATCATTTTACACCATTGCTTTTGGATTGTTTTAGAGGTATTGTTCTTTCCTTTTCCATTACTGCCATTGTGGATGTGTTTTCTTGGTTCTATTTCATAAATCCTTTTGTGCTATTATGGTAGAAAAGATAGAAAAGGGTGAGAACAATGAAATGGATTTGGGAATAACTGAATGACTAGACTAAAAGAGGAATTGTTAATGGTTCCATATGAATGTGGAAGGAGGTCTGGAGTTCAGTACCCCAGAGATCTGTGGCTGGCCCTAATGATAATAATAATAATGATAATAATAATAATAAATACCAACATTTATAGAATACTTTAAGATTTGTAGAGCAATTTAAAATTATCATCACAGTTGATCCTCACAACAGCACCGGAAAGTGGATGTTATTATGTTCCATTTTTTACAGTGGGGAAACTGAGGCAGACGGAGGGGTAAGTGACTTGCCAAAGGGCATACAATTTTACAAAAGTCTGTAGTTCTTTGAGAGCATCTTAGTGACTCCAGGTCCAGTGCACTGCGCACTATGGCGCCACCTGGCTGACATCTGTTGAACCCATCACTTTGAACATTTTGTCCACAATGGAGGTGAAGGCATAGGATGATATACCCATCCTATTTGAGAATGACACAAAATTGAGAAGGATGGCTAACCTGCCAGATGAGAAAATCGGGATCCAAAAAACATCTTCATGAGCTGAAATCTGGGGTGGAGTCTAAGAAGGGAAGAGCATGCCGTCTTACGATAGGGTTCAACATCGACTTTACAAGGCTCCACAGAAGTCTGTTTGTCTGAAAATAATCTGGGAGTTTTAATGGACCACAAGTTCAATAATGAGTTACCACCATCTTGTGCTCCATTATATGAAGCAGAACCTTCAGGAATAAGGAGGTGGACATACCTCTGTCCTTCGCTGTCGTAAGACTTCATCTGAGCTATTCTGTTCATTTTGCGATCACATAGTTTAAAAAAGACACTGACAAACTGCAGAGTGTCCAGAGGATGGCAGCCAGAATGAGAAAGGGTTTGAACTCTGAGGTTCTGTAACCTGGAGAAGAGAAGACTGGTGGGATGAGGAGGGAATGGGCTGTGATTGCTTGAAGGAATGGCCAGTAGGTGAGAGATTAAACTGGTTCTGGTAGGTCCCAGAATGCACAAGAGTGAAGAGCAACTGTGATGGTGACTGGACAGGGATGGGATGGGAAGCTGAGAAGAGACCAAGATTTTCATGATCTCAGGAAAAGCTCTCACCAGTAAGAACTTGCCAGAGTGGAAAGGATTGCCCAAGGGGGTAGTGGTAACATCCTGGGGGAGGTCTTCAAGCAAAAAGACCACACAGCAGGTCTGGCTTAGATGGGATTCTTTTTCAGTAATTGGACTCAACTGGATGACTTCTGGGGTCCTTTCTATAATACTTTTTTTTTTTGTATTTGCAAGGCAATGGGGTTGTGACTTGCCCAAGGTCACACAGTTAAGTAATTATTATATGGCTGAGTCTGGATTTGAACTCAGGTCGTCCTGACTTCAGGACTAGTGCTTTATCCTCTGTGTCACCTAGCTGCCCCAGGGGTCCCTTCTAACTGTAAAATTCTGTAATTTTGAGAATGGAGAAATAGCTGGAGTTTCCTGGAATCACACATAATAGTGACCCTGGCTGCAGGAAGTCAGGTTCAAATCCAGCTTCAGATACTTACTGGCTGTGTGGGGAAAGCCACTTCACCAATGCCTGCCTCAGTTTCTTCATTTGTAAAACCTCACCTCCTTCCCAGTGTTGTTGTGAGGATAAAATGAGGTAATATGTATCAAGTAATTTGCCAACCTTAGAATACTATATAAATGATAGCCATTTATTATTATCATTTTGGCATAGGACTGACATGCTTGACACATGGTAGGTTCTTATCCCTAAGAACTCAGACCAAGTGAAACCAATAACCATAGGAAGCACCGTAAGTTATGGCTATTTGGATGCTCTATTTACTCCCCAAACTGCTATTCCCTTCATGAGTCACCCATCTTCTTAATTTTCTTTTTCTTTTTCTTTTTGAACCCCTCTCTTCTTAGCCTTTCCTGCTCTCTGTCATTGAACCCCTATTTCTTTCTTTGAGCCTCATTCCTTTTTTATGAGTCCCTCATCTTCTTCCTAAGCCCCCAGTAGGCACATAAGAACCATGGTCATGTATTCATTCCCAAAGCTGAGTAAGATACCGCTCTTACCCTCATGGAACATACAGTCAAAGGGTCCAAGGATATTCAAGATGGAAATGGCCTTGCCTGAATGACTTTTAGAGATGAGGAACCTGAAGCACAGGGAAGGAAAGTGTCTTAACCCATTTCACACAAGGCCTAAGGAGAAACTTCCAGGTTAGGAAACACTGGGGCTCTGGTTCTTAATCTAGGCTTCTAACTAAAATAGGGTCACAGGATTAGACTGCTAGAACATAAAGAACTTCAGAGAGGCGGCTACCAAGCTCTTTGGGAGTTCAGAGGTGGAAATGATCACTTCCAGCTAGGGATACAGGGGAGATCTTATGAAGGAGTGGGCAGTGGAGCTGGGCCTGAAGGCTGAGGCTCTGAAAATAACTTCAGTTGGAGCAGGTTGATTAGCGAGCAAGATGACCTTGACCGTGTTGTTTTCTCAGCGGCTGCCCTGGAGCCCAGGACGCTTGGACAGCTGGCTGCCAGGTTCTAAAATGAGGAGTTGGGCAGCCGTAGAGAAGTCACAACCCATCAATCCCATCCCCAATGGGGTGTGAGTCTCTTTGCTAAGATCTATGGCTGTGTCTGCTGTCTACAGCCCTTGCCGGGCTTCTCATACATCATCTGCCTTTGCTTATTCACCCATGGTCCCAGAGACTGCCTTCAAGGAGCCCAGGCAGAGGCCACAGGGACAATGAATGCCCCCACCCCCCACCCCAGGACAAAGGCTTTCTGCACATATAGTCTATTCTTGACTCTTCATATGGATGTTGCTGGACTGGGATTCCAATGATTCCCCAATTACTGGAAAATTCTTTGACTTTGGGACCAAGTGTTTGAGGTTCAGTGGACTCAGACCACTCCATTTCAGAGTCCAAGAGTGATGTCAGTGGCCACCTCACTTAGGAAACTGGGGTTTCAGAATGAGGGGTTAGTGATTGGCATGTATCATTTGTCATTTAAACCAGGTCTTCTGATTCCCCATCCCAATATTCTTGGCCTTTCACCACCCATCATCCTTGTGGCCCTTTTCACAGAAAAAGGGAGTCCCTGTGAAGATCCACCCTTGAGAGTAGTAGGTCATTCTCCTGCTTCTTTGAGAATAGCTCCCAGCTGGGAACTAACGTCACCCTTCAAACGTTGCCCAAAGGAAGACTCTAATTAGATGATCTCTGTGGTTCCTTCCTATTCTAATAGTTGAGGAGTCTAAAAATAAAGTCACCACATCATTCTCTTTCCTCCTCCTCCTCCCAGCAAAGATATAGTCCAAGTCTTCCCAGGATTCTCTAAAACCATTTCCTTCCTTATCTCTTTTGGGACAAAAGTATTCTCTATGTCTGGCACAGTAGATCAAGAGTCTGCCTCAGGGCCAGAAAGGTTTGGGCTCACAGTCTTCCTCTGATACACACTAGTTGTGTGACCCTGGATAAGTCATTCATCTTCTCATGGTCTAGACAGCTTCTCAAGCTGCAGAGAAATTTCTTACTGTTCTGCTTTGGCAGAGAGAAGATGCTCATCTGTAAGTCCCCCAAATGAACGAAATCACAGGTCTAGTCTCTCTATTGCCCCAATCTCTACAATGAACAAGTTTTTAAAAAATTTCTTTTCCTTCTTCTGTACTTGACCAATCCCAAATAGTCAGGAGATTGTCATTTGTAAAGAAGAAAAAGAGGATTGTACTTGGATGTCTATGACAACAGCTAGCAGATGAATGTATTAGAGAACTATTGCTTTGTAAGCGATGAGGAGGAAAATGGTTTTAGAGAACCGTGAGAGGATTTGTAGGAATAGAGGTGGTGAAGTGAACAGGACCAGGAGGACAACTTATGCTATAGCATCAACATTGTGAAAATGAGATTTCAAAGACTTAAGTTGATTAACCCAATAATCAACCTTGATTCCAGAGGACCCAAGATGAAGGTCGCTTCACAGAAAGAAGATGGAATAATTACAGAGTGGGACATACATTTTGAGACATGCCCTACATGGGAATTTGTTTTGCATGAAGATGCTTATTTGGAACAGGGTTTGTTGGGGTTTTTTGGTGGGGGAGAGTGGGAAAAAATTTATAATTGAAAAAATTAATTCATTAAATATGTTAGTATTTTTTTTTTTGTAGATTTTTGCAAGGCAAATGGGGTTAAGTGGCTTGCCCAAGGCCACACAGCTTGGTAATTATTAAGTGTCTGAGACCGGATTTGAACCCAGGTACTCCTGACTCCAGGGCCGGTGCTTTATCCACTGCACCACCTAGCCACCCCAATATGTTAGTATTAAAGCTGCCCCATTTGTTTAAGTTTTGAACATTTTTTTTCTTTTTCTTTTTTGACCTATCACTCACCCCTAACCCCACCCCAATTAAAGCTGAAAAGGTGAATGGGAAGGTGTGTATTTGGAGCTGTTATAGAAAGCCTAGAGAGTCAAGAGTGGAGTCTGGGGAGGTAGAAGACATGTCCAACCCTGGCATTTTCCTTAAAATTAGAGAAAGAGGGGCAGCTAGGTGGTGCAGTGGATAAAGCACCGGCCCTGGAGTCAGGAGTACCTGGGTTCAAATTCGGCCTCAGACACTTAATAATTAGCTAGCTGTGTGGCCTTGGGCAAGCCACTTAACCCCATTTGCCTTGCAAAAACCTAAAAAAAAAATTAGAGAAAGGCTGCAGGGGAGGAGAGTATTTCCAGTTTGAGCAATCCAGTAAGGGAGTGAACTTTTGATGGTACTGTTTATGGGTGGTTGTATCAGTTCATGTAACTCTTCCCCTGCTTCTTTGTATTCATCATATGCAGAATAAAATTACAGCTGAATAAGATTCCATTACATTTAGATATCCCAATTTGCTCTGCCATTCCCAGTTGATGGACATCGACTTCATTTCTGATTTTTTTTGCATACCATCAAAAGTGCTGTTGTAAATAACTGGTGTATAAGGAGATTCTCTTTTTGTCAATGGCCTCCTTGTAGCAACTGGTAGAATCTCTGCATCAAAGAGTGAGGTCATTTTAATCACTTTTACATGATTCCAAATAGGTTTTCAGATGGTTTCACCAATTCACAGCTCTGCCAACAGTGCATCAGTGTGTCTTTCCTCCAATACTATTCCCATCTTTTGCCATTTTTGACAAAGCTGACAAATTGATGACAGAACTTTTTTCATTTCTTTTACTAATAACTCAGAGGGTCAATTTATATGGTTTCCAATTCTTGATACTTGTCCTTTGACAGCTTATCTATTAGGAAGCAGCATTTGGATTTGTTCGTGTCTATATCTTGGATAGCAAACCTTTGTCAGAAACATTCAGCATGAAGATTTTTTTCCTCCCCTTGAACCATTTTTCAGCTTTAAGAGGCTTACTGATTAGAAGCAGTCGTTTTGGAAATGAATATGACTTTAAAGCAAAAGGCACCAGTAAAGTTAAGACTAAATAAAAAAGTTACTAGAAAATGTTGGGACCTGCCTAACATTTAAGGTGAGCCATGCCCATAAAGGCTTCCAAGTGACAAGAGTTATAGCAGGTTTTGGCCTTTCTCTGAGAAGCAACGTGGTATACTGGGTAAAGTGATGGACTGAGTCACAAAGATCGGAGCTCAAATCTGGCCTTGGACATTTAGTAGCTGTGTGACCCCGGGAAAATTTATCTCAGTTCCTTCGTTTGTAAAGAAAAAGCACCTCCCTCCCAGGACTGTCATAAGGATTGAATAAATGGATATAAAATGTTTGGCAAATTTTAAAGTTATATTAATGTCCAATATCATAGTATTCATCACTCAAGTTCTTGAAATTTGGGAGTTCATGACAGATTCATCCAAGTGAAGGTCAGGGAGTCTATGACAACTTGGAAATTAAAAAGGGGGATGAGTTACGCACTGGCCGAGTGTCACATAAAATACAGTGATTAAAGCAGGAAGGCTGGCAGCTGGCTTCTAGTCATGGCCTTGCTTCTGACGGAAGCGGTGACTTTGATGGTCACCTCTCCCTTCTCCAGTCTCAAGTCCTTCCCTCTGCAGGATGGGAATGATGTTGCTGCTAATCTGCTACCAAGACTGAAGGGATCTGGGTTATGTGAAAGGTGGTGGAAGTCTTTGCTATCTCAAGGCACCCACTTTGGGGTCATCAGATGAACCTGATGCCTGGAAGTCTGAATGGACATGTGGGGGGGGTAGGACATGTGGTTCTCTTCCATTATAGACAAGATGCAGTTGATCTTAAACCATTTGAGGGTTTTTGTGCTAGGTGTCTGCTAGTGACTGGATGGGATGGAAATATGAGTGGTAGGAATACTGGGGACAGTCTAAAACCACAATGAACAAGAACAGGCTGCCCCCAGAGGGCATCCAGTCAGTCCCCCCTCCTAGAACATCCGAGAAATGGTCATTCAGCCTGTTTGAACACAGCTTGCTGGGAATTCCTTCCTTCCCAAGGCAACTCATTTTCTTTTTGGACAGTTCTACTTATAACGGGGTCAGTCCCAGATTCTCGGGGCCCTCTGACCCCATTCCAGTCCAAAGTACATTGCACCCAGTTATTGTGTCCTTGATGCCCCACTAGATCTTAGGGGCTGAGGAACTTCCTGCCACATGCCTTGATCCCAAGCAGATTCTCAGATCTGGAAGCTCCCAAGAATTCAGTTTCTTCTCACCTGACCAAGAGCCCTCTCCCCCAAATCTCTGGTAGGTGTCATTCAGCTCATTCTCAAGACCCCAGAAGTCTTCTTAGGCAGCTCTCTGGACTTCAAGGTCCAAAAGGTCTTTTGACCAGTTTCCTCATCTCTCAAATGAAGATTAAGACTCCTTCCCCCAAGAGTTGCTGTATCATGAGAGTTCAGATTCTAGCTATTTTCTTCCTCTTCAAACTAAGTCCCCCACCCCCCACATACATTTCTTTAACTGATTCAGCCCCACTAGCCCAGTGTCCAACTAGCCAGGTTCTGCTCCTTGAAGATGCCTGCCAACTTGTTAGTCTCCCTCCTCACCTGTGGTGCCCAAAGACAGTGGGACCTCCAGAGGGCAAGTCCCTCCGCATGATGAAACAGAGCCAAGAGCCTTGTAGGCATCTGGCCCAAGTGCAGCCCAGAATGTTTTATGATGCTGCTGCCAACAGCAGTCACCACTCAGCCTTTGAAAATGGAAAACCTCCAGGGAAAGGAAATTTCCTAAAGCTGCAGGTCTACCCTGCTCGAGATCACCCCAATTGTTAGGGGTGATCTTTCCTCCCACTGAGGAAACGTATAAAGTAGATTGCCTAGAAAGATATAGAAGTCTCAAGAGCTCAGAAACTTAGCTCAGTTTTCTAAACTGTGAAATGCAGCTAACAGCCCCTGGCTCCAATGGATTCATCTCATCACTTGGCAGATTTTAAAGCTCTAAGTAAATGCTATTATTAAGACAGGGACATAAATAACTAGATAGCATTTGTCTGTGCCATAAGACTTATTTGAACCAGATCTAATCCATCATGGTCCCCAATTCTTTTCTTCAAGCTAGATGTCCTCACCTTTGAACCTTCCTTGAGGTTTCTGGTCCCCTTGCTATTCTGGCTACCTTCTAAACTTAGGGCCCCCTCCTTGCTCCAGCGACTTTGGTGAACTACTTGAGTACCAAATAGGGTTCTGATAGTTGGTGTCAATAGAGCCCCAGGTCAGATGTCACACATGGAAGGGAATGAGGCTGGAGAGCCAGAAGCCATTTTATTGCTCGTCCAGGGAGTCATGCCCCTGTTGCTCATATGCTAACACCAATGGGGCTCCAAGTTGGGGAACATATCCTGAGATTCAGGAATGGGAGCCCACTGTTAAATCTATGTTTGTATTCAGACTGTACTGATTCACCTCCTCCAAGCATAGCCTGGAGAGTGTTTCTAAAGGGCAGGTGTGAAGAATGAGCACGCTCAATGGTTCCTCAGGAGTGGGGTAGGGTGGGGGCCTCCAAACTAGCTAGGAGGATGCTGCTCGCTGTCTCCACCAAGTGCCAGCCCTGGAGGTCACAAGAGGGGCACCTGGACCAATCCCACAGAGTTCCAACTGAACCACAAGAACATTCTTGGATGATATGGCCAGGAGCCCAGGAGATGCCTAAGCCTGGTCTACTTATGCATATTATGTGTGAGACAGACACGACCACAGCAGGCAAGCCAGGGGTCATCTCTCCTTGCTGCCATCACTTTGGGGCTATAATGTCCAAACTCCTGGTATGCAACCACAAACGTGACATTTTGATGTTGTGATTTGTTAATGGCGTTAAGTCAATTGTCCTGTTCATTGTCACTGACTTGGCTCACGCCCTTCCCAAAGACAGCCTAAGAAGGCTGGAAGAGAATTCTTTTAAGACTTCAAAAGCCAAGCGATCCTCCTCCCCATTTCACAATCAACCTCCTGGGGAACACACAAAAGGAGTCCGGAGTATGTGTGTGAGAGAGAGTTCACATTGTCTATGATGCATGATGTCCTTGGGGCCCTGTCCAGGACTGTCCACCACCATCAATATCACGACCCCAGCTCTAGGCTGTGTCCGGTTTGTATGAGGGTCTCAGCTCAGCTGCAAGTCCACTCTGCTCCAGTTCTGCGATGACAGACATGTATTTGAACTCATTGGGTCGAAAGTTAAAGGTCTCTACCAGGCCATAAGTTTCCTGGCGGTCAGTAGCATAGAAGAGTTGCACCTGGTTGGCGATGCACTGAGCCTCTGGAACTTTCTGAAAAAGAAAGGGCATACAAACGGTTAAAGCCTCCACTTCTGGCTGCCATACCCCAAAGACTGGGCTCCCCATTCTGGAAGAGACCCAAGACAGATGGACACATTCAAGGACTCAAAGAGGAGCGGGTCATCTTCTAGGAGATACATGAAACAATTATACAGCGATAGTTTGAACTCAAATTCCAACCAGTATCAATGCGCACAACAGAAACAATGAGTAGACAGGAAGGAGAAAGAAAAGAAATCCTGGTGGTCATCCTAGAAGGCAGGGCTGATCTTACATACACCTAACAGGCAGCTGCCCTTGTGGTCTGATTTCTGGGGAGCAAGAGAAGCAACACTAGTCAAACAGCCTGAAGTCCCCCATGTTAAGATGGGCTCATTCAAATAGCGCATCACACCCTTTATTTTTATTTTAAAATGCTCATTGCCTCATAAAGTGATGAATGGGGTATGATGGAGCAAGTAATGAGTCTGGAGTCAGGGGTCCTGTGTTCAAGTGTTGTCTCTGTCAGTTGCTTGTGACTTTGGGCAAGATTCTTGGGCCACTTGTGATGTGTCTAGGATTGTTCTGTGAAATAGCTACTAGCTACTGGCACCTCACAGAGGGCATGCTCAGGGCAGAGCATGAGAGAAGAAGTGGCCCCACATGGGCCCGAGGGCAACCCTGTTGTGGTGGAATCTATGTCTCCTATTCACCATGCTAGCTCCTGGCCCCCACCAGTGGGCCTCCAGATAAAGACTCAGTGACTTGCAACAATGATAGATAGGAAGCATGACTACTTAGCAATGAGGTAAAAGAAATGAAAACAACATTACAGGTATTTTTTTTAAAGAATTTTTTTTTTTGCAAGGCAATGGGGTTAAGTGGCTTACCCAAGGCCACACAGCTAGGTAATTATTATGTGTCTGAGGCTAGATTTGAATTCAGGTCCTCCTGACTCCAGGGCTGGTGCTCTATCCACTGCACCACCTAGCCACCCCTAAAGAAAATTTTTAAAAAGTGAATGAAGGGGCAACTAGGTGTGCAGTAGATCTCTATCCTCTGACCTTGGAGTCAGAAGGACCCGAGTTCCTATCTAACTCTAGACATTTACTAGCTGGGTGACCCTGGGCAAGTCACTTAAACCCAGCTGCCTCCAAAAAATAAATAATTTCTTAAAAAGTACATGAATAATAAAATATCACAATCCACATACAAACTCACTATTTGTGAGAATGGTCATGGAATCCATGTGCTATGAGCAACTTACACATGATAGAGAACTGGCCCTGGAGTCAGGAGGACCTGAGTTCAAATCCAACCTCAGACACTTAATAATTGCCTAGCTGTGTGACCTCAGTCAAGTCATTTAACCCCACTGCCTTAAATAAAATTAAAAAAAAAGTACAGCTCTGGGCTGAGTCTCAGCAGGTTCCATGTCTCAGTCAAAGTAATCAAATCTTCTGCAATTAGTCCTCAATAGCAACTCTAACAGTCATCACTTCCATCTTCACACTTAAGTGACTGAGTTCTGAACCTTGTCCTTGCACCTCTCTTATCTTTCAGGTCTCTGCAACCAACCTCACCTTAGCCTATGGTTTGTTACAGAAATTTCATTTCCCTAGAATCAGAGTATTAATGTTCCTTAGTCATAAACCAGTTCGAATATTCCAATGTGCTGCATATTCCAGTTTGCCACATTCAGAATCAGCAACAGCTGCTTCAGACCTCTGAGAACATCTAACTCCATAGGAAAGGGCACTGCTTTGGAGGGAGTGGGCTCCAAAGCAAATCATTAGTTGGAGCTGGAAGAAAGCCTATTTTACAAATGAAAACTGAAGGGTCAAGAGAGGAAGGAGTTGTCCGGTGTTACACAGGGAGTCAGCAGCAGGGTGGACACCCACACCCAAAGCCTCCAATTCCAAATCCAGGGCTCCTTCTCAGAGCAGGATGAAAAGCTGGCTCTTGCTAGGGAAGACATTTTGATTGTTTAAGGAAATTGTAGACTCCAAGAATCAGCCATGGTAAAGCTAAGCCAAGCCTAAAACAAAGACGCCACGTTCCTCAAGGCGCATTCCCGATCTTCCTTCTATGTACCAGTGCCCAAGGATTTGATATGTCAGAAGTACTCATGAAGTCCCATCTGAGCCAGTTTGCTTTGGTTTCTCCCACTGGACTCAATGTCGCCATGGTAGTTAAGGTTATATCAACCATATGGAAATTCTATGACATATAACCAGAGATTCTAGTACTGTTGGCTCCAGAAATCCAACTTACTCAGAAACACAGAGAAATAGTAGCATATGATGGATTAATGTAAATTTTACAAATGGAGATGAAGCAGATGGTCTTAATTCTTTATAAAGCAGAGGTACGCCCTGGGCTGGTCATTTCTGGTCTCAGTTTTGTCTGTGAAATGGAGGTTACAGCACCTACTAACAGGAGAGAGAATGAAGTGAAGAAAAGTGACTGGGCTTAGTTCAAAGCCCTAGCCTTTGGTAGTTATGAGACCTTGGGGAAGTCACTGAATCCACCCCCCCCCATTTCCTCATCTCTAAAGTGAGGGGTTTGAATTAGGTGACCTTTAAGTGTCTTCCAGCTCTAAATCTATGATCCTCAGTGGTTGGCTATGAAGAACAAGAGATGTTTGTAAGAGCATCTTCAAAAATGACATTGGCTCCCTTTTACAGTGTGCTCTCTGGTCACTGGGCAGGTTCTGGGCTCCTTCAGTTGTAATGGAACAGTTAAGCAGAATGTCTGCCTTGTGAACGTCTGTCAGATGAGAGGTCAAACCCTACCAAGGTCACAGATTATATTCAAAGCCTAGGCCTCAAGCAGGTCACTCCTAGAGGAGTAGGCTCACCTCTTTGGGACTAGGTCCTCAATAAAAGCATTTGGTCAGCATGCTGGGCACTTCATCCAGAACCAAGAAGGAATCTTGTCGAGCATCTTGTCAAAGGCCATCTTGTGAGGCCTACCAGGCCTGGAGCTGCCTGACAGACGTCCTCCGGCCAGGGAGTGGCAGAGGCAGGAACAGACACCTGGGCCTCAGACTCCTTTACTGCCACAGTACCACTGCTTTGGGGAGTGTGGCCTGACAACACTGGATTTGGTTGTTCTTGCCCTTCTAGAGTTTGTTTCCAATTTCCAGGCTGTGATGAAAAGCTATACAGGATTCCTCTGGTCCAGTGATCTTGAACTGGGAGCAGGTGAGCTGGAGGAATTTCCTCATGCTCTTTTCTTCTGTTCTAGGACTGGGATCCCTATTCCCCCACCTATCTTCATTCTACCCTGGTGAAAAAAGGAGCCTTGTTGCTGCTATTTTTGGAGTACTAGGGTTGTTATTCCAGGGATCTCCTGCTGGGGCGCTATGAGAGCTTTCAACACTCCCCAAGTGGTCTGATCTTGAGTACTCTCTGCCTCCTGCTTCAAGATCTGCTAGGCCCTCCTCTGGTCTGGACAGTCCCCTGCAGGCTGGGCCAGAACTGGGAACCAAGCCCTGCTCCTCTTCATGTCTTCTGCCTCTAACTGGCCTCTTCTCTCCCTAAGCTGCCTTGCATGCCTGCTTCTCCCCTCAGTCTGCTTGTCTCTGCGCCCCAGAGCTGAGGAGTGGCCGGCAAGGTCGCCAGCTGGCTTCCAGAGAGTGCTTTGCATGGTGGTCTCCCTCAGTCCTCCTGGGCTGGGGAAAGGACTCCCTGTGATTTTTTTCCCCTAATCTCCCCATCAAGACTTGGTCTGGTGTGTGGTGTGTTTTCTAGATCTGTCTGGAGGAGTTCTGGGGTGCACTTGTTGAACCTCTTCCTGCTACTCTGCCATCACGTTCTGCCTTCACCAGGTTTTGTTTCCCAGGAGTTTTGTGGGAACTGTATGACCTTTGGTGCTTTGAAAAGAAGGCAGAGTGGCCACCCTTGGATTGTTTTCCCTCCTCATCTCCCCCTCCCAGTTTCCCTGGCTTCCTTCAAAGTCCCAGCTAAAATCCTACCTTCTATAATTCCCTTAATGTCAGTGCCAAACCTCTGTGATTACCTCCAATTCCTTTTTGTCTGCATTGTACCCAGCTATTTCTACCCTGTCTCCTCCAATTGGCTGGGAGCTCCCTGAGGGCAGGGACTGCTCTTGCCTTACTATGTACCCTAGTGCTTGCTAGCTGCTAGCTGACTGCCTGGCCTGGCTACATCTTACCAGAAAAGTGGAGTCCATTTCTGCTGTCATGAGCACGATGCCCTTCTCCTCCTTGAGCTCTGGGTAGTGGTACAAGATGAGTTGGCTCGACGCTGCCTCCCCTCGAGTCTGCAAAGGAGAGTGATACAACCCAGGGTCACCCCAATGCTGCCAGCTCTGGGGGGTGTGGGATACACCCAGAGTGTCAGGGAGCCAAAGGACAGAGAAACACGTGCAGAGACTTGGGCTGGTAATGCTGAGCAGACAGCTCCCAGAGCAGTTACAACAGGTAGGAAAGCAGCCTTGCCCCTGCCATCTACTGCAACACCATGGACTTGATGGGACCAAAGGCAGCTCAGCAGGCATGTGTGTGTCCATTTATTGACTGGTTTCACTGCCTGGAGGAGCCCCTCACCCCTTAGCAGACACAGGCCCAACAGCTGGTTGTGTTGGGGAACAGAGGGGTCACTCTTTGTGTAGCCCCCATTTAAAAGGTTAGTAAGAGTCTATCAGGGATCAGACATTGCAACTGTGGAGCCAAAAGCCTCTATCTTCAAGGAAGTCCTATTCTATTAAGGAGAAAAAGGAATAGATTTAAAGTGAGTCCTTGGAGGCTGGTCCTGGTTCCATGGGAAGTCTCTGGACAGTGGAAGGATAGGGGAGATGATAGACCAGCTTGGGCTTTGAACTGGCTGAGGACAGTGGCCAATGCTGGTGGATTGTTAGAGCTGAAGGGGCTGGAGGTTGGGGGAAGATGGGACTGGTCGCCTAGGGAAGGGACAGGTGGGAAGCCAAGGTCCGGGGTGGACTTGGAGGGAGACCTGAGGCTGAGCAGAAGGATGTTTCTTAGCACTGTTTCCAAAACTATGACATCCAGCTTCAGTATCAGGAAGAATCCTTTAAATCATTAATTAAAAACTGGCTTGCCAGGACAGGAATAGACACCCTTCCCTGGGCTTTCTCAAAACTCATTCCTTGTTCTCAAGTGCTTGGAGAATGGAGTTCCATTTAATTCAGCAATTCAATAATTGTGACATCAATATTCTGTGGCAATAAATTATAAATAATATAACATGCAATATGTTGTTACAATAATATATTATTGTAATAATATATGGTAATATATTAATATTCATAATGATGGCATACATTTGCAGAGCTTTTAAGGTTATAAGCCAAAAACCTTGAGAGGGCTAGGGTTTTTACTCCAATTTAACAGAGAAGAAAATGGCGTCTCAAAAAAGCTGAGGCCTTTGCCAGCTTGAGTGGGTAGATCCTAGCCCTGGCTTCCTGACTGATGCTATTTCCCATCCTGAGCCATGTCCCTCAGCCTTGATTTCCACACTTGCGTACTACTTCCTGGGACTGTTCTAAGGGAAGTTCTGGGTGATCTCTGCAGCTGGAGTACCAGGAGAATTGCCTTCCACTCAGCACCCTGCACCAGTGGCTAACCTAGTCCAAGATTTAAAAGCCATGCTGACCCTTGAAAGGCCCCTGGTGAGTTCGAGGAGGCATACTGACTCTGCCATGGGGGACAGTGCTCCTGTGTCCAAGCTCTGAAGTTCTCAGGCTGGGGGTAAGAAGCATTTGTGGCTATGAAATGTAAACACATCAGAAGATAACTACTGACCTAAGGTCACTGATACTTATATCTCAGGAGAAGTGTTGTCCAAAGCATGACCTCTGGGGTCAGGGAAGGAGGCAGACACTTGACACAATCATTTCCTCTTTAACAGCAGAGCACAAGTCTCTGAGGCCAGTGAGGCCAGTTTTGACCCCTGAACTTTTCTGGGAAGAGCCCTACTTTGCGGGGGGCGGGGCACTGACTCAACCAAGAACAAAGCCTGACCCCTCATGGCCAGGAGCTCTGCGATATCACTCACCCACCTGGATGTTGATAAGGGCAGTGAAGTGGAGCTCTGCACCTGACCACTGTCCCACAAAGAACTCATAACCTTCCCTCCTTGGAAGTGCACACAGGAACTGTAGGAAGTAAACACAAGGGGTGAGGCAGCTAGCAAAGACCTCTAGGAAAGAAGCTGCGAGGCTTCACACAAACATCCCCCCCAAATACCAGTAAGAATTAAAAATCAAATGCTGGCTTTAGGGATGATGACTGAACTTCTGGGTTTTCAAGAACTATAGAAATGCCAGTTGTTATTATTGGGAGCACCCACTGAGGAAAGCCCTGGCTCCTTCTGTCTCCCTTGCTGGATTCTTCTCCTTGAGGTCACACTCCTCACTGTTGGTTGGGGGCTCCTCAGAGATCTGTCTTGGACCCTTCTCTTCTCCTTCTCCACTATCTCTCCTGTTGATCCACTGGTTCCCAAGGACTTTCTGACTATCTCTATGCTGGTCATTTTTAGATGTACCTCTCATGCCCAACCTCTCCATTAAGTCCCAATCTCACATCATCTGCTGATTGCCAAGACATCCCTAAATGGATGACTCTGAAGACATCTTAAATGTGACATATCCCAAACAGAAATCATGATCTCCTCCCTGTGCCCCAGACCCTCCTCATCCTCTCACTGCTGCTAAGCTTGTGGATCTCCCCTTCATGACAACTCTCCTAAATGGTCCTGGGGGCAGCTTCACCCTCAGTGCTTCATCTCTACAGTTCTGTTGGTGAGTCTGCCTGCCTCGATTCTCCCCTGGTTCCAGGCCTCCCCCACTCTAGTATCAGCTGCCAAGTCCTCTGTCATCTAAAGCCCTTCATGACCTCCCTCTCCCAGCTGTGAAGTCATTTCACACTTACACCCTCCCCATCACACACTCTGAGATCAATGGTCGCCTCTCTGTGGCTGACCTATCTCCTATCACAGCCTTTGACCTCACTCTTCCTGCAATGCTTTCCCTCCTCACTTCTAGCCTGGGCTTCCTTTGAGACCCAGTCTATCCTACTTCCTCTTAAGAAGGTTAGAGTCTTCCTCCAGAGGATCATTTCCAATGCCTTGTCACACCTAGTCATCTGTATGCTTTCCTCACCCATTAGACTGTGAGCTCCTTGAAGGCAGGCACTGTTTTTCACCCTTCTTTTATCCCTAATATTCAGCAGGGACTGGCATGCAGTAGGTAATTGATGTTTACAGACTAGCCACTAGAAGTGGCACTTGCCCCTAGGCTTCTGGACGCAGGGCTAGCTTTCTATCCTTTCCCTATCACCCATGTAGACTAAAGGCTTTTCCATTTCTAGGGAATTCACCCAAATGTAAGTTTTGTGCCTCAGAATGCCAAGGGCAGTGACGCTGAGTGGGCCCCAGTCCCTGAGCCAATGCTGCAGGATTGCTGCCCACACCTAGCAGAATGGAGAGCCAGTAGCAGGTGCGGCAATGAAGGCCATACCCCCCATCCTACTGTGGGCAGGTGAACTTACAGATGGACATTTCTGGGCTCGGCTCCAGATCAAGTCGAATGTCTCCGCCTGCAGGTTGGAAACAAGAAAAAGATGAACTCACAAACAAAGAAAAACGTTACCGTGCTTCCCTGAAGTCACCCCTGTACCTGCATCAAGAGAACCAAGGCAATCCATTGGGACTCCTGTGCTGGAGGCCAGCAGGCCCCCAGAGGGTCACCCCAGGACTCTGGCCCCCTTCAACCTGACAAGGCCTTGGCAAATACTCGGGTAATAGGAGGCTGTAAGTAAAAGACCTTCCCTTCACAGTGCTCCTGTTCTGCCCCACGAGGGCAGAGGAGACAGTGTCCATGTTCTCCCTGGGTCTTCTTTTCCTTGCCCTGATATTCCCTGATTCTTCAGAGGGCACAAGCTCCTGGGTTTCCATCATCCTGGCTGCTCTGGGTTTTCTCCAGTACCCTTCCTATAACATGTTCTTCAGAACTGAGAACAAGCCCCAGTGGAGTCTGCCGGGGCCTGGAGAAGAGGCTCTCTCCTAGGGTAGCCCAGGACTGTCTTAGCTTTCCTAGCAGTTCCCTAACACTGAGGATTCTTATTTAGTGTACAGTCCTCTAAGCACCCAAATTATTTCTAGACAAACTGAGTCCAGACACAGTCTCCCACCTTTTCTTTCCATGTGTAAAAGTCTACATTTCTCATTCCCTACATGTCAAATGGGGCTCCTCTCAATGTTCCAGTCAGGCAAGAAAATTCTGAATCCTACTGAGTCACCTGTGAGCTGACTTCTCCCACCAGCTCTGAATCACTGGCAAATTGGAGAGGCATGTAGGTCCCAGCTAAGGCCCCTTTATCTCAAGACCCCATGATCCCAAGGCTTCCCAGTTTCATTAGTTCTGGTGATCTGTCAGAAATAGCATCTTGAAATAGTAAACCATAGAGCAAGAAACTAATTTGGAAATGCCTAGCCTACTACCAAGGACTTGATCCAGAAAGACATCTCTGAGAGAGGGAAGGACAAAGGGGAGCCACAAAAACAGAAAGAGCCTGCTCAGCTTGGCTCAGTTCAGCAGAAGTGTGAAACCACTTCCTGGAGAATATGGGCTCTCCAGAAGGACTGGGTGCAGAAGCAGGAAAGGCAGCCTCCCATCAGAGCCCAGGTCTGGCAGTCATACTGCTCACCACACTTTCATCCCTCTTCCCAAACAACTTACAGGGATAACAGCATAGACGGTATCTTTTGTTGAGAAATACTGCTTCCAAATCTGATGAGAAATGACAAAGAAAAGTATGAGGTCACAGGTGACCTGAGGGGAATCCCTGACAGAGAGAAGCCCCTAAGAACCCAAGTCGGATCTCCCCACTAAGGGGAAGGAAAGGAAAACCTCCATAATTATATTTTTAAAATGAGTAATGCCACTAGCCCTTGGCAAAGAAGGGGTAACAAGCTGGCCTTCAACAGTTTGCCCTCTTGGGTGGAGTGTCCCAAGCAAAGCCTCCCTTCAGGAGGCAGTGCCCTGAAATCCACCATTGGCTCCATGTTTCCTCAGGCTTTCAGATCTGGCAATACTACTTCCTCTAGAATCTCACTCCCAAGAACACCATAAATGGTATGCTGGGTAAGATCATGGGAACCCCTCAAGTCAGAGTCTTGTTTTGAATGATGCATCAAATGATGTCCCAAAGAACTGGGGTAGAACAAGATTGCATTTCCATGATGTGAAAACGGTACAAAACTAGGGTGGAAAGGAAAGCATGATGCAGAAGCCAGCTGTGTGACCCTGGGCAAATCACCATTAGCTTCTCTGGGTTTGCTTCCTCATCTGTGGAATGGGGACAGTCCCAAATGAATTGGGGGTAACTCCTAGTCTATGACCTGCCAGACTCTGGATGGGGGTGGGATCAGAAGAGATGAAGGATGCACACTGCCTGGCGATGCCGTTTCAAGTGATAAAACTGCCAGCTGTTCCTAGCATCAGCCTGGCCACTCCAGGTTTCCCTTAAAAATCTATGACAAGTCCAGCCTCTGTGAAACTAATCTAGATGCTCCCTTCATCTCTCCACGCAGCCTCAAATCCCTCTCAAGAAGAAGGGCTTCCCTTTTGTTTGAACTAAACCAGCTTAAGCAACATGGGAGCCACTCATCAGGAGGCAGCAAGTGGACACAAGCCTGCCTTCGGCCTTCGGGATGTCACAGACCACAATTGCTCGCCATGGGCACAGAGCTGATTGGGCACCTGGGGCTAAATGATCTGTGACCATGGCATGTCCTCTGGCTCGCTGGGCCCTTGGATCCCTTGCTTTACATCCAATGTCTCTGTTTCTGTCTGGCTACAATAAAGAAACATCCTGTGCCAGCACCACATTTATCACCACCTCATAACAATCTTAAAGGAGGCAGCAAGATCTCCACCTCCACTGGTCTAAATGCAGCTCTCAGTTTACAGCCCTGCCCATTTACTGGGGGCCTTCCACACTCCCCCAGAGCTGCCTCCTCAAACATCCTGGCTCCCAATCGCATACGATGACATCCACATCCTTCATCTCACTGTCACTCAACAGAACTTCTCCCTCTGTGATTAAGCTTTTCCAAATTCCTGTCTAAGCCTAACCTTCCATTCTCTTACTGTCAGATGCCTTCTAATTCTATTTTCTATCCTCATCAAGACCCCCAGGTCCTCCTCTCACCCCCAGCCCTAACCCATGGAGCCAGACCACTGCCCAGACATGACCCTTTAAGAAACCCTTCAATGTTTTATGGTCTCCAACTCTTGAATCCTGAGCCCCAAGCCTGGATTGCTTGTACCACCCATCTCCTCCACTCCCAGCTTGGGATGGAGGAAGTCACTCAACTGAACCCACCAACTCCAATCTATCCAATCTCTGTTCTCTGGTTCTCTGCAGCAAGTCGGTGTTTTTACTGTTCCCCAAGGGATTCTCTACCACACTCCCCACAGAGGCTTTTCTAAACCCTTTTCAAGCTTCCCATACTGCCTCATCCTCACTTATCTCTAAGGAAATCAAAGCTATTTATGACAAACTCTCCCCTCTGTCCTCTAGAGTCCAAGAACTCACAGCATCATTAGTCTAGCTCTCCCTCTCTATTCCAGATGGTCCTTCTCTTCCTCAGGTCAGCCCCTTGACTTAGGTCCTTCTTTCTCACTCCCTTGACTGTCTGACCCATAATCATTTCCCTCAATCCCAGTCTTTACTGCCTACAAATATGACCATATCTCTCCTCCTTTGACTTTCTCAAAGCTCCCCTCTCTATCACAGGCAAAGATGTCAGCTAAGGTTGGCGCTTTAGTATTTTTTCCAATCTCTCTTTGCAGTCTGGCTTCTTACTTCATCATTGAACTGAAACTGCTCTAGCTGAGGTCAACACAATTCTCTTAATTGTGAAATCTCACATCCTTTTTGCAATTCTCATTCTTGTTTTTTTTTTGTTTGTTTTTACAAGGCAAATGGGGTTAAATGGCTTGCCCAAGGCCACACAGCTAGGTAGTTATTAAGTGTCTGAGACCGGATTTGAACCCAGGTACTCCTGACTCCAAGGCCAGTGCTTTATCCACTGTGCCACCTAGCTGCCCCCGCAATTCTCATTCTTGACTGACCATTTCTATCTTTGTCCTATGTTTCTCCTCTGACATGGCTACTCTAACCACCTCCCCCCAAGGTCCTCATCACACTTATTGGGGGGGGGGGTCTGGGTGTCTTGTCTCCGCTCCAATCCATCTTCTACTTTGTTGGCATAGTCTGACCCTTACAGTCAAGGATTAACACTTTCATAACCTGTCCCCCCCCCCCTTCTGGTCCCTCCTCACCCTCTGCGATCCAGGACAATGGATGTTCCTTGCAAAAGACACACCATCTCCCAATTGCAGTCTGCAATGTTCTCCCTCCCTCACCTCCTGCATTTCCTGGCTTCCTTCAGGTCCTCAATAAAATCCCACTGGGGTAGGGGTGGGGGGGCAGGAAGCCTTCCCCATTGCCCCATTGCCCTAAATGTTGGAGTATCCCTCTGGCTGTGTGGTCTCCCCCATGGACTGTGAGTTCCTTAATGGCAGGGCCTGGCTTAGCCCAGGGGCCTGACACCCAGGAGGCAATGCTCCAGCTTCCACCTAGGTTCCATTCTAGGCCCTCTGCTCTCTCAGTTTGGTTGCTATTATTATTGACAATAACCATAGCTAGCATTTATACAACATAAAGTTAAAATTTGCAAAATGCTTCACAAATATCATCATTTGACCATCATCCTTATCCAGGGAAAGAGGTATCAGTATTATCCTCATTTTGTAGATAAGGAAATTGAGACAGAGGTAAAGTGACTTGCCCAGGGTGACCCAGATAGTCAGTGTCTAAGGTGGCAGCTGAACTCAGAGTTTTCTGTCTCCAGGCTTGGGGAGCTCTCCCCTTGCTGCACCACTCAACTTGATGGGATTTTATGTTTCTAAACTTGTTCCAATTCCCTTGGAATTGGAGGTCCTTGAGGTTCTGAAGATGAAAGTGGAGGTTTTTTTTTTAAGGTTTTTGCAAGGCAAATGGGGTTAAGTGGCTTGCCCAAGGCCACACAGCTAGGTCATTATTAAGTGTCTGAGACCGGATTTGAACCCAGGTACTCCTGACTCCAGGGCCAGTGCTTTATCCACTGTGCCACCTAGCTGCCCCTTGAAAGTGTTTCTTAAAGGCTGACTGGGCCCTCCTACAGCTATGAGAGGTAGGACTGGGAATGCCAGCTGGGTCTGCTGCAGTCAATGCAGAGGAGATGACAGCCTGAGGCCCCAATGGCGTTGGATGGGAGAACAGAACACAAAGAGAATGCAAGACTCTAAAGCAGATGAGTTGGGCCTGGGGACTCAGCCAACAAGTGATCAGTTGATGGGAATTGTTCCCACCCCCCAGAACTCCCAAGTGGGGGCCTCAAGCACTCTCTTTCAGAATAGCAGTGCTGTTCACCCCAAGGAAGGAGATGGAGACCCCCTACCTGCTGGATCTCCTCTCCAGTTTTATCTTTCACCATCTCGAGGTTGAAGATTGAGCTGAGAGTCTGAAATAGGAAAGAAGGCAGTCAAAAGCAATGTCCCACTGCAGGCCCCCGACCAGTGGGAGGTGAAGGAAGGGGAGGGGCTCCTGGGGGCAGGCAAAGGCTGGAGGGGTGGGGGGGAGAGGGAGTCTGGCATATCTCAATCTCACAACCATCCCTGTGGGAAAAGAAATATCTTGAATTTTATCAATACTAAGGGTAGACCCTGTTCTTGTATTCAAGTTGTGTCTCCAGTCCTCCTGAGGATGGCCTAGGATGACCAGAAAGGCTGGAGGAGGGTGTTGGCTCCTACCAGTCACTGGGTCTCCTTCAGGGCTTTGGGGATCAGCCCTGGGGTAGGGCTGGGAGTGAGACAATTAAAGATGATGAAGACAAATCTCAGGCTCCTCAAACTTGAGAAGATTAATACTCTCCTCTAGGGTTGCACAGACTGGCAGCTCTAGAAGAGAAACCTAGGCCAGAAGCTCTTTTGTATTTGTGTCACAGATCCATGGACGATGCTATCTGGGAAAGCCTAGGGACCCCTGTCCACACTATGCTTTAAAAATTCATTAATTAGATCAACCTTGATTGTTGCAGCTCTCTCAGCAGTTCAGAGAGCTAGGACAACCCTAGGAGACAGGCTATGGACAATGTTATCCCTCTCCAGAGGAAGAAAAACAAAACAAAACCAAAAAGCCCTATAGAATCTGAATGAACACTAACATTCACTTTTTAGAAATTTCTCATATTTATTTCTTTCCTATCTCATGGTTTCTCCCTTTCCTCTTAATCCTAATTCCTCATATTGAAAATGATTGATCTGTAAACATGTTAAACACAAATGTATATGGATAATATTCACCTGACTGTTTGCTGCCGGTGGGGGGGTAGGAAGGGAAGGTGGAAAGAAATGATGTTAACTTAAAAACAGGCATATGCAGCTGGATGAATGTTGAAAACCTTTCATAACATATAATTGGGAAAAATAAATTATCAATTAAAAAAATTATAACTAGAACTTTCAATTTTGGTTGGAAGTGGGGAAAAAAGTTATCTACATAGGTCCTGAGATTTGCCCAGAGACCCAGGAATCCCTGGTTAACAACCTTTCATCATTTACAGTTGAGGAAGTTAAGGCACAGAGGGAGAGAGTCTCTTCCCCAGTCCCATGGCTTTGATCTTTCACTTCCACAGTAAGTAACTTCACCTTCCCTTGTCATATTGGCTTTTCTGCTTCTGATCTCAGTGACATCAGGAGTCTTGGTGTCAATTTTCATGGCTCAATGTATAGACATGGTCACCAATAAGTGATCCTCAGGCTCAACACTGATAAAATAGGAATGCTGATCCAGGTCCTTCCTCAAGCAAGTGGGTCTGGCCCTTCTAAGCTGTGTGTCCACCAGCCAATCCCTGAGTCTGTCACAACTCTGGAGTGCCTTATGAAGGCAGGAAGGTTGGCAGTCTAAACTGAGGAAGGAGCTGCCCCCCGAAAGAGTCCTTGACCCTACCTTGTCTTTAGTGAATCCTCTCTTCGAAGACTGTTTTCCCAGGGCTTCCTTCGGAAAGAAATGAGATAATTGGTCTCTGCTTTGCAGGAGGGAAAGGTGAGCTCCCCGTGGCCAGCTTTTATTCTTTAGGCAAGCACACACTCCTAGCCTCTCTCCCCCTCACCAAACCTGCCTTCTTCATTCTGCCTAGAACATCCCCTCTGACCTCTGAGATTTCCCTGGCCATTTTTTTTGGTTGCCTCTGACAAGGGAGTGCCTAGAGCAAAAAGAAGGGCAGGGACTGGGGGATCAAGACACAAATGTCCCCCAGAACCATATGAGCTCACTCTGCTCTGTTCCACCCTTGGCTGAGCTCCATCGTGAACTACTAAACATGATGAATTAGAACTTCAGGGTGCATTTAGTATGTGTGGGGGACAGAGGGGGATTTAGCTAAGCTGGGGCAAGGTGGGGGTAGTCACAGCTGAGGCACAGGGTCTTGGGTACCAGACAAAGGAGCCACAGAAGAGCCCAGAGTTCTATCAAAGCAGACGAACAGGGTATGTGTCTGGCCTGGCTTTCCCCTTATGCTAAGGAAATACTTTGGGGCACCCCTCTTTCCACAACCTCTTCATACATGCAGAGATGTGCAGTTTATTGCATCCCAGGCCTAGGGTTGGAAGTGAAGGCTCAGCAAGGGACACAGCCTGGCTCCCACTGCAGAGCTAGAGCCCTGCCAAGAGATGACCAAGGTCACATTAAGGAAAGCTGGCTTGGCAGGGAGCCTGCTGGCGAGGACTTTGCAGTTGCAGCTGCATCCAGGCTCCCTGATGTCAGTGACCTTGGGGGCTCCTGTGGGCTGGTGGTACTGTCATGCCCTGCTGGGGCCCCTCCTCTTCCTCCCTGAACCTAGCCAGAGTCCCCGGGGTTGTCCCCAGAGCTGGGCTGTCTGGTGGGCGCTGCACTGGCTGCAGCAAAGCTCTCTTGCCTTCTGCTCCACACACTTGATAAAGTCGGCTTGCTTGGAGTGACCCAGGGGCTGCTTCCGCAGCTCATCCCGCTTTTCCAGGCGGGACTCGAAGGCGGCGGGATCAGACCTGCAGGAAGGAGAGGAAGGTGTGGGTCAGAAGGGGGAGGGTCATCTTAGACGGCGAGGTGGGCAGCACATGGAGATGACCTCCACAGGATCCCTCCCAGTCCACAATGACCTGGTATTGACTTATATGAGGTGCAGCGTGGTTCAGTGGATAGAGCCCTGGGCCTGGACTAGAAGAATCTGGCCTCAGTCACTTCCTAGCTGGGTGACCCTAGACGAGCCACTTAACCATCGTCTGTCTCAGTTTCCTCAAATGTAAAATGGGGACGATCATAGCACCAACCTCACAGCTGTTTTGAGGATCAAATGAGAGATTTATAAAGATCTGGTAACCAGGAAACGCTTAATAAAGCTCCTCTTTCCTTCCATCCCAGGGGCATGGAGTTGGGTTCCAAGCCAGGAAGATCTGGGGGAGATTCCCTGACCACATGAGCTCGGGGGTTCTCTCCCCTAGAGGGGGTCAAACACGGCCCTCGTCATGGGCAGCACTGCTTTGTCTACACCCCCAGCTTCCACCACACAAGGCGAGGTTTGAAAATGGGCTTAATGGTGGAAAAACAGAAACCCCACGGTTCATGTCCCCGGTCCTCGGGGGATCTGCGCCATAACAGATGCTTGGAATCGGGTCAGAGTTGGACGGGGCCGGGCCTCTGAGAGAGAGAAACAAAGGAGAGGCTGGTCTCCACTCCTAGAAAGCCAGCCCATCTGCATTTATTAGGCACCAACTACATACTTGGCCCTGTCAGGTAGTGGGGACACTGGTTCTGCCCTGACAGGCATTTATTAAGCACCAACTACATACTTGGCCCCGCGGGGCTATGGGGACCCTGGTTCTGGCCCCAGGCTAAGACAGGGATGGGTGCCCCGGGGCCGTTCAACCTCGCTTTACAGACGGGCAAACTGAGGCCCAGGGGAATGGGAGGCGCTCTGGGAGGGGCTCGGGCTCGAGGCCATCGATGCTATTAGCTCCATTCCGCAGAGTCGGCGGCGGCGGCGGCAACAGGATTCGAACACCGAGCCTCCCGCCCCGAGCTGCGCAGCCGCAGAGTTTAGTCCCGCCTCCCCGCCTCCACTCCTTCCGGCCTCCCGACCCCGCACCTGCGCAGTTTTCAGGCCTCGATCCCAAAGCAGTCTACCGGAGGGCTCGCCGGCTGCCTGGCCCCACCCTACCCAGCGGCGCCTGCGCAGTCGGCGGGAGATGGCTTTTCCGCCCTCGCCCCGCCCTTCCGCACCTGCGCAGTGCTGGGAGCTAGGCTCTACAAGTCCGGGGAACGCCCCTTCCCCTTTGCCCCGCCCCGCCCTTCCGCACCTGCGCAGTTGCTGGATCTTTTCCCGGTACTTGTCATAGTAGGGGTTGGTCTCGAGCTCGGCCTCGCCGCTCCCGGCGCCCCGGCGCACGGAGAAGAGCCGCAGCTGCTCGCTCCCCACAAGCCCCAGGCCGGGGCCTGAGCCCAGAGCGCGGCTGCGCACGGCGCACAGGCCCCGGTAGAGGCCGGCCACCTGCAGGACGGCCGGGCCCGCGCCCCCCGCCGCCACGGCCGCCATGGCCGCCGCCATAGCTTGTCCCGCCTCGCTCTCCGCCTCTGCGCCCGCCTCCACGGCGGCTTCCGCCGCCGCCGCTTCCGCCGCCGCGCGCCCCTCCATCCCCCTCCCCGGACCCGCCGCTTCCGCCCCCGACCCCGCGCCCAAGGTTCCGCCGCCGCGGCGTTCCTGCCCGACGGGCGGGGCCTCTTCTGCGCAGACTCCGGGGAGGGGCGGGGGGGCACCCGTGAGCAGGCCCAGTGGTGTCTGCCGGGATGCCTGCTCCTGTGGGGGCCCCCCGGGGAGGCAGCTGGTGGGGGCGGCCGGGCCGCCCCTGGGCAGCGCTGGGTGCTGCAGCCGGGCCCGGGGCCAGCTCCGAGTCAGGGCTGGAGGTGCCCTTGTTGGGGGTCAGTCTGGGCTACGGGACTTGGCCAAGGGCACCCAGCCTTTATGTAGCCCCTGCTGTATGTGGAGAGGCAAGAGTAGCCTTTATGTAGCCCCTGCTGTATGTGGAGAGGCAAGAGTAGCCTTTATGTAGCCCCGCCTGTATGTGGAGAGGCAAGAGTAGCCTTTATGTAGCCCCTGCTGTATGTGGAGAGGCAAGAGTAGCCTTTATGTAGCCCCTGCTGTATGTGGAGAGGCAAGAGTAGCCTTTATGTAGCCCCTGCTGTATGTGGAGAGGCAAGAGTAGCCTTTATGTAGCCCCTGCTGTATGTGGAGAGGCAAGAGTAGCCTTATGTAGCCCCTGCTGTATGTGGAGAGGCAAGAGTAGCCTTTATGTAGCCCCTGCTGTATGTGGAGAGGCAAGAGTAGCCTTATGTAGCCCCTGCTGTATGTGGAGAGGCAAGAGTAGCCTTTATGTAGCCCCTGCTGTATGTGGAGAGGCAAGAGTAGCCTTTATGTAGCCCCTGCTGTATGTGGAGAGGCAAGAGTAGCCTTTATGTAGCCCCTGCTGTATGTGGAGAGGCAAGAGTAGCCTTTATGTAGCCCCTGCTGTATGTGGAGAGGCAAGAGTAGCCTTTATGTAGCCCCTGCTGTATGTGGAGAGGCAAGAGTAGCCTTTATGTAGCCCCTGCTGTATGTGGAGAGGCAAGAGTAGCCTTTATGTAGCCCCTGCTGTATGTGGAGAGGCAAGAGTAGCCTTTATGTAGCCCCTGCTGTATGTGGAGAGGCAAGAGTAGCCTTTATGTAGCCCCTGCTGTATGTGGAGAGGCAAGAGTAGCCTTATGTAGCCCCTGCTGTATGTGGAGAGGCAAGAGTAGCCTTTATGTAGCCCCTGCTGTATGTGGAGAGGCAAGAGTAGCCTTATGTAGCCCCTGCTGTATGTGGAGAGGCAAGAGTAGCCTTTATGTAGCCCCTGCTGTATGTGGAGAGGCAAGAGTAGCCTTTATGTAGCCCCTGCTGTATGTGGAGAGGCAAGAGTAGCCTTTATGTAGCCCCTGCTGTATGTGGAGAGGCAAGAGTAGCCTTTATGTAGCCCCTGCTGTATGTGGAGAGGCAAGAGTAGCCTTATGTAGCCCCTGCTGTATGTGGAGAGGCAAGAGTAGCCTTTATGTAGCCCCTGCTGTATGTGGAGAGGCAAGAGTAGCCTTTATGTAGCCCCTGCTGTATGTGGAGAGGCAAGAGTAGCCTTTATGTAGCGCCGCCTGTATGTGGAGAGGCAAGAGTAGCCTTTATGTAGCGCCGCCTGTATGTGGAGAGGCAAGAGTAGCCTTTATGTAGCGGCGCCTGTATGTGGAGAGGCAAGAGTAGCCTTTATGTAGCCCCTGCTGTATGTGGAGAGGCAAGAGTAGCCTTTATGTAGCCCCTGCTGTATGTGGAGAGGCAAGAGTAGCCTTTATGTAGCCCCTGCTGTATGTGGAGAGGCAAGAGTAGCCTTTATGTAGCCCCTGCTGTATGTGGAGAGGCAAGAGTAGCCTTTATGTAGCCCCTGCTGTATGTGGAGAGGCAAGAGTAGCCTTTATGTAGCCCCTGCTGTATGTGGAGAGGCAAGAGTAGCCTTATGTAGCCCCTGCTGTATGTGGAGAGGCAAGAGTAGCCTTTATGTAGCCCCTGCTGTATGTGGAGAGGCAAGAGTAGCCTTTATGTAGCCCCTGCTGTATGTGGAGAGGCAAGAGTAGCCTTTATGTAGCCCCTGCTGTATGTGGAGAGGCAAGAGTAGCCTTATGTAGCCCCTGCTGTATGTGGAGAGGCAAGAGTAGCCTTTATGTAGCCCCTGCTGTATGTGGAGAGGCAAGAGTAGCCTTTATGTAGCCCCTGCTGTATGTGGAGAGGCAAGAGTAGCCTTTATGTAGCGCCGCCTGTATGTGGAGAGGCAAGAGTAGCCTTTATGTAGCGCCGCCTGTATGTGGAGAGGCAAGAGTAGCCTTTATGTAGCCCCTGCTGTATGTGGAGAGGCAAGAGTAGCCTTTATGTAGCCCCTGCTGTATGTGGAGAGGCAAGAGTAGCCTTTATGTAGCGCCGCCTGTATGTGGAGAGGCAAGAGTAGCCTTTATGTAGCCCCTGCTGTATGTGGAGAGGCAAGAGTAGCCTTTATGTAGCCCCTACTGTATGTGGAGAGGCAAGAGTAGCCTTTATGTAGCCCCTGCTGTATGTGGAGAGGCAAGAGTAGCCTTTATGTAGCCCCTGCTGTATGTGGAGAGGCAAGAGTAGCCTTTATGTAGCCCCTGCTGTATGTGGAGAGGCAAGAGTAGCCTTTATGTAGCCCCTGCTGTATGTGGAGAGGCAAGAGTAGCCTTTATGTAGCCCCTGCTGTATGTGGAGAGGCAAGAGTAGCCTTTATGTAGCCCCTGCTGTATGTGGAGAGGCAAGAGTAGCCTTTATGTAGCCCCTGCTGTATGTGGAGAGGCAAGAGTAGCCTTTATGTAGCCCCTGCTGTATGTGGAGAGGCAAGAGTAGCCTTATGTAGCCCCTGCTGTATGTGGAGAGGCAAGAGTAGCCTTTATGTAGCCCCTGCTGTATGTGGAGAGGCAAGAGTAGCCTTTATGTAGCCCCTGCTGTATGTGGAGAGGCAAGAGTAGCCTTTATGTAGCGCCGCCTGTATGTGGAGAGGCAAGAGTAGCCTTTATGTAGCGCCGCCTGTATGTGGAGAGGCAAGAGTAGCCTTTATGTAGCCCCTGCTGTATGTGGAGAGGCAAGAGTAGCCTTTATGTAGCCCCTGCTGTATGTGGAGAGGCAAGAGTAGCCTTTATGTAGCCCCTGCTGTATGTGGAGAGGCAAGAGTAGCCTTTATGTAGCCCCTGCTGTATGTGGAGAGGCAAGAGTAGCCTTTATGTAGCCCCTGCTGTATGTGGAGAGGCAAGAGTAGCCTTTATGTAGCCCCTGCTGTATGTGGAGAGGCAAGAGTAGCCTTTATGTAGCCCCTGCTGTATGTGGAGAGGCAAGAGTAGCCTTTATGTAGCCCCTGCTGTATGTGGAGAGGCAAGAGTAGCCTTTATGTAGCCCCTGCTGTATGTGGAGAGGCAAGAGTAGCCTTTATGTAGCCCCTGCTGTATGTGGAGAGGCAAGAGTAGCCTTTATGTAGCCCCTGCTGTATGTGGAGAGGCAAGAGTAGCCTTTATGTAGCCCCTGCTGTATGTGGAGAGGCAAGAGTAGCCTTTATGTAGCGCCACCTGTATGTGGAGAGGCAAGAGTAGCCTTTATGTAGCCCCTGCTGTATGTGGAGAGGCAAGAGTAGCCTTTATGTAGCCCCTGCTGTATGTGGAGAGGCAAGAGTAGCCTTTATGTAGCCCCTGCTGTATGTGGAGAGGCAAGAGTAGCCTTTATGTAGCGCCGCCTGTATGTGGAGAGGCAAGAGTAGCCTTTATGTAGCGCCGCCTGTATGTGGAGAGGCAAGAGTAGCCTTTATGTAGCCCCTGCTGTATGTGGAGAGGCAAGAGTAGCCTTTATGTAGCCCCTGCTGTATGTGGAGAGGCAAGAGTAGCCTTTATGTAGCCCCTGCTGTATGTGGAGAGGCAAGAGTAGCCTTTATGTAGCCCCTGCTGTATGTGGAGAGGCAAGAGTAGCCTTTATGTAGCCCCTGCTGTATGTGGAGAGGCAAGAGTAGCCTTTATGTAGCCCCTGCTGTATGTGGAGAGGCAAGAGTAGCCTTTATGTAGCCCCTGCTGTATGTGGAGAGGCAAGAGTAGCCTTATGTAGCCCCTGCTGTATGTGGAGAGGCAAGAGTAGCCTTTATGTAGCCCCTGCTGTATGTGGAGAGGCAAGAGTAGCCTTATGTAGCCCCTGCTGTATGTGGAGAGGCAAGAGTAGCCTTTATGTAGCCCCTGCTGTATGTGGAGAGGCAAGAGTAGCCTTTATGTAGCCCCTGCTGTATGTGGAGAGGCAAGAGTAGCCTTATGTAGCCCCTGCTGTATGTGGAGAGGCAAGAGTAGCCTTTATGTAGCCCCTGCTGTATGTGGAGAGGCAAGAGTAGCCTTTATGTAGCCCCTGCTGTATGTGGAGAGGCAAGAGTAGCCTTTATGTAGCGCCGCCTGTATGTGGAGAGGCAAGAGTAGCCTTTATGTAGTGGCGCCTGTATGTGGAGAGGCAAGAGTAGCCTTTATGTAGCCCCTGCTGTATGTGGAGAGGCAAGAGTAGCCTTTATGTAGCCCCTGCTGTATGTGGAGAGGCAAGAGTAGCCTTTATGTAGCCCCTGCTGTATGTGGAGAGGCAAGAGTAGCCTTTATGTAGCCCCTGCTGTATGTGGAGAGGCAAGAGTAGCCTTTATGTAGCGCCGCCTGTATGTGGAGAGGCAAGAGTAGCCTTTATGTAGCCCCTGCTGTATGTGGAGAGGCAAGAGTAGCCTTTATGTAGCCCCTGCTGTATGTGGAGAGGCAAGAGTAGCCTTTATGTAGCCCCTGCTGTATGTGGAGAGGCAAGAGTAGCCTTTATGTAGCCCCTGCTGTATGTGGAGAGGCAAGAGTAGCCTTTATGTAGCCCCTGCTGTATGTGGAGAGGCAAGAGTAGCCTTTATGTAGCCCCTGCTGTATGTGGAGAGGCAAGAGTAGCCTTTATGTAGCCCCTGCTGTATGTGGAGAGGCAAGAGTAGCCTTTATGTAGCCCCTGCTGTATGTGGAGAGGCAAGAGTAGCCTTTATGTAGCCCCTGCTGTATGTGGAGAGGCAAGAGTAGCCTTTATGTAGCCCCTGCTGTATGTGGAGAGGCAAGAGTAGCCTTTATGTAGCCCCTGCTGTATGTGGAGAGGCAAGAGTAGCCTTTATGTAGCCCCTGCTGTATGTGGAGAGGCAAGAGTAGCCTTTATGTAGCGCCGCCTGTATGTGGAGAGGCAAGAGTAGCCTTTATGTAGCGCCGCCTGTATGTGGAGAGGCAAGAGTAGCCTTTATGTAGCCCCTGCTGTATGTGGAGAGGCAAGAGTAGCCTTTATGTAGCGCCGCCTGTATGTGGAGAGGCAAGAGTAGCCTTTATGTAGCGGCGCCTGTATGTGGAGAGGCAAGAGTAGCCTTTATGTAGCCCCTGCTGTATGTGGAGAGGCAAGAGTAGCCTTTATGTAGCCCCTGCTGTATGTGGAGAGGCAAGAGTAGCCTTTATGTAGCCCCTGCTGTATGTGGAGAGGCAAGAGTAGCCTTTATGTAGCCCCTGCTGTATGTGGAGAGGCAAGAGTAGCCTTTATGTAGCCCCTGCTGTATGTGGAGAGGCAAGAGTAGCCTTTATGTAGCCCCTGCTGTATGTGGAGAGGCAAGAGTAGCCTTTATGTAGCCCCTGCTGTATGTGGAGAGGCAAGAGTAGCCTTTATGTAGCCCCTGCTGTATGTGGAGAGGCAAGAGTAGCCTTTATGTAGCCCCTGCTGTATGTGGAGAGGCAAGAGTAGCCTTTATGTAGCGCCACCTGTATGTGGAGAGGCAAGAGTAGCCTTTATGTAGCCCCTGCTGTATGTGGAGAGGCAAGAGTAGCCTTTATGTAGCCCCTGCTGTATGTGGAGAGGCAAGAGTAGCCTTTATGTAGCCCCTGCTGTATGTGGAGAGGCAAGAGTAGCCTTTATGTAGCGCCGCCTGTATGTGGAGAGGCAAGAGTAGCCTTTATGTAGCGCCGCCTGTATGTGGAGAGGCAAGAGTAGCCTTTATGTAGCCCCTGCTGTATGTGGAGAGGCAAGAGTAGCCTTTATGTAGCCCCTGCTGTATGTGGAGAGGCAAGAGTAGCCTTTATGTAGCCCCTGCTGTATGTGGAGAGGCAAGAGTAGCCTTTATGTAGCCCCTGCTGTATGTGGAGAGGCAAGAGTAGCCTTTATGTAGCCCCTGCTGTATGTGGAGAGGCAAGAGTAGCCTTTATGTAGCCCCTGCTGTATGTGGAGAGGCAAGAGTAGCCTTTATGTAGCCCCTGCTGTATGTGGAGAGGCAAGAGTAGCCTTATGTAGCCCCTGCTGTATGTGGAGAGGCAAGAGTAGCCTTTATGTAGCCCCTGCTGTATGTGGAGAGGCAAGAGTAGCCTTATGTAGCCCCTGCTGTATGTGGAGAGGCAAGAGTAGCCTTTATGTAGCCCCTGCTGTATGTGGAGAGGCAAGAGTAGCCTTTATGTAGCCCCTGCTGTATGTGGAGAGGCAAGAGTAGCCTTATGTAGCCCCTGCTGTATGTGGAGAGGCAAGAGTAGCCTTTATGTAGCCCCTGCTGTATGTGGAGAGGCAAGAGTAGCCTTTATGTAGCCCCTGCTGTATGTGGAGAGGCAAGAGTAGCCTTTATGTAGCGCCGCCTGTATGTGGAGAGGCAAGAGTAGCCTTTATGTAGTGGCGCCTGTATGTGGAGAGGCAAGAGTAGCCTTTATGTAGCCCCTGCTGTATGTGGAGAGGCAAGAGTAGCCTTTATGTAGCCCCTGCTGTATGTGGAGAGGCAAGAGTAGCCTTTATGTAGCCCCTGCTGTATGTGGAGAGGCAAGAGTAGCCTTTATGTAGCCCCTGCTGTATGTGGAGAGGCAAGAGTAGCCTTTATGTAGCCCCTGCTGTATGTGGAGAGGCAAGAGTAGCCTTTATGTAGCCCCTGCTGTATGTGGAGAGGCAAGAGTAGCCTTTATGTAGCCCCTGCTGTATGTGGAGAGGCAAGAGTAGCCTTTATGTAGCCCCTGCTGTATGTGGAGAGGCAAGAGTAGCCTTTATGTAGCCCCTGCTGTATGTGGAGAGGCAAGAGTAGCCTTTATGTAGCCCCTGCTGTATGTGGAGAGGCAAGAGTAGCCTTTATGTAGCCCCTGCTGTATGTGGAGAGGCAAGAGTAGCCTTTATGTAGCCCCTGCTGTATGTGGAGAGGCAAGAGTAGCCTTTATGTAGCCCCTGCTGTATGTGGAGAGGCAAGAGTAGCCTTTATGTAGCGCCACCTGTATGTGGAGAGGCAAGAGTAGCCTTTATGTAGCCCCTGCTGTATGTGGAGAGGCAAGAGTAGCCTTTATGTAGCCCCTGCTGTATGTGGAGAGGCAAGAGTAGCCTTTATGTAGCCCCTGCTGTATGTGGAGAGGCAAGAGTAGCCTTTATGTAGCGCCACCTGTATGTGGAGAGGCAAGAGTAGCCTTTATGTAGCCCCTGCTGTATGTGGAGAGGCAAGAGTAGCCTTTATGTAGCCCCTGCTGTATGTGGAGAGGCAAGAGTAGCCTTTATGTAGCGCCGCCTGTATGTGGAGAGGCAAGAGTAGCCTTTATGTAGCGGCGCCTGTATGTGGAGAGGCAAGAGTAGCCTTTATGTAGCCCCTGCTGTATGTGGAGAGGCAAGAGTAGCCTTTATGTAGCCCCTGCTGTATGTGGAGAGGCAAGAGTAGCCTTTATGTAGCGCCGCCTGTATGTGGAGAGGCAAGAGTAGCCTTTATGTAGCGCCGCCTGTATGTGGAGAGGCAAGAGTAGCCTTTATGTAGCCCCTGCTGTATGTGGAGAGGCAAGAGTAGCCTTTATGTAGCCCCTGCTGTATGTGGAGAGGCAAGAGTAGCCTTTATGTAGCCCCTGCTGTATGTGGAGAGGCAAGAGTAGCCTTTATGTAGCCCCTGCTGTATGTGGAGAGGCAAGAGTAGCCTTTATGTAGCCCCTGCTGTATGTGGAGAGGCAAGAGTAGCCTTTATGTAGCCCCTGCTGTATGTGGAGAGGCAAGAGTAGCCTTTATGTAGCCCCTGCTGTATGTGGAGAGGCAAGAGTAGCCTTTATGTAGCCCCTGCTGTATGTGGAGAGGCAAGAGTAGCCTTTATGTAGCCCCTGCTGTATGTGGAGAGGCAAGAGTAGCCTTTATGTAGCGCCACCTGTATGTGGAGAGGCAAGAGTAGCCTTTATGTAGCCCCTGCTGTATGTGGAGAGGCAAGAGTAGCCTTTATGTAGCGCCGCCTGTATGTGGAGAGGCAAGAGTAGCCTTTATGTAGCGCCGCCTGTATGTGGAGAGGCAAGAGTAGCCTTTATGTAGCCCCTGCTGTATGTGGAGAGGCAAGAGTAGCCTTTATGTAGCCCCTGCTGTATGTGGAGAGGCAAGAGTAGCCTTTATGTAGCGCCGCCTGTATGTGGAGAGGCAAGAGTAGCCTTTATGTAGCGCCGCCTGTATGTGGAGAGGCAAGAGTAGCCTTTATGTAGCCCCTGCTGTATGTGGAGAGGCAAGAGTAGCCTTTATGTAGCACCTGCTGTATGTGGAGAGGCAAGAGTAGCCTTTATGTAGCCCCTGCTGTATGTGGAGAGGCAAGAGTAGCCTTTATGTAGCGCCACCTGTATGTGGAGAGGCAAGAGTAGCCTTTATGTAGCCCCTGCTGTATGTGGAGAGGCAAGAGTAGCCTTTATGTAGCGCCGCCTGTATGTGGAGAGGCAAGAGTAGCCTTTATGTAGCGCCGCCTGTATGTGGAGAGGCAAGAGTAGCCTTTATGTAGCCCCTGCTGTATGTGGAGAGGCAAGAGTAGCCTTTATGTAGCACCTGCTGTATGTGGAGAGCTTTGGACAAATAGCTCCTTTTATCCTCACAACAACCATTTGAGGGAGGGGCTGTTATTAGCCCCCCCCCCCATTCTATAGTTGAGGAAACTGAAGCAGAGGGAAGTTGTGGTTAACCTCCCAACCTTTAACTGGTAGAAAGCAGCAGTCCTGGGGTGCTAACAGCTTGTGTCAGAGGTCCAATGTGACTTCTGGTCTTGGTTTCAGGTCCCAGGCAGGCATCCCCTGGGGACGGGGAGTCTTTTTCAGTTCTAAATCTGTGGTCCTATGATTTAGGATAACTTCCCCAGAACCTCTTCCCAGTGGGACTTAAGAGTGAGGGTATCCCAGCCCTTGCTAATTTGAAGCCCCACCCCCCATGCCTAAGAGGACTCAGGATCTTTCATTGTATTGCTACTAAAACTGTATATTCCCCCTTCCTCTTGTGAATATTAAAAGAAAAAAATGAAACCCTCCAAAAACTCCTCCTGGATGTGGGCCTGGAGTTTGTGGATAGAGGGTGAGGAGGCCCAGAGAAGGAGGATCACAGGCTGGATTTGAAGGAAGGATGGTAAAAACAGCAAGAGAAAGGGAAAACACCTGGAAGGAAGGGAAGTCCATCTCTGACCCCAAGGTTGGAGCTTAGCACTTGAATCAGTTTAGAATTGAGGCCTGAGGTCCCAGGAGCTGGATCCAAGGGGGAACTCATTCATCAAACCTTGGATCTTAGATGATAGCTGATTTAGGTGCAGAAGACATGGTAAAGGCTTCAGGTTGAACCCTCCCATTTACAGATGAGGAGGCAGAGGCTGACTTGCTCAGGATCATTCTATTAAGTTTCCTCCATGGTCTTCCCAAGCTAGGCCTCTTTCGGGGCCTGTGCATAGCCGCACTCTGAGGTCTCATCCACTGGTGCTGCTGAAGGCTTCTCAAGGATTTTCCTTAAAGCCCTTAGGTCTCCAGTCATCTGGTGGACCCCTTTCTGACCTATATTTTACAAGTCCAGATTCATTTCACATTTATCAAGTAACTGATATTTTCAGTGCATTATGCTGTGCTGGGAGAGATGAGTAGAATTCTGCCTCCAGTGGGGGGGGGAGGGGAAGAGTGAGGGTGGGCTGCCAAGTACCCCTCTGGCTCTGGGCTCCCAAAGGCAAAAGACTCAAAAAGCTTACATTCTCCAGTAAGGCAGAAATACCAAGCATGCCAACTGTCAACAGGAAATAACATGAAATACATGGGTGGAGAACTGGGTCATTTCAAGAGAAATGACATGTATGGATGTGGAACCCTATGCAAACCCCAAAGGTTCTTTCAGTAGCTTCCTCATGCAGTTATCCAGCAGTTACTTGGCGGGTTATGTGCAAAGCAATGCTCCAAGTGTATCTGCTGGCTACTTGGGTTCAGTTCTGCCTATGAGGAATCATTATTCAGACTTGGGAAAGCAAGGGAGGAAATAAAACAAAATTTATTGAAAAGGTTAGAAGACATAGGAAAGGAAAGGGAGAGAGAGAAAAGAACAGCCAAGTAGCATTGGCTGGGCCACAGGTCAGAGAAGACTGTGGCCCCAAAGCTGGAGTCCAACTCAGATTTTTATGTCTTGCCTCTCATTCAGAGGGCAAAAGGTGAACTCCCTTTTTCTTACAGGACCAGGAATTAGGTAGAGGGGAAGCCAGATTTTACATTAAACAACCAATGGTACATCAAGAATTGGGGGGGAGGTCTCCACCCAAGCAGCTTTTAAGATTACAGTTGTTTCTGTTACAATCATAATTCTCTACTTTCGTGGTCAATTTACATCTCCAACCGATTTCTACATTCACAATTCTCTTCATCTTCCCCCCGCATCACAAGGAGGCCTTGGGGTGTGGGGTGCAGCAGGGTGGAAGGGGAAGGCTGGAGAGGGAAAAAGCCTCTCAGGGGAAGCTCATGACCACAGTATACCACAGGACCTCCCAAAGGGAGCCCCAGACCTCAAGGAAAGGCTCTCCTTTCTTATGTGTTGTCTTGCCCCTGCCTATGGGGGTAAAGGTGGTGGTATTTGGTGCCAGTCTCTTTCTCCCAGTGGTGGCCAGCCTCTAGAATGTTCAGGTTCTGGAACCTGGCAACCGTTAGAAACAATAATATCTCAGGGTTCTGACCTTACATTCCTTGGAGCAAGGTTGGGGAGGAGGGCCTTCCCCCAGAGAGCCTCCTAAGGCGCCAGCACCAGGCAGCCCTCTGCCCTATGGATTCCCGAGGAGAACGGCTTAGTATCCCCGGTGGTAGGTGGCTCTTCTCTCCTTCCCCATCTGTGGGGACAGAGTAGAAGACCATCCAAGGGGTGGGAGTCAGGGTGTCCCAAGAGCTCTTTCCTGTGGGCAGTGGACGTCTCCACCTTGGCCCCGGGCTTTCTGAAGGGTGAAGGCAATTGGTCCCTCATCAAGTGGGAGCTCTGCATGGGTGGGAACTCCCCCCAAACTCTTTAGGGTCCCTAGGAATGGTTTACCAGAAAGGAGAGAGGTCTGCTGGTGGTCGGGTAGAATGCTCCCATCTCTGGTCACTAGTTAATGCCCTATTATCTCCTCTCCCCAGTCTGGCTCCCACTATACTTTGTGGTCTTGGGGCTGTGCTCTGTGATTACTGGCAGTTGCATGGTCTTTCTCCACTGGAGGAAGAAGGTTCGAAGGGAAGAGCAGGCCCAGGAGTGGGTGGAGGTGATGCAGAAGGCCACCTTCAGCTACAGCCCCCTCCTCTACTGGATCAACAAACGTCGGCAATACGGCATGAATACAGGGGTCAAAGTCGACCTCTCGGTGTCAGACCCCAAGCCAGAGACCCTCCGGCCCCTGACTGGCATCCAGAAAGGAAGGAGCCATGCCTCCCCAGTCAACTCCTCAGCTAATTCCCCAGCTAGATTACTCGTGTCCCCTGCATCTGCTCCACCCCTGGCCTCTTACCCAAACCCAGCACCACACAACCCCATCTTCCAGGAGGTGGCCTTTGCCCCCTCACTATGCAATATGCCACCCGTGGTGAATCATTCTGTCTCTTACCCTTTTGCCACCTATCCTGAGAGGAATGCCCAGTTTAATTCTCTGCCAGCTCTGGCCCATTGGGACTACTGCTTCAAACCTAAGGGCTTGGCCTATAAGCAGTAAGTAGCTCGCCTTAGTCTGGAGGCATGGGAAGAGGTGTGGGACAGGAGACTGGGATGCCCCAGTGGCTGGTGGCTTGCTCTGGAGTCACACCCATGCAATAATCTTTTTCCTTTAAGTTCACGGCTTCTGTCTTCTCAATCGCCTTAATTGCCTATCCCCGTCCAATTCATCTTCAGCAAAGAAGTCTGATATTAAACTTTTTAATAAAATACTAAAACCCCAACCTTTGGTCTTATAAGGATGGGGGATGGGGTGGGGCTGTGGCAGCCAAAATGAGCTGAACCTGGGACCATGGCCGAGATGTTCATCTGACCAGAGCCACAGTCCTGACAGACCCGGGAATCAGTACAGTATCCCTGGCCTCGGAATGAGGGGCATCCCTGGCTACTCCCTGCCAGGGTGACTAGGCAAGCCTCCTTCCCATCTGGGCCTGTTTCCTGTTTGGAGATTCCCCAATCTTAGGATCCTGATGTGTCATGCTTCAACGGGCCTCCTTCTCCAAGCCATCCTATTACCTGCTAGCCCCTGCTCTGTGGACTCTCCTTCCCCCAGTAGCCCACTGTGCCCACCACAGGTACAGACCCTCTAAATAGCGGGTCAATTGTCCAGGGCTTGAGGAATCCAAATTAAGGATCCTTCCATTCTTGGCTCTCTCCTGGGAAAGTACATTCCTATTTTAGAAGGTACTTCCCCAGGAGAGCCAAGAATGGAAGGATCATAGGATCAAGGTTCTAATAACCATGGAACAAAATCTAGCACACTTTGGAAAGGAAGGAGGGGAAGCAACCATCACTCTGCTTAGCCAAGGAAGAAGCAGGTTCTGCAATGGGAGATGGGAGGGGACTTGTTTCTTTTTTTTGGGGGGGGGGGGCTACTATCAGAGGTTCCTCCTTACGTACTGTTTAAATCCTCCCTGCTGCAATTTTATGGACTTGCCCCAAATTCCTTGCTCTAGTGGAAAAAAACCGGATTTAGGAGTCAAGGTTTGAATTCTGTTTTTGTTTTTAGGTTTTTGCAAGGCAAACGGGGTTAAGTGGCTTGCCCAAGGCCACACAGCTAGGTCATTATTAAGTGTCTGAGACCGGATTTGAACCCAGGTACTCCTGACTCCAAGGCCGGTACTTTATCCACTATGCCACCTAGCCGCCCCGAAGGTTTGAATTCTGGCTGTGACCCTGATCATTTCTCTAGTCTGCTTTTTCATCTGTGGGTTGTTGAATTTTTCAAATGAGAACTGTGGTCTCACAAGTCCCTGTGAAATCCCCTCCCCACTCTCGGGTCTGGTGGTAGGTTGGCCTCCTCTCTCCAGCCCAAAGTGCCCTAACTTCTCTGGCAATGTTGCAGGCCACTTCCCCACTTTTAAGAAATGAGCCTCCAGCTTCATGTGGTGGTTTATTTGACCCACTCCGGCTCCCACACCCCTTCTTCCAGGAGGTGGCCTTTTCCTCTTCACTGGCCAACCAACCGATCTGCCCATCAACAAGCTTTAATCACAGACTAAGTAGAGGCCAAAAGAGTAAATATGCTTTATTTAAAGAAATTCAAATTTGTTACATGTTATTAAAGTGCAAGGCTCCCTGCAAGGGTGGGGACCCAGGCTACCCTAGAGGCAGGAGACATCCATTTCCTCTCTGGGTGTGGGACATGTGGCTCCAGGGACAGAGGAGGTTCACCAGTCTCAAGATGAGACAGGACAAAGTGGTCTGTGCTCTGCAAAATGTGACTGCAATAGGGGAGCACACTGGAGGGGGGGGGGGAAAGAGTGTGTGAGGGGGAGCCAGCAGAGATGATGCTCTGATCCTGGACTGGGAGGGGCTGGCCTTCAGATGGATCGTACCCAATGAAGGAAGGGACATCCCTTCCCCCTTCTTAATACTTCTCCAACGCCCCATCCCCCTCTCTTCTGGCCAAAACTCTTGGCATAAGGCTGTCAATTCCCCTAAACAGGCCAGTTTATGGGCAAGAATCCACTTGGCTCTATCAGATTTCCTCTGCCTCACTTTCCATGCCTGGCTCCTTGCCCAACCCTTTCTCCAGAATCCGGTACCTGAAGAAACCTAGTCCAAGAGTTTGAGTGGAACCACAAAGGAGAGAAGATAAAATGTAGGAAGAGCCAGGCAACCCTGGCTGGCCAAAAGGCCTTGTGGCCATTACCTGGGGGATGGGGTGCTGGCACTTGTTGCTGGGCCTGGAGGATGCTCAGTAACTTGGGTGCAGAGTGGTATTTCCTGGTGCCCATACAGCGCTGCCAGGCAACGTGTTGCCAGAGGGCACTTCAGGAGGCCAGGCAGCCACTATTGCAGCAGGACAGGTGACTTGACCCTGGGACTCAATGTACAGTTGCTCCTGTTCTAGCCCAGGCCCATGGGATTCCTTCTAAGTAAGAGCCTAAAACAAACCCTGAAAGAAACTTTTTAACTAAGAACCAAGGGCTCTCCACTGACTTGTGATCACCTCTGAAACTAAAAAAGGGCAGCCTGCATCATCCCCTTAGGTGTGTGTCAAGGAAATTAGTTTTCGAAAAAAAAATTCAAGCAAAACAAAACATCTTTAGGTGTAGACATGAACCTTAGGATAGATACAATATATACAGACCTTAGTGATCAGTTTTATTGCTAGAATTTTATTTGGTTGTTAGAGAATTTACAGGGACAGGTGTATCAAACAGGGTCACAGGCCTGGCCAGGAGGATGGTCTCAGGCACCCAGGGGGCCTGTGAACAGCAGATAAAAGTCCTCCTGCCAGGCAATGGCGCAAGGGGGGGAAATGCAAGGAGAGAAGCTTTCAGTGGTGGTAAATCAGACACATTCCCAGAAGGGCATAGGCTGGCTTGTCCCTAGCTGACTTTACGCGCCTAGACAATGTTTTTGTGAATCTATCTTCAGGAGCACACCAAAGGAACGGCATCCTTAAGTCCAATGTTTTACTGCAAGGCCACACAGGGCCAACACCAGAACAAAGCTCATCTAAATAAAGGGGTCTCCTTCGAGGCTACTCCTCCAGCTTCCCTGGTCCCCACTGATGATGCTTCTTCCTTGTTGATTCAGACGCTTCTGGGAATGGCAGGTGGGGCTGGAACTTAGAACCTACAAGCACTGGACACCAACCCCACCGTGGGGGGCAGAAGGAAAGATATTGCACTTGCTAAGAAAAGGGGATTCCTGCCTTCTGACTCGCCAAGGGCACGATGCATCCGACTTTTATTTTGTGACCTTGTTGCCTATATAAGCTTCCTGGGAGGCCACAGCAGAGGTGTCCCCCCCTCCCCAAAGTGACTGGGCCAAGACCACAAGTTGGGGATGAGTCTGCATCCATCCAATCAGCTGGAGGAGAGGCTCTGAGGAGGGGGCAGGTAGGGCTGGGAGGGGAAGGCAACATCTCAGGAAGAGGAGGAGAAGCCACGAGGGGCAGACTCCAGGGTTTCATGCCATCCTTTCCTGCAAACACTTTAGCTTAAGCTCCACAACCTGAAGAGTGTCCAACAAGATTGGAGGGGCTGACAATGCCCTCTCTGACTCTGCTCAGGACTGGGTGTGGGGGCAGGGTGACTACTTAGTGAGAAAACCCTAGGGAGGCAGCAACCTTCCTGCCAGGTCATGTGGGAAGTCTGGACACTAGCGGCTGATTTTAAACTGTTTTCCCACATACCCCCAGTGCACATAATTCCCTGACATATGCTTGGAAAAGGCCTCTCATGGACAGAAAAGACAAGATTTTTCTGGGTTTCTATAAAGTGCAGCTAATTTAAGGCAAATTTATGTAAAATAGAAAATAGGGGTCTCTCTCTATATACACGATGTTCAGTTTAAAGACATAGTTTTGCCTCTCCAGAGGGACCAGGGAGGAAGGAGGCTCCTGGATTGGCGGGAGTTTTAAAGCAACATTCCAGTTACTGCTGAGCATCAGACCAGAAGGAAATGTTCTCCTCTTTATAAAAAAGTAACTTTTATAGAGATTCTCCGAATAAGGGGTGTTACGCAGCTTCGGAGATGTGGCATTGCTGGGCTGAGGGGGGTGAGCTGCCAGTCTGAATGGGCTTCCGATTCTAATTCTGCTCCATATGCTCAAAGCCTAAAGATAAGCCCAGTTCCAGGAAGGAGGGTCTCCCATCTCTGTCCACAGTAGTCTCTGCCAGACTTGGGCCGATAGGGTGGCAAAGATCCTGGTAGGACAGCTTCCTCTGGGCCAGGAGATCTGTGGAGACAAGACAGCCCATTATCTCCAGCTCACTCTTGGGCAAAGTGCTTGGGAAGATGGTGGCTGCAGGAGGGCTGGGGAACCATAGCCCTGAAGGGTGATAAGGAATGAGAACTCCTGACTTGTAAGTGAAATGATTCCTTTAAACCTGCCTCTGGGGAGGGGAATGCAAGGTGCTATCCTCTCCTTTTTTTTTTTACTTTTTTTTGCAAGGCAATGGGGTTAAGTGACTTGACCAAGACCACACAGCTAGGTTAATTATTAAGTTTCCAAGGCTGGATCTGAACTCAGGTACTCCTGACTCCAGGGCCAGTGCTCTATCCACTGTGCCATCTAGCCAGCCCTCCCTCTTTTGTTTTTAAAGATTTTTATTTATTTGGAGTTTTACAATTTCCCCTTAATCTTACTTCCCTCCCCCCCACCCCCCCACAGAAGGCAATTTGCCAGTCTTTACATTGTTTCCATCTCCCCTCCCCTCTTGGCTTCTGGTGCCTCATGGTCACTCGCTATGCTGTGGAGCCAAGTCCTGTTTGGTGGAGGCAGCAGCGACCAGGCCCAAGGGCCAAGCAGCCCCTCCTTGTCCTGAGATGCCCTCGAGGGACCCTCAGTCTGGAGGGACTTTTTGGCATTGCAAAGGGGTCTGGAGACCTCATTTTATTCTAGCCAAGATGCTCCCCTGGAGAGACCCTCCAGGGTCTGGGTCATGCTTCTTCCCCCTCTCCGTAGTTCCCGACTCTATAGACTGCTACCTCTGCCTTCCCTTTCCTGCCCCCTTTTGTGTTGTGTTTTTCATTAGAAGGTAAGCTCCTAGACGGCAGGACCTCATATTATATCCCTAGTACTTAGCACAGAATAAAAGCTGAAAAAATGTTGGTTGCCTGTAAAGCTAAATGAAGGGCACACAAAAAGGACAAGGTAAAAGGGAAGTCTGATCTGAAAAGAACCCAGGGCTTTGTGTGGAACACAAGCTCAATGATTGTGCGTGTAGGGGGCGGGCAGCCTTAGAAAATAAATTGTGGGATCTTGGGTTGCATTGAGAGGGGCATGGAAGGATGGCAAGGGAGGGGACAGGTGCCCTGTGCTTGTGGAACTCTTGGGCAGGACATAGATTGGACGGAGAGTGTCCAAAGGAGGGCAGACAGAAGAAGGAGGCCCCTCAGAGGCTACTGAGTTCAACCTCCTTATTCTACAGGTGGGCTGCCTGAGTTCACACAGGCACAGAAGCAGGATTTGAAGCCAGGGCCTCTGGAGCCAATGAACCACAGCGCCTCTCAGAGGGCCGGAGGGACAAGCATAGAAGTGGAAAGGAGACAGATCTGGGCTTAAAGGCCACGGCCATGTTCTTTGCCTCTTAGCTGCCCTACAGTGGCATCAATGGCTGCAGGAGTGGACTTCCCTCTGCCTAGAGGTCTCTGAGTCACTCTGGAGGGGGATTCTTCCTCAGGGTCACAGGATCTCAGAGAGAGAGAGAGAGAAAGAAAGAGAGAGAGCCTCTTCCACTGCGGCCTCTGACCGAATTTTCTAAGGCTCCTTTGAGATTCCTTCACAGGCACTTGGGCAGCTCTCAAGAGTGGGGTCAAAGCTCCCCCACCCCCACCCCCAGCCTCCCTAACCCACACTTCTTTCTCTCTCAGACTGACCTGTCAGGTTCGAGATTTCTGGGATGGTGACGGGTCTTACTGTTTTCCAAGAGATAGTGGGGAGCCCTTCGAAAACGCGGATGGCTTTGATGCAGCATTCTGCTGCTTCTCTGTAACAGACATACAAGGAGGATTAATCTGATGGATGGCAAAATATGCCACTGTGGAAGGTCCCTTTTGAAATACCTGCAAATAGAGGTGTTAAGGGTGCCAGTCAAGTTAAGAGGAAGGAAAACAGAGTGACAAGGGTCATGTGTGCTGTGACGTTGGGGGACCATGAAGATGGTAAAGCAGCAATCTGAAAAGGCCTCAGAGGTTGATGGAAAGGCCAGAAGGACTCTAATGACTACAGAGGGAGCAATGAGGGCTTGGGACCACCTACCCTAAAGGTGGCCAAATTCTTTTCACTTAAGACTTGGGGTTTGCTCCTTTCTCCTCTAAGGACAGAGACCTGTAGTTGGATAGTCCTAGGCAGGGTGACTAGGGAGAAGAGCACTGGAGGATGTCAAACTGCCACTGCCTGTGGGACAATCATGACAAATGGGGAAGTCCTTGGTCCCCAAGCCCATCACAAAAAGGCAGCTGACATCTCTGTTCTTGACAGATCTGATTGGACAGGGAATAGAGACTCTTGAGGAGGATGGAGTGACATAGACTCAATGAGGACAAGTTGGTAGATTGGGAACTCACAGAGGAACTAGGTCTAAAGAATAGGACTGAATGTCCACTGTCAGCTGGCAGAACTTGGGGGAGCTTCTTGTCTAGAGCTGGACCCCAAGACAGCTCCTTTCTGGCCTCTCTGCCCTTTGCTCTGGGATGCTCTCTCCTCACTCGGTTTTCAGGGCACTCTTTTTTCTTAGTCCTCAAGCTCCTCTTATTGGATCTTCATCAAGACACACTAAATATAGGTGATCCCCAAGGCTCTGTCCTGGCCCTCTTTTCTTTACAACTTCTCACTGGTGATTATAGGTTTATTCATTATTACTATTTAATTTTTGCTTTTTCTTCCTTTCTATCTCTGTCCCTATCCCATGGGAGAAAAAAACCTAAAACAATCTCTTGAAACAAGTAAGTATGTTCAGGCAACAACATTGGCCACATCCCAAAGTCTTTTTTTCCTCATGGCCTGAGTCCACAGCCAGCCTTATTGGGCCTGTGTGGGTTGGGGAGGTGTAGCAGTTTAACGTCCTTCTTCATTGCTCCTCAGCTTCAGTGACCATCCTAGGTGGATCACATTAGATCTTCATCTCCAAGCTTAGCCTCTCTCCTAGTCCCATCGAGCCTTTACAGCTGCCTCTCAGACACTGACCTGGGTGTATGGCAAGCAGCTCAGGTTCAGGGTCAGGCTTGTCCTAACTTCCAGTCACTTTGGATCACCCCAGGCTCCTCTTGTTGGCCCTTCCTCACAAACATGCACCATCCAGTCTGGTGCCGGACAGACTGTCGTCCTTGGCCAGCTGACTACAGGGCTCCTCTTCCTGGATCCACCCTTGACTCAGTTGCCCTTGTGATACCCCTGCCAGACAGATGTGCCCACCCTGCCTCTCTAAGGCAGTGAGCTTCAATGGCTCCCCACAGTGTGCCTGGCTGGCAATGTGGGGCCTCTGACGGCCTCTCTGTTATTCCAACAAACAAGACTCCAGCTCCTATCCCTGTTCTGCCCAATCTGTGCCCCATTCTGGGGACACCTCCCTCTTTCCCTTCACCTCTTATAATCCTTCCTTCAAAACTCAACTCAAACATCACTACCTCCCATCACAAGGCTCTTATTACTGACTTTGCAGTTCTTTCTAGAAGAACACCATGACACATGAACTGAATTTGAGTAAGGAGCTGCTGTGCTAAGTCTCCAGCCTCATTTTCTTCTCCTGTCCAGTGACGAGATACTAATCAGGATGACTGGAGATAGTGCTGGATGGGAGGCAGTCAGGGTTAGGTGACTTGTTCAAGGTAACATGGCTAGTAAGTGTCTGAGGCCAGGTTTGACTTCAGGTCCTCCTGACTCCAGCACTGGCACTCTACCCACTGTGCCATCTGGCTGCCCCATGTATGGTTACATAATGGCTTGATGGAACAGAAGTTCCCTGTGGGCAAGGGGTATTTCACATCAGACTTTGAATTCTCAACAGATTGACTACAAGGACAGCTTGGAACAGCAGGAGAGCTGGGTTGAACAATAGGGTCTTTCATCTCTCTGGGTGCAAGTTTCCCCATCTATAAAATAACCAAAGACCCCTTCCATTCCAAAAGTTGGGCTGAGAAGTCTTGGTTCTCATGTAGATGTAAATGCTGAGGATGAGCTGGGGCATGTGGGGAAGAGACAAAAATCTATCGGTTACATAGGCAGGGGAGGCTTTGAAACATACTGGCAGAAAAAGCAAGAGAGGCTTCCATTGTGCTTGTTTATGGCACTTGAGCTGAGACACCAGAAAAATCTCCTCCAGGCCCTCCCTAGGCTCTGGGACTCAAGGCATACAACAAGATGGCCTATACAGGCATGGGAGGGCCAGAGATGCTTCCTAGAGAGCCAAAGACATGGGGCTGCCTCTCCCCTAGCTTACATGGAGGAAGTTTGACAAGTTAAGGATTGATCTTTGAAGAAGCAGGCCAGGATGGGGGCACCAAGGAACTCCATTTGAAGTCACCGGTGCTTGTTAGGAGCCCTTTGAATTCCTATCTAGAACTGGTGGTTTTTAAGTGCTGACCCCATACACCACAACTCTGGTCAATTCTCTGATCGTGACTGCTAGTGAAGAGAAGCAGAAAATTCTCTAACTCAGTAGGTTCCATTGACCCTTCACAGATTATACCCCTTCAGCCCTTTCTCCTAAGTCCATTGCAGGTCAGACTTGAGGAAACCGCCTGAACAGGGCCAGGAACTCACTCACCTTTTTCGGAGTCTTCTTCGGGTGGCTTGTTGGGCTCTGGCTTGCTTGTGAGAGCAGTAATCAACTGGAGCTTCTCCCTCAGCTTGGAGGCCTGAGATTCTGGACTGTCTTCCTTCTGCCCCAAAGATGGAAACAGCTTATGAGAAGAACAGCACAGGGTACAGACTACAGAAAATTAATAGACAGACATGTCCATACAGACACACACATAAACACCTCCTAAAAATTAATTCTATTCCAGGATGTGAGGCGGTTTCCAGCCTCGCCACTTCACTGCTGTGTGAGCTGCCTTGTCCAAAGGAGAGGTCACATGTTCTCCTGCTTCCCGCCCCTTGGGTCTTCTGATACACACAATAACCTGGATGTGCAAATAGCCATCTGTCAATTGCTGAGGGCTACGTGGACACACATGGTTTGATTCTTCTAGTACAGAACTTCAGAGAAGAAGCCATACAGGTTTGGCTGGGGCTGAGATAGAAAGGTCAAACCTCAAAGGGTCCATGATCTCCTGGAGGTGGATCTTCCTGGAAATGGTGCAGATGGCAGCCCACCTTGACTGACTGATGTCCAAGTCCAATGCTCTCTCACCTGGATGTGGGTAGGATTTCTCTTGTCATTGAGAGCAGCAGGGCCCCTGGGCTGTGCTCAGGTGTCTCTTGGCCTCGCCATTCCACCTGCTCCTTCATTCCTCTGATGACTTCCTGGTTGGCTGGGTGTGTTGAAATCTGCTCAACCCTCCCCAATGTGCTTCTCCATTGCCAGGGTTACTTCTTCCGAGGCTGTCATGTCCCATCAATGGCAACCATACAGCCCTGGCATCAGAGAGAGACGTTCTGGTTTCAGGAAGGAGATTGGGCTCATTGGTTTTCAGTGACTGACTACTTTTCTCTATCCACCTCATGCCCCCTCCCTGTGGAGGGAAGTGTCCCACGTGAACACTGTCCACCGTGCTCTTTGCTTCTTCTCTGGTGTTGTCCTATGGAACTCTCAGCTGCCTATACCCAGCCCCGTTTTCTGTAGAAATTGTCTTCTCTTCATATCCCTCTTGGGGAATCTCATTTTCTTCAGGGCCTGGCTCATTAGCATGAGCTTTATAGTGCCAAGCAAGAGTACCTTAGTAACTGCTGCTTGTAGATTCCAACATGACCCTTAAGGTGAGAAGTCTTTGTTGAGCCCCTCAACAAAGTACCTCACCTACATATTTTTCTGTATAAGCTCAGTTATCCACATGTTGTTTCCCCAGGAAGATGGAGACACTTTGAGAGCATCCCTACTTTTGTTTCTTCAGTGTCTAGTATACAGTAAAAGCTTAATACCTTGTGCCTCTCCCTTTCCACTGATGTGTTGTAGCTCCCTTTCCTATTCCTGAATTTGGGGTCCAGCTCATTTGCAGCATCTGATGAGATTTAAATAAACACTTATGAACAAACTCCAATTTGTCCATCCAAATACACACCAGAGTCTAGAGGACAGGCATTATTCATCGACTTGGTTTTTCCTGTATGAATATGGATCACATTTCGGAGACCCCATCATGCCCATGTTTCTAGTGTGATGTCCTTCAAAGATCCTTTTAAAATGTTGACACCTAAAGGGAGAGACTATATAGAGAAGAGTCACTAAAATAGGGTTTGACTTGACTGAATCAAAGACTTTTTGAATGGTCAAACACTGAAGGAAGTGGGATCTTGTCTTCTCCATAGAGCTGGAGTCTCCTGTAGAGTCCATAAAGGGGTCACATGGGTTGGGGTCTTACTGGTGAGAGGGCTTTAGGGGTCTTCTCCTTAAGAGTTGGTTCCTTCTGACTTCCAGCAGGCCCAGCCCTGGGAACATGGGGCCACAATGAGGAGACTTTTTTCCTCTATCCTCTTCAGTTTCCTATATACCAGACCAGGCCTTCTCCTTCCCTCCCAATATCTATTAATTACTGGTCACCATCTGGGCTGGATGAAATCTAGAGAGGGCTCAGTATGGAACTAAGGTGACATACTGAATCTTGTGGGGTCTGATTTCCCCTCACTGTAACCCCAGATGTTGAGGTGCTTTTATCTCCTTGGTGGTCCATTCTCTGGGACAGGGGAAGAAGTCATCTTCTAGGGAGTGGAGATGACTTTCTGCTGAACCTGCCACCTGAGGAGGATCAGGGTCAATGACTCCTTGTATTTGCTGGTCAGCTGATCTGGCTCCTTGGTCCAAACAATCAGGGGGGCTGAAGGCTGAGAATGATCAGCTCTTTCTGGCTGTGTTGAGAGTCATTCTTCTGGTGAGCCTGGTACCTCCAGCTCTTCCGAAGCAGAAGGCATTGGGAGACTGAACCCCATGTCAAAGCCCCAGGGCCAGGGTACCAGGCAGAAAACCAGGCACTGGAGCTGAAGGTTAGTCAGGGTTCCTGAGGAAGGGTCTCATGTTCTCTGGGGAGAGCTTAGAGATCACACTCCTGCCCACACCCTGCCCTCTTGCCACACAACTCCTCTAGGCTATTTTGAGCATATTGGAGACAGCAGAATTCTCATTCTGGATAGAAAAAAGATTATGATGGCAAACTCCATTGTACCCTTGCAGTCCATCTTTAATCACCCTTTTACTAAGAAGAGAATAGAGCCAGTCACTGGGTAATTCAGGCAAAGATATCCTAGGTTATAGAGGAATGACAGACGGGTTGAGAGCTTGCCGTGCCTGTTGCTCCTTTCCCAAGGGCTGTTCGAGCTTCCTTGGGCATCTACCTTGGGCCACCTCTCCAGTGTGGGAGAAATTTACACACATAATGGCCTTTGGCTCATGCTGTCCATACAGAGATGGAGAGAAAGAAGCACATGGAAAAGGCAACAGAAGCCATGTTTGGAAAACTTTAAAACATCATGGCCAAGGTTTCAGTCCTCCACAGCTGCCTCCAAGTGTATTTCTGTTCACATTCATTCCCTCTGGACTTGCCAAATAGACGGAGAGGGTAAGAGGCACTCTCAGCAGCTTAGCTTGCCACGGAGAAGCTAGTGCCCAAACTTGCTCTCCATCCTACCAGTCAGAGCACAGAAATTCTCCAAGATTTTTTACAGATCACTTTTCTGGGAAGAATGAAGGAGGATGCAGAATGGAGGATGATGCAAAGCTGGCCAAGGGTATATGTGTATGCGCACACATATGTCCAGAGAAGAATGGTTCCTTCCATGACCACTATAATGGAAGGGGCAGAGCCATTTAGTTGGGGAATGAGGCTGCAGAGGCTGACTGCCAGAGGAAGCAGTAAGGTGAAGGCACAGGATTGCTGCCTGCCTGTTTCTTTTTCTCCCTTACCTTTAGGATCTGGGTTTGTTCCCCATCCATCCTATGAGAATCTCTTTTCAGAGAAGTAGCTTCACCAGCCATCTTGAACATGAAGAGGAGAGGAAGAAGGGGGAAGGAGGGAGGGGGAAGAGATAAAGAGATAAAGCAGGAGAAAGTGTTTTAGAACAAACATCAAAGCCTCCCAAACATGCCCTTTTGAACCATGGCTACATTTATCTGGAAGACTGGAGAATACTTTCATGCAGATAGCAGGGGTTAAAAAAGGAGAATGGGAAGAAAAAGGGAAAAAAGCCACAGAGAAACAATGTTACAGGGCAGCTTCTACAAGGCATCTGTCCCCAACTTGAAGATGCTAACAGACAGAAGACACTCCCTCTTCCTAGTTTAAAACAAAATGGGCTGTGCAGCTGGGCTGACTGGGTGCTGTTATGGGATCTCTCCAGGGGGCAAAGAGGAGCCAGGTTTCGGCCTCACCTGAGATGTCCCAAGGCTCAGAGAACACATCATGCAGGTTACTTTTGCTTTCTCGCGGCTTTGAGGAGGCCAAATGGGAACGTTTTTATCTTCCCAGTTCAGGATTAAATGACCCGTCCTAGTGGGACAGCAGAAGTTGGTATTGGGTGGCCTGAAATTCAGAGGATGAGGCAGCTGGCTGGGCTAGCCCAGGAAAGTCTGGACTCTGAGCCTCAGGAGGTCTTGACTTTGTCTATTTGTGGTCTATTGTGCTTGCCTGACTTTGGGCATGTTTATGGAAATAGTATGACTTCCCTGTAGGCCACTGGTGTGGGTGGAAACACATACATGCAGGGGATGAGAAGGAGAAACACTGATGAAGACGTGAAACCCAGCATGAAGACGACATGGGGGAAGAAGAATACCAGTTTTAAGAGAAGACAAGAGGAATTAGCTGTTTGCTTTTAGTTTTCTGCTCTGTAAAATGGGGAGAATAAAAAATACATGTATTCCTGAATTCCCAAGGATAGTATTAGGAAGCTGAGCTTCATTTAACCTTAACAATGTGATCTTCTCTGAGGGGCAGCAGAGCAGAGGGGAAGATGCCTAGGACCTGAAATTGGGTCCTAGGTGGGGGACCCTGAGCAGTTGATCTTCCCATAAATCACTGAGCCCTATCCTAAGTGGGCACTGCCCTGTCGCAATTCCTACTGCTTGGTTTCCTAAGACATGAAGAAATCCATGGCCGCTGACATTTAAGTCTGAGCTGAGGACCTCGGTTTCCTTATCAGTTTAGTTATTTCCTCCTGGTTCTAAATCCAGAGATTTATGGAATAGTTCAGACTTCTCAGGGTCCTGCTGGTACCCAGGGCAAGGGGCACAAGGAGCAGGCTGGTGTGGCTCAACCTCTAGTGCCTACTAAGGATCTTGAGTTGGCCATCTTTTCGATTGATCAATTTCCTCATCGGCAAAATGGGGGTGATAACTCCAGTTCCACCCCCTTCACCACATCATGATGACCCCAAGAGACAATGGATGGGAAGCGCCATGCAAATACCACACCCAAGTAAAATGGGAGAAGCCCGAGGGCAGCCCCATGGATACGGCACACATGGTGGACAGAGCACATCACGAGGCTAGATGTTCTTACCATGGTGAAGGACAGGTTCTCTCTCTTTCCTAACTTGTTCAGAGCCACGAGGCTGCTTTCTATCGAGTTGACTCTTTGGGTCAGATTCCTGACTGTCCCATCCATCCCCAGAAGCTTAAGGTCATTCTGTCTCTGGTACCCCATGAGGGTACTGTTGACCTCTTCTAAAGAGCTCTGAAGGTGCAGCATATCCTAGAGCAGAAACAGAGCAGGTTGTGGACTCCCTCTGGCAATGGGAATGACCCCAGAAAGGGCTGAGCTGAGGAGCCATGGCCATGTACCATGGCCAATGCTACCTCCTTTCCCTGGCTCTTCCCCACCCATCTGCCTCCACTTGCAGTTGGTGGCTCTGACCACGGAGAAGCGCAGAGGCTCATTTACATGAATCCCTGGAGCTCAGACAGCAGAATGCCTCGGAATTGATTTCTCAATGGTTGCCCCGCCTGCTGGCAGCAAAGCTTTCATGGTCATTAATGAAAAGACCGATTCATGTTCATTTATCAGAACAATACCACCTTAGGAATGAGACCAATTACTGAATTGGCTCATGTAATACAACTATTACAAGTTGTGCATTATTCAGTACAAGATCCAATTATTTTTATTGACATTCTCTGGTACTGATTGCTATTTATTAGAATGGCTATTCTTGGCTTAAAAATCTATGGAATCTGAAGATGAGAAGGCATTGAAAGGCAGATGGACCTATCTTGCTGGATGGTTCTGAACCCAATGGCTTATTGTCTGATTTCTTTCCTTTTAGCCAGGGTCCAAGACTGTCTGACAGCTGGAAGGGCTTATTTAATTTTGGTTCAAACTGGAAGATATAATATCTGAATGGACAAGCCCTTCATTCCACCTGCTCCAACTTGTTCAAGTTAAGCACAATAAACCCCTTCCGTCTGTTGTGGTGCTTCTAGGGCACCTGGGGTGTCTGCCCCCAAGCAGAGAGAAAAGTGACAGAGGCCCCACAGGTCAGGGCTTGTATTACATCAATGCGGAGTGTTCGGGGGCTGATGCCTATGGGCAAAGGTCTGACATGATGACATTGAGGGAATCCAAATGGTACACTGGGTTCTCTCCAAGCTGGGTATATCATTCTGAAAGCACTGAGGAGGGCGCAACAAGTACCTGCTGGAAATTTTCTCCTGAGTTTTTCCCATCCAGCTCTGGGACCATGGAGGGTGATGGAGTAGCCTCACCGCTCTTCCTTGAGATGTGCTGGCTCTAATAAAAGAAACAGAAGAGATGAAGCCCTGCCAGAGGCCCAGATTGTTATGGCCTCTCATTTTCTGACACTGCAAAGGGATCAGCCCAACTCACATGCATGTGACAAGAGACCACACATAGGCCCCAGCCTCAGATATCTCTGCATCCCCAAAGGTGCCAATGTGCTCTCTTGTCACTTACCCTCCTGTATGGTGGCTTTGTACCAAGTGCCTGGGACATTGAAACACCAATCGCTGTGCTCCAGGAGCGTGTGGATACCCTTCACTCCCTGTGCTTTTGCTCATGTCAGCCTGGGTTCAGGGCCTGCTTCAGTGCCTAGCTCCTCACTCTGTAGTCACTCCCTGTATCTCCTGGTCCTCCATCTCCCTAACCACCTAACCACCCCTTTCCCCCACCTCCTCTGGGGCCTCACCCCAGGCTCTGTCCACACCTAGGCCTGAGTCAATGTTTGTTGTTCCTGAAGATGAATCCCTGTCCCCATTGGCTGTCTCTCCTGAAACCACCTGGAAAAGCCTGGTGTCCCCTGATGGCAAGTGGAGATTTTTACATGTATTCCACCTCTTCCCCCAGCCCCTCTGCAAGCACAGGCAGCTTGGGCAACCCCCTACACCCCTTCATTCTTCAGGGCTGGGCAAAACAAAGGATTTCACACACACACACACACACACACACACACACACACACACACCCCTTTCCTGGCTCTTGGTAGGGCAGATGGAAGACAGTGAATTATACCAAAATGCAACTAATAGTTAGTGAATTGGATTTTGAATTCTCAACTCTTTTAGGGTTTTTTTTTGCAAGGCAATGACTTGCCCAAGGCCACACAGCTAGTATTTATTAAGTGTCTGAGGCCAGATTTGAACTTGGGTACTCCTGACTCCAGGGCCAGTGTTCTATCCATTGTGTGACCTAGACGCCCTCTCTCTTTTTTTAAAAATTTTTTATTTTTAGATTTCTGCAAGGCAGTGGGGCTAAGTGGCTTGCCCAAGGCCACACATCTAGGTAATTATTAAGTGTCTAAGGCCAGATTTGAACTTGGGTACTCCTGACTCCAGGGCCAGTGCTCTATCCACTGCGCCATCTAGCTGCCCCCTCTCTAACTCTTTTAAACATCCATTTTGCCCCAGCTTTGATAACGAGAAGAAAGATCTGAGGGAAGGGCCTCCCAGAAGGACAGAGACTGGCCTGAGGGCATGGAGGTGGATCCCTCTCCAGATATAGTGTCCTTTAGGGAAACAAAAGAACCAGTCACTGATTCTCTGCAAGGGAAGAACTGGGGGCACCATCAGGTCGAGTCCCTTTCTGATACTTCCCTTCATGCCCAGGGCCCCACTGGACCTACTCAAAGGGAGAGAGAAGTTGAGGCCAGGCCTGGCTAACCCTCCCTTTGGATGTGCGGGGAAGCCATGCTGCAGTGACCAGAGCACAAGAGGCAGGAGAGGAGTGCACAAGTGCTAGGAGATGGGGAATTGACCCTTTGTCTCCTACAGAAGGAGGGATTGGACAGTGAAGAGGGGAGAGTGCCAGGCTTGGAGGCAGGAGGGCCTGAGCACCTAGACAGACTCAGACATTTACTCTAGCAAGTCTGTCTCGATTTCCTCAACTGTCATGACAGTACCGGCCTCCCAAGAGTGTTGTAAGGATAAAAAGGAGCTCATATTTGCACACAGGAGATGCTAAAGAAGAGCAAGTCCCCTTCCTCTGACATTCTCTATTTGTCTTTTCACACCCACACCCTCATCCCTGCCCTGCTTTTCCTGTGGTTTTATGACTAACTTTCTGTTCCTGGGCCAAGCTCTGATCCTCAGTTTCAGCACCTACAAAATGGGCACGATGACCCTCTTCAATACTTCCTGTAAGGATAGCTCTTTATATCTCAGTCCCAGTCTGAGTTCTCAATGTCCTAGGGACCTGCACTCCTCTATGCACTCCCCCCCCCCCCCACCGCCCCCACAGCTGGACCCTGGGACAGCTCCCCTGCAGCACCATCCAGACAGTTGATGGACAGTGGGAGCCTGAGCTGGCTGGGGCTGCCTTTCCCTCTTCTCCCATCCTCAGGCTTCTGCTCTACCAGATTTTAACCACTGATGATTCACAAACATCTAGCGTGCTTTGCTTTTGAAGGAATGTGGCCCTTACAAGGCTCCTATTTTGGCTGAGAATGGGGTCTGGACTCTAGGCCGGGGCAGGATTCCCTTACCATGTCACTCTGGAAGGTCTCGATAATTTTCTTGTGCTCATCAACTGTTTTCTGCACAGCCTCCACAGTCAGACGGACGCTATTTAAGGTGCTCCCAATAGAGGCCACACTCTGAAGAGAAAGGCACAGTGAGTATGGTCACAAATACCTCAAATGTATTACTTTGGGAAGTTATTCTAGGAATGAGGGGCTTTGGCTTGAAGACTCTAAATCTTTGACCCCAGCTTATTAATTTGGAATCAATCATGCATGGCTATGGGAAGCCAGATGGACAGAACTCAGATGGATACTGTCTGTCCTCTCTGGAGAAGGGTCGTCCTCAGGGAAGAAGCTGCATATGGTGATGGTCACTGCCTTGCACTCAAGAGAGGAAGGCCCAGGCAAGTCATGCTGTGTCAGCCCTGGCTGGGGGTGGGGACAGGCCTCGCGCCCACCAGTACAAGAAGCTTGTGTCAAGGGGTCAAGGAAGGTGTCAACTTGGCAGGGGCAGGAGTCATGAAGGCCCTGAGTTCAAATCCAGCCCCAGACACTTTCAGCTGAGTGATTCTGGGAAGTCAATTGACCTCAGTTGCCTCATTTTTACCACATCTGTAAATTGGGAAGCCTAAGTATCATTTCCCTCAGAGGGCTGTTGGGAGAATAAAGGCAGATAATGTCGGTAAAGTGATCTGCACACCTCCATGTACTATATAAATGTTGGCTATCATAATGATGATGAGGTTATGTTACAGCTGAAAATTTTAACAAGGGTTAGGGACTGACAGCCTGTGGCTGATTGTGTTGTTGGTGTTGCTCAGTTGTCCAAATCTTTGTGATCCCATTTGGAGTTTTCTTGGCAGAGGTCCTGGAATAGTTTGCTATTTCCTTCTCATTTTACAGAGGAGGAAACTGAGGTAATCAAGGTGAAATGACTTGCTAGGGTCACACAGCTAATGCCCGGGGCCAGATTGGAACTCAGGGAGATGAATCTTCCTGACTTCAAGCTCGGTGCTCTTTGGTATCCTCTCACTGAGGTGGATTGGGCCAAAGATAAAGGTCTGTGGGGCACCTCCTCCATGATCAGCCTACAATAAGGCCCAGAGTTCAACCAGTTTGGCCAGGGAAGTGCCTCTCTCCATGGTACTAAGGTCCAGTGGCTCCAGATGCACAGCATCTCCAGGATATTCTCTGAGCTGCTGGGGGTTGGGGGAGGTTCCCTGGTGCCTGGTGGGGAGGGCAGCAGAGGGGCTGAACTGGATTTGACTTCCTCTATGGATACCCCCTTTCTATTCATCTCATTCACACTATTTATGAAGTGTCTGCTGTATAACAGGTACTCTGCCAAGCACGAGTATACAAAGAAAGGTGAAAAACAGGGTCCAGGATCAGGGGAGATAGCATCAAAGCTGCAGCTCAGAGAGCACTTGGTCTGGCGCTGCTTCTGAGAAGCTAGCTTCAGGAAACACTCTCAACTCCACCTCCCTTCAGTCCAAGTTTGCGGAACCTTTGGTGAGTGAGGCCACTTTGAGGCTGCTCTCAGAGGTGCAGGGCCCAGTCCAATCTGGATGTGCCATGAGTGGTGGCCCCCAGAAATCTGTGCCAAATGATCTAAGGCATCTTGCTTTTCACCATTTTTCTCTATTCAGGCACTTCTGTCTGAATGTAAATATCTATTAGGTTAAAGATCAAAGAGGCACAAGGGCCTTGCAGGAAGCTCTGATCTTTGTTCTGGTAGGTGTAGCAAGCCACCTTCCTGCTTTTTTCTTCACCATTTCTGGTTCTCACCATTAGGGGACTCAGGCCAATGTTCGGCTAGTTATTAGATGCTATCCAATTCACTACTTTCCCTTATAGCTCCTTCACCATTACCCCAACTGTCCATTCTGAATTTCTGTCAAGTTGCTCATAAACTGACTGGCAGCTTTGCTTCCTCTGTGTCTGGAAGAGATGAATACTGAATTTTGAGTCGGGGGCTGGGTTTCAAATCTAGGTTCTACCTACTCACTCCCTAGGTAACCATGGCCTCAATTTCCCCAACTGTAAAATGAAGCAGCTGGACTAGCTAGCTTCATGTCTCCCTCCTTCCCCTCCTAGACCAGCAGGTTCACCTGCTTTTACATCTGACTTGGCTGCCACTTTCTTGAGAAGCTTTCTGTGTCCCCTCAGTTCTCCCTGTCTCCTATACACAGATACAGAGGTCAGATCTCATTGGAGCAAAGAACAAATCTTGTACTCAAAGTTTTAATTATATGTAAAACACAGCACCTGGCTGAAGTCTGATGAAAAGATGCTGTGTGACCAGAGCCCTGAGGGCCTGAGCTGCCTCCTGACTCTAGCCTGGCTCCCATTACCTTATAGACGGTGAACTCCATGAAGGCTACGACCATGCCTTAGGATGGCACTCTGCCCCCAGTGGGTACAAAAGTGTCTGCAGAACCAAGTTGCTGGGGTCAAGGAGCACATGGAACCTTGGCCAAATTCTAGATATGGGCATGGGGTCAGCTGAGTGTCAAAGGAAATTAGGATACCACCATTTCTGTGAGATCAAGGAATGGAAGGAGTCCTCTCTGATGTACAGCTAGGTGTCTTTCAAACAGATGTCCCTACTAACTCCTCAGGAAAGATTCCAGGGACCAAAAGCTCATTCCTACCCCACTGCAGGGGTGGCCCTAGGATGATGGAAACTCAGCAAACCAAAGGGGGAGGAGGCTCCCAAGGCTTAAGCCAGTGATACAAGTCTTCCAAGGACTCTACTCAGTCAAGTTGCATTTCAAAGAACATGGAGAGATCATGGCCTTACCGAGGGAAATGCCCTTACCTTCTGAAGGCCCTCAACTGTGGAAGGCAGGCTAATCAAATCCGAAGCTGATTTGATGTTGGTTTTGAGGTGGTTCACTGTGGAAGTCAACAAAGCAATCTGAAAAAAAAGATGAAGAGAATATTTTGGAAAACAGGATCTTTTTTTCAAGAATTCCAGGCCTTAGGCACCACCGCCTGTGTCTGCCCAGGTTCAACACCCTACCTGACCTTGCTCAAGGCTGTGGGCCTGTCACTGCCCCAATGGTCCTAGAGCAGAAAGATGAAGCAGGCCTCCACACTCAGGCTATTTACTGATCTGGGTGGTCAAAGAGGCCATTACGCCATGTAGGAGGAACCTGGAAATTGGAGGTAATGGGAGTTTGGGGGCACTTAACCTACCCACAGCATCTCATGGCTCAAGCAATTGTGGACTCAGTGCTCACAACACAAGCAGCTCATTAAAAGAGCTGAATTCAAAATAAAAAGTAGCTTCTCCTGTTCTCTTTGGGAAGTGTCCTTCTCATCCCTTAACAGACCCTATTTGGAGGATGGGGTTCAGTTCCTGGCCCTCCATTTCAAAAACAGAGAAACACTAGGAGTGTAAAGAAGTGATACCTGAACAGAAAAAGGCCTGAACACTTAATGAATAAAGGTATCCTCGTGGAATGAAGGATATTTAGGGTAGAGAAGACTGGTTAGAGATGAGGAGAAGAAACAAGCCTACATGAAGATTGTTTTCTGGTGTCTGAAGGACTGTTAAGGGGAAGAAGGGAATAATCTGGCCCTGAATGGCCTCAATTGACTGAACTATGAGGAAAGTTGAGAGGTTCCACATATCTCTCACCTCCTCTCCCACTGACATGGCCAGCAGCCAATTAAGGTCTTGGTCCCCTTTGCCCAAGACAATATTCTAAATCTCCTGGTTGGTCTATGTCACTCCCCTACTCAATGAACTGCAGTGGCTCCCATTAGTGCTAAGATCAACTACAAATGACTGGGTTTACCTCTGCCCCTGGAACAGGACTCTGGGGCTCTGAACACATTCAGATCCTGATCGCAGTCTAGGCCTCTCCACAGAACAGCAGGGGCCCCCCTCCACCTCAGCCCCGTGGCAGAGGGGGGCACATACGGTCGGTCATTCACAGACCAGGAGGGAGGACAGAGCCTCACATACTGAGACCCTTGTGGGACTGTCCCAAAAGCTTAGGAAGCACCCCAAAACCAGGCTCAGGTCGGGAAAATGAGCAAGCAGAGAAAAAAGAGGAACACCATTGAAAAATATTTTGCAAATGAGCTCAAGAAGGATCAAAATACTCAGTCTGAAGATGAGGAAGCACAAGCTCCTGCATCTAAAGACTCCAAGAAAAACAGAAATTGGGCTCAGGCTATGACAAAGCTCAAAAGACTTTGAAAATCAAATGAGGGAGTTAGAAGAAAAACTGGAAAAACATGAAAATGAAGTCAGCAGCCTAGTCAAGGAAATCCAAAAAAAAAAAATGCTGAAGAAAATAGTATGCTAAAAACCAGCTTAGGTCAAATGGATAAAACAGTTCAAAAAGTTATGGAGGAGAAGAATGCATTAAAAAGCAAAATTGGCCAGATGGAAAAAGAGATAAGAAAACTCTGAGGAGAACAAATCCTTCAGACAAAGAACAGAATTCAGGGAGATTGATGAATTTACTAGAAATGAGGAATCAATACTTCAAAACCAAAAAAATGAAAAATTAGAAGAAAATGTGAAATATCTCACTGAAAAAACAACTGATATGGAAAACAGACTTAGTAAAGATAATTTAAAAATTATTGTAATACCTGAAAGTCATGATCAGGAAAAGAGCCTTGACATCACTTTCAAAGAATTACTACAGGAAAATTGCCCTGATATTCTAGAAGCAGAGGGCAAAATAGAAATGGAGAGAATCCACCGATCCCCCAGAGAAAGAGATCCCAAAAAAACAACCCCTAGGAATATTATAGACAGGTTCCAGAACTCCCAAGTCAAAGAGAAAATATTACAAGCAGCCAGAAGGACACAGTTCAAATATCATGGAGCTGCAGTCAGGATCACACAGGACTTAGCAGCAACTACATTGGAAGCTCGTAGGGCTTGGAATATAATATACTGGAAGGCAAAAGAGCTTAGAATGCAGCCAAGAATCAACTACCCAGCAAGGCTGAATGTCCTCTTCCAGGGAAAAAGATGGACTTTCAATGAACCAGGGGAATTTCAAATGTTCCTGTTGGAATGGCCAGAGCTGAACAGAAGGTTTGATCATCAGATACAGGACTCAGGTGAAGCATAGAGATTGGAGGAGAAGGGGAAAATATGAGGGACTTAATGAGGATGAACTGCATGTATTCCTACATAGAAAAATGACATTGACAATACTCATATGAACCTTCTCAGTTAATAGAGCAGGTAGAGGGAGCTTTTATAGTTGAAGCACAGGAGAAAGCTGAATTTGAAGATAAAATATGGTGTAAAAATGGAGTCAATAGAAAAAAGGAAATGGAATGGGAGAAAGAAAAAGGAGAGGGGGAATAGGCCAAGACATTTCACATAATAAGATTTTTCTTTATTACAATGAGCTATTGCAATGATATGGAGGGGGTAAGGCAAGGGGGAATGAGGGAAACTTTGCTCTCATCAGAGGTGGCTAGGAGAGGAAACAGCATATATATTCAGTGGGGTATAGGCATCTGGAGTAAGAAGGAGAGAGGGGGGACAGGGGGAAGGGGGGGATGTGAGTCATGGAGGAGAGAATGGACCATGGGGGGAGACTGGTCAGTTATAACACATTTTCTTTTTTACTTCTTGCAAGGGGCTGGGATTGGATGGCCTGTCCTGGACCATGGGGCCAGGTGGATGCTAGGCCTAAGGGGTGGTAAGGGGGCTTAGGGCCTCTTGGCCCCAGGGCCCGGGATCTGTCTGCTGCACCACTCAGCTACCCTACAGCAGAGTCATAGTGAAAGGAGAGAGAAAATAGAGTACATGGTAGTGGAGAAATATGAAAGGAGGGAGTTGCAATCAGCAATGGCAACGGTGGAAAAATATAGAAGTAACTTTTGCCATGGACTTATCACAAAGAATATGATCCACCCCCGACAGAGTTGTTGGTGTTGGAACAAAGACTCAAGCACATTTTTTTTTTATTATTATTTTTGGAGGTGGGTTCAGGGCAAATGGGGCTGGGTAGCCTGCCTGGGGCCGCATAGTAGGGTGATTGATGGGTGTCTGAGGCTGGATTTGGACCCAGGTGCTCCTGGCTCAAGGGCCAATGCTCTGTCTGCCACCCAACCACCCCTACTATTATTACTATTTTATTTTATTTTGGGTCTTTTTTTTTCTTATTTGGTTTTTTTCAGGGCAGTGGGGTTTGGGTGGCTTGCATGTCACACGGCTGGGTGATTGTTGGGTGTACGGGGCCAGATGTGGGCTCGGGTGCTTGTGGCTCCTGGGCTGGTGCTCCATCCATTGTGCTACCTGGCCATACCTACAATTATTACTATTATTTTTTTTAATTAATTTTTTTCTCTCCCCTTTATCGCTCGAGCAAGTCTATATTTATGGGGGAGGGGGTATTTAATTTACTCTTAAACAAGAATATTTTATTAATGTAAAACATAATTTGTACAAAATGAGAATAAATATTAAATAAAAAAAAAAACTACTGGGTTTAACTTTTAAAGTCACTACAAGAGGGCTCCAACCTCCCTGCCTTGACTCATTATCCATTATTCTCCTTTACACTCTTTCTGGTTTGGCCACCTGGTGCCTTCCTGTTCCTTCCACACAATATTCTACCTGGAGGGCTCTTCCTCCTCACCTCCATGGAGTTAAGCACAAATGAGATTTTCTCCATGAAGCCCTTCTTAATTCCTCCCCGCAACTCTGCCCCCCAGCTGCTAGTGCTCTTCCCATATATAAATGTAAATAACATACATACGTATATGTATCATACTATACAACCTTCTAGGTGTGCCTGTTGTGCCCCCCCCCCCCAGAATATAAACTCCTCAAGGGCAGGGATTATCTTTTCCCTTAGTTTCCTCAGCACACCTGATCAAATAACTAGATTAGAGAAAATTCTTGAGATAGCGTGGTGGAGTTTAGTAAGCTGAAGATGGTTTCAGAAGACTTGGGTTCACAGATAGCTAGATGGCGCAGTGGATAGAGTACCAGCTCTGAAGTCAGGAGGACCTAAGTTCAAATCTAGCATCAGAAACTTAATAATGACCTAGCTGTCTGACCCTGGGCAAGTCACAACCCCATTGCCTTGCAAAAACCAAATAAATACATTAAAAAAAAAGACAACTTGGTTTCAAGTCCTACTTCTGCCACTTTTAATTGTACAACTCTGGAAAGGTCTCTGAGCCTTAACTTCCTCATCTGTAAAACGGGTCAGCTTTTCTCATTCCTGGTTTTCTTTGCCTTCTCAGCTTACTGAGCAGACTCTGCCGTTTCTTGAGATCTTTCTTCTGACAGGTTCCACCCAGTGAGGGCTTTGGTGTTCCACCTGCTGGAAGATCACCCTTGCTAGCACCCTGGCTATCCCCAGGTCTGGGAGGGGAAGGTGCTGCTGCCAGGATAGGCAGGTAGGGTCTGTTGGTTCTACACTGGTCAGATGCTCCCAGGGGCACTGTTTCTGCCAATCTGACCTGAGTCAAACTCTGGTGGATGCCATAGTTCCACCCCTTGCCTCTATTCTCTCCCACATGCTAGCATATGAACAATGCAAGTTACTGTACTGATAGCAACTCCCCTGAAAGACTGAGTGCCTACCAGTTGTGCGACCCTGTGCTGCTGTATCCTGAAGGCAGAGGAGGAAGAGAGATGGGCAATCCCTGGTCTCAGGACTTCTGGTCTGGAGGCTGCAGGGGTGGGGGGCTAATTCTACGCAAATGGAAGACCAGAGAAAGAACAGGTGTAGATTCTTCAATGATAATGAAACCCTGTTGAGGGCTAGAGGAAAAAAACTCCAACACCTAAATAAGGTAGGAAGACTTGAGTGAAATTTAGAAGAAGGAGCAGGTTGGGAGAAACTGAAGTGAAGCAAGAAAGTAAGAAGGAAATCTGGGTCAAGAAGAACCGCTGAGCAACATAAGGCCATGAAAAGGATGCCAACATGGGAGAAGAGAGCCTAGTCCTGGGTAACTGTTTCCTTGAGAGAGCCTATTCCCTGATGAACTACAAGGCCAGTGAATATATGGCAGCCCCCCCCCCCCCCAGGGCTGAAAAGGGCACCAGATCTCTGCTCAGGCACAGTGCCCTGAATTAATGCTTATAAAATGAGCCACCAGAGGCTGTGGCATCCTGTGAACCCTGGGCAGCTACCCCCATCTCCATCCACTGAAGTGCAGCTGGGTGCAGGCTTCCCACTCACTAGTTCCTAGTAACCTGTTGGCCTTTGGCTTGGCTCCCAGGACAGCAGATCCTCTGAGGGTTTGCCCCTGAGTAAATGGGAAGCTTGGAAGGAACTCCTAAAGTCACGAAATACAAATTGAATGCTGGTCACTGGGAGTGCATGGGACTCTCCAGGCAGGGGGCCATTCCAAAGGAGTGGGGAAGCAGCTGGGAATCCTCTGCCATGATGAGCCTGACACTCCATGAATGGAAGGGTCTAAAAAGTGGAACTCAGTGAAAAAATTTAAAGGAAGGATCCCAGAGTCTAAGCCCAGGCATGAGTGGGTCAAAGTTGCTTAAAATAAAATTGCTGCATACATTATGAGTAAAAATAACCACTGTGGGTGAGACCTAGCAAAGACATTACCAAGAAGCAGTTTTGCAAAGTCCTTCAGATCAGAAAGCCCAAAGGGACCTGAACATGAGGTGAGAAGAGGCCACAGATGAGATCAAACCTTGGGGCTGAGCTCAGGGTCACAGATGAACTGAGTATGGCTGAAAAGGCCCTAGACAGTCTGCAGTCCAGAGAGTCTGAATCTGAAAGTTTTCTCCTTATAATTCTATTTATTTTGTCTTGTTCATTAAAAACATGATTCAGGAGTTCATAGTTCACCAAGACACTAAGGGGAGACCATGGCAGAAAAAAAAGTGAAAATTCCTGGATTTGTTCCCAGTCCTTAAATTTACAGTTAAGGAAACTGAGGCCCAGCAAGGTTAAAATAACTGATCCAAAGTCCCATTGGCAAAAAAGTCTTTGTCTCTCTTTATCCTCAAGTCTTGAGTGCAAGGGGAGCAGAGGGGAAGGGATGGGGAAGGAAGGTCCTGCAGGCCCCAGAGCTGATCTAGGCCCCATCAGGCTCACTCCTCTCCCAGTTCTGGTTGGGCCTAGGATAAGAATCGAGGCTTCCTCTGCAGCACACTGACTTCAAGGGTGGTTCTATTTGAGGTCAAAGGGCTTGGGATTTTCCCTCTCCCCAGCTCAGAGTGGGCTTTTTTGGAACTGGCCAGGGGCTAAGCTGCTTCTAGATCTTGACCCTGGTTTGGTAAATAATGAGGCTAAGGAAACCAAACCTAAACCTGCTGAGAAGATCCTCCCTGAAGCTTCCCTCCTGATCAAGAGAAGGCAGCAGAAGGATGAGGGGGCTGACAGGGAGGGCTCTTCATTCCCAGCCTGGATCTGCCCTGGGGTCCAAATGGCAGAATCAGCTCAGGGGGCACCAAACAACCATAAGTTAAACAGAACTGGTTGCCCCCACCAGATGCTTCTTTTCTCACTCATTGAATTGTGAGCAAGCCAAGTCAGTTTCTTGAGTATCCAATGAGCTCTCCCATTCCCCAAACATGGGGATGATGCTCCAACCCCAGGAGCCAGAGGGACCCCAGCATCCCTAGCTCTAGTCCAGGCTGGGACCCTGAGGTTATTTGAGTAAAAGGCAGTTTTTGAAGTCCTTGAAATAGAATAAGTTATCATTGTTTAATAAAAGGTCTGACCCAAGTTTTCAATATCTGCAAGGTATCTATCATTTTAAGGATTTACTTTTGTTTGGTGATGAAATTGCACCAGGAAAGCATCTAAGACATTTGGATAGCAGACTCAGGTAAAATCCTAGACAATACATGAACATTGATCACAGAATACAAATCTCAGTAAATCTAGGAGGATGTGAGGAGTGTGCAGATGCCTATCCAGTTAAATTATTTTCTCCTGTGCGGGTCCACTTCAAGGTTGCATTTCAGGTACTGGCCCTCTGGGGCTGGGGTGCCTTGAGGCACTGACCTCCTCCCTCCAGACTTTTTTTTTTTTTAGGGTTTTTTTCCCCAAGGCAAATGGGGTTAAGTGGCTTGCCCAAGGTCACACAGCTAGGCAATTATTAAGTGTCTGAGACCGGATTTGAACCCAGGTACTCCTGACTCCAAGGCTGGTACTTTGTCTACTACGCCACCTAGCTGCCCCCCCCCCACACTTTCAAAGGACGCTCCTGTCTCTGTCCACAGACAAAAGTTATTAAGGCCAATACATTTCCACTTCAGGCTGATGGCTGAATTCTGCTAAATGACCAGATTAAGACAGATGACCAACCACATCACTTAACTTCACCTGCTTATTTACCCGAATCATCCAACAGGTGCTGTCTCTATTACCTAAGCCTTCTCTTAGCTATGGGTTGGGAGCTCTAGAGTAGTGGAACCAAACCCCTTCTACCTGTTTGGCCATTTCTGTGATGTTTATCCAGACTTTGCTCAAGCCCAGGTCTCCAGATTCAATCTTCTCCAGCTGCTTTTGTTTACGGAGGAGTTCTTCATTTAGTTTGGGGATCTCTTGGAATGAGCTTTTCTGATTAGATTCCACTAAAACCAAAAATAAGAAGGATCAGCAATAGTACCAGTAATCCGTGACCCAAATATGAGTGATCATCAGACTAAGGAGGGGAAGAGCTGGGGGGCACAAACATTATTCTCTGTGCTCATCAAACACAGGATGAACAACCCTATCCTTGGGGAGACAACAGAACATACAAGGAAGGGGAATAGTGGCAGTCTTTAGACTGGGGGTCCTCTGCTCTGTCACCTCCTCCCACACACTCCCTTCTCTGCGTGCCAATTTTCTGAAGTTTAAATGGGGATAATCTTTGCCTTGCCTGCCTCATTGGACCTCAAGGACCTGATCCAATGAGATAACATTTGTAGAAGGACTTTGAATGCCCCAAAGTACAATACAAATGTTAGCTGGAAGCAGTTCAAATCTCCAGGTCTTCAAACATGAAATATTAACAATAGGCATTTTATATCACTGTCCTCAGATCCAGGTCAAAGGTAGGGAGAGTTATTCCTTTACCACATGACTTAGCTAAACCTTTCCAATCTTTTCCTTTCTAAGATCTTAAGCTTCCACTATAACAGGTTGCTCACCAGTCATACTGGCCCATAAGCAGGGAAGGGACTAAGAAACTACATGCTGAGAACTCTGATCAGCTCAAAGAAGATTTGGGCTTGGCTGGAAGGGTTTATCTTGAACATTAGGTTATCAAGAGACAAGGAGAGCAGTTGTAGGGTCCTGGCCTTTAGATCAAAGGTCCTCTTCATTTATAGAGGATTTGGGATCCCAATCATCTAGACAATGAAGACAGGCTATGAGCTGCAGTTATACTGCATTGATAACATTGATTAAGGCACCTTGTAAAAAAGAAGGGGGGAATGATCCTGCATAAATAACTAGCCTAGAACTCAAAATGAAAGGAGCAAGGAAGAAAAGGAAGGAGAGAAGAGGAGAGGGAAAAGCAGAGGAAGGGGGGGGGAAGAAAGTAAGAAGGGAGGGAAGAGGGAGATGAGATTAAGGGAGGGAGAGAAGGGAAGAGAGATAGAGATAGACAAAGACACACTGGCTTTGGTTGATGCTTTTGGTTCTCTTTTAAAATACTTTCAAGATTCACTGGACCAGCACCAGTGAGCTCTTAGGTAGTTTCTACAACTACCGAAGACAAATGAAACAAACACATGCACCCCCTTCTCTCCAATATGTCAACGTTGCTTGCATGACTATTATTATTGCTTGTTAGTTCTTAGCAAACAAACTGCCATAAAGAGTCGATCATTAATATCCTTTAAGGAAACACCTCCCCAAATGTTCATAGAGAGTTGGAACAAACTGTTAGGTAGTATGACAAATGAAAAACCTGAGAGTTTCTGGGAAATTAATAACCAATTTATTCATGAGGCTAGTTAATAATCAATAAATTGGTAGTCAGAGGTTTCTCTAAATTACCAGAGACCCCAATGGAGATACCAAAGGTCTTAAATATTTCTTTTGATAGGAAAAGTCAACCCTAACAGGTGAACTTCAGTTCTTCCTGATAAGAACTTGGGCCTTGATCAAGAAACACCATGGCCTCCAGTACTCTGGACAGGGGAATCCATCTCCATCCAGGACATTGAGAGATTTTCTTCTTCACGAAGCCTAAACTCCAATGGAGGAATGCAAGGACATTGATTTATTTACCGAGATTAGATTCTGCTTACACTTCAAACTGAAGTAGTCTTTCCTAGATGGGTGGGGCACTGCCTAACATTGAGGAGCAAGCATTCCAAGGATTAGGGCAATCTTCTCTATTAGTAATGCCCTTCAGAGACTTGACTGACTGACCTACAGGGGTTGGTCCCTGAATGAGGAAATAAAGTCTGGATCCTAATTAATAATGGGTTACTAATATAATAGAAAAGAGTTTCTCTCAGTAAAGAAAGGAATTGAAAGTATTCAGTGAAGTTAAGTAAAGTGCTATAAAAACAAAGGTAAGGAATTTGGGGAAGGGTGGGTGTGATGATGTTTGTCCTTGATTCTTGAGTGTGTGTGTGGGTGCTGTGCTAAGACCCCAGTCTCACTTTTAAGGTTATACAGTTAATAAGAGTCGAGTGTTTTGAGGCCAGATAAGAACTCAGGTCTTCCCGACTCAGACTGGGGGCTCTATCCACTGTACCACCTCATTGCCCAACTTTTCACCACCAGCATCCTTGAATAAGCCACACCAGGTTGGCTCCATAGCACGGCTAGTTCGGTGTAGCAGAAAAGGACTGGGCTGGTAGCCCAGAGTGGGAACCTAGTCTAGCTGGGGCATAAAGCAGCTGTTTTTTTTAGGGAAGTTACCTATTACTCCCCAGTTTTGGATCTTCATTTGTTAAAACACAGGTCCTGAACATTATTATGAGTACTAGGGTCCCTTCCACCTTGGAGAAGCAGATTGCTCACATCAGTCACCTTAAACCAGTGCAATGTGCCTCTTGCTCTTTTTGTTCACCAGTCCTCTTGGGCAGGCTTCATGTTAGATACAGGTAAGTAAAAATCAATGGATAAATCAAACACTGATGAGTGTCAAGCACTGGGCTGTGTTGGGGACACAAAGACAAAAGAAAGCTGTTCTCTGCCCTTCAGGAGCTCACCTTCTCTAGAGAGGCCCCCATTCACAGGCATCTGTGCACATTCAATCTATAGCAGGATCAGCATAGGTTCATGGTGTGTGTTTCAGTTACAGATTAAAAAAAAAAAACTAGCTCAAGGGGCAGCTAGGTGGCACAGTGGACAGAGTATCAGCCCTGGAGTCAGGAGGACCTGAATTCAGATGTGACCTCAGACACTTCATAACTGCCTCGCTGTGTGAGCTCGGGCAAGTCACTTAACCCCATTGTCTCAAATAAAAAAAACCAAACAACTAGCTCAAACACTCTTTCCTTAATCTTGTGGCCCTAAAGTGGTTTGAATCATAGTCCAAAAAAAATCCCAATGATTTCAACACAAGTGATCTTCCTCTTGGGAGTTTAAGTCATTTTATAAACTTGGTCAGACAAGCTTCCTTCTCCATTAATCCAGTTTAATCTGGACAACCTGCCTGTCTTCCTTGTTCCTGACATGGGCTCAGAGGGTTCTTGTGACTTGCCCAAGGTAACAAAGGAGTCAGCATCCAAGGTGAGATCTAAGTCCAAGGTTCTTTCCATTGTCTAATGCTGCCCACTCTGAGGCAGTTTATCTTCCAGCAGGCAGAAAGAGAACTGACTCGTTTGGTGAGTGTGTACCTGCTGATCCTGACCCTGAATTGGTGCGTAGGTTTTCAATGGGCTGATGACATTCTCCTTTGGGGTCATGACAAAGTTAAGCTCCAAATAACAGAATCTGAGAACTGAAAGGGATGTCAGTGACCCTCTCTTCCAAGTCACAGACCAACAACACACTCAGTAGAAAGTACTGCCAGCCTCCGCTGAGGGGAGGTCCTCACTGGACTCTCCAGGCAGATTCTTCCATTGGCTGTTCCTGGTAGGATGTCCTTTCTGCCATCCAGCCTGCCGGGTTCCTGCCCCTCCTCTCCTGGGCCTACTCTCGCAGGACAGCAGAAGAGTGTATAGGACAGTTCTTCAGATACTCCAGAGTTATCACGCTACTTGAGTCATCTCTTCTCCCAGTCAAATACCCGATCTTCCAACCAATCCTCATGTCATAGACTGAGGCTCCTTCCCCAATCTGTTTGTACACCTAGGGAAATGCTCCATCTAGTTGGGCATTCTTAAAAATGTAATCCCTTCATTGACAGGTGAATAGGACTGAGGATAGAAAGAAGTCCACTTCCTTCTTCCTGGAAGCTCTACCTACATTAATGTAGATCATGACAGCATTAGCTCTTTTGGCTACTGTAGTCTTCAGAAGGTTCATATCAAGCTTGCAATCCACTAAAATCCCCAGATCATTTCCAGAACAATCACTGTCTATTCATGCCTCTCTGGCCTTAACACTTGTGAGGTTGCTTTCAGGACTCAAGTGCATATCTTTACATGTATTTCCATGACATTTCATCTTATGGGATATGGGGAAGGTTCTAAGGTCTGTCCTGGGCATTTTGGATCCTGTCTCAGTCTTCCAGGGGGTTTGTTATCTGCCCCCTTGAATCATCGGCAAATCTAAGAAGGTCATCCCTGCCTTAGTCCCAGCTTTTGTCCCAACCAGTTCCCTGAAATACCCTAGAGAACTCCAGCCATATGTACAATGAATTGTTCCTTGAGTGTAGACACCAAACTAGTTTGAACTCATCTGCTCAATTATCAAATCACTATTTCTCCAGTCAGCCTAGTTTTGGGATGGATCCTGTTGAGAAGTGTGGCAGGCTGTAGATGGTGGGCAGGGCCCTTCAGCCTGGCCTCCTAAGGAAGTTAAACACCATGCAAGAGAATCCACCAGGAGGCCCCACATCGATTCCACTCTGACACTGCTCCCTGCCTCCTGTTCTCTCAGTGGGTGGGGAGGGCCCAGAGAGGGGGATCCTGGGAAAACATGAGGAATTCCTGCTGGCCTCCTGCCCAAGGAGGCTCCCCGTGTTTGACCTCTCTTCCCCCTCTATGACATCTGTAAACCGGGCCTGGCTCCTGGGCTGGCATCCAAAGGCACTGCCTCATTCCATCCTAATGAAGAGTCAGCAGTGAGCCCAACAGAGAGGTTGTCTTCTAGCTGAAGCAGCTCCACCCCAAGTTCCACTGCCTCTAAGAGACATTTCTCCATCAACTTGCCTCTACTGACTACTACTTATCTGGACACAATTGACATTATACTGGGAGCTCCCTGAGGGCAGGGCCAGTGGTGTTTCTGCCTTTCTGTGTGGCTTTAGCATTCAGCAGGGGCTCAATGCACTCTTACTGGTTTTTGAATGGTCTGTGGGCAGGGAGAGCCTTTGGCTTCTCAGAAAGTCCTCAAGGGGGGGCAGCTAGGTGGTACAGTGGATAGAGGCCTGGCCCTGGAATCAGGAGGACCTGAGTTCAAATCCGGTCTCAGACACTTAATAATTACCTAGCTGTGTGGCCTTGGACAAGCCACTTAACCCCATTTACCTTGCAAAAACCTAAAAAAAAAAAGTCCTCAAGGAGGACTTTCAGATCCTCTTAAGGCCCACAGCTAAATGTCACCTTTGAAGATGGTTTAAAAGCTAAAGCAAATGTTTCAAACAAAGATGGTTTAAGACCCTGGGGGGGGGGGGTAGAATGGTGACTGGAAGGTTACCTTTGCCTGACTGGTTTCGGTAAGCTCTGATCTCCCTCTCCCTTCTCCTCTGATTTAAATCAACAGTCACAGATTTGTTGCAGCATATGAGGCTCCCAGGAAGTAGGGAAAGAATTCCCTGGTGCTGTCAAGGAAGTTTCACCTATGTAGGCACCACAGACTCTGAAGTTTCCCAGTTTACTTCCATACCATCCCGGGTCACACAAGGTGTCTTTGGTGGTTATGGAGCACAAGCCAAATCAAGCTTTGCCCCCATCAAAGTCCTCCTTGATGCTTTCATGAGGTGCCCAGGATGCAGATGGCCATGCTGACAGAGGTGACTGGTCAGGCCCTATGACACTGATCGTATCTGGGCTCCGAGGCCTGAGAATGGCTCTGATCAACTATCTCACTCATCAATCTACTGAGGCACAAAAAAAGGGTAGAACTGGAAGGGATGTAAAACCCATCTCCTGTCCCATGCCATCATGGTCCCCTGAAGTTCCCCAAATCACAGTCTGCAGTGGGAGTTAGGAGTCACACCGGAATCACTTCCAGCTGGCCATTATATAGCACTTGGTAAAGTGTTTTGAACAGGGCCTAAAAAGGAAAAGTTCTCAAACAGAAAGCTTCATAAATGTATTCTATGAAGGGAGAATGGGTTGGACAGATGTATGGGGCTTCCAGGAGAACTGAGTCCCTTACCCCAGTAAGGTCTCAGAACCATGGTCAGCATTCTCTCCTCCCCTAGGGAAGGCTATTCTTAGGATAGACTGGGAACCTGGATGATTGTGTACAGCAAAAAAGACAAGGGCCTGGGCTAGAGGCACCTTGGGATGGTGGGACCCTAGGTGTGGGCTGCCAAGGCAGGAGGCCCTTCCTTTTGAGCCCTGGGGCTAAGGCAGATTTGGACTGCAGGCAAACTTCACTCTTGTGGTTTCTTTTGTTTTTGCAAGGCAATAGAGTTAAGTGACTCGCCCAAGGTCATACAATTAGGTACTTATTAAGTGTCTGAGGTAGGATTTGAATTGAGGTCCTCTGGACTCCAGGGCAGTGGCACTGGCTCTTGTGATTTCTTCCACAGAGATGCTATCAAGGCGAGTTAGTGTGCTGATCAATCAGTCACAACAAGTGACCAGCTCGCAACATGAACTGGCTGGTCTGAATAGGATCTGAAAGGTTTAGTGTTGCCAAGGAGATATGCCCACCTGCGGAGGCTGCAAGTCTCCAGTCTCTGGAGATCTTTAACTCAGGGTAATGATGGAGAAGCTAAGTCAAGATGAGCATCCTTGGATTCCATGAAATGGATCCAAATGCCAGCGCACCTCCAGATTCCCTCCGACACAACTGGGTCCACTCTTGGCTTCCTTCCTCCCTGGAGTTTGTCTACCCTGCTCTCCTCTGCCAGCCGGGCTCACGGGGGGCAGTGTGGACAAGGCCCAGGGGTGCCTCCTGTGATGCTCAGAGCAATGGCTCTTGGGGAGACCAACGAGTTTCCAGCACCCAACAGGGCCTCGGCAAGTGAACAGGTAATAAACAGAACCGGTTTTGATAAAATATGCTCCCTACCTTCTGAAATAGCCTGGTAAACAGTCACAGGTGGTGAAGGTAATTACAACTTGTAAAAGATCTTCAGGAATGAGGCCCAACCTAGCAGGGTTGGGAAGGTCCTGGGGTGGAGGCCGACCGGGGTCCCACTCACTGGTCCCAGTCAGGAAGCCGCCGTCAAACAACGCTGCCATTCGTGCCCTGCTCTCCTTCACCACCCAGAGCCCGACCTATAATACCCAGTGGAGCAGGGCAAACACTGGCCGGGGCACAGGCCTGCTTCGGTGCCCACGGCCCCCCACCTGGCAGCCAGCTGCCTAGAGCCCTCCTCCTCCTCTCAGACCGGAGTGGGGGGGGTGTCTTGGACAGCTCTGGAAGGTTCTGGGGCCGGGGTTCCTCTGGGGATGGTCTGGTGGGGGGGCCGGTGGGTGGGAGAGCTTGGGGTGCAGTCCCCCCCCCCCCGGCCCCGCGGGCACTTACGGATTCGGAACTGGTCCTTGAGGGCGTCCAGGTCCTCCTTGAGGGCCACCTGCATCCACACCAGGCCCACGCAGGCCGCCACGCAGGCCGCCAGGATCACGAACGCGCAGAGCGGGTAGCACACCTTGCAGCAGCGCAGGCAGCGCCCCCTGGAAACCAGCCGGGGTCGGGTGAGCCGGGGTGAGCGGGGTCGGGTGAGCCGGGGTGAGCGGGGTCGGGTGCGCGGGGTGAGCGGGGTCGGGGTGAGCCGGGGTGAGCGGGGGGGTCGGGGTGAGCGGGGGTCGGGGTGAGAGGGGGTCGGGTGAGCCGGGGTGAGCGGGGTGAACGGGGTCGGGTGAGCCGGGGTGAGCGGGGTGAGCGGGGTCGGGTGAGCCGGGGTGAGCGGGGTCGGGTGAGCCGGGGGGAGCGGGGTCGGGTGTACCGGGGTCGGGTGAGCGGGGTCGGGTGTACCGGGATCGGGTGAGCGGGGTGAGCGGGGTCGGGGTGAGCGGGGTGAGCGGGGTCGGGGTGAGCGGGGTGAGAGGGGTCGGGTGTACCAGGGTCGGGTGAGCCGGGGTGAGCGGGGAACGGGGTGAGTGGGGGGGGTCGGGGTGAGCCGGGGTGAGCGGGCCCCTCCCCCTCCCCCTGCCCCCTCCCCACCTGGCGAAGCGCGCGCGCGCGCCCCCGCTGCCGCCGCCGCCGCCGCGCTCGTCCTCGTCCTCGTCCCCGTCGTCCTCGTCCTCCGTGCTGGAGGCGGAGCCCGAGGCGGGCGGCTCGGTGCGCAGCAGCCGGTGGCCCGCGGAGCCCTTCCAGGCGCGGCGGCTGCGGCGGCTGCGGCCGCGCCCGTCGCCGGGGCCCAGGCCGATGAGCGCGTTCAGCTCTTTGCGCTTCTTCATCTTCTTGGGCGGCGTCAGGGGGCCGCCGGGGGCCGGGCAGCAGCCGCCGGGCTCCAGCGCGGCCCGGCCCGGGGGGCGGCGGCCGCAGACGGGCGCGCCGAGGCCCGGCCGCGGGCTCCGCGGGCCGCTCCGCCGCTGCGCCGCCGGCTCCGGGGGCCGCTCAGCCGCTGCGCCGCCTCGGCGCCGCCGGCTCCGCCTCCGGGAAGGCCTCGGCCGGCCGCGGGCTCCGCTCCCGGCCCATGGCCCCGGCCCGGCCCGGCCCCGACGCCCCGCCCCCGGGCCCGCGGCCGCCGGGCCCGCCCGCCGGCGACGCGCGCTCCCATTGGCCGCCCGCCCCGACGTCACCCTGGGCGGGAGCGCGCGGGCGGGGCCTCCTTAAAGGGCCCGCGGACCCCCTCCGAGCCCGCCCGCTCTCCGGCGCCGCCCCCGCCCCCCCCCACCGTGCAGATTGGGGAAACCGAGGCCCACCGCCGGAACGCACGTGCCCGGAGTCCTGCGGAAGCCCCCCGAGCGTGGGCCCCGCGGTGATGACGTCTGCTCGGACCGTGACCTCAGGGAAGTGACGTCACGCACGTTGTGGGCGGGGCGGGCTCCCCCGTGGTGTCCCGGATGCCGGGCCCGAGGCGCGAGGCCGAGGCGTGAGGTCACAATCCGCCGGCACGGGGAGGGGGAGGGGAGGCCGCCGGCGCTCTGCGCCATGGCCCCGCCCCCCCAGCCGGCGCAGACGGGGCGGGAAGCCGTGGTGGAGGAGGAGGAGGGGGAGGAGGAAGGGGAGGAGGCGCCCCCAGGCTTCTGCCTCCCCACGCTCTCGCCTTTTCCTTCTTCTTTTTCTCCTTTTTCAGAAGGATTTTGTTAATTTGGGGTGTACGCCCCCCATCCTCGCCCCCCGCAGGCCGTTCGCCCCACGTTGCTCCCCCGGGCGTTCCGCCTCCTCTTCCCCAGGCCCGGCCCGCCCAGGGGTGCCGCTCCTGCCAGGACCGCAGCGGCCCGCCCAGGGGTGCCCAGGGGTGCCCAGGCCCGCAGAGCTCTGGCCGCTGAGCGCCCCCGAGAAACACTGCCCCGGAGCTCACCGCCGGGGGCCCTCGGGGGCCGCGGGGGCCAGGGCCTTGGCTGAGCTGGCCCCCAGATGGGCTGCGATCTGCCAGGGTGACCCCCGGGGGCCCTCGGCGGCCGCGGGGGCCAGGGCCTTGGCTGAGCTGGCCCCCAGATGGGCTGCGATCTGCCAGGGCGAAGGGAGGGTACGGCTCTGGCCCACGTCCTTAGCGTTTTGTTCTTGCTGGGCTTGTGGTCATGCCGCAGGGAAGCAGCAAATGCAAAGTATGAGGAGGCCTACCTGTGTGGGGGGCCAGAGGGACCTGAGGGGAAGAGGCTCCGCTGCCCCCTCCCCATCCCAGCTCTGACTGGCATGCCTGTGGAGGCCCCCCTCTATCTCGCTTTCTTTGGGGTGCAGAACACACAGAGCTTGACTTCTCACCCACAGCCAGCGGGCAGACCTAGGACGGCTCTCAGGGACTATGCCATCGAGTTAGGACCCATCAGGAAAATGGCATAGCCCAGAAGATGCCAGCTAGGGAAAAGTCATGGAATCAGTCTCTGCAGGGGCCTCAATATGTCTCAGACACAAATCGGCCCCAGCCCCAGTCTGTGTTCACTCGTTCCAAAGACTGATGATCCCTCATCCCTAGGCAGCCAGTTTGAAAGAAGTTGCCCACATGGCACTGGGAGGGCTGTGGGAACCTGCCCTTTAAGGGGGTCATACATAGTCTCCTCTGTTACCAAGTAAGCTTTTTTTCCCCTTGTTTTTTACAGGCAATGGGATTAAGTGACTTGCCCAAGGACCAAGGAAGCTTCTTGAGGGCAGTTGTGCAATAAGTGCTTGAAGCTTGCTTGTTAAATAGTCTTAGCTGATGTGTAAACTGAAGGCCAGGGACTTCCCCCTGGTCATGAGTGTTAAGTGGCCAAGCTGGGAATCCACCCAAAGGTTCTCTGGTTCCAGATCCAGCTGTTCCCAAAGCTGGGTCACCAGCACTCACCTGTTACTTGGCAGGTGGTGAGTTTGGCAAACTTTCTGGATACCACCCATTGCTACTTCTGTTCTTGTTTTGCTCCATTCTCTTTTTACTGCCCTGTGCTGGACTCTACTTTTAAAAGCACAGTCCCAAGGAATACCTTGAGTCTAGGTGGTGAGAGACTCAATTGAATCCTAGGGACTCAATCTGAAATTTGTAAGAACCGAAATTGTGGGAAAGGACCTAGAAAGGACACTTACACATCATTTCTTAAAGGCCATCTAGCAGGAGACCTGAAATGAGGTAGGCTGAGTCCATAGCCAATCTCAGACACATAAAAGCTGTGTAACCTTGTGTAGCCACTGGCTACTTAAGTTCAGTTCTGTCTATGAGGACTCATTACTCAGACTCAGGAAAGCAAGGGTGGAAATAAAACAAAAATTTATTAAAAAGGTTACAAGATATTAAGAAGGGCTAGGGAGAAAGAGATAGAGATAAAAGAACAGCCAGGCAGTGTTGGTTGGGCAACAGGTTGGTAGAGAAGACTGTGACCCTGAGCTGGAGTCAAGCTCAGGTTTTTGCTGTCTTGCCTCTCATCCAGAGGGCAAAAGGTGAACTCTCTCTTTCTGTTATTAGACCAGGAATTAGGTAAAGCCTAAGGAGATCAGGATATAAATTTTACATTAAACAATGAATCAATGGTGTATCAAAAATGGGGGAGGTCTTGGGGCAGCTAGGTGGCACAGTGGATAGAGCACTGGCCCTGGCGTCAGGAGTACCCAGGTTCAAATTCACCCTCAGACACTTAATAATTACCTAGCTGTGTGGCTTTGGGCAAGTCACTTAACCCCATTTGCCTTGCAAAAAAACCCTAAAAAAAAAGAATGGGGGGGTCTCCATTCAAACAGTCTTTAAGATTATAAATTGTTTCTGTTACAATCATAATTCTTTAAGTCAATTTACATCTTAGCCATAGGTGGTAGTCAACCCCACTCAGTTTCTATATTCACAATTCTCTTTATCTGTAAAATGGGAATAGTAACAGCATCTACCTCCCAGGCTTTGAAGAATGAGATAATGTTTATAAAATGCTTTATAAAAGATTTTCTAGTGTTCTGTTGTGTCTTTGTGACTCCATCTGGGTTTTGCCAAAAAAGGCAAAGATACTGGAATGGTTAGCCATTTTCCTTTCCAGATGAGTAAATTGAGGCAAAGAGAGTGAAGTGACTTGCCTAGGAATATGTAATTAGTAAATGAAAGTGAGTCTTTCTGATTTCAGGCCTGTGCCATTTAGCTGCCCCTAGATAAATGGTAGCTAGCTATTATTTCTTATGGTATAGTATTTCATTTCTGTAATATTTTGTAATTTTCATACCCATTCCCCAAACAATGGGCATTTGTTTTTTCCACTCTTTACTTACAAAAAAGAGAGCTACCATGAACATTTTGATATATATAACTAGATCCTTGTTTCTGTCCTTGACCTCTTTGGAACATAATCTGAACAAGAAGCTTATTACTGAGTCAAAAGATATGTTCAGTTTAATATTTTTTTTCTTGAACAATTCCAAATTGTTCTCCAGAAAATCATTCTGGAAAGTCATGGAGAGTAACTAAAATGTCCATAACTCTTGATCCGGAGATCCTACTGCTAGATATATTCCCCAAAGGAAGTCAATGAGAATAAAAAAGACTTCATATACACCAAAATATTTTTGTAGCACTTTTTATTAGTAGTGGAATTGGAATCAAAATGGATGCTTAACCAAATAGTGACCAAAAATCCTTTGGGACATGAATGTAATAAAATCTGGCAGTATTATATGTGAAGAACGTGGTGATTATAGGAAGACAGGGTTAGCTATTGCAGCCCTACTAAATGCTTAGCCCTGAGTTATGCTGCTAAAAGGAAAAATGATGAGAAACCTGCCCCCAAGGAGCCTCTTGTCCACTACAAGTAATCTATTGAGAACAGAAGAGAGTGACCTATAAGGGAGAATGTGATAGGGACAAAGAGGGGATCCAGACCAGTTGCAGAATCCTAGATTCCTTTCATGGCCAATTCCCTGGAGGAGGTGGCTAATGATCCAACCTTGGAAAGAAGAGAAAGGTTTTTCAAGGGCTAAAACCAGGGAGAAACTGGTGCCTTCCTTGGGAGAAGAAAGTGGTAGTCAAAGAATGTGGAGAGGAGAAATAGGCATAAACCAGGGCAGGGCAGGGCTTCTCAAGGGTTAGGACCCAGGCATTCAGGGTCCCCAATTGGAGCTCTTTCCAAGTTAAGGTTTTCTTAGTTTCTTAATTTAGTTTCTCAGAATAGTCTTAGGGATGTGACAAGATTTGCTGTCTCTTCTGTGCTATCTGGGAATGGGGGCTGGGGTGGTGGTAGTTAATTTTTCTGGGAATTGTGGGAGATATGCCTCCCTTTTCACCATGGAAAGACTGGATTACATTTAATGAGGTTTAGCTGGCAGGTCAGGAAGGGCACTCCAGGGTTTCCATTGGAAGTGCTGGTAGCAGAGGAGGTGGGGAGACGTCCGAGGAACTGCCCCCTTCCCCACAGATTCCTCACAACCCTGGGGAACCCATAGTGGCTGGCCCCTTTCCAAGCTGCAGGTGGTTGGGCTCCTGGAATTTCCCAGTCTCTCCCACGATCCACTGCAGCTTCCAGGTAAACAGTTGTGTCCAGATGTAAAGGAGGCCCCACAGCCCTGCAGGAGGCAAAGATGGTGTGTGTATATAGGGAGGGTGGGGGCAGAGAACCTAAATAATGCTGAGAACAATAGTTCCCTCCCCAAGGGGAAGTAGCAACCTCATTCCCACTATTATATCAGGACCAGCTATTGAAGAAATCCGGTTATTATTCTCACCAGTTGGTCTCCAGGATTCTATTTCAGACTGGGCAGCTAGCCCTGTCACTTTGAGAAAGGAGAGCAAGAATCCTGGAAACCAGGTCAAAGGGGCATCCAGTGAAGGGACTGGCTATGTGTAACCTGGAGAACAGAAGAGGGCGTGAGAATAGCCTTCAAGTAGTTGAAGAGCGACCAGTCTGGCAGCTCTGATGGGAAGAGGTCAGGAGGCAGATTTAGCCCTGAAATCTGGAAAAACTTCTAATAATGAACTCTGCCCCAAAGAAGAATGGGTTGTCTTGGCAGAGTGTCTTCCTCTCTCTGGAAGTCTTGGAAAGGCTACAACTTCCTTTCCCTCCCCAACTTTGGGCACATTGTAGAGAGAATTTCTTTCCTTCCTGGGATGAGGTGTTATGATTCTGTGATTATTTCAGCCTCTATTACTTCTCCCTTTATGCGACTCAGTTTACCTATCTACAAAGTGGAAGTGATAGGGCTCTACTTAGTTCCTGGTGGTAGTTCTCTAACAGTTACCTCAAACTCCCTATGCTTTTGTTCTTTTTCCTACTCTGTAATGATGCTACGTCTTCCACCCAAACTCTGCAGCATGCACCTCCTTTGATCTGGAGGGTGGTATGTGATCTCTTGTACATGATCTTCAATTCTAATTCTGATCCCTAAACTTAGGCACTTATCCTCTTGGACTACTTGGTCATTTAGTCCACAAGCATTTATAAGGTGCTTACTTTGGGCCAACCACCATTTTCATCATTGGAAATGCAAAGAAAGGCAAAAGCTGGTCCCTGTTTTCATGGGCTTCACATTGCAACACATGAACAACTACATATGAGATGAATTCAGTGGAAATGAATGGTAATTCCATGGGGGAAGGGACTCCTAAGAGGAAGAATCCAGCAGAAGGATTTGAGCAGTCTTGAAGGAAGCTAGGAAAACCAATAGGTTCCAGGTGAAGGAAGAAAACATTGCAGCTATAGGAGATAGCCAGGGTCTCAGAATCACTGGAGGTGAGGCTGAAGTGATAAAAGTGGTAGTGTGGGAAAGGACCAGGTGGTGGAGGACTTCATTCAGAGGACTTACTGAGGAAGGGGTCAGAATCTGACTTTAGGAAAGTTTCCTTGTCGGGTACAGAATTAGCAGAGACTTGAGACAAGATGACCAACTAGCAGGTTATTGCAATAGTCCAGGTGTGAGGTGAGTAGGATCCACACTGAGTAATGACAGTGTTAGAAGAGAAAGGAGAATGTATATGAGAAATGAAATGATGGCAAAGAATTGCAAATTGAGGGGATGCCCATCAATTGTGGAATGGCTGAACAAATTGCGGTACATGATTGTAATGAAATATTATTGTGCTATAAGAAAGGACAAGCAGGATGATTTAAGGGAAACCTGGAAAGACTTACATGAACTGATGCAGAGTGAAGCAAGCAGAACCAGGAAAATAATTATACAGTAAAAGCAATTTTATAGGGTTATCAACTGTGATTGATTTAGCTTTTCTCATTGATCCAAGATAATTCGAAAGAACCCATAGTGGAAAATGCTTTCTACCTCCAGAGAAAGATATGTAAATTAATGCATACTATTTTCTTGATTTGTTTTTACCATTTTTTCCTTTTCTGTTTCTTTTTAGACAAAATGACTAATATGGAAATGTTTTATATGATTGTACACATAACATTTCAAATTGCTCACCATCTTAGGGAAGAGAAAAGGAAGAAAATTAGGAATTCAAAAGTTTATGAAAAAATTAGAAATTGTCTTTACATGTAATTGGAAAAATAAAATATTATTTAAAAAATACTTTTCCAACTACATGCAATGGTAATTTTCAATATTCATTTTTTGCAAGGTTTTGACTTTTACATTAAAACTTTTACACTAAAAATAAAAAATATTTAGAGAAAAAATATGGATGAAGGGAGGAAAAAAATGGTATGAGGGTAAGAAAAGGACAAGATTTGACAACAGATTGAATATTGGGACTGGGTGCGAGAGAGTAGAGAATGATATTTATGGTGTGGTCCACTCAAATCTTCATCTTTCCTAGATACAACAGTCTCTAGTCAAATCTTCCTCTTTAGGTGTGTGAAGTTGGCTTAACTCTTTTTGAACCTCTCTGATCCCATAGGAAAGCAAGATAGGGGAGTGGCTAGAAGGTCATTCCTTTTGAGGCAGCATGGAGTGGTAGAAGTGGAATCAGAAGACATGAATTACAGACTAGTTTCTTTCCCATTTCTTCATCTGTAAAACGAGGGGGAACAATAATTCCCCTGAATTGGTGTTGGTATAAGGAGTTGCCTTGTGCCCCTTTAGATGCCATAGAAGGGCAAGCTGTGGAGGTAATCATGCACTCAGGTTCCTAAGCCAGGCTGAACTGGGGATAGGGCTACTTTTTCCAGCCTCAGGGACCTTCAAATGCCATCTTTTTTATTTTATTTTGTTTTTTTTTGCAAGGCTATAGGGTTAAGTGACTTGCCCAAGGTCACAGATGGGAGTATTTCCCCATGCATAAGACACCCCTTTTTGGAAAAATTGTTGTCTAAAAATTGGGAGCTCCTTTACAGTGGTTGTAGATTTTTTGACTTGCATTTCCTGCTCTTTCATGCTAGTTGTCTTTGTGTTCACTGTTGAACATTTGTTACCAGTATATTAGGTGATGTTTTGTCAAGTTCTGGCCAGAAATGACTCAGAAAAGATTTTTGTCCAGTGCTGAATTAAAGTTCAAAGTGATTTCAGTTTGCAAAAGGGAATGACAATCATGCTGCTGAACATCAGGTTGGTTCTTCTCCAACTGAGAAAACAATCTGGAAATGGCTACAGGAAGAGGAAACCCAACTGCAAACACCATGGCTGAAGAAGGTCATGAGAGACAAGTTAGCCAAATGGTCTGAGTTTGAGAGGGAATTGAAGAAATGGATTGAAGAGCAAAGGGCCTGTGGAATTCCTGTGTCCACAAAGATGGTTCGAGAATTACTGATGAAAAAGAAGTGGCTGACTTCCAAGGAGGACACCATTGGTGCTTCAGGTTCATGAACTGGAATGGACTAAGTATGGCTCTGCACACCAGACTTGCCCAAAAGCTGCCTGAAAGCTATGAGCAGAAGGTCCTTGAATTTCATGATGAATAAAATTTGAGTTCAATAACTTTATGTAATACATTTGTTTTTCAAATTTTGGGCCCCCAAATTAAGGTGCATTTTATACATGGGAGCATCTTATACATGGGAGCATCTTGTACATGGGGAGACATGGTAATGATTAAGTGTCTGAGGCTACATTTGAACTCAGGTCCTCCTGACTCCAGGGCCCGTACTCTATCCACTGCACCACCTAGCTTCCCCCCAATGCCATCTTTATGAGATTTGTGTAGGCACTGATCACTTAAAGTGCTGACCCTTTAAGAAGTTATGACTAGTTATTTCTGATTTAATTCAACCTTCAGAGTTCAGCAGAGCTGACCATTTATAGCCCTTTGCTGCCCCCTGCTGCCTACTGAGTTATCAAGGGTGTTTCCACTTGGGTATGTCCTGGCCAGATCAGATAATTAGAATAATGGGAAAGTTACAGTGGAAAAGATGCTAATGAAAATCCAGTATAAAGGAGAGAAAGAAATGGAGGCTCATTGAGGATAAGACAAGTCCCACAGTAAGGAAACAGCTGTGCCTGTCCCATTGCACCACTCGGAAAGATACTCTTCTGTGCATGCTGCTCCTGGGCAGGGACCTCAGCTTCAGATGTTCAGAGGACTCTGTCCTGAGGCCCCAAGCAGGACACGATAGGGAAAGATGACAAAACACTAGGAAGAATCTGCCCTGGGGAACTTCTAGACAGGCTATCTTCCGAGAACTGCCAGTCTTGAGTTGACATTTTTATCCTGGAAAACATTTGGTCAACAAGGAGACACAGACCTGTCCTGAATAATCCGTGTTCTGTGGGGAAAACACCGAGGATGTCTGTCCTCAGAGAGCCTCTGACTGCCCCTTCCTGTTGGTAAATTTTTAACAGCCCTCTCAAAAGGGGAGATAAATTCTGCCTTCTACCATGGGTTGAGAGAAATGGTCTCAATCTATTTGGACTTGCAGATTTGGGGTTCATCTCTTGACCAAAAACAAAAGAAAAAATATACCAAAATAGGGAAGGAAGTTTCTTTCTAACAGCAGCTAAAGAGCAGATAAAAAAAAAAGTTTTGTCATAGCAGCAGTACACTGGAAAGAGGAGTTACCTCTTCTAGTCCCACAGAAAATACAGGCCCCCCAAAGGACCTGGAGCATCATGTCTCATTTCCATTGGTCACTTTATTTTGACCAGCATGACTGGTTCCCATTTCCCAGCTCATTCATTCACTAGGTTATTCTTTTTTGATTGATTTGGGTTTTCCTTTTCATAAATGCTGGACTGGGGTTGTCTCAGATTTGAACATGACCTTGAGTTCCTTCGTCCTGCAGGTATTGAAACATCTCTGGTAGTTTTGTCACACAGAAAGATACATATTGGGTAGTTTTTTCTTCCCTTTTCCAGACTGGGAACCCCAATCTCTGGACCATTTTTAGACTATTTCTAACTTGGAGCAATTTATCTGGTATTTTCACTAATTATAGGCTTCCCAAAAGAGAAATGTAAAAGGGAGTTCATCCCTGGGGAGACACAATCCTGTCCCGGAGTGTCCCTGGTCTAAGGGGGAGTTTGCAGTCTTGACCTCAGGAAGGTTCTGGCTTACTGATGGCAAATCTGGCATTCTCCCCTAGCACAATCTTTGGAGAAGTGGCGAGTACTTCTTGTCTTTAGTCTTGTCTAGGAGATCTCAGGATTCCCTTTCCTCTTCCTCATGGGGCTGTGGGACATATGTAGGTTTGTGACTAGGCATTTCTGAGATAAACTGGGAAGGCAATGCAGAGCCCAGTAGAAGACTTTAGACCTGAGGGGAATCTTGTTTTTCTGTGGTAGGTGGGGCAGAGGTTCAAACTTAAAGCACACACTGGGTTTATAAATAACTGAATTTTATCTATTTTTTGGTTTGTTTTTTTGTTCCTATGGCTTTGGGTCAGGATATTAGAATTTCCTCAGTGGACTCTCCAGTGCTTTGCACATTGCCTGGTAAGGTGCTTAATAAATATTTATTAACTGGGTGGCTAGGTGGCACAGTGGATAAAACACCAGCCCTGGAGTCACAAGTACCTGGGTTCAAATCCAGTCTCAGACACTTAATAATTACCTAGTTGTGTGGCCTTGGGCAAGCCACTTAACCCCATTGCCTTGCAAAAACCTTTAAAAAAATGTTTATTAACTGACTAGGCTATTGGACATTTTGGGATTATGGAATATTGGACAAGTTCATTCTCTGCTATCAGTTTACTCACATAGGATGTATCCTTTGAGAGCAGGGATTTTACTTTTTGTGTTTTTCATGAGTACCTAGCATTGGAGACAATGCTTGAGAGGGCCCCCTTTCTGGCTCTGGCATTCTTTGTTCTAGGTCACCCCTTATATCTGACATTCTAGTTTCCGTGATCTTGGGTTTCTTCATAGCTCTGACATGTTTGGGACCCAACTCTCTATTGAACATTAGTAGGATCCAATTGAGGCTGTATAAAATAAATTTATAGTGGACTCCATCAAAATGGTTGTGTGATTTTCTTCTTCTTTGTTCAGTAGACTGTTGTACATTTCAGTCATATGATTGTTCATTTCTCTTCTCATCCCAAAAAACATACTTCAGAAGGATGGGGTAAGGCCAATGAAAAAACTTCAGATTATATATATATATATATAATATATATTATATTTTATTTCCAAAATCATTCAAATCAATCAGTTCTGTATGCAAAGACCATTCCCAGGCTTCAGTGGGATCCTACTGGTGCTCAGCAGTCCTACTAGATCTCCCTTATTAACTCACTCTACCAATCTCTACAGCAGCTTTTCCATGCCTCCTCAATCCTCCTATGACTCCTCCCTCCAATCTTGCAGCTGAGAACTTCACCTCATATTTTACAGAAAGTAGACCATTCTCCATGAGCTCTGGTTCCTCCTCTCTTTTTCATCTCCCTTCACTTAGATAACTTCTGCCGCTTTCTCCTCTTTCACTTCTGTCTCGCATAATGATTATCTCACATGATGCCTCACTCCTTAACCATGTCAGTCCCTCTCCCTGTCCAAATAATATTTTCTATTCTGTTACCTCCAACAAAGTGCCCTCTCTCTTCTCACCTTTCACTTAGTTTCAGTCATTCCAGCTCTACTGATTCATTTCTTATTATCTATAAATGTCCATGTCTCCCCAATACTGAAAAATAAACCCTCACTTGATCTTTCCATTCATACTAACTGGTATCCTGTTTCTTCTGTCCTTTGTAGCTAAACTGGAAAAGGGTTACCTACAGTAGTGCCTCTCTCTTAACCTTTACAATCTGTCTTCCAAACTTACTCTGCCGAATCTGCACTGTCCAAAGTTTCCAGTGATCTCTTAGTTGCCAAGTCCAGTGGCCTTTTCTTCATTCTCACTTTCTTTGATTTCTGTGAAGAGTCTGACACTGTTGATTCTCCTCTTCTTCTGAACACTCTCTTCTCTTTAACTTTTCAGACCCCAACTCTTTTGTTTCTCTGATTGTTCCTTCTCTATCTCCCTTTCTAGATGCTCCTCCAGATCACAGCTGTTAACTTTAGGTAACCCCCCAAGAACTCTGGGTCCTGGGTCCTCTTCTTTTCCCCTTCTATACTGTTTCACTTGGTGATCTCCTCAGTTCCCAAGGGTTTCATTACCTTCTTTATGCTAATGATTCTCTTTTTTTTTTAGTTTTTTTAGGGCAAATGGGGTTAAATGGCTTGCCCAAGGCCACACAGCTAGGTAATTATTAACTGTCTGAGACTGGATTTGAACCCAGGTACTCCTGACTCCAGGGCCGGTACTTTATCCACTGCGCCACCTAGCCACCCCATGCTTATGATTCTCAATTGACCGATCTAGCTCTAAACTGCTAACCTCCAATCTCTCATCTCCTCTTACCTCTCAGATATCTTGAATTGGAATTGAGTAGAAATCTTAAAATCAATATATCCAAAACAAAATTCATTATGTTCTCACCAAACCCTTCCTACTCCTACTTCCCCTACAGGCAACACCATCCTCCCAGTTTCTCTAACCTAGGAGGCATCCTAAGCTCTTCACCATCTGTCACTGCCTTCCTTCCCCCCCCCCCACATGCTAAGACCTGTCAATTTTGCCTCTGTGACATCTCTTCAAAATGCCCCCTTCTCTCCCCTGACACAGTCTCCCCCTTGTACAGGCTTCCATCTCAGGTCAGGATTATTGCAGAAGCTGCTGGGTGGTCTGCCTGCCTCAAGTATCTCTCCATCCCAGTACATCCTCAAATAAATCATCACTAATATGATTTTCCCAAAGCCCAGGTCCTGCCATGTGACCCTCCTCCTCAGTAAACTCCACTGGCTCCTTATTGCCTTCAGGATCAAATACAGCATCCTCTGCTTGACCTTCAAAGCCCTTCTTAGCCTAGCCTAGCCCTCTTCTACCTTTCCAGCCTTCTTCTACCTTGCTCCCTAGCATGCACTCTTCGATCCAGTGATACCACCCTGCTGACTGTTACATGAGCAAGACACTCCATCTATTGACTCTGGGCCTTTTCTCTGGCAATCTTCCATGTCTGGATTACTCTCCTTCCTCTTCTCCACCTCTTGGCTTCCTTTAAATCTCAACTAAAATTCCATTCTCTCTATAGGAAGCCTTATTCAATCCCTCTTGATTTCTTTATCTTGTAAATCATTTGCTTTTTATATATTTGTTTGTATGTTGTCTCATCTATTAGATTGTAAGCTCCTGGAGGGATGGGATGGTCATTTGTCTGTTTTTGTATCCCCAACATTTAACACAGTGTTTACCACATAGTAGGCACTTAATAAATATGTGCTAGTTAACTAATGGATGGACTCTGTGCTTTCCCCTACCTAATGAGGTTAGTGGCTTTACTGGAAAGGGATGTAATTTTCAGTCTTTAGAGAAGTAGATCGGGGAGTGGGGGCAGCCAGGACAAAGGCATGGTGAATCAAAAGAGAGTATTGGGTGGGGAATAGGAAGAAGGCTAGTCTGACTAGATCACAGAATGTGGGATGGGGAAAGATAGATTGGAACTAAGGCTTTAAAAGCTAATCAGAGGTAGTTATATGCCATAAAAGGTCAATGGAGTTGGAAGAGTTGGGTTGTGATGTGGTAAGGGCTAACTCAAAGATAATGACTCTGGTGGTTAGGTGGGGATGCCTGAAGAGGGAAGAGATTTCAAGCAGAGAAACCAATTTAAGAGGTTGTTGCAGAAATCCAGGCAAGAGATCACGAATATGATCTAAGGTGATTGCTGTGTGAGTGGAGAGAAGAGGTCAGATGTGAGAGGGGGCAACCGATTGGGTATATTGGGGTTAAGGAGAATGAGGATGCCAACAATTGGGTGTGAACCTGGAAAGCTGGAAGGAAGGAGAGTGGTATCCTTTATGGTAAAAGAAAGATTTGGGGGATGATAGATATGGAGTTCAGTTCTGGGTGTATTGAGTATATATAATGTTGGTCCTTCATTCTCAAAGAAGACTACATCAGGGAGGTGATGCCATGACAGGCACATGAATTGGATTTGAGTGAGGGGGGTGCTGTGCTAAGTCACCAGTCTTCCTTTCTTCTCCAGAACCATCTGAGTCCAGTGGCCAGATATGAAGCAGTATGTCTGGAGATGGTGACCCTGGATGTGAGGCAATCAGGATTGAGTGACTTGCCCAATGTCACTGGTAAATGAGTGTGCAATGTCTCTGAAACATCCAATTTGAGCTGTGTAATTGGGTAGTTGGTGATATGAGATTTAAGTTTAGGGAAGAGACTGGGACTGGCTATAATGATTTAGAAGTCAGCATAGAGGCAATTTCTAAACCCATGGAAACCAATAATCAGAGACAGAGAGATGGAGAGAAAGAGAGAGGGAGGGAGGGAAGGAGGGAAGGGGAGAGAAAGAAGCAGAGACAGAAAGATAGGGAAAGAGATAGAGACAGAGACATAGACAGAGATTTAATAGTGACTAAGGAGAGTATCTTCCCAAGGTCTAAGTTGAATGGAGATAAGGTGATACACATTCATTATATTGCAAACAGCCTCATTAAAAAAATCAAATATTGTAAGTGATTTAAGAAAAATTAAATGATTTCAGAGAAATTTAAATTAAATTTCAGAGAAAATTAAATCATTCTCCAATTTGGTTCACTTAATACAGGGAAATCCTGTGAAGAATATAGACCCTTTTATGATTAATGATTGGCTTCTGGCTGTCTTCAGAGTCTCCCTGTGAAAAGGGAGATTTTTTCTCTTTATACAATTATCAATTTTAAACATATGTGTTTCTACCAGGATATGTTTATTTTTCAGTCTAGGGAGGAATTTGTTGCTATGAAGGGACCATGTAGCCTTGGTGAAACTGCTCATATGGTTACCCAGAGTACATAATAGAAAAATCCACCTAGGGGGTGTATTAATATATGATAAAGATATTAAAATTAGCTTGACTTCATCATAAGTTAATGCAAGGACAGCAAAGAAGGGTAGTGTGCACATGTAGTTGTAGGGAAAATCTTGTGTGATTGATGTGATAGGGAGATAGAGAGTCTGAATCCACATCCTATTGTTGCTTTTTTCTTATTGACTGCCCTCTGTGATATGTCTAAACAGGATAATGTGACCAGATAGTGTAGTAAGGTCAGGTATACTTTTTTATTCTAGAAAAACTCTATGAAGGAGTTAGGAAATTGAGTCTGGGGTGTTGACTAGGATCCTATCACTTCCTTGGCATGTTTGATGATGATGTTGGCATGATTGTTTCTCTCTCTCTCTCTCTCTCTCTCTCTCTCTCTCTCTCTCTCTCTCTCTGTCTTTTCCTCCTCCTCTTCTTCCTGCTTCTCTTCCTGTTCTCTCTCTTTCTTTCCTCTCTCCACCTCCCTTTCTTTTTCTCACTCTACTCCTATTTCTTCTATCCATGCTTTCTCTTTTTCTTCTTCCTTTTCTTTTTTCCCCTGCCTTTCCTTTATCTGTCTCCCTCTTTTCTCTTTCTCTCATTCTCTTTCTCTCCTGCCTCTGCCCTTTCCTCTCCTGAAAGCAGAGCAGGCTAAAAGGTTACAATTATAGTTTTACTTAGTGACAATTATATCTTTCAAATGATAGAGGATCCAAAAAAAGGAAGTTCAATTCTAGTTCTGATTCCTGCTAACAGGAGTGGAGATGAGTAGATTTTTTTTTTAGGTTTTTGCAAGGCAGATGGGGTTAAGTGGCTTACCCAAGGTCACACAGCTAGGTAATTATTAAGTATCTGAGACCGGATTTGAACCCAGGTACTCCTGACTCCAGGGTCAGTGCTTTATCCACTGTGCCACCTAGCTGCCCCGATGAGTAGATTTGGCAGACTTTTCCATTCATTGCATTAGCTGGTCTTTCTTCCAGTTTCTCTGAATTTCTTTCAAAAATCTAAACTGGTTGGAGAGTTTCCCTGTGCAACCAGATGATTTCTTCAATCAAATTCCATTTTTCCTCTTCACTGAATGCGGGGGTCCAGCCTCCGTGGGGTCCTTGGAACCTGACAGGAAGGATAGAGTCAGCGAAATGAGTTGAATCAACAAGGGGGTATGCCATGACAAGCAAGTGAATGCATTTGAGTGAAGGAGTACTGTGCAAAGTCACCAGGGAATCTATTGCTCCAATCCAGAGCTTGGGAAAGGGGGCTGAAAGGAAATCCAGTCATAGATGAGCAGGTACCTTGGACTTGGGGAAGCCGACTTCAAAGGGTTAAAAGGAAAAATCTAAGCTGTAGGTCCCTGGGTAAGTTACTTAACCTCTTGAAATGCATGTTCCTCAATTGCAAAATAAGGGATTAGACTCAGTGTCTTGGAGATACCTTTTACCTGTAAAAATGGTGAAATCTATGGTTGGTTGACTCCTATGAAGTTATATCACTCAGGAAAGAAGACAGTTCTGGAGGGATGGGAAATACTCAAGAATGAAGTTAGTAAGACACAAAGAGAAGCACATTCAGTTGTTGGGAGCCAGGGTCTCTAAGCTGTTTGACACAGTCACAGCAAGAAGACTGAAGGCAATCACACTGCCTGATGGAACAACATTTCCTTCTTCAATATATATAGGGATTCCATGCACACCAGTATTTATAGGTTTATTATTGATTCCAATATTTACTCACCCTAATAGTGGAATGACTATAAAGGAAGGATTTCAGAGAAATTCCTTGAATTAAACAGATTGTAAACTCTGTCCAAATTTAACAGGACTGCCTCTCCCTGAGGCATACAAAAGGCTTCAACATTATGAAATCTCTGGAAAACTCAACACTGAGAATTCCAAGGAGATGTCAGAATATATACAGGGAAAACAGATATAAGATGGGTCAGATAGAATTCCAGGGAAATTAATAGTTTTGCCCCCCTTACCATATACAGGAATATATGAAAAAGATGGTGAGAAAATAGTTAGTACCAGGTGACTGATATGTGAACTCCAGCAGTCTTAGTTTCATGGGAAAGAATAAAAAAGTCACAGAAACTGTGGTTTCTACCAACAAGGCCTGAAAGAAAAATTGGTTATTGTAAGAGTTAACAGATGGGTGGACAAACATAAAGACCCTCACTATAGATTGTTAAGGAAGTATATTGAAAAACATTATTTACACAGAAAATATAAAAAACTTTCCATTAAACGAATTGCTTAACAACTTTAAATGAATTAACAATTATACAATATAGTAATAAATAAGGTAACAGACAGGTTGAGGTCATCATGGTCTGAGTAGGGATAAGAAATCAATTAACTATGATTATTAAACTTGTAATCACATGATTAAAACTTGTAACCACATGAATTATATGATTGATGATGAAAATTGTACACTTTTGTAACCAAGGAAATGATCTTAGCTTGCTTGCTTGAAACATACATGATTCTGAGACTATAAAAATAAATCCAAGCAGCTGACAGTCAACTTGCTCCTGCCTTTACCCCCTTGTTGATTCAACTCATTTCGCTGACTCTATCCTTCCTGTCAGGTTCAAAGGACCCCACGGAGGCTGGACCCCCGCATTCAGTGAAGAGGAAAAATGGAATTTGATTGAAGAAATCATCTGGTTGCACAGGGAAACTCTCCAACCAGTTTAGATTTTTGAAAGAAATTCAGAGAAACTGGAAGAAAGACCAGCTAATGCAATGAATGGAAAAGTCTGCCACAGTCATAGAGAAACAATGTGAGGGATGCTCCATCTCAGGGAGAGCTGAGACTGGTGACAGAAGCACTAGGAGCAAGAACAGGAGTTTCAAAAACTGGGAGAAATAGGATCAATGAAGGCAGAGGACCTTGGTTGGGATGGATGAGACCATGATAATTGACAGTGGAGAGAAGGAAGAACTGCTCAATGTTGACTTTGCTCTGCCAAGGAGAAGACTTTTCACTGTAAATAGTGATGATGGTGATGTTTGTCCTTCATTCTCTTTTTTTGAGAAAGATTTTCTTTATTTTGAGTTTTACAATTTTCCCCCTAATCTTGGTTCCCTCCCACCACCCCCCACAGAAGGCAGTCTGTTAGTCTTTACATTATTTCCATGGTATGCATTGATCTAAGTTAAATGTGATGAGAGAGAAATCATATCCTTAATGAAGAAAAATAAAGTATAAGAGATAGCAAAATTATATAATAAGATAACATTTTTTTTCTAAATTAAAGGTAATAGTCCCTGGTCTTTCCTGGAATTCCACAATTCTTTCTCTAGATACAGATGGTATTCTCCATCGCAGATAGCCCAAAATTGTCCCTGATTGTTGCACTGATGGAATGAGCGAGTCCATCAAGGTTGATCATCACCCCCATGTTGCTGTTAGGGTGTACAGTGTTTTCTGGTTCTGCTCATCTCGCTCAGCATCAGTTCATGCAAATCCTTCCAGGCTTCCCTGAATTTCCATCCCTCCTAGTTTCTAATAGAACAATAGTGTTCCATGTCTTACATATACCACAGTTTATCAAGCCATTCGCCAATTGAAGTTGTCCTTTATTCTCAAAGAAGAACATGGTATCAGGGAGGTGATGCCATGACAAGCAAGTGAATGCATTTGAGTGAAGGAGGACTGTGCAAAGTCACCAGTCTCACTTTTTCCTTCATTGCCATCTAGGTTCAGTGGTCAGATATGAATCAGGACAACTGGAGATGACCTTGATACAAAGCATTCAGGGTTAAGTGACTTGCCCAAGATCACCAAACTAGTAAGTGTCATATATTCAAGACTGACTTTGAACTTAGTTCCTCCTGACCCCAGAACTAGTGCTCAATCCATTGTAGGACAAAGATGCTTGAGGGGGAGTTTATACCTAATGATAAGTGAAGAGATGGTAAGAGAACCCTTTACCCTTGGTGAATTTAAGCTCACATGAACTATAACCTGAGTCCTGAAAGAATGGGCATAGGGCACTGCAGAGATGTTATCAGTGAATTTCGAAAGAGCATGGAAAATAGAAGTGTCACAAGATTGAAGAAAGGCAAACAATTGTCCAAAACAGGAAGGGAATAACCTACAACTCTAGGTCTTTAGGTTGACACTGATTTCTGGAAAAATTCTAAAATTAAATTGAAATTATGCTTGGCATATATTTACAAAGGGAAGTAATAGTCATTGGAAGCTAGTGTGACTTCATTCGTGACAACAGATCATGTCAGACTCTCCTTATTTCCTTTTTTGATGAAGTTGCCAGGTTCATTGATTAGGGGGAATACTGGAGATATGGTTTACCTGCATTTTAGGTATGCTTTTGATAAAGTATTTTATAAAAAAATACTTAAAGTGAAAGATAAAGCATTTTATGATGCACTTGTGGAGAAGATAGAAAGGCATGGATTATATAATAATTGGGTTCAAAGAGTAATGTTCCATGTCAACAGGGCAGAAAAACCTCCAGTGGAGTACTTCAGGGCTCTATGATTGGCCTTATTCAGTTTAGCATTTTTTTAACCATAACTTGGATGAAAGCATATATGGGTTTCCCATCAGATTTTATGATGACAACAAGCTGGAAGGGAGAATTAATGAAAGTCAAAATCTCAAAGGGTCTTGACAGGCTCATATATTGGACTGAATGTAAAAAAGATAAAATTCACTAGGGATCAGTGTAAAGTCCTGCTCTTAGGTACAAATAACATCTCTAAGTATAAGACGACGGGAGCGTGATTATACAGAAGGTATTCTGAAATAGATAATGATATGCTGGCATTTGTTTGACCACTGGCTCTGAAATGTTTTGTCTACTTTTAAGTTAAATTTGTAATAACATTTTCTTGATCATTTAAAAAATCTAAGTAATAAACAAAATGATCCATCAAGACCAGATTTCTAGTAGTTGCTGGTTTCGGAGGTGTATATACTCATCTTCAAAACTTAAACAAGTTTTGATTGCTGGGAAAACTGGAAAAGAGTATGGCAGAAACTAGGCATGCACCAGAATCTTATACCCTATTCCAAAATAAGGTCAAAATGGATACATGACTTAGGTAGAGAGAATAGTTTATCTGTTAGATCTATGGAGAGGGGAAGAATTTATAACCAAAGAAAAGATAAGAGAATATTATGAAATGCAAAATGAATAATTTTGATTAGATTAAATGAAAAAGATACTATACATCAAAATCAAGATAAAAAAACAGAAAGCTGAGAAACAATTTTTTTATAGTCAGTGTTTCTGATCATAAAATAAATGGAGAGACGAGTCAAATTTATAAGAATATAAGACATTCCCCAGTTGATAAATGGTCAAAGGATATGATTGGGCAGCTTTCAGATGAAGAAATTAAAGCTATCTATAATCGTATGAAAAATGCTCTAAATCATCATTGATTATAGAAATGCAAATTAAAACAACTCTGAGGCACCATCTCACACTTATTAGATTGACTAATATAACAGAAAAGGAAAATGATAAATGCTAGAAAAGAGGTAGAAAAATTGGAACACTAAGACATTGCTGGTAGAATTGTGAACCGATCCAGTCTTTCTGGAAAACAATTTGAACTATGCCCAAAGGGCTACAAAACTACTTATCCTTTGATCCCGTAATACTACTACTAGAAGGGCAGCTAGGTGGCACAGTGGATAGAGCACTGGCCTTGGAGTCAGGAGGACAGGAATTTGAAACCATCTTGACCCTTACTAGCTCTGTGACCTTGGGCAAGTTACTTAACCCTGATTCTCTCGCATCCAGGGCTGTCTCCAATCATCCTGATTCCTGTCTGGCCACTGGACCCAGATGGGCTCTGGAGGACAAAGTGAGATTGGTGACTTAGCATAGAACCCCCTCACTCAAATCCAATTCATGTGCTTGACATAGCATCATCTCCCTGATGTCATGGTCTTCTTCAAAAATGAAGGACAAACATTACTACCACTAGAAAAGGGAAAAGGAACTGCATGTACAAAAATATAATAGCTCTTTTTTGTGAAGCAAAGAATTCAAAATTGAGGGGATATCCATCATCTGGGGGAATGGTTAAACAAGTTGTGGTATGTGAATGAATTGGAATACCATTACTCTAAAAGAAATGATGAATAGGTATATTTCAGAAAAACCTGGAAAGATTTATATGAATTGATGCTGAGTTAAGTGAGCAGAACCAGGAGAACATTGTATTAGTAACAGTAACATTGTATGATGATCAATCATGATCGATTTAGCTCTTTTCTTAGCAAGACAATTCCAAAAGACTCATGATAGAAAATGTTAACTATATCCAAAGAAAGAACTATGGAATCTGAATGCAGACCAAAGAATATTATTTTCTTTTTTAATGTTAGATTGTATTTTATTTTTTCAATTACATGGGAAAAAAGTTTTTAACATTCTTTGTTTTAAAAGCATTTGAGTTCCTCATTTTCCTACTTCCCTCCCTTTCCTTCCTGATTCCTAATCTGATATAGGTTATACATATTTAGTCATGTTTAACATATTTTCATATTAGTCATGTGAAAGAAGAATCAGAACTAAAGGGGAAAAACCACGAGAAAAAGAAAACATAGAACAAGTTTTAAAAAATGAAAATAGTATGCTTTGGTCTGCATTCAGACTTCAGTTTTTCCTCTGAATGTGGATGGCATTTTGCATCACAAATCTTTTAGAATTGTCCTTGATCCCTGAACTGCTGAGAGGAGCTGAGTCCATCTAGTTGATCATCACTTGTTGTTGCTGTTAATATGTACAAGTTTTCTACAATGTTTTCCTGCTTTCACTCACTTCATGAGTTCACAAGCATACTATTTTCACTCTTTTCCCCTTTTACATAGTTTTTTTATGATTATTCTTTTACAACTATAGTGGTAATATATTTAACATGATTGTACATAATTAACCCATATCAGATTGTTTGCTGACTTGGGAAGGAGGCAGGGAAAAGGAAGGCAGGGAACTTAAAATCTTACAAAAATGAATGTTGAAAACAATTTTTATGTGTAATTGTAATAAAAGTAATTGTAATAAATTGTAATTGTAATAAAAGTCTCTTAAGCAAAAAAGGCAACCTAATATAGCCTTTTCGTGTCAGTAGGTTAAAGCTGGCTTCAGCACCCTTGCCCCCTGGGCTGATCTGGGGACCACAATGAGGCAGCACCAAGGTTAATGCCAGCTGGAATGGTATATTGAGCTTCTAATTAGAATGAAGTAAAAGTCTATGTTTCCCAGAACTAATCACACTCTTTCAAATGAGATCCATTAAGCAGTATAGCAGTGAGACTATCTGGTAAACTTGAGAGTGCCCAAAGGAAGACAACCAAGGCAGTGAAGAATTTTGACACTGACATATGAGGATCAGATGAAAGAACTGGGGATGTTTAACTTTATGAGAGAATTAGAACAACAAGGGGTTGTGAGAATTAAATGAACTCCCAACTTCATTTTGTGACTCACTTCTGGAGCCAGCCAGCTCGGTCTCTTTCTGTTCAATAATGGGTCAAATCTAATTTCTGTCTTGTGAAAAAACCCAATTCAATTATGAGAATTGTGAGAAAACTATTGATTTGAACCTAGTCAGGTATGACTGGGAATCTGGACCAGCTCTACCTGCAACGAAGGACCAATGTTATGGTGACCAGAAATCCAGCCTGATTTGAAGATTGATCCAAGAGGTTTTCTTATAATTATTCATCTCTAACAACTCATTATGTGAAAACTTATCCTCATTATTGCTTCTGTGTTTCTTGGATTGAATACAGACATTTGAGAGGAGTGAAAAACCTTTTTTGGTTTCAGGGTACTTTCTCCACCCAATTTAATATTCCTAATCTTTCATCCAATTAGAAACCAGATTACCTAATTTTATATCCTGGTTAATTATTTCCTTTTGGTTAATTGGTCATATTTGATTTTTTGTGTGTGTGAGGCAATGTCTGAGGTTGGATTTGAACTCAGGTCCTCCTGATTCCAGAGCTGGTGTTCTATCCATTGCATCACCTAGCTGTCCCTTATTTGATTGTTTTTAATGTATGAAAATGTGCTTCTCCCTACATTCTGGGTCTAGTGCCAAAGTCTGTTTGTTAGTAATAAATCTTTATACTTCAATCTGTATTCAAACACCATCAATTCTTTGGCTAGGGATGGATAGCAGTTTTCATCCTAAATCCTTCCAAATTGTCTTGGATCATAGAATTGCTGAGAATTCCCAACTGATTGTCTTGAAGTATTTTTGTTACTTTGTAGAAAGTATATTTCACTTTGTATCAGCTCATGGCAAGTCTTTCCAGGTTTTTCTGAGAACGTCCTGCTCATCATTTCTTACAACAAAATAATACTACATCACAATCACATAGGACAATTTGTTCAACCATTCCCCAACTGACAAGCATCTCCTCAATTTCCAATTCTTTGCCATGAAGAAAGAGCTGCTATAAATATTTTTGTACATATAGGTGAAGGGTTAATACCCATTCTGATCAGGGGCAAGGCCATATGCTGGTTCCCCCAACCCAAGGTCACCTTTGCATGAACTTGGAAGTTTTGTGTGTGCCAGATACTCCCTCTAGGAAGTAGCCATTCCTGGAGGTTGAATCCTGGGAGGGTTGGCTACCTGCTCAGAGGTTCAACATTTAATTTCAGAACCTTGGCCGTGAGTCTTCCCAGGTCATGCATGTACTCTTCATGTGGTCTTGCATGTACTCTTCACATGGTCATGTACGTACTCTTCACATGTCCTGGTTAAGTGCCAAAAAAGCTTATATAAGCCTATTAGTAGTGTGCCACTTTTGTCTGGGACCCCTTAAAAGTTCTTAACATTGCCTCAGAGTTTCACCCATGGGAAGGACTCTTTGCCTGGGGTGTTTCCCAATTGTGACTCTGAAGGCTGTACCCTTGTATAAGAAAATGAAATTCTTATATGAGTAAGTTCACTTGAGCCTGTATGAGAACGTGTCCTCCCCCCCCGGAACATGTCCTATGTGATTTGACTGCGTTCTTAGAGTCCCAGGAACTAGCCATTCCTTGGAACATAAACAGTACTGAAAAGAACTGGCGATTCTCACAGCACTGACTTTAATTATGTTGTGTCTTGCGGCCCCATATGACATCTTCCTAACATCATAACATTTACTGACTTCCGTTCATGGTAAGAACTCTGGGATCCTTTTCAATTGAATTTGGCAACAAACTTTTGTTCTCCCCTAATAAATATCCTGAGACTCCATCATTCATGATGATGATGAAGAAGAAGAAGAAGAAGCAGAAGAAGCAAAAGAAAAGGAATCCCACCCATGGAGAAGACATTCTTCCTGGTGCTGCCCTGAATTGGTGATGTTTTCTCTCCCATTCGAGACTCTCTCCCGAATTGGTAATGTTTTCTTTATCTTTCTCTTCTACTTTTGTTATAGTATTAATAATCCTTTCTTATAAATATATATATATATATCTATCTTATTTGCTGTATTGAATATTATTGTAAGCAATCTATTCCTTGCATTCTTAAAATACTTTCATTTTCAACTGCATGAGAGCGTCATTTACAGGAACCAATCCGAACCTCATTAAAATCACAATACAACCCTGCAACTCTCCAGCTACTGTTGATTCAGATGTTAGTGCTCCCCCAATTGGTGATGTTTTCTTTTAATATCTATCTTTATGTAGGCTTTGCTCTTTTTTTTATTATATTGAGCCCTATTGGTTGTTTTTGCTGTAAAACTGATTTATTTCTACCTGTTATATAATCACTTTATTAAATATATACTCCTTTTAGTTTGTTGGTGTGAATGTGTCATTTTGTGGGAGCGAATGGAAACCGAAACTCCTTAATCAGATAATAGGTCCTTTTACTTTTTGTTTTCCTGTTACCGTGAACCTGAAGAACTCTCATGAGGTGAAAGGACTGGATTTTTTCTCCTTGGACCCAGAGAGCAGAACCTGGGGTGGGTGTCTCAAAATGGAATAGTCTACCTGGAGAGATAATGAATGGACTTTTGCTTTCAGCAGAGACTGGGTCACCACTGGTTTACTTTCATGTGTAGGTTGACTTAAAGGCCATGAATGCCCCTTTCTGCTCTCCATTTCTGTGATTCTGTCATGAAGATAAGGTACCCCTTATTCTACATAGGAGGATTTTCTTATCTCTGCTCCTAATTTATACATTATTTGTTTCTAATAATGTCTTCAGTCCCAATGAATCCTCTTTTGTGAATTGGGTCATATAGAGAGGAGTTAAACAGAGGGAAGCAGACACTGGATCTGGATATTAAAATTCAGGTAGATTGACCAGGCTGGCCACCAAGGGTTGGGATGAGTGATTAGAGGAAGGTGAGAGGTGCTTGTTGTGGTGCCCCAGGCTTCCAGAGAAGGTAGAGTTCCAGGAAGTTGCCACCATTCAGAGACTAGATGATTTGGGTCTGAGGATTCATCTTCTTGGTCAGATCAGAGCTTGACCATTTTCCATCTAGACAAGAATCCTAAAGGGACTGGAGTCTAGTCTGTGCAAGTATTAGTTAAAGGAATGAGATTTTTTAGCCTGAAAAAGAGAAGACTTGGGGCTCCAGTGGTTAGTATTTTCCTTCTTTTGAAGAGATTTTCACTTTGTGTTTACTTTGTATTTCTTTGACTCCATTACAAGTTCCTGCAACCTACCCTCTTCCAACCTCCCAGAATGTGTGCTTCTTGGAGTCAGACATTATTTCTTTTTGTAGACCCATCACCTACCACAGTAGAACCATAATGCACATTGAAATGAGATTGATGACTTATTTTGAGATAAGACTTTTTTTTGGCTGGACTCCAGAGGACCAGAAGAACCTGGAGGAGTACTAGTGGCGAGCATTGGTGGGGAGGTGGAGCCCCACAGACAGATTTGAGCTCAATTTCTCACAGGCAGAACTGCTCCCATGCAACCTTGAGAAGTAGGTTTTTGTCATGGGAGTTTCATGTATAGAATAGTTCAGGTTGGGTAGATACCTGGGCCCTTTTCAACTCCAGGGCTCTTAGAATCTCACTGCCTCCCTGTAAATCCATCCAGATTAATCCCATCATTTAAAAAGATGACCAGGACCACTGCAGCATGGAGTAGACAGGTGAACTGGCTCCAGATTGGGCTTTTTCCTCTAGCCCGAGTTGCCAATTGCTCCACTGAGAGGAACTCACATTATTCCTGGCCTGGCAAAATAGGTTCAGGGAGAACTTGGCAAGCCTGGGACTACAACTCCAGGGGACTGGTTTTCAGGCTCTTCATGTACCTTCCTCCCCCTTGTGCCCCCAGCCCTGGCTCCTGGCCCATACATCCTTAGCTTCTCATTGGCTAGGCTTGTAGGTGGGTCCTTTCTATTAAGCCTTGATCCCCAAAATGACTTTCCACCCCTCCTCTGCCTTGGTCCATGACAGAGCAGCAGGTGGATTTCTATGAACTGACCCTAGGAGGAAAGCTAACAAAGAATTATCACTAATTCATGACTAGACCTGATATAAAAGACAAAAACTGCACCCAGTTCTTGAGTCTCATAGCTCTGCACACTCCTGGGAGAGAGCTTCATTCAGCACTATGGGCACTGGTCTAGGATCAGCCTGACTCTTGGGAGACATCTCCAGTCTCTTCCACACCTCACTCCTATTGGGCTTGGTCCTGCTGCTGCTGAAGGGGACCCAGTTGTACTGGCACAGGCAGAGGCTGCTTAGAACCTTCCAGAGCTTCCCAGGCCCTCCTGCCCACTGGTTCTATGGGCATCTCCTAGAGGTGAGCAAACTCCAGAATGAAGTATGGGGAGGGGAGGAGGCACTGGAATGCTATGGGAGAGATCACCAGTCCATATGGCTACTTCAGTATTCATATGGTTCTGGCCTCAGCAATTCATTCATCCCAGAATCTCAGGCACTTCCTAGGTTATTTCATTCATCCATTTAGCATTTATGAAAACATTCATACTTGTGTTCCTCTGAAGTGTGAGTGGTGAAAAACATCATAGGATCAGAAGGTCATTCATCTAGAACTGCAAGGGATCTCAAAGATTATGAGTCTAATAATACCCTTGTTTGACATGTGGGGAGATGGGAGGCCCTTAAAGCATCATAATCCCCTCATTTTATAGATGAAGAGAATGAAGTCCAGGGAAGTTATAACTTGCCTAAATCAATCAATCAATCAGTGAAACAAGGACTTACTATATACTCAGGCACTGGTGCATATGTATATAAGGGAATGCATAACAAGAAATATAGTATGGAAAAGGTACAAAATCTGGATGAAAGGACAAAAACAGGCTTATGTGATTCAAAGAATCAGAGAAATGCCATGTGTTCAGTGTGCTTGAATCTTAGCAAAGCATTGGCCCTTTCTCGTAAGCAATCTTGTGGATAAAATGGAAGGTTGTAGACGGCATTATAGGAGAATCAGGTGAATTTGGGATTGTTTGAATAACTAGACCTAATGAATATTGATGTGACTTCAGAGGAGGGTCTCCAGTGCATTGTTGAAGGACTTTGTCTTTAGTTCTAACAAGTTAAATATTTAATTGCTTCCTTACATGAAGACAGGTGCTAAGACTCAAGACTTACAAGATTTGTAGATGACATAAACCTGGATGTTGAGGACAATGGAATAGTGCAACCTGTCCCTCTCCCTGCCTCAACTTCTTAACATTTGAAACAATTCATACCTAGGCAAGAAACTCTTGCTACAACATCATCAAGCTAGTGGTCATTCACCCTCTACTTGAAGGGAGAGTTCTCTTCCTCATGAAGCAGCTCTTGTTCATTTTGTTTTACAGATGAAGAACCTGAGGGGGCTAAAGTAACTAGCTCATGGTCACATTAAGTGTCATGAACAGGGACTCAAGGCCAGGTCTGAATAAGGTGAAAACCCTTCTCTCACTATAGTACATTGAAGATGTTCCTGTGCCCCTGGTTTGGGGACCTGAGTTACTGAGAGCTGTTGCCTAGAAGGGGAATGGGCTACATTGAACTGTATAGACTAGATGTCTTGTGCTTTGGATGCCAAAGATTGGAACTTTGGTACAGTGGGATTAGGGTCCAAGATATTCCTACCTCCCTCCCACCTCCGACTGCCAGCTAGTTTTGTTGATCTTCGTTGATCTCTAAGAACTGAATTAGGTTAGGGCCAGAAAATGGCCCAAGTCATTTAGTTGGGTAACAAGTATTAAGTGCTTACTATGTTCTGGGGATACAAATACAAAAAAAGGAAGGTCAATCTTTGCCCTCAGAGAGCTTTCAGTCTAATGGGAGGAAGAGAGTACACAAAATGAAGTTTAAAAGGAGATGGAGAGAAGAACAAAGAAATGTACCTGGTTTGGAAATTAAGAAATGACTGTCCTAGGTTGTTCTTTTTTTTTTGTTTTGCAAGGCAATGGGGTTAAGTGGCTTGCCCAAGGCCACAGGGCTAGGTAATTATTAAGTATCTGAGTTCGAATTTGAACTCAGGTCCTCCTGACTCCAGGGCCAGTGCTCTATTCACTGAGTCACCTAGCTTCCCCATGAGTTGTTCTTGAATAGAGGTATGGGGAGCAGCTTTACCATCCACAATCCATTCAGAGGGGTCCCAGGAATAAAGGGTACAGATGAGGCATCACATCAGCTTTTCTGGGATTTTGCTGACTAGTGCGATTACTTCATCTTCTCTCTCTTACTTACTGTTTACATGATCTAGACAAAATAGACCTGTCCTTATTCCCTAGACACTAACCATTATGGACATAACACCCAATGGTCAAGGCCCAGCTCCAATCATAAATGCCTCTAGGAAGCCTTCCCTGATTTTCCTGGCTAGAAGGGACCTCTCTCTCTCTCTCTCTCTCTCTCTCTCTCTCTCTCTCTCTCTCTCTCTCTCTCTTCTGAATTCCCATTGGACTGATCTTGTTACTCTTTTAGGATCCTAGTCACACAAGATTATAGAATTTAGAGCTATAAAGGACCTTAGAAATCATTTAGATCATCATTATCTAAAAGATGAGGAAACTGAGCTCCTCAAAGAGGAAACTGGGAAAGACCAGCCTAAGGTCAACAAGTGGCTCCAATGAAGTAACATCGTCTAAGAAAGAAGATAATTCTGGAGGAATGGGAGATGCTCAAGAATGAAGTAAGACGCCAGTGTGGAGGAAAAATTTGAAGAAATCATATGATTGCATAGGGGAAACTCCTTAGGCAACTTAAAATTTTTTTGAGTTTTCTTTCTTTTTTACTTAAAGATTTTATTTATTTTGAGTTTTACAATTTTTCACCTACAGAAGGCAATTTGCCAGTCTTTACATTGGTTCCATGGTATACACTGATCCAAATTGAATGTGATGAGAGAGAAATCATATTCTTAAGGAAGAAACAAAGTATAAGAGATAGCAAGATCAGGCAATAAGATATCAGCTTTTCTTCTAAATTAAAGGTAATAGTCCTTGGTCTTTGTTCAAACTCCATGGTTCTTTCTCTGGATACAGATGATATTCTCCATCACAGACAGCTCCAAATTGTCCCTGATTGTTGCGCTGATGGAATGAGCGAATCCATCAAGGTGATCATTGCTCCCATGTTGCTGTCAGGGTGTACAGTGTTCTTCTGGTTCTGCTCATCTCACTCAGCATCAGTTCATGCAAATCCCTCCAGTAAGCCTTTATTCTTTGCCAAAAATTATTCTGTGTCCTGGACTAATTAGAAAGGCAAGAAGAGTTCCTTCCTTTTTGAATTTCACATTCTAATGATGAGGTAATATATTAAAAACATGTGCATTTTAAAATGTTAAGTAATAAATTTAAATACATTTAAATTTTAAGAAATTAACATTGATTAATTAAAACAAGTAAATTGCAAATGATATAAACTATTAGATAAATTATATATATATATAAACATATATACAAGAAATATATAGAGTAGATAGGATATAATTTCAAAGGAGGTGAGATTTGAACTATGTTTTGAAGAAGGTTAGGAGAGCTAAGAGGTTGAGATAAAGAGGGAGTGCATGCCAGGCAGGGGGCATGGATAATACAAGAGCACAGAGTCAGGAACTCTGAGTCACTTATGAGGTCCACCTAATTGGATCACAAAATGCATAGAGAGAAATAAAGTGGATGGAGAATGAGAAGGCAGAAAGGGGTTCCAGGCCTTTAAATGCCTAAAGTAACCAAAGCTGGTTTCTAAACTAATTATTTTCATCTTGGCCTTTTTATTTTATTACACATGCTTAACACTGCAATACATTATGACCAAATTTTCTTTGAAATTATATTCTCATCTGTTTTGAGTGTACCGTGAAGACCACTTTACCAACCCTTTTCCTTGCCTCTCCAAGGAATATCTGTGATCCATACTTTGGCTATAATATCCTTCTTTCTTTTGGTTTTGCTTATATCAAGAATATCAAAGTTAATAGATTCAATTTCTATAGCAATATAACCAGTCATTGGTCATTGGGAAAAATTTTCAAATTTGAAGTATTATCAGCCTTCTAAAGTGCATTGGTACTCTAAAAATAGGGATTCTTAACTTACCCTGTTCTTCTTTTTGTCAATTCAACTATTATCACCACTACAGGAAGGGAGGGGAACCATCCATGACTGAAGGCCATTTTGTCATCTTTTTCTTCATGTACTGTCATCATCAATCAAAATTTCATTACCTTGTGGTCAGTCAGAGCTATACCACAGATATTGTATTAGGACTTTGTGAAGGAGAGAGTGAAGTTAAAAGAAAGGAGGGGAAAAAAATCAGGGGAAAGTGCCAAAAGAGATAGCAAAGAATAAAATAAGGAATATATGTAGAGGAGATAGAATTGGCAAACAGAAGGGCTATTTTCCTCTGAGACTGGAAAAAAGGAGTAGATGAGTGATGATATTAGGATATGATGTGTGGAGTGGGGCGGATAAAGAAGACTGAGACAGATGACCTCAACTTGGATTTTTCTTCCAGTAAAGTATGGGCTCCTCAAAGGGCAACTAGGTGGTACAATGGATTTAACATTGATCTTGGAATCAGGAAGATGCCTCTTTATGAGTTCAAATCCTGTCTCTCTAGCTATGACCCTGGGCAAGTTTGCCCCAGTTTCCTCATCTGTTAAGTGAGATGAAGGAAATGGCAAACCACTCCAGTGTCTTTGGCATAAAAACCCCTAATGGGGTCACCAAGAGTAAGTTATAACTGAAATAACTGAAAATGATGGAGTCCTTTGCCCAGAGAGAGGGAGATGATGATGCTCATTTTCTGACTGGAAAATCAAGATGCAGACACCTGGAAAACAAGACAGGAGATTAATAGCAATTCTGAACAACCAATGTTGGCTCCAACACTTTGAAGGTGGGACTCACACCCACCCAGTTATCTTCCATATATCTATCCACATGTTTATCTATATATATATTCAACTGCCCTTCCATAGTTTAGCTAACATTTTGCTTTCCTGCTTTTCCTCTCTCTATCACCTTCATTCATTGGTTAAGAGCCTATCTCTTATTGCCACTGGAGATACAAAGACAAAAATGAAATTGTTCCTGCCCTCAAGGAGTTTATGCTTTCTACTGGTTCTTCAAAAGTAAAGAGCATTTCCTGATTCTCTGTGCTAGACAGGAAGACTGTTCAGTGGTGCAGTAGGGAAAAATCATACCAGCTAGTTAGTGGAAAGTTTAAACTTGATAACAAAAATACCTTGGTAATTCTGAAAGGTATCTAGGGATGGATGTTTGAGAAAGTAGTGAGCTCCCCTTTCCTGTGAGTCTTCAAGTAGAACCTGGATGAATACAGTCTTAGGTTTCTTTTCATTTTATGTGCTTAGCACAGTATCTAGTATATAATAGGTGATTAAAAATGATTGTTAGTAGATAGAGCACTGGCCCTGGAGTCAGGAGGACCCGAGTTCAAATCCAACTTCAGACACTTAATAATTACCCAGCTTTGTGATCTTGGGCAAGTCACTTAATCCCCTTGCTTTAAGTATATAAAAAAATGATTGTTGGCTATTGGCTGTTGTTAGTATAGATAAGAATTTTTATGTCTTCATTGGGTGAGATGATCCCCTGCCAGCTCTGAGAGTCTATGATTCAGAAGTAGGGGTCATCCCCCTTTTTAAGAAAGAATGGTCTGGGGTGGCTAGGTGGCATAGTGGATAAAGCACCGGCCTTGGAGTCAGGAGTACCTGGGTTCAAATCCGGTCTCAGACACTTAATAATTACCTAGCTTTGTGGCCTTGGGCAAGCCACTTAACCCCATTTGCCTTGCAAAAACCTAAAAAAAAACAAAAACCAAAAAAAAGAATGGTCATTTTTTTTCTGATGTGAAAGGCCCTTGTTTATCCTGGGACTACAGAATCTCAACCTTCTCTATGAGTTGTCATCCAGCTCATACTTGAAGGAGGAGTGACAAAAAGAAAGAAGTGCTGTTTTGGGTTAGAGACCTTGGGCTGCCATTTTTCTTCAGCTACTCTTTACAAAGGTTCCTTGGACAGATCCTTGCCGTTCTTTGGCCTCAAGTTCCACCACCATGAATAAAAAAGTTAACTAGGGATAAAGTTTCTTTTAGTCATAAGTTTTACAAACCTCTAGTGACAGGGAATGTTAACATTTATTAATCTCCTTCTGTGTTCAGAGCCCTACATTGAGAGACAGGAGTCCAGAATCTCAGAAATCACAGTCTCTGTCCTCATGGGCAGGTCTAGTAGGGAGACAGGACACAAATATAGGTAACTGGTTTGAAATAATACCTTACATGTGGGTTACAGTAGTTAGCATTTATTTAGTACCTTATGTATATTAATAATAGCAATACCTAACATTTATATAGCATCTATTATGCACCATGTACCAAGCACATGTACCAAGTGCTTGATACATATCTCATATGATCTCACAGGAATGTAGGTCCTATTATTATTATCCCCTATTTTATGAAAGAGGAAAGTAAGCTTGAGAGAAGTTTAAGTGACTTTTTTTTAGATTTTTGCAAGGCAAATGGGGTTAAGTGGCTTGCCCAAAGCCACACAGCTAGGTAATTATTAAATGTCTGAGACCGGATTTGAATCCAGGTACTCCTGACTCCAAGGCTGGTGCTTTATCCACTATGCCACCTCACCACCCCCTTAAGTGACTTTTAAAAAAGATTTTATTTATTATGTGTTTTACAATTTTTCTCCCATCTTACTTCCCTCCCCCCCCACCAACAGAAGGCAATTTTCCAGTTTTTACGTTGTTTCCATGGTATACGTTGATCCAAATTGAATGTGATGAGAGAGAAATCTTATCGTCAAAAGTACAAGAGATAGCAAGATAAGGCAACAAGATATCAGTTTTTTTTTCCTAAATTAAAGGTAATAGTCCTTGGTCTTTGTTCAAACTTCACAGTTCTTTCTCTGGATACAGATGGTATTCTCTATTGCAGAGAGCTACACAATGTCCCTGATTGCTGATCTGATGGAATGAGTGTGTCATTGCCCCCATGTTGCTGTTAGGGTGTACAGTGTTTTTCTGGTTCTGCTCATCTCACTCAGCATCAGTTCATGCAGATCCCTCCAGGCTTCCCTGAATTCCTATCCCTCCTGGTTTCTATTAGAACAATAGCATTCTATGACATACATATACCACAGTTTGCTAAGCCATTCCCCAATTGAAGGACATTTACTTGATTTCCAATTCTTTGCCACCACAAACAGGGCTGCTATGAATATTTTTGTACAAGTAATGTTTTTACCCGTTTTCATCATCTCTTCAGGGTATAGACCCAGTAGTGGTATTGCTGGGTCAAAGGGTATGCACATTTTTGTTGCTCTTTGGGCATAGCTCCAAATTGCTCTCCAAAAAGGTTGGATGAGTTCACAGCTCCACCAACAATGCAATAGTGTCCCAGATTTTCCACAACCCTTCCAACAATGATCATTATCCTTTCTGGTCATATTGGCCAGTCTGAGAGGTGTGAGATGGTACCTCAGAGAAGCTTTAATTTGCATTTCTCTAATAGGTAATGATTTAGATCAACTTTTCATATGAGTATTAATTGCTTTGATCTCCTCATCTGTAAATTGCCTTTGCATATCCTTTGACCATTTGTCAATTGGGGAATGGCTTTTTAAAAAAAAAATTTGACTCAGTTCGCTGTATATTTTAGAAATGAGTCCTTTGTCAGAAACATTAGTTATAAAGATTGTTTCCCGGTTTACATTTCTTTTGATCTTGGTTATAAAGGTTTTGTCTGTGCAAAAGCTTTTTAATTTAATGTAATTGAAATCATCTAGTTTGTTATTAGTGATGCTCTCTATCTCTTCCTTAGTCATAAACTGCTTTCCTTTCCATAGATCTGACAGGTAAACTATTCCTTTCTCTTCTAGTTTGCTTATAGTATTGTTTTTTATGTCTAAGTCCTGTATCCATTTGGATGTTATGTTGGTAAAGGGTATGAGGTCTAATCTAAGTTTCTTCCATACTAACTTCCAATTTTCCCAGCAGTTTTTATCAAAGAAAGAGTTTTTATTGAAGAAAGAGTTCTTATCCCGATAACTGGACTCTTTGGGTTTATCAAACAGCAGATTACTATAATTGCTTCCTGCTATTGCATCTAGTCTATTCCACTGGTCCACCACTCTATTTCTTAGCCAATAACAGACAGTTTTGAGGACTGATGCTTTATAATATAATTTTAGATCAGGTAGGGTTAAGCCACTTTTTTTGCACTCTTTTCCATTAAATCCCTGGAAATTCTTGATTTTTTATTTCTCCATATGAATTTACTTACAACTTTTTCTAACACAATAAAGTAATTTTTGGAATTTTGATTGGTAGGGCACTAAACAGGTAGTTTAGTTTTGGTAGAATTGTCATTTTTATTATATTAGCTCTACCTATCCATGAGCAGTTGATGTTTGCCCAGTTATTTAAATCTGTTTTGTGTGTGTGTGTGTGTGTGTGTATGTGTGTGAGAAGTGTTTTCTAATTGTTTTTGAAAAGTTTTTGAGTCTGCCTTGGCAAATAGACTCCCAGATAGTTTATATTATCTGAGGTTACTTTGAATGGGATTTCTCTTTTTTGCTCTTCCTGCTGTATCTTGCTAGTCATATATATAGAAAAGTTGAGGATTCATGAGGGTTTATTTTATGTCCTGCAACTTTGCTAAAATTGCTAATTGTTTCCAGTAGTTTTTTGGATGATTTCTTAGGATTCTCTAGGTATACCATCATGTCATCTGCAAAGAGTAAGAGTTTTGTCTCTTCCTTCCCAATTCTAATTCCTTCCATTTCTTTTTCTTCTCTAATTGCTGATGCTAACATTTCTAATATGATATTGAACAGTAGTGGTGATAATGGGCATCCTTGTTTCACCCCTAATTTTATTGGGAATGCCTCTAGCCTCTCCTCATTGAATATAATGCTTGTTGATGGTTTCAGATAGATACTGCTTATTATTCTAAGGAACGGTCCATTTATTCCTACACTCTCTAGTGTTTTTAGTAGCAATGGATGCTGTATTTTGTCAAAAGCTTTTTCAGCATCTATTGATTTGATTATATAATTTCTGATAGGTTTGTTGCTGATATAATTGATTATACTAACAGTTTTCCTAATATTGAACCAACCCTGCATTCCTGGGATGAATCCTACTTGGTCAAAATGTATTACCCTAGTGATAATTTGTAATAATTTTGTTAAGATTTTATTTAAAATTTTTGCATCTATATTCATCATGGAGATAGGTCTATAATTTTCTCTTTCAGAGCAGCTAGGTGGCACAGTGGATAGAGCACCAGCCCTGGAGTCAGGAGTACCTGAGTTCAAATCTGACCTCAGACACTTAATAATTACTTAGCTGTGTGGCCTTGGGCAAGCCACTTAACCCCATTTGCCTTGCAAAAACCTAAAAAATAAAACAACCCCCCCCCCAAAACATATAATGTTCTTTCTCTGTTTTAACTCTTCCTGGTTTACATATCAGCACCCTATTGGTGTCATATGAAGAGTTAGGCAGAGTTCCATCTTTCCCTATTTTTCCAAAGAGTTTGTATATAATTGGAACCAATTGTTCCTTAAATGTTTTGTAGAGTGCACTTGTGAATCCATCAGGCCCTGGAGATTTTTTCTTAGGGGGTTTAATGATGGCTTTTTGAATTTCTTTTTCTGAGATAGAGTTGTTTAGGCATTTAATCTCCTCTTCATTTAACCTGGGAAACTTATATTTTTATAAAGATTTGTCCATTTCACTTAGATTGTCAAATTTATTGGCATAGAGTTGGGTAAAATAATTCCAAATTATTACTTTAATTTCCTCTTCATTGGTGGTGAGTTCACCTTTTTCATTTATGATACTAGCAATTTGGTTTTCTTCTTTCTTTTTTTTATTTAAGGCAAACGGGGTTAAGTCACTTGCTCAAGGCCATACAGCTAGGTAATTATTAAGTGTCTGAGGCTGGATTTGAACTCAGGTACTCCTGACTTTTTTTCCCTCTTCAATGTTTTCAGGTTTTCAGGTTGCCCCCTCCTTAATCTATTCTCGAGGTCAGTGGTTTTGCTGATGAGGTATTTTACATCTATTTTTTAAATTTTTTTAGTTTTGTTTAACAGTCTCTTGCTGTGTCATGAAATCATTAGTTTCCACAGACTCCATTTTTTTTTTTGAGAGGAGTTTTCTTCATTTATCTTTTGCAACTCCTTTTCCAATTGGTCAATTCTATTTTTGAAAGAGCTTTCCATTTGACCAATTGAGGTTTTGAGAGAATTATTTTCTTTTTGAATTTTCCCAATTGAGTATCTGAGAGAGTTATTCTCATTTTTATTTGTCCAATTGAGGATCTGAGAGAATTAGTCTCATTTTGTATTTATCCAATTGTAGTTTCCAATGATTTATTTTCTTGTTGCAAGATGTTAATCTTCTCTTGGTTTTCTTTTCCCAGATTTTCCAATTGATTTTTAAACTCCTTCCTTATTTTTTCAAGGAAGTCTTTCTATGCTGGAGACCACATCATACTCTCCTCAGAGGTTCTAGGTCTCTCTGAGTTAGAGTCTTTTCCTTCCAAGAATTTTTCTATGGATCCACCTTTCTGCTGACCTTTCTTCATTTTGCTAAGACTTTGAGTTGGGGAGGGGCTGGTTTACAGAGGTTTGGTGTTGGTATTCCTAGAGGCTTTATTCACTGACTTCAATATCTCCAACTGGCCAGTAGGGGGTGCTAGATTTGCTCATTGAGTGTAATTTATCAGCCAGTAGGGGGTGCTGGTTGCTTTCTCTGGAGTATCTGTGACCTTGCTTGAGGCCTTCTCCCTTGGCCTGGAGGGAGTGACCGAAGCTGTTAAATACTTTTGTCTTTGCCCTTTGTCTTTACTTTTGTCTTTTGTGCTTTACCCTGAGTCTTCCTATTGCCAGGTGAGGTGCTTCTTCTGCTCACACACCAGTACCTGGGGTAGAAGGTCTGTAATTGTGTTTGTTCTGGGAAGAGGTTTCAGCTGAAATGGAGGCCAGGAGCCCAGGGATGATATCCTGATGCCCACAGCTCTCCTGCACCAGAACTCTCCCCCCAGCCTTTCTGGCAAGCTCCCAAGGGTCAGTGCCAACACCAATGTCTCTGCTCCCTTGTTGACCCAAACTCCCATGGTCGACCAGGCTCTAGCCCCGTTGATCAAGCAGGTCTGGCTCTGGGGCCCTCAGGCTCCTGGGGCTCCAACCCTGCCTCTCATCAAGTTGATCCGAGGCTGATCCGCCCTCTGTGATTTACTCATGACTGCAGAATACAAATCCTGAGGTAGATGTTCTTTCTCCTGGCTTTTATTTCTGGGTTTTGTGGATCAGATTTCTGCTAAGAGGTTTGTTTCATATCATATCTGGGCAAAGATCAGGAGACTTTAGGACCGTGCCTATTTTCCCTCCACCATCTTCGCTGGAAATGTTAAGTAACTTTCCCAGAATCACCCAGATGGTAAATGTTTGAAGTAGGATTCAAATTGATGTCTTCCTGACTCCAAGCCCAGAGTTCTACCCATTGAATGACCTAGATTCCCATGAGAAAGTTCTATGGGAGGTTTAAGGTTCTATTGATCAGAGGGAGAGGGATCATGAAGAGGTGGCAGGCATTGCCCACCCCTAGTCAGATCCCTCCATCGTGAGTCAGATTTGGTCTTCATCAGGTCGATACCCTCCTTGCTGTCTCTATCCCTGCTCCTGTGCCTCAGGGAAGCTCAGGCAGGACTCTGCAGAAGGTTAGCTTCAATTCTTATTTGCTCCCAGAACCCCTGTACCTTCTTGGCTTTTCTATTGATTGATCTGGCCTGGGGCCTCAGTCTCAACTGAAGCAAGTCGTCTGCCTGGCACTGACTCTTGACACCTAGCTGGAGCTCCTTTGCTTCTGAACCCAGGGCCCTCACCTTACATAGATTTCTGGATGCTCTTTGATCTCCAAACTTCAGCAAGAAGCACAGAGCTTCCTTTTTGGCTATTCAAAGAATTACAAGAATGAAGGTTCCAGTCTTACCTAAAGTTTCTGTCTCTCCCCACCCCTCCCTGAAGATCACAGAGCCCTCTACACAGTAGACTCATAATTAGTGTTGTTAATTTAAATTGGACTTTTTTCTTAATTTAAATTTTTAGTTCCAAATTCTCTCCTTCTACTCTCTCTCCAACCATTGAGATGACGAGAAAGCATACCTTTATGCATATGAAGCAAATTAGACTTTTAAATATGGGTAGAAATGCAACAAGTTGGTTGTGGAAGGCATCCCAGTCTTAGGGAATGGGGTGAGCAAAGGTGATGAGAAGGAAGGTTGATTCCAGATTTGAAGGGTTTTGAATATCAAACTAAGTTCTTTCTTTAGAGGCATTAGATTTTAAGGGAGTTGGGCAGAAAAACTGATATAACCATATCTCTGTATATGAAATATGATACTGGTGACCGATGCTGGCAGGGTTGAAAAAAGAGGCAGGAGGTTAGTGTGGACAAGTACTATCAAGAAGATCCTAGGGTGATGACCAAACCAGTAGAGAGGAGGGTATGGAGCCTAAGTTCTTCCATATTTATTTGGCAGCCTTAGGAATCCAAAGCTTGGGACTGATGTATCCAATCAGGACAACTTCAGAATATTGACATCTTATTGGCTTCTTATGTCCCTACCCAGAGTTCATCCATTTATTCACTCAGCAGTCATTTATCTATCTATCTATCTATCTATCTATCTATCTATCTATCTATCTATCTATCTATTTGACTGAGCAGCCCTCTTTTTAATTTGTTTTGAATTTTACAGTTTTCCTCCTAATCTTGCTTACCTCCCCCACCCCCACAGAAGGCAGTCTGTTAGTCTTTACATTGTTTCCATGGTATACATTGATCTAAGTTGAATGTGATGAGAGAGAAATCATATCCTTATGGAAGAAAAATAAGGTATAAGAGATAGCAAAATTACATAAGATAATTTTTATAAAAATCAAAGGTAATAGTTTTTGGTTTTTGTTCAAACTCCACAATTCTTTCTCTGGATAAAAATAGTATTCTCCATCACAGATACCCCAAAATTGTGCCTGATTTTTGCACTGATGGAATGCGCAAGTCCATTAAGGTTGATTATCACGCCCCATGTTGCTATTAGGGTATACAATTCAACAGTTGTGTGGGATAAATGCCACTTAAATATATTTCGGAGATCTCTCAAAGTATGAAGAGAAGGCTTTATTCATTTCTCGAGAAAGGGCCACACTCAATTAGAGAGATTGAGGCAAAAGCAAAAGGCCCAAGAATCACATTTATCCTAACTCACCCCCCCCCCAACTGACCCACCCTTGTTAATGAGGAATGTGGTCTTACAATGTAAACATGAAAACTACCCTAGGGAAAGGGGCATAGAATTCAAAGAAAGCAAACTAATCTAGGGAAAAGAACATAAAATTCGAACCAAACCAGATTATCTCTTTAGTCCCAGGAATTGAATGATTCTCTAGACATCAACAGATAAGATGAAGTCAGTTGACTCCTCACCAATACCCCAGGAGTTTGCTTTGTCAAGAAGGGGCACATAGCTAACCAGATTCAATCTATAATATTTTACTGAAGAAATCTCAGACTTTATTCCACTCAACAGTCATTTATTAATCACCTACTATTTGCCATATATTGTGCTTGGCACTAAATATACTAAATAAAAATAAACTCTTATCTCTCAATGAGTTTCTATTGTAAGACAGGAGACAGCATCTATATCTGTGTCTATGTCTATATCTATCTATCTATCTATCTACCTATGAGAAACTGAATGGTGGGGAGGTAGGGAAAGCGGGGAACAGGAAAACAATCAATCTAGAAGCTGAAACTTGCTCTGAGTCTTGAAGGAATGTATAACTCTTAAGTGACACAACGAGATGCCATATAAAGGAAACACATTTAGGAATTGCCAGACAAACCTCTTCTTTCATTAAAGAGCTGAATTTTATTAATAACACTGTAATAAAAGGGAGCATCAAGATTCACCTAATCCCTTGCTTCCCCATATCTTGATGTTAGTTCTTGGCTGCTGCTTCTCTCAAAATTCATATGAATGTTCCTCTTCTTTCTCTAAGAGGCATTGTTGCTCATCAGACTCCTTCTCTGGATAGGAGGTTCCATCTCTGAATTTTCAAACTTTGGGCAACTTGTGAGACAGAACAATGCAAGAGCTTCCCTTCTCAGACTTGGTTAAATTCTGGTGTGCTACTGTTGAAGCAATCCTTTTCTTCTACCTAGAAGCCAGGAGTTTAGGAATGATACTGACCATAATGATCTGATGATCTCAAGGACCCCTCACCCCATTATTGTTGTCTTTTGGACTGTGGAAGTCAACTCTTAGGCCTCTGATTTCTGACTTGTGCTCAGGAAGGGGAGAAAAAGAGAAAAGTTATCTAAGAATTTGAAAAATATCTGATCAGGTTACTCATAAATTACAACAATTCCTCTCTCCCTCTCCTGCTCCCCAGCCCCCTCCCAAGTTATGTAATTATCTTGAAAGAAGGGTAAAGGTGACAAAGGAGTGAAAAAAAAAGAATGATTTTCATAATCTGGCACAAAGGGTAATTCCTCCACTCTGGACAAAGTCTGTTGTAATTCAATCATTCATTCCTGACTGTGACTTTGGGAACCTAGTCCATCAGGTTTTCTTTGTAGAGGTTCTGGGGTGGTTTGCCATTTCTTGCTTCACTGGATTAGGGCAATTAGTAATTAAGTGACTTGCCTACAATCATGTAGCTAGTAAGTATCTGAGGTTACATTTGAACTCAGGTCATCCTTACTCTAGGGTTCAGTGTTGTATCCACTGAGTTACCAAACTATCTCTTCATCAGTCTAAGTCAATCCATTTGATGACTGAATTTCCCTAATTAATGTTCTTTAAACTCTTCCCTCCCCCACCTCCCAAATTTATAGTTGCAGCAAATCTAACCACTCTCTCTGATAGCTCTCTGAGGGACCTGGGAAAGCTCCAGCATCACGAAATCTACCTAGTGCTCCAGGTGCCTTCTTCATTGAGAGTTCCTCATTGAGACACAATCAAAACCCAGTCTTTTGTGAGGGTGCTGAGGTTTCAAGGTTAGGAAGGTGCTGAACTCATAAAGACCCCTACCTTATATTTCCGCAAAGCCAACAAACTAACCTTTGGAAAATCACTCCGAAAAGCTTATTTTTGCCTTGGTTCTTGCAAAGGCTATTTTTCAATCCACAACCAATAATTAGGAAAGAAAAGTAAAAATAAGTAATAGTAGAATGGTCAACTAACAAGAAAGGAAAAATAGGCAGGATAAGAGGGAAAAGCCCCCATTCTTTCCTTCCATAATGAAAAGGAGTCAGCCAATAAATTTTTCTTTCTTAAACATGCGATATGTTTGTCACTTTGCTAAATGCTAGGAAATACAAAAAGAGGCAAAAGACAGTCTCTATCCTCAAGGAGTTTCTAGTCTAATGGGGGAAGACAACAGGCACACAACTATGTACAAACTATAGAGAGGATAAATCAATAAATAAATAACCAACCCCTCTCTCAACTTTAGTTTCCTTATATGTAAAATGGGATAAGAAGCATCTATTTCCATAGGATTATAAGGATCAATTGAGACAACATTATAGAAGCCTAAACTGGCAGCTGTTATTAGTATTGAATAAATAAGTCAGTTGATCAATCCAGGAGGTCCTAAGTTTCTATCAGTACTGAGACTGAACCAGGAGCAGGGGACACAGAGAACCCTTGCATCTACTCTTGTTGCCCTTTCAGTGACTGAGAGATGTAATCTGGTGAGATTGCAATGACTAATTCCACAGATTAACTCACCCATTCAGCTCTTAGACACACTGGGTGTCACCTATGGGTGGTTCTATTGCGGTATCAGACGGCAGAAGAATTAAAGGTAACAGCAACTTGGGCATAGAAATTCCCCTGTGCTTTTCCCTGGTGGTTCTCTGGGTTCATGGCAGTTCTGCAAATCTATGATCCTGACTACATGAAAATTCTACTGGGCAGATCAGGTAAGAAGAGCACCCCTCCATGGCCTCTACTCCTTGTGGGGGGTATCCTCTCATTTCCTTTCCCTTAGGCATCCTCCTCAAAGAATCCATCTGGAATCCCCTAATAATTTTCTGCTTAATCTCCATTACTCTACCCCCTCTGATTTTCTTCTACTGCACAATCCTTCCCAGCCTTACAGGTAATTACCCCAAGAATTGGTCCTGTCTGCCCCAGAGAGTTTCTATAAAAAAAGGGGAGTTTGGAATGGGCTGCCTTTGGGATCAAGTGTACCCCTTTTTCTGTGTTTCAAATCCAAAAGCTAATTCACTCTACAGATTCTTGGTCCCCTGGATCAGCATGTTCAATTCCCTCCAAGAGTTTAAGGACCTCCCACTTGCTACTCTGTGTTCCTTATTCTTCTCCTATATCATCCTCTACCCCCTGCCACCATCTTGCCCTGGTCTCTCATTCAGCCTTGCTGGATTGTTGTCCCATTCTCCTAACCAATCTCCCTGCCTGCTGCCTGTCCTCTCTCCAATCCTGCTTCCCCTTGCTCAGAAGCCTTCCTTGGCTCCCCACTGAGGATTTGTGAAGATGCTATGAGACAATATTTGTATGGTGCCTGACATATGATAAGGCACTTGATAAATGGCTTGTTTCTTCTCTCTGCCCTCCTCACTCCAGGGTAAAGTTCACATTTCCCAGACCTCCCATAGAATCCAGCCCTAACATCCTTTCTATCTCATATAGTCCAATTCTCCCTCTCACATACTCTACTACTCCAGTCATATGACCCCTTTCATTATCCCTTGGACAGCACTTGGATTTTCTCATTAAAGTAGTTATATCCATCCCTTTTCCTGAAATATTATTTATTCTTCTCCTCCTCTCCATCCCCTGCCCAATCCCACATCTCTAGTTGCAGAAGACACAATTCTTTTATTTAATCATTTATTTATTCTACAAGTATAACCTGGGCTCCTATGATGTTCAAGATGGGCAGGGGGCATGTATGTGTGTATGTACATTGTGTGTATGTGTGTGTGTGTGTATGTGTGCGTGTGTGTGTGTATGGAAATACTCATGGTTTCATTTCAATTTCTTAGAGAAATCACAGTTTCTTAGAAAAGATATGGGATGTATCATGATCCATGTTAGGTAGAATGTAGGAAGAGCTGAAGGAGAGTGTTGGATAGGCATAGAGGATAAGAGGAATCAGGGAATGGAGCCTCTTGCAGGCAGGTCACATGATACCTGGTCCTTGGATGGTAGGTAGAATTTTAACAGAGATGGGAAGAAGGTATTCCAAGTTTATAGAATAGTGTCAGTGATAGGAACATGTTCATTTTTCTTTGGAGAATCTTCCCATGTGTTCCCTCTCCTCAGGCCATGGGCCACCAAGACACTTGGGGCCCTCTCCATGCCTAATCTTTGACCTTTTGTCTATATCTTCTGGGCTCAGGGAAAGAACTACTGATCCTGAATGGGCCAGTCTGGTTCCAGCACAGGTGGCTTCTAATGCCCACCTTCCATCATGACATCCTGAAGCCTTATGTGGCATTAATGGCTTACTCTGTCCAAGTGAGTCTCCTCCATGAGCATCCATGTGCACAGATGGGCATATATAGACCCTACTCATACTCACACATGCATGTATGCATGGCCCATGTCTTATGATACTTCATAGAATCCAAGAGCTGGAAGGGACCAGAGGCCAGCTAGCCCACCTCCCATATCTGTACTCAAAGTCCTGCTACAAAATCCATCAAGAGGCTCCCCAGCCTCTTCCACTTCCATTCGGGAGGGAGTGTTTTTTGACTTCCTCCTGAGCTCATCCACTACCCTTTGGAACTGCCACTGTATACCCTCAGAAAGTGTCTCCATGTAACACACCTCTGTGGTGGAGGAGCAGGGTTTTTGGGGGGTGGTCATTCCCCATCCCTTCTTCCTCAAATGATGCTTCTCATATTTTTTTGAACTTCTCTGGGTTTTAGGGAACTGTTCATGGATTGTCCCCAGTCCAGGGGAGAGGAAGGTTATGGGAGACAGAAAACAAGTGGGAGCTAGTGTCAATGCTTTTCTCCAGTTCCAAAAGACTCAATCAGAGGTGTTGACTCAATGGTACACACTCTGAGCCCTGAGCTGTCTCCCATTCCTCCTCATCTCTAGCTTTCTTGTGCTTTCAGCTAAATTCCCACTTTCTTTAGGAAACCTTTCTCAATCCCCTTAATGCTTTCCTTCTGTTAATTATCTCCAATTTATTCCATCTATTGCTTTTTTGTATGGAGTTGTCCACAGGTATGCTCCTTGAAAGCAGAGACTGGATTTTTTTTCCCCTTTGTGCTTAGAATACAATAGGTGCTTAATAAATCTTAGTGTGAGGAACTCCTCTCACAAAGGATGAGAACTGAGAAAAAACAATTCAATTTAACATTAAAGAGATTATTGATTACTTTGGAGAGATCATTTTCTGAGCTGAGTGTGGTAGGCATTGAAGCCTGGTTATAAGGGGTTTGAGAAGAGACTAGAAGATGAGACCTGGTCAGACACAAGCCTAAAAAAGATAACTTGATTAAAAGTATTTATAAAATGAGTAATCTATCCAAGGCCCAGAGATGGCTCCTTTATAATCTAGTCTGGGGAGGTCAAATGAACAAAAGCTTGATTCAAAGATCAAGGAACAAGACTAGCAATGACAGTGATTGTTCTCAGAGTGGGGTGATTTGCTTCAGGAGGTACTGTTCTTTCCTGGATGTCTAAAAGTAGAGAATGAATGATTAGATAAAGGCATCCTTGATTAGGTGTGGCTTGAACCAGATGCCTCTCTCAATTCTGACATTCCCTTTTTAATGACTCCCCTCTTCCCCTCTCCTCCCCAGTTCTTAGGGTCTGTGTCTCTGAGCTAATGAAAGGGACCAAGAACAAAAAAATCCTGACAAAGTATTATGAGGAACTTGAGGAAATGTAATCATTTTTTTTTCCCTGTGGGGCTGGATGGAGGATTTTTTGAGGAGACTTGTCATCTGAGCTGGGCTTGGAAGGAAACTTTGGAGTGGAATCCTTTCCAGGTCTGGTGAATGGTATCAGCACAATCCAGAGTCAGGTGAGGGTGGGACAGAGTAGAGTATGGAATATCCAGTTTTCTCAGAATGGAGAAAGGGGGAAAGGGGTTTATTTTCATGTGGCAGGGGAGCCATGCATGCTGAGAACCTGTGCTGCCTTCTGCTCCAGAATAAATGGGAGAAGTTCACCACTCAGGGCTACAGCCTAGTCTTTTTTTTTTTTTATTTTGGCAAGGCAAATGGGGTCAAGTGGCTTGCCCAAGGCCACACAGCTAGGTGATTATTAAGTGTCTGAGACTGGATTTGAACCCAGGTACTCCTGACTCCAAGGCCAGTGCTTTATCCACTACACCACCTAGCCACCCCTTACAGCCTAGTCTTTGAACATGTTAGCCTGATGACCTTGGACACCCTCATGAAATGTGCTTTCAGTCACCAGAGCAACTGCCAGATCAAGAGGTCAGTGATGGCCAAATTGGCCACTGTTACCAAATGAATGAAAAGAAAAACTTGCTAGAGTGAGACAAAATCGTACATTTATTCACGAACCTTGGAAGATACATCTTACGGGACACGGGTACCTCACCTAGGCATGAGACACGAATTAGTCTTGGAACTTCAGGTAATTTATGGTCTTCAGAAACTCTTTCCCCTCCCTCTTGGAAATTCATAGGCTCTCAGAGTTTGAGTTACAATCTAAGAGGTCCACCCATTCCATGACATGCCCCTAATATGATCCCCACATATGCTAATGAACCCCACACAGGGGGGTATGTGGGTTAAAATTCAATTACCTAATTGTGCAAACTCAATTGCATTAGGTCAAGATCTCTAGGGCACTCTTGACCAGTTGAGAACTGGTTTGGGGTTTGGTATCCCTGGAATGGGATTAGGAAAACTCTCCCAGTCTTGTGATTGGCTGGGCCATTCCCCCTTTGTAAGGGATTCCCTAAGGGCTCCCCTCCACACCCTGTGAAGACCAACACCCTACATTCCTCACAGCCACACTTCATAGGTACTAACAGATCCTGGTCACTGTTTTTTCTTCTTTTAAACTTCAGTTCACTCACCACCTCCTATGGGAAACCACCTGCTGCATCTCCCCCTGCCTTCTATGACCATGCTGTCCCTCTTCCTAAGCCACCCCTAGCCCACTCTAGCTTGAGTTTTCTTTGTTCAGGGCAAAGACTGGTTCATTTTTTGTTACCTTCATGCATATCCTTAGGACCTGGTGCATCACAAGCCCTTGATAAATGTCTCTTGAATTGAATTTCATCTTTGGGTAGTCAAGAGGTAGTGTGAGACAATGGCTTGAGCTGATCTTACAATCAGTAAGATATGAAATCAAGCCCAGCTTCTGACATGAAATGGTTGCCACCTCACCTCTCAATGCTCAGATTTGTCCAAATTTTAGTCAATGTGTTGACCTGCATTGGTAGAGGGACTTCCCACACTAGAGAATAGTTTGCAATGTCCATGAAATGATAATACTACTAATGGCTTGAATTTATATGAACTTTATATGTTACCTCATTTTATCATTCTAGGCCCAATCCCTGTTTCTGTTTCCTTGTCAGACAAAATGCTCTTTCCCAGTTCTGGCTGGCCTGGGTCCATAACCCTGCCTGCTTTCCTTCTTTGCTGCAGGAATGCTGACTACTATATCCAGGCTGTGTGGGAACAGACAAGTTTGATATTTGCTTGGATTCGATATGCCCTTTATCACAATGACCTCATCTACTGGTGCAGTCCCAAGGACTATCAGGCCTACTAATTTGCTCACCAGGCCCATGAGCACACAGGTACTGCTTGCTTCTGCCTGCTGTCTGCCAGGCAAAAGTAACTTGTTCTTTTAATAAAACATTGCAGGATCTCAGAAGGGGTAAGATTCCACCCAATGACAGAACCTCCTTCTCCAGTGTCCCTGGGAGGCTCTATTTGACTTTGGTGGGGACATCATGGGCTTCTAGGCTGTCCTATTGCTTATCATAATAATGTTTTTGTCCTTTATTTTTGAAGAAGACCGTGACATCAGGGAGGTGATGCCATGACAAACATATGAATTGGATTTGAGTGAGGGTGTACTGTCTCCCCCAGTAGCCAGATATGAAGCAGGATGACTGGAGATGACCCAAATGTGAGGCAGTTGGGGTTAAGTGACTTGCCCAAGATCACACAGCTAGTAAAAGTCAAGTGTCTGAGGCTGGATTCAAATTCTTGTCCTCCTGGCTCTAAGACCAGTGCTCTATCCATCTGGCTACCCCTATTGCTTATCATGAACTTCAATGAGGACTCCTCTGACATCTACTCAGTGTTCCTAGTTCTACATTCTAGGATCAAGAAGAATCTATAGCACAGACCTTTAGTTGGAGATCTAGACAGTCAGTGATCCTATTCTCCCTGAACCTTCTTTTCTCCAGAGTAAGCATCTGATGGCACTTGATCCTCTCATGATTTACTCAGTTTTTTATTTCCCCAGAGAGAATATCTTATTCTTCTCCTCCCCCCTTCCCCACTGAGCCCAATACAGGTCTGAACACACAGGAGACTCTGGAAAAGATTTATAGTCACAGAAATGAGGTTTGGTTCATCTGGTCATGAAAAATCTCCTAGAGTTGAGTGAGTGACTTTTGTCTGTCTCAGAAGGAAGAGCTCTCTTTAAATAATCAAATCTTCTGGGTTGTTGGTATTGGATGAACAGCAAACAATTTCTTGCTGATAACTAAAGTTGTTGCAGTATATAAAGTCTATGATTATGTGTAATTGTTTATTTGACTATGTCCTACACTGGTTCAAGAAGAGGTCAATGCCCACTTAAAGTCTATTCAGCTCTGAAATTCTATCATTCAGATACAACTATACTCAGTCATCACACAAATGGTGCATAATAAATACTTTTTGCAATGATACATTGATGGACACATCCAGCTTTACATAATTGTGTGACCAGAATCTCAAGCTCAGTGTCATAAGACTCTTCCCATTGGTGGGGACTGATTGATAAGTGCTCAGTTTCTGTAAGAGGGCAAGTACTTGGGAGAACATAGGGATTCTTGGTCTTCTAGCTTCTAATTTAGAAATACATCTGGTTTCAGATTTTTCTTTGGGGATCTCTCCACCCATGCCACTGAATTGGAGACTCTGGTTCCATTCGTCCACTGTTGTACACATATATTTATGAAGACACATACTTGCTCATACACTCAGACACACTCAACTCACATTAATAGGAATAAGCAAACAAAAATTAATTAAGCTTTTAATATTGGTCACAGAGCTAAACCTTTGACATTAAAAAGACAAGCAAACATTGTTCTTACTTTCAAGGAGAATATGCATTTGTAATGATGTACATGATATACATAGGATAAACAGGAAGTAATTTCAGTAATTTAGAATTTAGAATTCTAATCTCAAATATAATCTCTCTTGAACACACACACACACACACCCTGCACAATCTCACTCCTGACCCTTCTTAATGGAGGGGAGATGGAAGTGTGAGAGGTTATAGGAACATAGCTTGAGAAGGATAAGGGACTTTAGAAGTCATTGAATCCAACCTGCTCATTTTGCAGAAGAGGAAACTGAGACAGACGGGTAAAGTGACTTGTCCAGGGTCACACAGCTAGACCGTATCCAAAGCAGGATTGGGACTTAGTTCTTGATTTCAAGTCCAGGGCTCTCTTCACCATGGAAGAAGTTGTCTGTGGGTGTTGAAGGCTCACTCTTTCCTGAGGGCATTGAAGATTCACTATTTCCTGAGGGAGCTTGGTCTCAATAGTCCATGACCATGAAACACTTTCCTACAGATAAGGTGATTAGGAAAAGGAAGCAGCATCTTCAGCAGGAAGAAGGCTTGGAGGCTGTCTTGAAGAAATGATACTTGTATTTCCTGGATATCCTCCTTTGTGTAAAGGTGAGAGTTGGCCAAGCTGGTTGGCTGCCTCTTGGCAGGAGGAAAATAGTTCCCCATCCTTTCTTCCCTCTTATTTTTTGGTGCTTTTCCTTTTTCCCTATGTTGATGTCCCCAGAGACACTGGGACTAGATTGAGATTGTGTAACCCTATGGATGTATTCATCCTGATTTGGTGGTGGGACTGGAGGTGGGCTACAAGACCATTCTTTTTTTTTTTTTGGCAAGGCAATGGGGTTAAGTGTCACACAAGTACCCAAGGTCACACAATTATATGGGACCTTTAATAACTGATCTTAAGACAGTTATGATCTACCCTCTTAGGAACAGCCACTCACCATCATGAAGAGCTCCCAGGACCATGAGCTAATTTTAATACCTGAGTTCCCCTGACCACCAGGGGATTAATTTAGCTTAGGAAAGAAAAGAAACATGTGTACACTTGGGTGGTGATGCTAGCAGGACAACTAGCAGAGTTGTTTATTGATAATATCAGACGGTTCTTTATAGCAGGTAACCACAAAATTAGCATACAGGATAAAAAATGATGTTTCTAAAACTAGTGCAGGAAGTGACCTAGCAGGATGTAATCCAGGTCAAGAAGTTCAGGTATAGGACTATCATACAAGTGAGGCCATAGATAACACAGTTGTGTTATCATAGCAGAGTTCCAGGGAGAGCCTTCAGCTTGAGGGTCACCTAAGCCTGGGCTTTTAGTCATAACTGACTTTATAACCCAAACTCACCTGAGCAGCTCTCAACGCTTCCCCCTTTCCTGTTTATACAACAAATTCACAGTTGCCCCACGCGATGTTCAACCTGGGTTACACGATTCTGAATTCTATTGATAGCATATATAGTAGCTTTGGTTACAGAAAACAATACTTTGATTAAACTTGGAAAACAACAAAGTAGAAATATCAAGAGAATCAATATAAGACACAATTGTATAATACTCGGGGTCCGATGCTTGAAGAAGGTGGGATGTTGAAACCATTTAATTATCTTAGCGATTGTCTTTTCAGGAACCAAGTCTCACTGGGAAGTTTCTTGGATGTCTTTAGCCAACTTATTCAAATCATCAGTACCAAAAGATATAGTCAAATTCCCAAACAATCTATTAAGATGATTCCTATCCTTATTCAATTCCCATTGAGTATCATTATACTCCAGGCTGATCACACAAATTCACATGTAGCCATATTCACAACTAACTATCTGTCTAAGCTCTACCATATCCAATTCATCTCCTATAGAAGCTATTGTCTTCTTCAAACCCTCTAATATTTGCAAAAACTGCTTATCAATATCTAATTGTTTTTTGGAAGCCCAAACTTATATTTTTACTAAGTTCCTCTAAATAATGTGCTTGAACTACTTCATTTTGTACATAAGATATAGACAGGACAAGTGATACAGATGAGGTTATAAGAGATACAAGCATAATAACTCCAACTACAAAAAACCCAATACATCTCTAAAACCTTCCAGATGGAAAGTTCTCCTGCCATTGAATTAATTCAACAAAAACATGATCAGCACTGGATTTGTACCATCCTTTGGTTTTTAACATCTTGAATGTGAAATCCACACTCTTACTTAGAACAAAGATAATTTTAAAAATGAGAGACAAACAACAAACGATCAATATCATAATTACAACAAAGCTGAAAACAGAAATAATACCATGTAACCATGTACCAATTGTAAGGAGTAGAAGGGTTAATTGATCAGTCCTATGATTACCTTCATATATATATATATATATATATATATATATATATATATATATATGTATGTATGTATATATGTCCAGGCAATCCAGGGTGGGAATTTATATGCTCAGTAAAAAAGGCATTGTATCTATTTCTAATAACTTACAGTAATTCTTTAAAGAGTTGATATAATACTACATCAGTGCTATGATTAATAAAGGCTGTTTCTATGCATCTGGCAACATCATAATTATACTTACTATCTGTACAAATATTAAGGAGTTGTGGCCATTCTCTTATTACTAATAATATAGTATATAATTCATTCTTATGTGTTGATGTCAAAGGAGTATGTAATTTCTTTTCTATTATTACATATATGCTTGGACCTACAGTTTTAGAATAAGGTCTATCACATTATTTAAAAATTTCAGGGAACCCAAAGGGTCATAACCTCTAATATTTTCCCTTATTATCTCTACAAAGCAATCAATTACTAATTCTAGGCTCAGATTTGCTTACAGTAAAATTGCTTATATAGAGAAAACTAGATCACATAACTTTTTCAACATTTTGCTCATCAGAAAATCACCTAACTATGGATTACAATATTCCTATCATCTTTCAAAAGTCCCTCACATATACTCAACATTATTGGAAATAATTGCAGTTAAGGTATACTTGGCAATCTCTTATACACTCTTCTTCTGAGTTTACCATTTTACTTCTTTAAAATTGAACAATTAACTCTTAACCTGTGTGAAACATAAGATCTCCAGGCTGACATCTCATTCTCCTAAAGCAAAAACAAAACAAGTTCTCTTAAAGATGACTTTAGACCTGAATATCTTTCACATGCAAATTTCTTTCACATCTTTGTATTATAAGCTTTTTTCCTCTTATTCCAAATACACTTCTATTTTCAAAAAGAAAATAAGATTCTCTATGAATTTAGCTTTAAATATATATATATATATATATATATATATATATATTCAAAAAAACTAATGTAATTTTTTACCAAAGCCAGTGTTACAAGATACATACATACATACATACATATATACAAGGTATTATCTAATTTTATTATAACAAATCTTTACAAATGTGATGGATGACACTTTCATTCATATTTTGCTATTGTAACACAATTTTAAATTTTCAAAAAATTGTTTGAATTTATTCTTATACAAAGTTTACCAATTATACATAACACATTTTCAATTTTAAGTATATTCCTTTTACTCCCTAAAACTTTCCAGTAAAAAAATTCTTAAGACCAGATGCTTCTAAAAATTTTTATGATTATAAGATTTTCTTTATAGTACTCTTAATAATTGTATACTTTCCAAAGCTTATATTAAAAATTACCTTAGATTATTTTCCTTTTCAAAATATAAAAATTTGCAATTTTTTTTTTAGGTTTTTGCAAGGCAATGGGGTTAAGTGGCTTGCCCAAGGCCACACAGCTAGGTAATTAATTAAGTGTCTGAGGCTGGATTTGAACTCAGGTACTCCTGACTCCAGGGCCGGTGCTCTATCTACTGCTCCAGCTAGCTGCCCCATGCAAATTTTTCTTATCTGTATCAGAACTATTCTAATTTCTCAATACTGTAACTTAAGAGCTTTCTATCCTCACTGACAAAATGCTGTTATGGGAATTAAAGATTTCCCACATTTTGTGATATCAAGGTAGTATGTACTAATTCTTTACCTATACAGTTTATCATTCTTCGGTCACCCCAAATTTTTCAAATACATGATCTATACCCCCTTTTCTAGCAATTATAAAGCTTGATTAAGAGCACATAACTCAGAAGTCTGTGCTAACAAAGGTTTTGGCAGAGTCCCAGCCTCTATCGAGGCCATTCTGACCCTATCTATTTTAGCATTCTCATTAATTCTTTTTCCTCCCATGACTCTGGAGGAACCAAAAAACATTATAACTGAAAAAAAATATTATCTTTTACAAATCCCTTAATTCAGTTACATGTATTTTCAGATAATTTTGTACAGAGGATTACACATTATAGACACCCAAATTGAATAAACAGTTAACATTTACCTAGCAATTGCAGTCATATCAAACTTTTCACTTTATGGGGATTATTACTTTTACAATAAATTCGCTGCCAGATATTGCAAAAGTGGCAGTTTAATGCAATTTTCAGATTATCCCTTCATTTAAACACATGTTTTTGTTTTTTTTAAAATTAATTAATTTATTCTTATTTTGTACAAATAATTTTTTTATACATTAATAAAATATTCTTGTTTAAGAGCAAACATAATATCCCCTCCCCCCAAAATATAGACCTGAATGAGCGATAAAGGGGTGAGAAAAAATTAAAATAAAAAAATAATAGTAATAATTGTAGGTATGGCCAGGTGGCGCAGTGGATGGAGCACCGGCTCTGGATCCAGGAGAACCTGAGCCCAAATCCAGCCCCATACACCCAACAATCACTCAGCTGTGTTTCCCCATGCAAGTCACCCAACCCCATTTCCCTGCAAAAACAAAAAAAAAAAAGACCCAAAATAAAATAAAATAGTAATAATAATAATAGTAGTAGGGGCAGCCAGGTGGTGGACAGAGCACTGGCCCTTGAGCCAGGAGCACCCAGGTCCAAATCTGGCTTCAGACACCCATCAATCACCCATCTATGGGCCCCAGGCAGGCCACCCAGCCCCATTTGCCTTGCAATCCCACCCCCCCCAAATAATAATAATGAAAAAATGTGCTTCAATCTGTGTTCCAACACTACCAGCTCTGTTGCAGGTGGATCACAATTTTTATGATAAGTCCATCACAAAAGTTACTTCCATATTTTTCCAACCGTTGCTATTGCTAATCACAACTCCCTCCATTCGTGCTTCTCCACTACCATTTACTATATTTTCTCTCTCCTTTCACTCTGACTCTGCTGTAGGGTTAGCTGAGTGGCGCAGCAGACAGATCCCTGGGCCCTGGGGCCAACAGGCCCAGCATCCACTAGGCCCTAGGGTCCTGGACAGGCCATCCAATCCCAGCCCCATGCAAGAAGTAAAAAAGAAAATGTGTTATATCTGACCACTCTCCCTCCATGGTCCATCCTCTCCTCCATTACTCACATCCCCCCCTTCCCCCGTCCCCCTTCTCTCTTTCTTATTTCAGATGCCTATACCCCATTGAGTGTATATATATATATATATATATGCTGTTTCCTCTCCTAGCCACCTCTGATGAGAGTGAAGATTCTCTCATTCCCCTTGCCTTCCCCCTTCCATATCATTGCAAAGGAGAGGAGGAATAAGCTAACATATTTCATATAATAATATATAATATATAATAATAATAATAATCTTATTATATGAAATATCTTAGCTTATTCCTCCTCTCCTTTTTCTTTCTCCCATTACATTTCCCTTTTATTTATTGACTCCATTTTTACACCACATTATATCTTCAAATTCAGCTTTCTCCTGTGCTTCATCTATAAAAGCTCCCTCTACCTGCTCTATTAACTGAGAAGGTTCATATGAGTATTATCAGTATCATTTTTCTATACAGGAATACATGTAGTTCATCATCATTAAGTCCCTCATATTTCCCCCTTCTCCTCCACTCTCTATGCTTCACCTGAGCCCTGTATTTGAAGATCAAACTTTCTGTTCAGCTCTGGCCATTTCAACAGGAACATTTGAAATTCCCCTGGTTCATTGAAAGTCCACCTTTTTTCCCTGGAAGAGGATGTTCAGTTTTGCTGGTTAGTTGATTCTTGGTTGCATTCTAAGTTCTTTTGCCTTCTGGAATATTATATTCCAAGCCCTATGAGCTTTTAATGTAATTGCTGCTAAGTCCTGTGCGATCCTGACTGCAGCTCCACGATATTTGAGTTGTGTCCTTCTGGCTACTTGTAATATCTTCTCTTTGACTTGGGAGTTCTGGAACTTGGCTATAATATTCCTGGGGGTTGTTTTTTTGGATCTCTTTCTCAGGGAGATCAGTGGATTCTCTCCATTTCTATTTTACCCTCTGCTTCTAGAATATCAGAGCAATTTTCCTGTAGTAATTCTTTGAAAATGATGTCAAGGCTTTTTTCCTGATCATGACTTTCAGGTATCCCAATAATTTTTAAATTATCTTTCCTATGTCTGTTTTCCATATCAGTTGTTTTTTAAATGAGATGTCTCACATTGTCTTCTAATTTTTTATTCTTTTGGTTTTGAATATTGTGTCCTGATTTCTCGTAAAATCAGCAATCTCCCTCAGTTCCATTCTTTGTCTGAAGGATTTCTTTTCCTCAGAGAGCTTTCTCATCTCTTTTTCCATCTGAGCAATTCTGCTTTTTAAAGCATTCTTCTCCTCAATAACTTTTTTTTTAGGTTTTTGCAAGGCAATGGGGTTAAGTGGCTTGTCCAAGGCCACACAACTAGGTAATTATTAAGTATCTGAGACTGGATTTGAACCCAGGTACTCCTGACTCCAGGACCGGTGCTTTATCCACTACGCCACCTAGCTACCCTCTCTTCAATAACTTTTGAACTGTTTTATCCATTTTATGTATGCTGGTTTTTAACATGCTATTTTCTTCAGCATTTTTTTGGATCTCCTTGACTAAGCTGCTCACTTCTTTTTCATGTTTTTTCTGCATCTCTCTTATTTCTTTTCCCATTTTTCTTCTATCTCCCTCACTTGATTTTCAAAGTCTTTTCTGAGCTCTATCATAGCCTGAGCCCAATTTCTGTTTTTCTTGGAGTCTTTAGATGCAGGAGCTTGTGCTTCCTTATCTTCAGACTGAATGTTTTGATCTTTCTTGGGATCACAGGCAAAGTATTTCTCAATGGTGTTCCTCTTTTTTCTCTGCTTACTCATTTCCCTAGCCTATGCCTGGTTTTGGGGTGCTTCGTGAGCTTTTGAGTATTAGTGGGACACCCCCACAAGGATCTCCGTGTGTGAGGCTGTCTTCCCTCCTGGTCTGTGAATGACCATAAGCGCATACCCTTGCCATGGAGCTGAGGTGGGGGGGCCCTGTTGTTCTGTGGGGGGGCTAAGACTGTGATCAGGATCTGAATGTGGTCAGAACCCCAGCGTCCTGTTCCAGGGATAGAGGATAATGCTCGGCAGTCTCTCTCCACTCCCCTCCCTAGGCTCAGCACTCAGGCCCTGGGGGCTCCTGCTTACCAGCTTCTGCTTCCCGTTCCTGAATCTGGGCTGCTGTGGCCACGCTGCTAGCTGTGTGCCCTGAGGGCTGGGCTTCATGTGCTCGCTCTGGCAGAGGTACCCCCCATCCCCCAAGTTGTGCCCGGTGCTACCCGGGGTGTAGGTCAGGAGACTCCCCTGCTGCTGTGAGCCACAGCACCCAGCTCCCTGGGGCTACCTCTGGAAGGCTGAAGTTTCTTTGCTCTGGCAGGCCACCCTTCTGGCAGGTTGCCCCTCCAACCCCGGGGAGCAGAGCCTTTCCACTCTTTTCCAGATTGCCGGGTTTTTATTTACAACGCCGGCTTCTTTATGCTAGTCCGTCCTCTTACTCACCAGTCCAACGCGTGATGAGTCTTCGGGGTACCTCCGGCCCCCACTCTTTGATGGGGGAAGAACCAGACAGAGCGCCTGAGGTGGATAATGAGTCTTTATTCTTCCGTGATCACATCCCCGCTCCCGCCCAACCTCTCAGCAGACACTTTTATCCCCTCTGTCCTCCCTCCCATGAGGGAGTCATGAACTCTTACTCAATGAGGGGCCGAGTTCTGTAACATTCCCTTATAAGGTGATTATGTTTCCCCCGCTAAGCGACCGCCAAGCCTCTTCCCCCCGCCCCCAACACAGATTACCTTGGGTTGGAGAACTGCCTCACTGGGTCCCTCTATGGATTCTGTCTCTTGCAAATTTAGTTAGAGGCCTTAGCTTATGAGTTTTAAGAGAGAGCACCTAAGAGACGATCCTCTTTTGTCGCCATCTTGGCTCTGCCCCCAAACATATATCTTTGAATAGACATATCTCTCTATACTTTCTTATCTTACTACATTGATTTGTAGATCACTTTTCTTTTTTTTTTGAAATAAATCCAATTTATTTGGTAATTAGTAGGTCATTGGTGACCTTTTAGAGAGCAGTTTTGAATTGAATATTAAGCTAAAATGAGGAAATTGGACTAGATGATTTCTAATATCCCTTCTAGCTATTACCACAATCAAGGAGAGGAGGTGATGAAAGATAGTACAAATATAGCCATCAGCATTTCCTATACTATTAACTTATAAAAGCAAAGATGTACCAATTATCTGGTCTGATTGGTTCCTAAATTGGTCCTTATTTTTTTTCCTTTTAAATTTATTTTTTATTCTCATTTTGTACAAATTTTTTTACATTAATAAAATATTCTTGTTTACAAGTAAACAAAATACCCCTCCTCCCCCATGAATATAGATAGACTTGTTTGGGTGAAAAAAGTAAAGGGGAGAGAAAAAAATTAAAATAAAAAAATAATAATAGTAATAATTGTAGGTATGGCCAGGTGGCGCAATGGATGAAGCACCAGCCCTGGAGCCACGAGCACCCGAGTCCATATCCAGCCTCATAAACCCAACAATCACCCAGCCGTGTGACATGCAAGCCACCCGATCCCCACTGCCCTGCAAAAACCAAAAAAAAAAAAAAAGAAAGAAAGAAAAAAAAGACCCAAAATAAAATAAAATAGTAATAATAGTAGGGGTGGCTGGGTGGCAGACAGAGCATTGGCCCTTGAGCCAGGAGCACCTGGGTCCAAATCCAGCCCCAGACACCCAAAGATCACTCTGCTATGTGGCCCCAGGCAGGCCATCCAGCCCTACTTGCCCTGCACCCTCCCCCAAATAATCATAACAAAAAAATGTGCTTGAGTCTTTGTTCTACCACCAACGACTCTGCCATGGGTGGATCTCATTCTTTATGATAAGTCCATCACAAAAGTTATTTCCATATTTTTCCACCGTTGCCATTGCTGATCGCAACTCCCTCCTTTCTTATTTCTCCACTACCATGTACTCTATTTTCTCTCTCCTTTCACTATGACTCTGCTGTAGGGTCGCTGAGTGGCACAGCAGACAGATCCCTGGTCCTGGGGCCAAGAAGCCCTGAGCCCCCATACCACCCCTTAGGCCCAGAATCCACCTGGCCCTATGGTCCTGTACAGGCCTTCCATTCCCAGCCCCTTGCAAGAAGTAAGAAAGAAAATGTGTTACATCTGGCCACTCTCCCCCCATGGCCCATCCTCTCCTCCTTTATTCACATCCCCACCCCTTCCCCCTGCTCCCCCCTCCTTCTTACTCCAGATGTCTATACCCCATTGAGTATATTTGCTGTTTCCTCTCCTAGCCATCTCTGATGAGAGCAAATTTTCCCTCATTCCCCCTTGCCTCCCCCCTTCTATATCATTGCAATAGCTCATTGTAATAAAAAAATCTTATGTGAAATATCTTGAACTATTCCCCCTCTCCTTTTTCTTTCTCCCATTCCATTTCCCTTTTTTTCTATTGACTCCATTTTTACACCATATTTTATCTTCAAATTCAGCTTTCTCCTGTGCTTCAACTGTAAAAGCTCTCTCTACCTGCTCTATTAACTGAGAAGGTTCATATGAGTATTATCAGTGTCATTTTTCTATGCAGGAATACATGCAGTTCATCCTCATTAAATCCCTCATATTTCCCCCCTATCCTCCAATCTCCATGCTTCACCTGAGTCCTGTATCTGAAGATCAAACCTTCTGTTCAGCTCTGGCCATTGCAACAGGAACATTTGAAATTCCCCTGGTTCATTGAAAGTCCATCTTTTTCCCTGGAAGAGGACATTCAGCCTTGCTGGGTAGTTCATTCTTGGCTGCATTCTAAACTCTCTTGCCTTCCGGTATATTGTATTCTAAGCCCTATGAGCTTCCAATGTAGCTGCTGCTAAGTCCTGTGTGATCCTGACTGCAGCTCCACGATATTTGAACTGTGTCCTTCTGGCTGCTTGTAATATTTTCTCTTTCTCTTTATAATATTCCTAGGGGTTGGTTTTTTGGGATCTCTTTCTCTGGGGGATCGGTGGATTCTCTCCATTTCTATTTTGCCCTCTGCTTCTAGAATATCAGGGCAATTTTCCTGTAGTAATTCTTTGAAAATGATGTCAAGGCTCTTTTCCTGATCATGACTTTCAGGTATTCCAATAATTTTTAAATTATCTTTCCTAAGTCTGTTTTCCATATCAGTTGTTTTTTCAATGAGATATTTTCACATTTTCTTCTAATTTTTCATTTTTTTTTTGTTTTGAAGTATTGATTCCTGATTTCTGTTAAATTCACCAATCTCCCTGAATTCTATTCTTTGTCTGAAGGATTTGTTCTCCTCAGAGAGTTTTCTTATCTCTTTTTCCATCTGGCCAATTTTGCTTTTTAAAGCATTCTTCTCCTCAATAACTTTTTGAACTGTTTTATCCATTTGACCTAAGCTGGTTTTTAGCATGCTATTTTCTTCAGCATTTTTTTTGGATTTCCTTGACTAAGCTGCTGACTTCATTTTCATGTTTTTCCTGCATCTCTCTCCTTTCTTTTACCAGTTTTTCTTCCAACTCCCTCATTTGATTTTCAGTCTTTTTTGAGCTCTATCATAGCCTGATCCCAATTTCTGTTTTTCTTGGAGTCTTTAGATGCAGGAGCTTGTGCTTCCTCATCTTCAGACTGAGTATTTTGGTCCTTCTTGCGCTCATTTGCAAAATATTTCTCACTAGTCTTCTTTTTGTTTCTCTGCTTGCTCATTTTCCCAGCCTGGGCCTGGTTTAGGGTGTTTCTTGAGCTTTTGGGACACTCCCACAAGGCTCTCAGTGTGTGAGGCTCTGTCCTCCCTCCTGGTCTGTGAATGACCATAAGCGCCCCCCTCTGCCAAGGGGTTGAGGTGGGGGGGCTGCTGTTCTATGGGGGGGCCTAGACTGCAATCAGGATCTGAAGGTGGTCAGAACCCCTGAGTCCTGTTTCAGGGGCAGAGGACAGAGCTAGGCAGTCTCTCTTCACTCCCCTCCCTCAGCTCAATGGGCTCATGCCCTGGGGCTCATACCCTGGGGCTCCTGCTTACTGGCTCCGCCTGCTTCTGTTTCCTGGATCATGGCTGGGGAAAGAGGATGCTGCTGGCTGTGTGCCCTGAGGGCTGGGCTCCACGTGCTTGCTCTGGCAGAGGTCCCTCGCTGTTCCCCCACTTTGTGCCCAGTGCTCCTCGGGGTGCAGCTCAGGAGACTCCCTCGCTGCTGTGAGCTGAGACTCCCAGCACCCTGGGGCTGCCTCCGGGAGGCTGAGGTTCTTTGGCTCTGGCGGGCCACCCCTCTGGCGGGCTGCCTCTCCAATCCCGGGGAGCAGAGCCTTTCTGCTCTTTTACCAGTTACCTTGAGTAGGAGAACTACCTCACTGGGTCCCTTTGTGGGTTCTGTCTCTCGAAAGTTTAGTTAGAGTCCTTAGCTGATGAATTTTATCAGAGAGCTCCTAAGACTCGATCCCTTCTTGTCGCCATCTTGGCTCTGCCCCTTGATCACTTTTCAAAGTACAAAAAGCCATCTTTTATTTATACAAAGTCAAATCTCTCATACTTACTTTTTACATGCTTAAACCAACTTACATACTTCACAAATGGTTCAAAACTCCAGTAGTCTCTATATGCCTTTTCATTTTTCCTTGTAACCCTTTTTATTCTCTTTCCAGTTCTTGCAGAACCCATTACTCAGACTGAACTACTTACATATTCCCTTAATATGTGGTTCCATTATTCTTCTCCATAAACTCTTTTATTAAGACCAGTAAAGAAAAATAATTTTTGGGACAATTTCAATTTCTACTAGGTTCCTTATAAGTATAATCTGCCAAATTAGTAAGTAAAACTGTTAGACAATTAGACCAGAAAACAACAATAGAACATAAGAGAAAATAATAGAATCCCCTCTTTCCCCAAAACAAGGTGATTTTCAGAAAAGTCTCCTGTGGCACCAAATCATGAGTTTTTGGATAAAGAAAAATATCCAACATTGAAAAAAGAGACAGGAAAGAGGATTACCAGTTAGAACACAAAGACATGGGGACAGCTAGGTGGCGCAGTGACTAGAGCACTGGCCTTGGAGTCAGGAGTACCTGAGTTCAAGTCCGACCTCAGACACTTAATAATTACCTAGCCATGTGGCCTTGGGCAAGCCACTTAACCCCATTGCCTTGCAAAAAAAAAATCTAAAAAAAAAAAGAACACAAAGACATGACAGCAGGTCTGACCATGCAGCTTAAGAACTTCCCTCTGTCTGTATTTTAAAACAAACACATAAAAACACAGCAAACAGAATCAGAGCATTTCAAACCAGAGAGGCCCCCCGAACTCTGGGGAAACCCCACCTTGCTCTCGCACTAGAGAAAATACAGAGAATGTTCCATTTATCACAATACATTTTTCCATTGAAAGGTGTTAATATTTAACACTTCTAGATTTTAACTGATATAACCTGAAAAGGCAAACAGTTGCTCAAAAATCCCTCAGCCTAATTGGAATATCCCCTGTCCCCCTTCTTCAAATAGAGTAAACCAAATAACTTCTTTTTAAGGGGACAGTGCTAAGTATTTTCTGGAGGTGTGTGTGGAATCTTCTGTTTTCAAATCCTCACTTGACCCATAATTTTCTGTAATAACTAACATTATCGGAATCTATAATTGATAAACTCCTGAAGCTATAATGTTATGATATCATTCTGGTAAAAGATTAACTATTTAGTTTCCCCCTATTTCTTTTATTTATTTATTCATCTATCTATCTATCTATCCATTTATTTATTTATTTATGTATTCATTTATCTATTTATTTATTTATTTATGGCATTACATAGCACCCAAATTATATACTTTAGAATTAACCTGACTCTTGTCTTTTTGAAATTTACTTCCCCAAAACTTTTCAAATTAAAAATAGCATTTCTTTTTATGATTTCTTTATATAACATATTTGGTTGTAGATACTGTTTCCTGATTCTTTTAATTCCAAATAAATTTCCTTTTTAACACTTGTTTATCCAAGTCTCCATGAAGTAATTCTTTCTCTAGCTAGTCCTTTTTCTAAAAATATTCTTTCTGCTAAACTTCAAGGTCAAAAGATAAGCAAATGGGCAGCTAAGGAGAGGGAGAAGGAGGGGGGAACATTCTGGCAGAATCATAGTGAAGAAACAGGGAAGAGAAAAAGTCAGCAGCATTTTATCATATTAATATTCATTTATCTGTTCACATACTGTTCTCCAATCATGTAGATTCAAAGTACCTTCTAAGTTCAATTCTCCTTTCCTTGGGAAACATGGAGAACATCCATAAACAATTTGTTAAAACTTATCTATTTGTTTTTGATAATTTCTAAGCCCTTCTTAACTAGTTTCTTCAAAATATTTACGTCCTGCCCGGGCTTCTTTTAGTTCTATAAAAAGTTCCTTCCCTATTATACCCACTATACCTGCTTGGAAAAAGAAAGTAAAAAGCTGATGCTGCTTATTGGTTCTCATCAAGCCTTCCCCTCACCTGAATCATCCTAGGATTACCACAGCCTTACCAGGGGATTTTCTTCTCCTGAAAGACTATTCAGCCTCCAGATGACTTCAAGTCCCAGTACCTGCCCCACGTGAGGGCACCAAATGTTGAGTTCCCCTGTCCACCAGGGTATTAATTCAGCTCAGGAGAGAAAAGAAACATGTGTACACTCAGGTGGTGATGCTAGCAGGACAACTGAGACAGTTCTTTATAGCAGGAAAACCACAAAATTAGCATATAGGATAAAACAATGATGTTTCCAAAATTACTGCAGGAAATAACCTAGCAGGATGTAACCCAGGCCAAGAAGCTCAGGGACAGGGCTATCACACAAGTAAGGCCATGGATGACACAGTTATGTTATCATAGCCGAGTTCCGTGGAGAACCTTCAGCTTGAGGGTCACCAAAGTCTGGGCCTTTTAGTCATAACTGACTTTTAACCCAAACTCACTTGAGTAGCTCTCAACAAATACCCCCATTCATTGACAGGATATCACACCATGGCATACTCCTAATGGTGTTTATTGAAGCCAATCCATACCTTTTCACCCTTTGAGATCCTTATTCATATCTTCCCATGGATCTTCCTTATGGGTTCACTAAGGAGGTTCTATAGATTTTTTGAAATTTTGTGAATATCAGTGAGAGTTTAGGCTGGTCATTAATTATTCTTACTATCTCTTTTTTAGCTTTTAATTTTTATCTTATTTAACTTTAGCTTCTCCCTTGAACTCTTCTTGTATCACTATTTGTCTTTTGGGCATCTTGAACTGGATTTCCTATAGCAATCTTAAAATTCAACCTCTCAGGCAGAATTCATAATCTACATTCCTCAAACTAACCATCTTCCCTATTTCGATTCAGTAAGGACTTAAGAAGTGACCACCATGTACCAGGCCATTTCTTGGGCCCTTGAGATACAAAAATAAATATTTCATCTTTGAATGGAGCATCACTTCCTCCAAGCAACCTTCCCTGGAACCACAGTCAATCTAACCTTCTTTGCACTTTTTAAAGTTACTTTAAAGTTACTTTCACCATAGTTTGGAGTTATGGGCATTGACGTCTTATTCTCTGAGTGGACTGCCTATAGGGGCAGGGCCTGGGTCTTCTCTAAACTTCCCCTCTCTCCTGGAACAAGTTCTTACAAATGGAAGATTTTTGATAAAGGATGACTTCTCTTCACCTAGACTGAGAATGGAGATAGTTTGACAGACAAGGAGCTGAGGGCTGAGGTGGACACTTTCATGTTTGAGGGTCATGACACCACTGCCAGTGGCATTGCCTGTCTTTTCTATTCTCTAGCCATGAATCCAGAGCACCAGCAGAGTTGCTTGGAAGAGATCCAGGGCCTATTGGGAGATGAGATGTCCATCACATGGTGAATGGCTGTGGAATTAGGGTCTGCTTTATTTTCCCTCTCTGTGTTCCTATGGTCCCCCAGATGACCCATGCTTGGTCTGACTCTCCTCTTCCTGAGTCCTCCCTTCATCTCTTCCCACTGGTCTCCTCATGCCTTCAGGGAACACCTGAGCCAGATGCCATTTACCACCATGTGTATCAAAGAGTCCCTCTGCTTCTATCCTCCAGTATCCTCCATCTCCAGGGAACTCAGTAAGCCTCTCACCTTCCCTGATGGCTGCTCCTTACCTGCAGGTAATAAGTCACACCCACTTGTTCAGGCTGCAAGTTCATGGGATCCTCTTTGTGTGACTGGGAGATTGGGCTTGAAAGCCTTTGAAAGAGTGGTAAACTCTTCAGCAAGTGAATTATAGGATCTTCCAGACCCCACAAAGTCCCCCCATGGAGTACTCCCCTGGGAAGGTAAGGGAACAAATATTTATTAATCACTTGTGCCAGGGACTGTGCTAAGTATGTTACAAATATGATATGATTTGATCCTTACAACAATCCTGGGAAGTAGGTGACATTATTAGCCTTATTTTACAGATGAAGAAACTGAGGCCCAGGGTCACGTTGCTAGTATCTGGAGTCAGATTTGAACTCAGGTTTTCCTGACTTCAGGTCCTTCACTCCAAAGTCTCTCATGGCATCAGGAAAGGGTTCCCTTTAGGGGAAGAAGGTGGGATCAGTGTACCCAGATGAGGTCAGAGAGTCATTACCTTGAGCAGGACTGGGTGAAAGATCAAATGACAGAACAAGAAATGACTAGAGTTTCCAAGAACATATAGTTATGAAGCAATACAGGTCAATGCTGATTACCCAATAAACCAGGCCCCTCAATTTTGGCACTGGACACAGAAGACAGGAGCAGATAGATTTTTCTTGCATGAGAAAGAATTAAAATAAGACCAATTAAGTAAAAGGAAACAACTAACCAGGAAATAAAATTAGGTAATGAAAGACTTTCCAAGTCGGGAGGGTGAGAGCAAATAAAGTGCAATTCTTTGAGATCAGAAAAAAGGTGTCCCATTTCCTTCAAGTGCCTGTATTCATTTAATCAAAGGAACATGGCAATAATTGATTTTTAAAAAATTATTTATTTTTCCAATTATATGTTTAAGATAATTTTCAATATTCTGCTCTGAATCTAAGACAGAATAATCAACACACCTGGAGGATGCCCAGCCCTCTTTTGGTATTTATTTATTTACATTTCCAGTTATATATAATTTTCAGCATTCATTTTTGTAAAGTTTTTCCATCCCCACCCTAAGATAGCAAATAATCTGATATAGGTAATACATGATGTCACACGAGTTTCTATGTTAATTATGCTGTGAAAGGAGAATCAGAACAAAAGGGAAAAATCAGGAGAAGGAAAAATAAAAAATTTAAAAAGTGAAAATAGTTTGCTTTGATCTGCAGATTCCATAATTTTTCCTCTGGAGGTGGATGACATTTTCTATTGGATGTCATTTAGAACTGTCTTTGATCTCTCTATTGCTGAGAAGAGTCAAGTCTATCATGGATGAACAGTACAAAACGTTGCTATTTCTGTTTATTGTATTGTATGCAATGTTCTTTTGATTCTACTCACTTCAGTCATCATCAGTTTTTCCAGAAAACAATAACTAACTAGTATGAGGAGAGTTTTCTGATAAGACATATGAGTTGTTTGAAATTTAGATCTTTGTACCTGATTGAGTTTCTGGTTAGCATAACTGACAGGACAGGATGTCCTCAGTTAAGGGTCTGTAAGCAGAACCCATGCTGGACTAGATTCAAACAGTGCAATAAATTTTTCTTACAATTACCACAATTGAATCAAGTTTTTTCACAAGAGAGAAATTGGACCAGATCCCTCATTGAATAGAACTGAGCCAAGATGGACTCTTGGTTCACTCAATTTTCACCATCCCTTGCTGTTTGAATCCCCCCACCTGGAGGAGAAAAGGAAGAAGAAATATGATCTGTCTTTAAGTGTTTGGAGGGCTGTCTCATGGTAAACTAGTCTTATTCTTGGTGTGTGGGTGTGTATATGGGGGGTGGTTTAGATATAAAGGTTTAGATTTGATATCAGGAAAAATTTCCTCCAAATCAGAGATCCAAAAGTGGGATGGCTATCCTCCAGATATGTTGCTTATTCTGTCCAATTCAGAGCTATTGGAAATCTTAGAGGCCATAGAAGTCAATATGGTTTCTTGCCTCTGGTGCTCATGGAGTGCGAAAGAAGTTCACTGACCCACAGATCTTCAACCCTATTTCAATGACTGTAGTAAAAGTCAGGGCCTCTCTGGCAATTCATGAATTTTGTCCTCTGGAGTTTACTGATTTCTTGTCCAGATAGAGGCAGGGTCTGAGATTTGAGGAGAGGTGACCTGAGAGTCATAGAATATTTTTGTCCTGAGGGTACCCTTTGTTCTACCTTATTTTTCCTTATCTGTAAAATGAAGGTGATGATGGGGTTGTTGTGAGGGTCCAATGAGTTAATGTTGAAAGTGATTCATTTACTTTAGAATACTATATAGATGCCAATTATTAGTATTTCTGCTGTTGTTATTGGGGTTGTTAATGTCTCTCCAGCTATTGCTTTCTGCCTCTCCAGGAGCATCTGTCACTCTCAACATACATGCCCTTCACCACAATCCCCATGTGTGGCTGGAACCAGAGGTGTGTCCCCTTCCTGGGTGATGGGGTCAAACATCCATTAGAGCTGATGGGGAAGGGCACAGGTAGAAGAGGCTGCTTGGGGGTGGCTGACAAAGGAAATGACAAAGGAAATCTGGGGAATGATACAAAAGGCAATGAAATTGGGTGGGGGTATGAAAGTCCTGTTGTTCAAACAACAGCTGTAGGGAATTCTGTCTTTCTTTCTGGGGACCACAGTTTAAGAAGGCCATTGCTGAGCCATTAGGTAGAACTCCCACCTTGGAGTCAGGAGGACCTGAGTTCAAATCCAACCTTAGACCCTTACTGGCTCTGTGACCCTGGAAAAATCACTTAATCCCAATTGCTTCCCCAAAAACATCATTGCTAAGTTGGAGAGTGTCCTGAGGAAGGCAATCTGGACAAGGAAGAGCTTGGAGGTCATGTCATGGAATGATCATTGAAAAAACTGGACTTTTTTTAGGGTAGAGAAAAGAAGAATCAGGGATGAAGCACATGAGAATTATCTCAATAACCCAGAGGTTCTTCTTCTATTGTTCTTGTACTATTTTTTTTTACCATTTTGTTTTTGTAAGGCAATGGAGTTAGGTGACTTGCTCAAGGTCACAAAGTTAGGTATTATTAAGTGTCTGAAGCCTGATTTGAACTCAAGTCTTCCTGACTCTAGGGCCTGTGCTCTATCCACTGTGCCACCTAGCTGCCCCATATACCTTTGTATATCCAGTTCCTATAATGTTGAGATGTTTAAAAATGTTAGTTGACTGATTGAGTGGTGCAGGGGGAAGAGCCCTGGATTTGGAATGAGGAGAGGAGGGTTTGAATCCTGCCTCTGGTTCAACCTGTGTGTCCTTGGTCCTCTCTAAACCTCAGTTCCCAGAGCCATAAAATGAGGTACTATATGGTCTTGATGATCTATTACACCTTGGGATCCTATGAATGTTACCCTGAAAAAATGAGGTGAATGCATCAATAGATGCAAGGAACTCAACCAGCTTGAAGTTGAGAGAAATGTGTTGGAGAAAGAACATGCTCAAAACTTGGGTTCAAGTAGCAAAATTATGTACCAAGAATGGGTTTGATTGAGGATAGGTAATCATTCCAAATGTGTGAGAAGGCATTCCTAATTAGACCCTGATGTATAGAGAAATTCTCAGAATCATTTATTGATACCAAGCTTGGGTGAGGCTCAGGTAGATGGAATTTCTTTGCTGAGATCCAAAACTGGGAAAGACTCTTAAGTTGACTCTCTAAGGAAGCAGAAGAAAAATCACCCCAGGGACCACTGCAGTGGGACAAAAATTTTATATGATAGGAAACTTCTGGCATTATCTGCCTGACATAGGATTAACAGCCAGAATTAGTGGAATAGTACACTCTTGGCTGTCTTTGTCTATTTGCTTTCGTGGGTATTAATATGGCTTACCTAAGTGACTTGATATTGGAGCATTTTAAGGTTATGATCAAACAATAGCAAGTTTCCAGTGATCACTAATTATCTAATTATACTATAAAACTATATATAACATTATATTACTATATAATAACACTATTAATTCTAAGTAAATATTAGCTGCTTATCTCAATCTGGAAAGTTTTAGTCAAGTTTATTTTGGGGGAGCTCCCAGTATGATGCCCCCCTTTCCACAATACTACTGTTCCCCTGGTCAAATGGAATCTAGTCTCCAATTGCTATTAGTGAAAGTTCAATGAAAAGACTCCTGTCCCTGAAAAGAAGTCCCACCCCTTCCTCATACTGACCCAGTGGCTCAGTGGAAAGATCACTAATAATAATGCTTGTCTTTTGTTCCTGAAGAAGACCATGACATCACTGAGGTGATCCCATGACATGAATGTGAATTGGATTTGAGTGAGGGGCTATTGTGCTAAGTCACCAGGCTCACTTTCTCCTCCACAGTCATCTGGGTCTAGGGGCCAGATAGTGAAAGATACTAGCCTGTATTTATTCAGATTCTACCTCTGTCAGATAGATGACAAGACCAATGTTCAAATTCTGTCTCCTATCTTAATGTCTTGGTGACCTTGGACAAGCCTGTTTCCTCATCTGCAAAATAAAATGCAAAAAAAAAATGGTCTCTCATGTTCCTCCCAGCTCTGGATCTGGTGCTCCCCCAAACCCAAAATGACCCCTCCTTTGCACATACATTTCTGGTTTTTCCAGGAATGAGGCAGATCTATTCCCCTTCTGAATGAAATCTTCAAATCCTCTCCCTTTTTACATGTGGGCCCTTAAACTATTATGTGCAATTTCTGCAAGTCTTTTTTTTTTTGCAAGGCAAATGGGGTTAAGTGGCTTGCCCAAGGCCACACAGCTAAGTAATTATTAAGTGTCTGAGGCTGAATTTGAACTCAGGTACTCCTGACTCCAGGGCCGGTGCTTTATCCACTGCACCACCTAGCTGCCCCAATTTCTTCAGGTCTTAATCCTGTCTTCTCTCCCCACAGCAATGTCTCCTCTGATCCCTAGCAAGTGGGTACTCCCTCTGACTACAAATTCTAGAGTTTTTTTCTGTTTTCCTGATCTTCTCAGTGACCTGAATAGAAAAGAAGTTAGTGAGGTCTGGTCTGGGATCAGGGCCAAGTCTGCTGACAGGGGTTGCAAAGATCCTGGTATAAAGGTTGGAGTGTGGGGAGGAAGAGAGAAGAATACACTCATTCTGGCAGAGAGTGCTAGGGGCAGCAGCATCATGAGCTCTCTGTTCTCCAGTGCCTGTCTCCATGGCAATCTAGCTGGGCTTCTCCAGACATCAGTGCTGCTGGGTCTGGTTCTGCTGGTCCTGAAAGGGGTCCAGTTGTATTTACATAGGCAGAGGCTGCTTCGAGACTTAAAGAGTTTCCCAGGTCCTCCATCTCACTGGCTCTTCGGGCATATCCTGGAGGTAGGTGAAGTCCTGGAAGGAGAGATTGTGGTTGTGAAGTGAGTGGGAAGTGCTGTCCATATGCTGAAATCTCAGCCACAGAGTCTGGTTTCAGCAGGGATATCCTCTATATCTCCCCTGACCATGATTATCAAGCCTCCCCTATAAAAAAATAGATAAGGTTAAAATTATACACCTAGAAGCCTAGCAAGAGAGGGGGGCTGGATTCCCTACCCTTCAAGGTCACTTTCAGCTCAAAGTTTGTGATTTCAGTATCTAGTTCAACTTTCCCATTTGACAGATTAGGACAGAAAAGGCTATATTTCCTTCATCTGTGCTTTCTATTCTCCTCCTCCTCCCCAGTTCTCAACACTAAGCTCTCTCTAGATGTTTAATGAATGTTTGTTGACTGAATGTTCAGGGTTTGCTCTGCTCCCCTCCCAGGGTGAGGAGTGGTCTTTTTATAGGAAGGCTTATAAAGGGCAATGTTCCTTCAAAAGAAATGGGTCATGAAAATTGAAGTTCCAGTGTTAAGAGGGAGCATTTTTCAGTTTGGGGGCCGTCCAAATCCCCCTCAGATCTCACAAGTCATTCCAAAATCAAGGAAGCAGGGGCTTTCTGTACTACTGCCAGGTTGTTCCTACCTAACTGGGATTGGTCTTACTCTGTTGCCATAAACCTTACCAACCGACTGTGGACAACAATGATTTTAGATTGGCAGCTCTGTTTCCTGAGCCAACAAGAGAAGGTACCAAGAACTTCCAGGTTATCTGGTGCCAAAAGGATTTTGGGAGATGTTCAGTAGATAAGTTTTATAGCCAGATGATCACTTCTGGGTATCTGGAAACAAGGTGCCTAGAATTTTAGTCTCAGGATAGAGACTTGAGATCAGCAGGAAAGGACTCAGGAGATATTTTTGTTTTCACAAGATCTTTGATTTCACTAGTGCTGAGAGCTCTCAATAAGGACTTTCCTCAACTCTTAGTATTTTCTCTATAACTCTTATATTTAGAAAATTGGCTGGGACCTTGAGAAATTAAGCAAATTCTTCAGGGTTATTCAGCCAGGATGAGGTTAAAAAAAACCAAACCAAACCCAAGCAATCTTGTCTCTAAGACCAGTTCTCTAAGTTACACTAGCTACCAGAGGGGTTTAAGAAACTAATTGCAGCTTCTCTAATGCATCCAAAGAGAATCCTACTACTCACACCATCCTTAAATATCTTGATTGATCAAGCCCCATTTCAGATGATGGAGTAACTAGATGGCGCAATGGATAAAATGCCAGGTCTGGAGTCAGAAAGTCTCATCTTAGTGGGTATAAATTCCGTATCAGACTTCCCAATTGTGTGATCCTGGGAAAGTCACTTAATTCAGTTTTCTGATCTGTAAAATGAACTGGGGAAGGAAATTGCAAACTTTTCCAATGTCTTTGCTAAGAAAATCCCAAATGGGGTCATGAAGAATCAAACATGACTTAAACAGTCGAACAGTGACAAATTGCAGTTGCCATCTCATTTGATTGCTGTGAAGATGCTCATGAAATTGTCAGGAAAGGGGGAATGATTATTTCCATTTTACAGATGAGACAATTGAGGGTCAAGTTAGTTACCTAACCCCTTAAAATCATAGAATTTCAGAGTTGGAAGTCATCATTTTCTAAAATTATTTTTTTCAAAGGTCTGCTTTATCTTCCCTCTATCTTTATTTCCTTCTTTCTTTTCCCAAGAGAGAAAGATAAATAAATTCTCTATTATAAACATTCAAAGTCAAGAAAAACAAATTCCTATATTGACCTCATACAAAAAAGTTTCAATTTATACCCTGAATTTATCATGGTGTGAAAATCATCACCATCCATCTCCACCAAGAGGTGAGCAGTATGTCTCATCATGGATCCTATGGAATTGTGCTTGGTCATTGTGTGGGCAAGAGTTCTTAAGACTTTCAAGGTTAGTTATGTTTATAGTATTGCTATTGTATCAATCATTTTCTCATTTCTGCTCACTTTGCTTTGCATCAGTCCATATACATCTTCTCAAGTTTTTTTGTGACTATCTCCTTCATTTTTCTTATAGTCCAATAGTACAGTTGAATATAATCTAATTCAATCTCAGTTTGAAGCATGAATGACCTGTGTAAATAGTACCTGTGCCCAATAACTAATCAATCTCTGTTTAAATTCTTCCAGGGATGGGGAACTTACTATGAAATTTATAGAGAATGTTAATTTCTGTAACTCCCTCTTCTCAATTCTCTGTGACTACTCTGGGTAGCCATACAGATCAAACTGGTTTCATCTCTAAAATATTCCTAATTCCATTAGCAGGACTTTAATAATGCTAACTCAGAATGATGGGCAGATAGGTTGGATTTTAGCATTTCTTGGCTCTAAAGTAGGGTTAGAGTTAGTTTTTGGGATGTCTAAGGAAGCAGTATCCTTGAGCCTTTAGTGGTGGAGAGTTATCAAGGAGGGGAATATGATCAACAGTATCAAAGACTGCAGAGAAGTCAGGAAGGAGAACTAAGAAAAGATCATTGGAACTGGCAACTGAAAGATCATTGGTAATTTTGGAGAGAGCTGTTTTGGTGGGATGATGAGTCAAATTGTGAAGGGTTAAGAATATACTGAGAGGTGGTGTAGTGACCCTGGAGTCAGAAGGATCTGAGTTCAAATTTGACCTCAGACACTTAATAATTACTTAACTGTGTGACCCTGGGCAAGTCACTTAACCCCATTGCCTTGCAAAAACAAAACAAAAAAAAGAATATACTGAGAGAAGAGCAATTAGAAATGCCTAATACCTAGCCAGAGCTGAGCACAGTAGCACAGATAAAGCCTGACAAGAGAAAGGGATGGTAGTAATGTTACCCCCTTATTTCTGGAAGCTATGCCCTTTCTAATGGAACTGAAAAATCACATCAACACTTTTGACTGTCAAACCATACTGATGACTCATGTTGGGTTGGCTTCCATAGGAAACTATTATAGTTAATGTTGATGTCACTTTTGTTGTCTATTTCCCATTTTTAAATTTACATTTTTGATTTTCAAATACTTATTTAAATAGATCAGGTTTAAGTTGAAGGAAGGGAAGATGCTAAAAATATAGAAAAAATATTATATTTTATTAATACCAAAAATAGTTAATGAGAGAACATCAGTGATGAAGATCTCCAATATATTGGGTTCAGACCCTAATGGGGAATTTTTGGAGAAACCTGGGTCACACAAGATGATTAGTAACTTGTTTTGTTCAAGACCTTCCTGAGTAGGAGATGAGAGCATGGTTGAGAACTGAGAGTATATGTCTGTCTGTCTGTCTATCTATCATTTATCTAGTTATACTCTCTACTTCTCCCCTTACCTCCACCCATTTAGATTGCTGCTACCTAGCCTAGCTTTGCTATTGTGTAATCTTTTACTTTAGTGTCCTACTAGATGAAGTTCTAAGTCAATTTTTGCACAAAGAAGTCTTGTCTCCTTTATGAGTTGATGCTTTTGCCACTTCCCTTCTTGAGGAGTTTATCTCTTTGAGAACGAGGGACAGCTATTAAGAATCTCAAATGCTGTAGCTGAATGATGTAGCTAGATGCAAACCTGCCCCAAGGGCTTCCTTCTGGCCCAAGGGCTGTTCCAAAGGACTCTTGACCCCCACTTCACTCCCCCCTCCAACTATTCAGACTTTTCAGGCCTACTTCCTTTCTATTTCTTTTTTTTTGCCTCTTGGCTGCAGTTTCCAAAGGGAGAGGAGCTCCAGAAGATAGTTACTATAACAACAAAATTCCCATATGGCTTTCCTAGATGGCTCTCGGGCTTCATGTCTTTTCTCCAAGTCTATCACCCTGACTACATGAAGGTGGTATTGAGCAAGAAAGGTAAGAACAACCTTTGGTGGTTTGGGGGCTGGACCCAATTGAGGTCTTCCCCTTCAGTCAATGGGACCACCACCCTCTCTAGATCCCGGGATTTAACCAATGATCAATCAGATTTTTAGTCAAAGATTTAGCCAATAAGGTAGAGGATGGAGCCACCACCAGTCAGACCAATCATTCTGTTAATGATTTCACAAAAAGTCTATTAAATCAGTTTTGCCTGAGTGTCAGCAGTGGTTCAAAGGAAAGACCAGGGAGCAATCAGGCCTATCCTTCTAAAACTTGCTCTGTTAGGACTTGAGAGGATGTTGTGCCTATTAGCTCAGAAGTGCTAGTATTGTGGAGCTGAGGAGTCAGGGCATCCTAGATGATGGTTTGGTGCCGGCATGTGACTGTTTTCTGATCTGGCATCATTTTGAGGCCTCCCATATAACTATCTCCCAAGGACAGAAGCAAGGAAAGAGGGACTTCGAGTAGTGTTGACCTTTGGCTTGACGTTTTTTTCTCAATTGATTTCTTTCTCTTATGTTGTTAAGCTCAGCTCAATAATACTAGGAACACAGGATTTAGAACTAGAAAGGACTCTAAATACAATCTTATTACACAGCCAATAGCTAACATTTATATAGGACTTTTTTTTTTTGGAAGGCAATGGGGTTAAGTGGCTTGCCCAAGGCCACACAGCTAGGTAATTACTAAGTGTCTGAGGTCGGATCTGAACACAGGTACTCCTGACTCCAGGGCCGGTGCTCTATCCACTGTGCCACCTAGCCGCCCCTTATATAGGTCTTTGAAAGTACTTTATTTCATTGAATTATTTCATTGAACATTCACAATCCTGGGATATAAGTGCTATTATCATGCCCCTTTTACAAATGAGAAAACTGAGGCAGAGGCTAAGTGACTTATTCTGGGTCACACTGGCAGGATAAGACACCAGACACTGAGGTCCTTTTTTGAGCTAAACTGCTAACTGCCAACCCACAGAGAGTGCGACCATGATGGGCTGGCCATGTTGTTAGAAGGCCAAACATACGCTTGCCAAAAAAGACTATTTTATGGAGAACCCCCAAAAGGCAAGTGCTCACAAAGGGGTCAGAAGTGATGCCAGAGCACCCTGAAGATCTGTCTTAAGAACTTTAGAATTGATTGTACAGCATGGGAGACAGTGGCACAGGACTGCCCAGCATGGCATGCCCTCATCAGAAAGAGTACTGTGCTCTATGAGTCAGGAAGAATTGAAGCAGATCAGAGCAATTGTGAGATGTGAGAGTTTAGAGTAAACACACTGGTTTTAGAGTAAACACCTGTACTGTTTGAATCTGACTTGTGGTAGAACATTACTAGCTAATATTGGTTTGATTAGCCACAGTTGGACATGCTGTCTCTAACATAGTGATGTCATTTTGGAATGTCATACCTTCCTCACTCTAGGCTTAGTGCTCTATTGAGACACTTACAAATCTGAGTCCTCTCATTTTATAGAGAAGGAAGTAGACCCAGAAAGAAAGGGTTTGCTAAGGTTACAGCAGCTATTAAGGGGCAGACCCTAGGCTCCAAACCAGGTTTTCTGGCTTTTGTTATCCTAAACCAGTCTTTCCTGAGTTTGTGTCAGCTGCCAGTGAGTCCTAGAGATAGGGACTCTGAATGCCTCCTCAGGACCCAGAGCTGGAGCCAAGGCAGTGGTTCATTAGGCACATTGTAGTTAATCAGAAGCAGGTACTTTTGGGGTCACTAAGTTTTGTGAATCACAGTCTGGCTTCTCAGAAAAAAGATCTGGGGTTTTTTTAGGGGACCACAAGCTCCTTAGGTGTGGTTGCCAAAAACAGCTCATGAGATCTTGGGTCAAAATAGGAGTGGAATAGGGGCAGCTAGGTGACGCAGTGGATAGAGCACCGGCCCTGGAGTCAGGAGTACCTGAGTTCAGATCCGACCTCAGACACTTAGTAATTACCTAGCTGTGTGGCCTTGGGCAAGCCACTTAACCCCACTGCCTTGTAAAAACTAAAAACAAAAAACAAAAACAAAAAAACAAAATAGCTGTTGAAGAACTAGGATCTGGGACAGTTCTGCTGGGACTGTGGTTGGTTTTGGGCACTATGGGCTAAGAAAAGCATTGCCAGACTGGAGAGAGAAACCAGATTGGTGAAGGGTTGTGAGTCCATGTCATAGGGGAATAAGGTGGTGGAACAAGGGATGCTTTAGGGAGTTAGATAAGATGCTGCAGACGAGTGTCAGTTGGGGAGGAGATCCACTCACAGTCTTCCAGTATCCCACAAATATCTTATGGAACTGAGCAACTGGCCTTGCTCTGCTTGGCCTAAGAGCAAAAAGAAGAAGCTTCAAGGAGAAAGCCTTAGTTTTAATGGCAGGAAAAGTATCCCCCAAATTAATGCTGCCCAGAGAGGAGGGTTGCCTCAGGGGTTTATGGCACACTGCCCTCCCTTACTGGAGGTCTTTGAGCAGAGAGATATGGAAAGGAGGACTCCCTCTGGAGTCCTTCCTATGGTTTGGACAAGATAATAGCTCAGATGAGGCCTTGAACTGAAGGACAGCTTTGTATCTTAATGGAATAAGATTTACTAATGTTTCTAGGGTTCTTACAGGTTAAGGCTTCACTCAAAGGTTCTTATTTCATTCTCACAATGCTCTTGTGGGGTAGAGTCAACATGATTTTTATGCCCATTGTAGGGAGGAAGTAATGAAATCTCAGAGAGTATTAGGGACTTGCTGGGGCTATAGGGTCAATAGACATGGGTACACTATCAGGGATTTCTTTTGCTTCTGGCTTGGGCAGGGAGGTCACTGACATTCCTTCCAACTCTCCTAGTAGGTGATGAGTTTGAGTGACCTGATCTATAAATTGGGGATAGCCATGCCTTTCCTTCCTGAAGGCAGGAAGTTGGATGAGATAACTGGGCTGAAGATCAATGACCTTGAGTTGTCCAGTGATCATCTCTCTAGAACCCGGTCAGCCTGTGCCAGACCAAAGGGTTGAGGTACCCATGTCTTTTCTAGATCACAGGGATGAGCCCCCACATCAGCTTTCCTTCTGTTCTCCTCCCTTTTTGTCCTTATGAGATTTCCCTGAGGAGGCAGCAGAAAAGAGCAACAAGCATCTTGGGTTTGACATCTTAGAAACTCCTAGTCCCACAGACATGCACAAAGCAACTTCCTCCCCATGGACAGAGTTCAGACTGATGTTGAAGGAAGTATGAGGGAACATAATCAGATTCAGTTCCAGTGGGACTCAGTTTAAGAGGGGCTGAGTTATAGACCCAGAGAGCTCTTTGTCTCTTGACTCAGACAGAACTTTGTCTGAGGCAAGTACGGAGCTGAGGATGACTGTGGGGATGATCCCTCCAAATGGAGATGTAGCCTCACTCTGTTCCCAGCCTATCTAACTAATCTTTCTCTGGGTCTCAATTTCCTGCTCTGTCAAATTAAGGGATTGCCATCCAGGGATGTCCTCTAAAGTTCTTCCCAGCTCTAACAACCTTCTTATCAGATGCATACTTGTCTCATTCTCATTCACCCCGGATATGAGCGTGTTTGAGTGTGTATGTATGTACATGTGGTATGTGTGTGTTCATGAGTGTGTGTATATGTGTGAATGTGAGTATGAGTGTGTGGGGAGTATGTGATTCATTTTATGTGCATGTATGTTATATGGGTGTTGTATGTACATGCATGAGTTTGTTAACACATGAGTTTGTGTGGTATATACATGTGAGTTGGTATGAATATGAGTATGTGTGGGTGCATGTTGTGTGAGTGTGTTATGTGTCTCTGGGTATTGTGTGTGAGTGTGAGTATTGTATGTGTTTTTATATGTGATTGTATGGATATGTGGTATGTGTGAGTGTGATAGATAGAGGTGAATTTGTGACTGTGTGTGCGGTGTGTCTATACACACATGTGAGTGTGTTACATGTGTGTGCATGAGTATGAGTGTGTTTTGTGTGTGATATTTGTATGTGTGTGAATATGAGTATGTGTGGGTGCACGGTGTGTGTGTGTTATGTGTCTCTGGGTATTGTGTGTGAGTGAATATTGTATGTGTTTATATGTGTGACTATATGGTATGTAGTGTGTATGAATGCATGTGATAGAGTGAATATGTGTGTAGGTGTGGTGTGTCTATACACACACGAGTGCATATTACATGCATGTGCCTGAGTATGAGTATGTTATATGTGTGATATTTGTATGTGTGTGAATATGAGTATGTGTGGATACATGGTGTGTGAATGTGTTTTGTGTCTCTGGGTATTGTGTGTGAGTGTGTGAGTGGTATGTATTTATACATGTGACTGTATGGTATGTGATATGTGTGAGTATGTGTGATAGATAGAGGTGAATGTGTGTGTTGTGTGTCTATACACACATGTGAGTGTGTTACATGTGCGTACATGAGTATGAGTGTGTTATGTGTGAATATGAGTATGTGTGGGTACATGGTGTGTGAGTGTGTTGTATGTCTCAGTGTGGGTTGGTGGTATGTATGAATGAGTGTGATTGTGTCTATAGAGATGAATGTATAGTTATGTGGTATGTGAGCATGTGTATGGTGTGGATGTGTGTGAGAATTAATACAAGTGTGTGTTATATGCATGTGTGTTGTGTGTGGGTGGTGTGTTTATGTATGTGGCAGCGTGGCTATGTTGTATATGTGAGTGTGTGTGGCGTATTTATGTATTTATAGGTGGGTGTGTGGCTAGGTGTTGTGTGTGTATGAGTATGAGTATGATATGTGTGTATATAATGTGTGAGTGTATATTTTATTTTATGAATGTGAGTGAATGATGTGTGTGTGTGATTTGTATGGATAGGATGCAAGCTGGGGGGATGGGAAATCTCTGCTTCTTGGTGTAACCAGCCCTTTCTTGGCTTCATTTCAGATCCAAAGGCTCATGATATCTACAGATTTCTCACCCCCTGGATTGGTATGTTTTTCTCCCTCCCCTTAGCTCAGATAACGCAGGCAGAATGAAGGCTCTCAGCCTCCTACACACAGGCTTCTGGGTAAATGTACCGCCTTGCCAGGAAAGGTCACTGACCCTCCTAGACCACCTAGCCAAGTCTGATCTCTGGCCTTCTCTAGAGGCTATGGGCTGAGAAGCATCTGGTGCACCCAGTTCCCTATTTGCTCAGGGATATGGAAGCCCCCCCCCCCCCCTTTAGGTATGGACAGGCTCCCTTTTAGGGTAGTCAGTGGGCACAAGGCCATGACAGGAAGCTTTCCCTTGGCTTCACACATCCTGTGCTAAGGTAGTGAATACTTTGGGCTTCTTCTTGTGTTCCTAACTGTTTGTCTCTTGGGGCTCAGGGAAAGGACTGCTAATTCTGAATGGGCCAGCCTGGTTCCAACATCGTCGGCTGCTGACACCTGGCTTCCACAGTGACATACTGAAGCCTTATGTTCTCCTGATGGCCGATTCTGTCCGCGTGATGCTGGTGGGTCTCATCCATGGGCAAACACACATAAACACATATGTTAACCCACACAATACACACATGTACCTCCATGTCCATGGTACTGCACACTCAAAATTATCCACATACACATAAGTTTGCACAGATGGAAAGTCACATCCAGATTCATGGTCACACATAAAAAAGGAGTTAACATTGCCAGAGTTCCTAAAGGTTTGCAAAGCACTTTGTAAATATCTCAATTTGATCTTCACAATGACTATAATTACCCCCATTTTATGGATGAGGAAACTGAGGCAAACAAAAGTTGCCCAGGCTCTCATGTCTGGTAAGTGTTAAAGGCTGGATTTGAACCAGGTCTTCCTGACCTTAGACCCAATGCTCTGTTCACTATGTCATCCAGTTGCTAAGTTGCATATATTCACACATTGACACACAAAGACAATATTGAACAAATCTTAGGCACAGAAACACATTTTCATGGACATGCAGAGACAGAATCCTCAGAATCCTGAGTCTCTTCTTCTCTTCCAAAGTCCAAATCTTTCCCCACTGGCAGCTTTCCTAGCAGGGAGATGACCTCCTCATACTGAAGGATTTAATCAGGAAAGCATCACTTTGGGATGATTTGGGAAAAATGGAGAATAAAGGAAGATTGAGGGAAGGGAACAAGAATGTATTAAGTCCTGCCATGTGCTAAGTGCTTTATGAATAGTATCTCATTTGATCCTCGCAACCACCCTGAGAGGTAGAGATAGATATAATCCTAATTTTCAGATGAAGAAACTGAGGTAAACAGGGTGAAATAATTTGCGTAGAATAGTCTGAAGGAGAATTTGAATTCGATCTTCCTTACTCCGGGATTCCCTGACTTTCCTTTCTTTCTGATTAACTAGACTGCTAGATCAAGGCAATGCTATGGAAATGATTGAAGCAAAGCATTTGATGAAATGTGCATCCTCATTTTACTTGACTCCCTTTTCCCACATTTGATATTCCAGTCAAATTAACTTTCTCTATGTATCTCAATTGTTATGCTCCATCGTCTGGTTCTATTCCTTGTCTGTTCCCACCCCCATTCCTCCATTCCTGCAATACACTCCTTCCTCATGACTACCTCACAGAATCCCTTTCTTCTTTTAAGACACAGACCAAGTACCACCTTCTTCATGAAATCTTTCTCTATCACCTCATCTGTGAGTGCCCTTCATAGTTAACCTCCAGACTCTTTCCCAGAGAGGCAAGTTACATGTCCTCTTGGGGTTCTAGGGTTACCTTTGATGGAATAGTGTGTTGTTCTCTTTTGCTCTTAGCCCCATTCTGATATATTTCCTCCATGGTTAGTCACTAGTGATTATCACCAGTTCTATCCAAGCATTAACATGACTAAACATGCACTAAGGGAGATAGATTCACTATAGCACTATAGCAAGCATAAAGCCTACACATGTCCCAACCCCAACTCCTAGGGGCAAAGTCTCCTTCATATCACTTTAGTTGTTGGAGGGGACTCAGAAAAAGTTTCTAAAGAGCATTCACCCTATCTATTTACTTTCAAATGTGACACCCATCAATGGATTGGTGAGTAGGCATCTCTCCTGTTGCAGATCAGCTTGTTCTGAACTTTGTTCCTCATTATCTAGTTTTCATCAAATCCTGTCATAGATCCTGCTCCCAGATGTTTGGTGGCTCACTCTTCTTCTGATCTTTCACAGTTTATAAGATGGTAGTGTTCACCAATCTCCTTCACCAAGAATGGAAAAGGAAAAACAACCAAACTAGAGATAGAAGCACAAGTAGGGTCACGCATGGCCTCATGAAAAAACCATTGATAGTCCTGGGGCCAAGACTTAGTCTTTGTTTCCTCATTTGAATCCAAGAACTTGGTCCTGAATGACTAGGGAATTCACCCCTGTTCTGGTTCCAGAACCAGCTCCAGAACTTCTTCCTATGATCCCAACTGAGGAGCAGGATATGCCCACGATGCACACTCACAAATTGCCAGAAACAGCTTCTCCACCTTTTATAACAGACACTGCACCAACCTTCTTCCTTTGTTAAATTCACTTCTATTTATTAGGTAATCGTGTAGAATTGTCCATGTAGTCCTTTCCATTAGAGTGTTAGCTTTTTTGCAGGTAGGTATTGTCACTTTCCAGGGTTAAACACAGTGCATGCCATGTTGTATTGATTTAATAATTGTTTATTATTATATGATTAGAAAAGATGGAGTGATATGAACTAGTTAATACACTTAGTAACTGGTTGAACGATAACCTTAAGAAAGGTTCAATAACCAACTTACAGGGAAACCTGGTGGAGTGCTAGGGAGTGTCTATCCTGTTTTCTGTACTGTTTAAGATATGGAGGCCTAGATGCCACAAAAATGACAGGGATGGCTCCCTATCACCTTCAGGATCAAACATAAAATCCTGTTTGGCATTCAAGGCCCTTCATTACCTGCCCCTTCCACTTTTTTCTTTTTAGATGAAGCAAATCATTTACTAAGGTTTCAGTAGAATTATAAAATGGAAACATGTAAAGAAAAAAATATTTACACTAATCTGAGGACCACCATCCTAAGCCAATACTATAGTTTATTAGCAATAATTGACAAGAGTAACAGTAAAATAAATTAATACAGCAATATAATGAAAGCATGGCCATTAGTACTGAATATATCTATATCTTCTCACAATCAGGAAGTGAGGCACATTAATGTAATACCCCTTCCACTTTTTCTTTCTTATACCTTACACTCCCCATACTCTATTTCAGTGACTTTGATCTCATTTCTTTTTCTTGAACAATATATTCCCTCTCCTAACTGGGCAATTTCCCTGGCTGTATCCCATACTTGGAACTCTTTCTCTTCTTATCTCCACCTCTTGACTTTCTTCAATTCTTAGTTTAAAATCCTACCTTCTATAGGATTCCTTTCCAAATTTCTGCTAGTGCTGTTTTACTGAAATTATCTCCCATTTGTCCTGTCTACATCTTATTGGTACACAGTTCTTTGCATGTTGTCTTCCCCATTAGACTATGAACTCCTCAAGGGCAGAGATTTTTGTATTACTTTGTATTTCCAGCATAGAGACATTAGACAAGAAATGTTTAGTGGCTAATTTGCAGACAGATATATTGGAGTTCAGTCAGAATACAAAAAGATCTTGAGATGTTTGTACATGTGTTCTATAACTATCTCCATTTCTGTGTTAAAGGTGATAGTCTACTTGAGAGTCTATATAGCTTCAGAAAGGGTTGGGGAGTTATTGGGCTCAACAACTCCAGGAGAAATTCCAGCAGGAAAACAGAGGCCTATACACAATGTTCACTGATCTGATTAAGACCTACTGTCAGTCCTGAGGACTTGTGAAAAATTCTGGCAAGAAATTCATCGGTATTGTATATCAGTTCCATGATGGTGTGGTTGTCTGAGTTCTGGTTAATGGACAATGCCCTTATACTTTCCCAATCACCAGTAGAGTGAAACAGGGTAGTAGATTTTCTCCCATGCTTTTTAGCATGATGTTTTAGCAATACTATCAAATGCTTATCAGATGAGAAGGCATTAAGGATAGCTTCTGCACTGATGGCAAATGATTTAACTTCAAAAGGTTACAAGCCAAGATTAACTTGGAGGAACAATTGATCCTTGACTTTTTGTTCACAGTTGATTATACACTCAGTGCAACCTCTGAGGCCAAGAGATGTATGAATTGGTTGTCTGCTGCTCATGCTAATTTGACCTAATCAAGAAAATACAGGTTTCTCCATAGTTACCATCACACCATCCATATGTGGAACCATTACAGCAAATGGAGAAATACTGGATGCTGTGGATAAGTTAATTTACCTTGTTAGTATACTTTCCAGGGATATTGATGCATAAAATGGCAGATCTAGCTGAGTCTTTGGGAGATTTTGAAGGAAAGTGTGAGCAAGAAGTATTGGATTGCTTACCAAACTCAGGCCTACAGAGCCATTGTGCTGACTTCATTGTTGTTTGCCTGTGAAACCTGGACAATCTACCAGTGCCAGGAACATGAATTGCTTCCATTTGAATTATCTCAGGAAGATTCTGAAGCTAATCTGACAAGATAAGGTAGTGGACAATGAAGTCTTGTCTCAAGCTAAACCACCAGATACTGAAATTCTACTTCAGAGAGTGCAACTCCAATAGGCTGGTCACATTGTTCGAATGTCAAACATGCACTTGCCTAAAAACTTTTATGGAGACTTCACATAAGACAGTGACTCACATGGAACTCAGAAGAAGCTATAAAATAACCCTCACAAGGTCTCTCTGAAGAACTCTGGAATCAATTAAATAACATGGGAGTCTCTGGCTAAGGACGACTCAACACAGCATCAAAGGAGGTGCTGTGCTATATGATGGATACACATTATTGCAATAGCTCAAAGGAAATGTGAACTGTGGAAATTTAAGGGCATCTTCCCTGCAAATGTTCAAGTGGACTCTGTTCACCTGACATGTAAACAAACAATCCATGCTCGCATTGGTTCAATTAGTCAAAGTCAGATACAATGTACCTTGATTACAACATCGTATTGTTATTTAGGTCCTTTTCAGGATTAAAGGACAATATTGACAATGTGCTACGCATTGTGATAAGAACTTTTATAAATATATCAATAGCCAGAAAGTTCAATGTAAATTGATAGGGGAGTCTTGCCAGCCTCTTTCTAGGCCAGAGTGTTCAGTTCTCGACATCACATTTTGGGAGGGACATTGAAGCGCTGAAGAAAGTCCAAGTGGATAGCAGCCAGAGTGGTGAGCAAACTGAAAGCTACATCAGAGTGATAAGCTGAAGGAGCCTGGATGCTGAGTTTGGAGAGGAGAATAGTCAGAGTGGGTGGGGAGCAGGATTGCTGCCTTCAAGTATCTAAAGGGTTGTCATAGGGAAGAAGAATTAGCCTTGTTCTGCTTAGCTCCAGAGAGAAGACTCAGAGTTAATGGGGAATCTGCAAAGAAGCGGATTTAGTCTAGAGGAGAAGACTTTTCCAATAATCAAAGCTGCCCCAAAGTGGAGAAGATGTCACAGAAACTGACGGAACCCCTCTCAATAGAGATTTCTAAGAAGAGACTGCAGAACCAGTAATTAGCAATAGTGCAGAAAGGGCTTTCTATGGAGTAGCCCTCATTGTTTGGACCAGACAGCTTGTGGGATCCCACCCAGTTCAGTTTCGACTTTATCTGAAGAGTTACAACTGTGTTCATGCATCTGAAGTCTAATAGAATAAGACTCAACAACATTTCTAGGACTTTTCCAAGTTAATACTTCATCCACAGGGTCTCATTTAATCTTTAGAACAATCTTGTGAGCTAGGGGCCACTATACATCAAGTCTTAGAAGAGGAAATAGAGTTTCAGGGAGATAAAGGGACTGTCTTACCTAGGTAACTCACTGTTTAAGTGTCAGAGGTGGGGATCTGAATCTAGATTTCCCTGACTCCAAGTTCAACCTTCTTTCCTTTCTACCCAGTCTTCTATTCAGTTTATTGCCCTTTTGGATGTTCAGGCAACATTCAGCCACCTTTATCTCCTTAGCATTTATCTTATACTCTATACTTCTTCAATGAGATTTCTAGAGAAGACTACATCCTACCTGACTTGTCAGTACCAGAGCTCCTCCTCTACCCTTTATATCTTCTTGAGCATGGGGACCAATTTGAATCCAGTCTTCCAATATTTGTTGGCTGTATGAGGCAGAAAGACAAGCATAATTTACCTCAGTTAGGTATTAGGTCATTGGATCTTGGAGGAGTGGAGAAGTCTCTGACAGTCTTCAGGCTTTCCCCACCCTAGCTTAGATGCCTGTTTTCCCTCCATAGCCTACTCTGAACAACAGCTAGGACTTCTCCAAAGGCTTTTCTGGTATTGAAAATAAATGTAGTGAAATAAAACCATTGAAGAGTGCTCAGAATTGTTGAATCCCCAAACTAGGACACTACTTTATATCACAACTCTGACTGGGTTGGCAGAACAAGGATATGGGCCAGTAAATTCCTTCGACCACCTAGCTCCCATCTGGGCTCAGTCTACACTCATGGTTAAACCCCATTATGTTTAGGGAAATCTAACCCATGAACCTACCAAGTCTAAGTCTTTCCCATTACACTTGAGAATAAGGACTGTCGTCTGCCTTTCTTTGCATCACTAGTCCTTACTTAGTAGAGTGAATGAATGATACACAGTAAATAGTAAAAGCCTATTGACTGACTGGCTACGTGAAGGACTTCTGGAGGAGGGACCTTTGGTTGGGATTATTATTCTTTTTTTCTATTTCAGGACAAATTGGAGAAGCTCTGTGACAGTGGTTCGAGCCTGGACATCTTTGAGCACATCAGTCTAATGACCTTGGATTCTCTCATGAAATGTGCCTTCAGTCATCAGAGTAACTGCCAGATGGATAGGTTAGTAGAGACACCTCTCAGGGACTGTCCTTACTTAGGGGATGATGAATTGTGCTGGTAATGATGCCAAGTGTTCTGAGTCCTGAACTTTATCCCTGTGAACCTTTATCCCAATCACAGCCTTAATCCTAACTTTGATCACATTCTGATCCCGAATTGAATCTTGATCCCCACAACAGACTAATCCCTGATCCCTGTCAGAGACTATGAAACCTGACCCCAAACTGGTCCCTATGCCTGGACATTCTGAAGTTAGGATCTATTAAAAGAGTGTTGATAGAGCAAAGTAGTTCACTTCTTTTCCTGGGGATATAGCTCTGAGTGCAAGTCTGATCTTTCCAGGAATAGAAGCATGATCTTGATATGCACCATATCCCAAAAGCCTTAGTGTGGGTGTAAGCCTTAATAACTTGTCATAGCCTAGCAGAATTACCTTTCATTCATCCATTCATTTGACAAGCATTTGTTCCCAACCTGTAGTAGAGCATTCCGAGCTCATATTGGTCTGATCAGCCACCGTGGGACACGCTGTAAATTGTCTCAAATACTGTGACGTCATTTTGGTCTTCTTTAATAATGAAGGACAAGAACCATTCAACAAGCAAACCTGCTCAGGAGGAGCTCACAAACTAGTGGTAGGGAAGAAACAAAAACAAATAACTCCTCAAACAGCAGAAGCGAATGGCCTTATTGACTGAGTATATATAAGGGTAAAGAAAATGCTGTTTGATCCTTAAACTAGTTATGGGCAAGAGCAGGTACCATAATGATCTCAAGGGTTTCCTGCATCCTTTTGGGTTTACCAACTTTAGTTGCAGGGAGAACAGAATTTCTCTCTGAATTTTAACTTAGTTTCCCTTTAAAAGTGGGTTGAGCCAATGGTAAGGGGGGGGACATGGAATTTGGTGTAGTGTATTATTTTGGAATGATATGTAGGGAAAGACTGTTAAGGGTTTTTCATTCAGATTAGACCAAAGACTCAGATTAAAGTATTGTTTTAATATTGTTTTTGTAATGTGTAGCCTAAAGAAGGATTGGGAGGTAATGTCAGTCAGTATATAAACAGGTCATGGGGTAAGTTGACTGAATGAATGAGTTAGCTAACGGAGAGCATAGGGAGAAGAGAGGAAAGCCAAGGAAAATTCACATTGAGGGATCAGGCAGAAGATAGTGAAATAGTAGAATATTGACTATAAGCTCTGCAAGGGCAAGGGGACATTCCATTTTTGTCATTATATCTCCAGCACCAGAATAATTCATGGAATGTAGGAAGCACTCATCAATTCTTATTGAATGAGTGAGCAATTAGAAGGGAAGGAGAAGAGGAAAGGAGAGTAATTGAAACCAACAGATGGAATCAGACATTGTATAAAGGACTGAGAAAGTGAGGATTTAAAAGAAAAATGGAATCAATTCATTAGTCATCTTTGAAAGCACATTTTCAGTAGAGTTTGGGATGGAACCTAGAGCTGCAAGTTATGAGTGGAGGAGAAGAAAGAGAAGAGAGAGAGTAGAAGGTTTCTAAAATTTGTAAGTGCAGGGGGAGAAAGCAATGGAAAGCCAGATTGAAGAGAAGACAGGGCTGAGGGAAAATTTTATTTTTATGATTGCTTCTAAGTATAGGGGGGAAGAGAGACATACACAGAGAAAAACAAAAAGAGGCAAAGACAGAGAGACTAAAGAAGAGAGATAAGAAGGGCTGGGAGAGATAGGAAGGCAGGGGGGAAGGAGGAAAAAACACAGAGATGGAGAGAGATAAAGAGAGAAAATGGAGAAAGATAAAGAAATGGGGATAAATTGAGAGAAGAGAGGCAGAGAAAGAAGGGGAGGAGAAAATAAGACAGGGAGAGAGAGAGATACTGGAGGATAGAATAATGTAAGAGAGAGAGAGTGAATGGCAAAATGAAAGGAGAGATAGGAGATAGGAAAGAGAGCAAGGGAGAAATATGAGAGGAGTAAGAGAGAGGGAGAGAGAAGAGATAATGGTAGAACTGAAAACTAGAGGAGATAAAAGGTGCCTTTTATCCCTAGAACCAAGATTTCAGGTTGGAGGGTACCTCAGAGGTTATCTAGCCCAATCTCATTTTGATAGATGAGGAAACTGAGGCACAGACAGATTCAATGACATCCAGAGGAACACAGTTAGAAGGTGTCAGAGCTAGAACTTGTGCTGAGTTCTTCAGATTCTCAAACTAGGTCTTTCTACTCCCCAGTTAGGTGCCTTGAGAGCAGCTAGGTGGTGCAGTGGATGGAGCACTGACCTTGGAGTCAGGATGACAGAAATTCAAATCTGACCTCGGAATTTGACTCTTACTAGCTGGATGACCTTGGGCAAGTCACTTAACCCTGATTATTTTGCATCCAGGGCCATCTTCAGGTGTCCTGGTTTTTATCTGGACATCACTTCTCCTTTGGATCCAGATGGCTCCAGAGGAGAAAGTGAGACAGGTGACTTAGCACAACACCCCCCTCCCACTCAAATCCAATTCACGTGCTTGTTATGGCTTCCCCTCCTTGATATCTTGATTTTCTTTGAGAATGAAGGATAAACATTATTATTAGGTGCCTTGAGAACCAATTGAGTAACTGGTCCCAGGAGATGGTGATGAATGAGTTAGGCATCCATGCATGAAATGATGCAATTTACTCTGTCTCTTTCTTTTTTTTTTGCACTATCCAGATTTAGTCACTTGGTCCTGCTGACTCCCATTTAGCAATAGGTCTGTAATAACTAGACATTTTTTCTATGGGATTGTGATGCTCACTTCTGAGAGGTCTGTGGTAGAAGGCTCTAAGGATCTGCCCTTGGTCTTGTTTGGCTCAAGACTTACAGAATAGGACTGATGGCTCCAGGGCTGATGGAAGTTCTGAGGTCTGAGGCCTGAGAAAGAGGACAGTCAGGGAGAAACAGTAGGTAGGGATGTAGTGGATTCCAGACGTGGAGGTTGCTCACTTCAGAGACACTGCATCTTCAGAGTGAAGTTGAAGGCCATGCCCTCTCTTCTGTCTCTCCTTCCCTTCAGGAGTTCAAATGCCTATATCCAAGCTGTTCGTGACCTAGCCAAGCTGCTGTCTTCTCGAGCACGGAATGGAGCCCATCACAATGATTTAATCTACTGGTTCAGTTCTAATGGCCGCAAAGCCCGTCAGGCTGCACAAAGGGCCCATCAGTACACAGGTATTGCCTATCTGGATAGGTCTATCTTGGTGATTTCAGCACATTGTCAACACTCCAAGAGTTGATAGAACTCTCAGATGTGGAAGGAACTTTTGGGAGGCTTAGGATAGATCTTAGACATCACTGAGTCCATTTGAGACCAAAGGAGAAGTGATTTGCTTCCAAGTTAATACAGGTAGTAAGTGGCAGAATCAGGATTAAATAACCAGTCCTTTGACTGCAACTCCAGGACTATGTTTAGTATACTGTGACACATTCACAAATTTCTATCTCTCTCCTTACCCATCTCTTCCATCACCCCATATCATATTGTTCATTCCCTTTTCCCCCGTTGTCTGCATATCCAACCACCTCATCTATATTCTCCACTTCATTCTTTTATCTTCTTCCTATTTCCTCCACATCACTCTTTCCCAGATTTCCACTCATTCCTCATTCTCCCATCCCTCCTGTCTCTACTCTCTCCATCCCCTTCCCCTTCCCCTTGGGGAAGGACTAAATTTTTTCCTTGCTCAGATCAGGTGATTCAGAGGAGAAAGGAGCAACTCCAACATGAAGGTCAACTGGAGGCCATCTCCAAAAAGAGACACTTGGATTTTGTGGACATTCTCTTGTGTGCCAGGGTGAGCATTATAGGACTCATCTCATGGGAAAGTGGTAGTTTTTAACAATCATTTTTTGCAAGGTTTTGAGTTTCTCATTTTCTCTTTCCCTTCCTTTCCTCCCCCCCTCCCCCTGATAGAAAGCAATTTAATATAGGCTACACATGTATAATCATTATAGCAAAACTTCTTAACTTGTTTGGGAAAAAAAATGTCATCATTATTTTCACTCATTTTAGGTTTCCTTTAGAATTCTGTATTTGATTTTGTGCATTCTGGGGGGGATCCACAGGCTTTACCAGACTGCCAAAGGGATTCATGACATAAGGAAAGATTAAAAACCTCTATTCTCCAGTTTCCCTTATCTTTTCACTCTCTTCCCTAAAACCTTCATGAGGAGGCTATTCCCTCCTCAGAAATGCCATTTCATTGTTGGACGGCTCTCATTCTTAGGAGCTTTATCCTTTCCTCAAGTAAAAATGTTTCCCTGTGACTCCCACTCACTGGTCCTTATTCTAGTCTCTGAGGCCAAACAGAGCAATTTGTATTCTTCTACATAAAGACCTTATAAATATTAGAAAAGGGCAATCATCTCCCACACTCCTACTCTTCTCCAGATTAACATTTCTAGCTCCTTAATATGCACAGCTTCAGGTCCCCCTTACTATCCTTGTTACTTTTTGAACTTTCTCTAGGGAACTTTTTGAGGTCCATAACTGAATACATATTCTAGATGGAGTTTTACAAGGCAGAAGTAATAGCACAATACTTTGCTAGCTAGACTTCCACTGTTGTCCATAGACAGGACATAACCATTTAAGCCAGTTAGGTAGGTGGTTCAGTCTGAGGTTCCCGAAGATAATTGATCATAAGGACTTTTCTTCACCCAGACAGAAAATGGGAACAGCTTATCAGATCAGGAACTGAGGGCTGAGGTGGACACATTCATGTTTGAGGGCCATGACACCACTGCCAGTGGCATTTCCTGGCTCCTATATGTCATGGCCACACATCCTGAGCATCAGCAGAAATGCCGGGAGGAGATCAGGGAAGTCCTGGGCGATTCAGACTCCATCACCTGGTAAGTACTCAGGAGAGAGAAGAAAAGGGCTTCTTTCTTATGGAGCCTTTCATTAACTCTGTACAAAAAAGACTTGGCTTTTGTGACTGTAGCAGGACAGGACAAAAACCAATATGTTGGGTACAGCTGACTTTTGAGATGATTGGAATATTACTTGTTTCTCTCTGATCCTTGATTCTTTCTTGGGATGAATCAATCATTCAGTTAACATACATTTATTACCAATTACCAATTACCAATTACCAGTTACCAGTTACCAGTCACTGTTCTAGGTACCATAGATGCTAAAGCAAAAATTAAAAGATCTCAAGGAGCCTATATTATAAGTAATGAAAAGAATAGTATAAGTAATGAAAAGAATACTCCCTTCTTCCACTCAATAAATTTTAGTAGTTCTCTATCACCTTCATGATCAAATACAAACTTTTCTAGTATTCCAAACCTTTCACAACTTTACCCTTCCTACTTTTTCAGGTTTTTTACACCTTAATCCCATCTATACACTCAACAGTTCAGCTACACTGGGGGGAAATTATAATAATTGAGAAGACAGATTAAGAGTTATGCAGTTTGTTAGCAGGATAAATACTCAGCAGGCCTCAGTAGGTACAAAGACTCTATACATAGATTTTACATAGATTTTTATGCATTTAAAATATACAAAGCATGATATAGATTTAAGGAATCTGAACAGGACCTTTCCAAATTGGGGGTGGGTAGAGTGAGAGTGGAACCTCCCCAAATTAGATGATTTTAAGGGGAAAAAAACAAGGTGGAGGTTGCTCACAAAACGAAGTCAGTGTTGATCCTCCCCTTTCATCTTCAAGGTGTCTATAAGCCAAATTTATAAATCAAATTAATAATCAGTATTATAGACAAAGAAAAAAACACTGGGAAGGACCTTTTCAAATAGTTTAGAACAACAGCTAATATAGAGTCTAAGAACAATAATGATACATAAAACAAAGAGAGCCTATTTTCCTATGGTGACAACTAAGCCATTCCCCTTCAACAAAATGAACCAGGAGGAATGATTCCACTGGGGTCACTTGGTTTAGGCAAATGCATTTCTGCTATAACTTGTTATATTTTCTAAAGGCTTGTCATGATTTCTTATGATTAGTTAATGTAGGAACAATATTGACTCATCATAGCCCAGCCCCCCTCCTAGTAAGACCATACAATTTTCTAAAACCAATTGTGCTCAAGAATTGATTTTTATCTGGAAGGAGGAGATGGACTCACTTGGTGACCTGATCGAGTTTCTCAGGTTCAAGTGAGTGGTTTCTTAGCAGCCTGCTCTAGAGTTGCTATCTCTATAAATGGCAAAAAGGGACTAGAAAAATTTTCATCTTTAACCTATATTCTTTTACAGGGTTTTGGATTGTATTCACATCTCCATTAGCTAGGCTTGCTTCTCTTTTTTGATATTTAAACCACTTTGTTCCCAAGTTTTTTATAGTTTTCCTTCCCATAATTCCTTCCCATAATTAAAGATTGATACTGACAGGGTCAAATAGGTAATCCCATATATTCCAAATAATTGTCTCTGTCACAGATAAAGAATTGTCCTGGGGCAATTAGTTCCTAAGAAACTTGAGAAAGGGGGAATCTCTATTTACTTCAAAAGTTCAATTATTCTTATAGTATAAATTCATATTGAAGGTTTCATCATACTTGGTTCAGCTAGAGTCATTATAAGTAAGGTTGGCCAAAGAAATATATTGTGTTTTCTTGTTTCTAATCCCATTAAAGAGGCAGTGGTTTTTTTTTTTTAAACAAATAAAGTCTCCTTCGGCAATATCAGGAAAAAACAAAAGTCAATCTACATATCTTCATATCTACTAAATCTATACTCTCATTAGGACCTGACTTCTTAGTAATACATAAAAACTCAGAAGGGGAGTGACAACTATAAGTGATTCAGTCCTAAATGTGATGGCATTCAGGGTTCCATCAAATTTGAAAATAATTTTTAGTTATAAAATTGGGTCAAAGATATTGGTCTTGATTTGTTATTTTCTATTTTCATTCTGGGGGCATGAATATTACAATTGGCTAAAGCAAAGGGTAGGTATAAAAACACTTTCAAAGAGTCGATGGATGTGGGAAAATTTCATTGATTACAGTCACTCTGATTTTTATGACGACAAACCCAGCATCCATGGGGTCCAATTGTTCTACAATGATACCAAGCATTTTCTGTATCATCATGAAGTTTACTAATTGTATTAAGTCTTTTTCAGTCCTTTTGGGAGGAGTGGATTTGGAAGGAGCAACCAGTAATAACATTAGAATTAAACAACAACAAGGAAATGAATAAGATTTAAAACAAATGAGTATGACCATGGGGCGTAGGACAAATGCTATTGTAAAAAGTAGCCATTTTCCCCATAGTTGACAATTGTTCATTCTCCGGATCAGGGATGGGGAACCTTTTTTCTTCCAAGGGCCACTTGAATATTTATAACATCATTTATCTGCTATATTTGGTTAAACATTTAATTAATTCATCCCTAAAAAGCTCTTAGATTTAATGAATTTTGAGTCCTGTCTGTGGTCTCTGCGATAGTGCTAGGTCCAATGACCAGTGGATGGACATTTCTTACCCATGTTCCAGATTAACTAGGGAAGGAGAAACTCTAGTTGTTACTATTAAGATAAAACAAACCAATAAGATTTTTTGGAGACATTGCTCTCCAAAAAAAAAAAAAAAGTTGTTTTTGTAGCACAATGTATCCAAGATTCTTTTTCTCCGATCTTGACTGTAGTTTTGATGGCCAGCAATACTTTGAATGAACCTTCCCAGGCAAGTTGAGTTCCATTAATCCACTGGAAAATTTTGATGTAGAAATTATCTCCAGGGTGAAATCATGTAGTGGAAAGTCTCATGGGTCCTGCCGCTGTTGTGAAGTTCCTTCAGTAATTCCTATATGTAAGCAACTGAAGTATCTCTTCCCAGCAATGATATATAAATATATATATGATATATAATATATCATATATATATACATACGTTTCCCAGTAATTATATATTAATACACATATATAACATAATATAATAATACACATATGTGTATATATGTAGTTGAATGAGGACCCCAGAAGCCATTCCCTTACATTTGTGTACAGAAAGAAAAAGGAGTTTATTCTAATCAGGAAGTCCCAGTGCTGCAGTCGATAACAGGGCTTTCTTGAAGTCCATGAAGGCAGTTAAAGATTCTGGTTCAGGGTGGCTAGGTGGTGCAGTGGATAAAGCACTGGCCCTGGAGTCAGGAGTACCTGGGTTCAAATCTGGTCTCAGACACTTAATAATTACCTAGCTGTGTGGCCTTGGGCAAGCCACTTAACCCCATTTGCCTTGCAAAAAACCTAAAAAAAAGATTCTGGTTCAAGTTGCAAATTGTTCTAAAATGGGATCTTTGGTTAGAAAAACTGGAAACTTTAGTGATCTCACCAGAGCACAAAATCCAATGATGTCACCATCCCTCCTTTCCTTTGCTACAGCTCAGTCTTTATTTTGTTTTCTCTTTGCCTGTCGTCACCAGTTTAGTTCATTGAGTACTGGGTAAGGCTGGGGAACTTGACCTTGTTTCTCTCTCTCTCTCTCTCTCTCTCTCTCTCTCTCTCTCGCTCTCGCTCTCGCTCTCTCTCTCTCTCTCCCTCTCCTGGTATATCTTTGTTTCCATCTCTATCTTTCTGTCTTTCTACCCCCAGCTCTATTCTTTGCATACTTCTTCAGAGACACCTAGAATTCACATTACATAGAAAAACTACACCTCCAGTTTTGATCTCTTGAGAGATTCCCATTTTCTTGAGACTGGAAGGAATAAAGCTCCTTGGAATCTTTAATGACTTAGCCCCCTGCTCCTCCCACTCCATAAGACAGTCCATCTAAGATTTACCAGTAGAATTGTTATCCCATAAAAAGTATTTGACTTGGTAAGTCAAAGTTTCACTCTTCAACAAGTTATCTCTTCCAAATGTAAAAAAACAAATACCCCCCCAACAGCATGCAAATTCCCTAAAAAGGTGAAAAAAGAGAGATAACAGAATAAGAGAATCAGTCTTTGAAATCCCAGGATTTTATTATAAGGTATTAAACTAACTATAGCCACTTGAAATTTTTTGAGTGAATTAAAATGGAGAGTCATAGGTTGAACTTGAGGCTTAATTATATCTCTGGGTTCAATAAGAGTTGTTCTAAGGCGCTCTCAGGTTTGAAAGGAAACCCAGCTCCTGATAAGAAGATACTCAGAGCTAAAAAAATAAAGGAAAGAATTTAGAAGGTGGTTTTGGTTGCTGATGTTAGGAAATCCTTTGGGCTCCAGTAGAATCTCTAGACAATTTTCGGACAACCCAATCCAGCTATTGTATCCTATTTGATTCTTAGTCTGGCTCACTCTCCATCCAAAGTTCAAGACAAATGCATTGATGGGGATAATGACAGTAACTCTTCACAGGACTATTGAGAATATTGAAAGATAATATTTGTAAAGTGTTTCACAAGTACCTGCATCTAGTAAGAGCCACAGAAGTGCTTATCCCCTTCTCTGCCTTATGTGTTATTTCAGGGACCACCTGGGCCAGCTTTCGTACACGACCATGTGCATCAAGGAATCCCTGCGTCTCTACCCTCCTGTGCCATCCATTAGCAGGGATATCAAGGAGACCATCACCTTTCCAGATGGGCGTGTCTTAGCTGCAGGTACCAAGTCTCCTCCTTTCACTCATACTCCATATTTGTGGTGTGCCTGTTAGATAACTGGGGGATTGGAGTAGATGACTTCTAAACTACTTTCCACTTCTGAGACAGGATCGTTTGAGGACTGAGATTATAAAATTATTTGTTTTCCTGCTCAGCAATGAGGTCTGTGCTCCACTCTAGTTTCAAATGAGAAAAGACTGTTCCTTATGCCAGACTTTAGTTTTAAATCCTTCCAGGCAGTCTAGCTTCATTGCTGCTCCTGAGAAGGGACCACTCATCTCCCTTACTTTTTGCTCATACTGTTTACACATAGGTCATTAACATTCTGACCTGTTTACTCTTCTCTTCAAAGGGGATCTCAAGTACCAAGGAAGTTCCCAGACAGGCCAATGGAGTGTACAGGGCCCAAATGCCTACCCTTCCTTCCTAATTCACTAGGGTTAGCCAAAGGGCAACTAGACGGCACAGTGGATAAAGCACTGACCTTGGAATCAGGAGGACAAGAGTTTGAATTCAGCTTCAGACACAACACTTACTATCTGTGCAGCCTTGGACAAGTCACTCAATCCTGATTGCTTTGCATCCAGGGTCCTCTCCAGTCATCCTGATTCATTTCTGGCAACTGAATCCAGATGGCTCTGGAGGACAAAGTGAGACTGGTGACTTAGCACAGCACTCCTTCACTCAAACCCAATTCATGTACTTGTCATTGCATCACCACCTTCAGAGAAAGACGGACAAATATCACTTCATCGTCAGTATTACCCAACAATACCTGATCCCTCCCTTCCAAGCAACGTAGAGGGGGAAAAAAGGGAGTGAGGCATTCAAGGAAATGCTAACAGTTCAAACGACTTTGAAAGCTAAAGTCTCAGAGCTTGAAGTAACTATAAAAATGCTTATGTTGAATCTCCCCCTTTGGGGAGGAGAAGGTACTTGGCTATGTCACAAACATGTCTCTTAGTCCTTTATGTTTCTTCCTATCTAATCCACAGATTATACTTTATGACAGAGAAAACTGAAGAGAAATAAGATTTGAGCAGTTCTGTCTAGCTTTGTCTGGTTTAACCACTGCTGCCATTCCTAAAAAAGCCACTATTTACTTTATATAGCTTTTTTCTTTTTCTTCTTCTAGGAAACTCAGTTTCACTGCACATATATGCTCTTCACCACAATCCCAGTGTGTGGCCAGATCCAGAAGTATGTTGACCTCATGATGGGGATGGTACTCGGGGAGGTGGCATTGATGCATGAGGACTTTTTAGAGAGTTGGAGGAACCCTCTAAAGCTTGAGAGATGGACCCCCACCAACTCCCACCCTGATTCCATTAGTCCCTGTATACTGTCCTTAATGGCTGCTATTCCAAGAGCTGCTATTCAAGACAACATGAATGGGCAAGGGATGTATGTGTGTGGTGGAGTGGGGTGAACAGCCTCTGCTGATTGAGGGGCTCTTCTTGCAGGTGTTCAATCCTCTCCGGTTCTCCCCTGAGAATGTGGCCCTCCAGCATTCCCATGCCTTCCTACCCTTCTCTGCAGGATCCAGGTGAGGCAGTGTGACAAGCAGGAATTTCCTCTGAGGAACCAAGTGTTGAATGACTAGATGAGCAATGAATGAATTAAGTAAATGAATAAAATAGTGAATAAATGACCCCTAGAGTCAGACACTGAAGGTGGGGTTGAGGGTAGGTCACCTTCAAGACCCTGAATGGAAGAGGCATCAACAATGTCTGCTATGATTAGAGTGGACCTTGGTGGGGAATCCAAACTCTGAAAAGTATCTTTGCTGTTTTTAAAAATTTTATTGCAAGGCACTGGGGTTAAGTGACTTGCCCAAGGTCACATAGGTAATTATTAAGTATCTAAGGCTGGATCTGAACTCAGGTCCTCCTGACTCCAGGGCTGGTACTCTAGTCACTGGGCAACCTAGCTGTCCCTGAATCGTACCTCTTCTATAACACATTAACTTCTATTCAATACAGATGCTTCTCATCCCTGGCTGGATACCTGTGCATTCCTGGTGAAATGATCTGCTGCTATTAATGCATATAACTGATGCTTTCACTATCTCTTTCCAAAGTCCTAAAGGCTGGCTAAAGCTTCAAGTTTCCAATGCATTGCTTTGAGCACAATGAACCTCAAGTCTCCCACTTCTTAGGGATAGCTTGGACCAATAAAATGAGTAACTCCAGAGGCCTTTCTTGATCTATACATTGAAAGGCTTCATGCAGTCCTTTTATAGCTGTAGAACAATATGCATTAACTAGCACCAACATCTTCCTGATGCCAAATATGTAATGAGTCACATGGGAGTATAATGCTTCCATTCCTGCTCCAATAAGGCTCCACTTCCTGCCATTGTCTCAACAGGAGGATGTCAGCTTGGAAATGAAACTTGAATCCTTTGGCATCCTAGTTTTGTTTCTTGGATCATTTCTCATAGTCTTTCATCAGCCATTTGTCATCTACAGACGACTCAGGTAGCAAAAGTTGATTCAGTGAAACAAAGTTCATGTTCGTTGATGGCACATTGGCTGTTTGAAATCATCCATTTGTTTGTGGTCCATTTGACTAGGTGTGACATAGAACTTTATCTTTTCTTTCAGAATTACTAGCTCATGGCTCTGTGCAGAGCAATTGTTATTTTATTTTATTTTTTTGCAAGGCAATGGAGTTAAGTGACTTGATCAAGGTCATATAGCTAGGTAATTATTAAGTGTTTGAGGCTGTATTTGGGAGACAGAGCAATTATATCCATGTTAGTTTTTCTTGGTTAGTGGTATCTGTTGGGTTCACAGATGGCAAGGAGGCATCTGTGGCAGGATCATCTAACGTTGGTGTGATCAAAATTCAAAAACGAGGTTTGCTGTCAGTTTCCACTTGGAAGGTTAATTCTAGACATGGAGGATTTGAACTTTTCAGTGTCAACCTACTTCTAAGCCAAGAACCTCAGTTATTATGTGGGGCCCCATGTCTCACTGAGTTATCTTTTAGCAAGAGTCACTAATTCCTGGCAACTAACACTCCATTGAGAGACTGCTATTTCCAAGTCCAACAGGCTGGCAACCATATGCAGGATGAAAGACTAACACTGACTTCTGTGAGGCAGCTGACCAAGTCTTTGAAAGAATGGTCACATTTTTCTATCCCTTGGTTTCCAAATGGCCTTGTAAGGTTTTAAAAATGATTTAATTCTTTTCTGCTTCTAATTTTCTTCAATCATGATTAAATGAATGTGGTCATCCCAGTGGTTTAGCAATGAAAGCAGAGAACTTAACACATTTGTGGCACTAACTGCCAAATTCTAGACTTTAGAGGATTGGGGGACATGATCAATTAAGAAGTTTTTCCCCATCTCTTCTGGCTTAGTCTTCCTATGTTTTCCTATGACACTATGTGACCCACCTATAGATAGATAGAGGGCTAACTTGCTATAAATAGCTTCCAATCATCTCTCTTTTTTTAAATAAGACAATACAACAATTTAACCAATCTTTTACATTCTTACAGTGTCTTAGATAGTTGGGGCAGCTAGGTGACACAGTGGATAGAGCACTGGCTTTGGAGTCAGGAAGACAGGAATTCAAATTCAGCCTCAGACACTTGACATTAACTAGCTATGTGACCCTGGGAAAGGCACTTAACCCTAATTGCCTTGCATCCAGGGGCCTCTCCAGTTGTCCTGATTCACATCTGACCACTGAATCCAGGAGATTCTGGAGGAGAAAGTGAAGTTGGTGACCTCACACAGCACTCCCTCATCCAAATCCAATTCATGTGCTTGCCATGGCATCAACTCCTTGATGCCATGATCGTCTTTGAGAATGAAGGACATTATCATAAGCATTTTTTTCTGTGCCAACCACTGTGCTAGACACTTGGAATACAAAGCAAAAAGAAGTATAGTTCTTGTCCTCCAGGAGCTTACTTTCGAATGGGTATAGACCATACTTAAAAGGGAACTAAAAACAGACTTGACATGGAAGTCTTCTTGAGAGAATAAGATGAAATACTTCAGGGAGTCATGGACTGGACTGGGTTTAAGAAGAGCATAAATGAAAAATAAACCAGTATGAGATGATGGCAGCAGGAGTGGTGGTAGTGGTGGAGAGGTTACCCATGAGGTCATAGGCTGGTTTTTCCAATGACAATAGGTTTTTCATGTTTGACTACTTTTTCCACCACCATTTGGAAAATGGCAGGTGCTTTGAGATATCTTGGGGAACACTCTCAAACTGCTTAGACCCAACTGAACTAATGAAATTCCCTCTGCCATAGGAATTGGATAGTACCTATTTCCCTCTGGTGGCTCTTATTGGCATTGCAAACTGTGCCCAAGAAATTCTGATTCAGATCCTACAAGCATTTATCTATTAATCATCACTGTGCCAGGTATTAGGGATAGAAAAACATACTGCTACTGGGAATGCTTTAGAAGAGAAAGTAAGCATGAATTCAGAGGGAAGCAGAGGCTCTAAAATGAGTGAATGACTCAGGGGTGGGTTCAGATCTTTCTGTGGAATGAGGGAAGGAAGAGCTAAGGGACAGAGTTGAGTTTTCACCAGGAGGATGCCCAGGGGATGAAAGAAATTCAGTGGCTCTTTCCTGGTCTGTTCTTTGTTAGAAGTTCAGGTTTCACCCAAGGCAGCCTTGGGGCTTGAATTGGGCTGTTCATTCCAGTTCAAGAATCATCACAGTCATTTACTTATGTTCTCTTGAGCCATGGAACTGGCTCTTCATGGCTTTAGCTTTCAATTCCCTTCTGCATCTTTATGTTGCCTTGTTTCCAGGTTCTTCTGCTCCTCGTTCAAATCCAAGGTTAGGGGCACTCCAGGGTAGACTGGAAGGTTTGGGAAGCTAAATTCATCAATTTAGGTCCACTGTCTGTCCTACACCTCTTATATCACTCTCCCCTGAGAGTGGGCCACAAAGCAAATGACATAATATTTAAAGTAAATATACATTGAAGGCACTACATGGAGACTGCACCTTGAAGGATAGTTAGGATTTCCATGTGTATATGGGGAGGTGTAAGGGTGGGTATTCAGAAATATATTAACAAAGATAGGAAGTCATGTATCTGGAGAATGATGGTTTAATTATGGATGGAATACTGAATGGAGGAACAAGCACAGAACTGGGAGAAATCTAGGTTCAGATTTTCCTTTAATATTTATTGTGCTGTGTGACCATGGGAAAGTCACTAAACCTTTGGGGATCAATTTATTCATCTCTAAAATGGGGAAAGTAATGCCTGGACCATCTTTCCCTTGTGGAATTGCTGTAGATCAAACAAACCATCACTGTGATCCAGTTTTTCCTTAAATTTACACTCAGCAATGTCATTGGGATGAATCTGGTTCAGAAATATGAAATTCTGAACTTGGACAATAAACTTGAAAATGCCACAAAAAAGATGAAAACTCTTAACCCTTAATATCAACTCTAGTCATGTTCTATAGATATTTGGATCATAACCTGGAGAGGATGTGTTTTAATGTGAATAAATCAAAAGATTGTACTTATCCTCGATGAGCTTATATTTCCTCAAGGGAAGACAACATATAAAGGTGAACTGAAAAACAGCCTTTTCTTC